>NC_141693.1:313621460-314821460 GCF_964263255.1 Lissotriton vulgaris | reverse complement strand
CTGCCCTGTGGCCAGGCACCAAAACATCCAGTCAAGCCTTCAGGCTCGGACCGAGTCGAGAAAAGCAGTCTTCGGAACCAAAACCTTCCTCTCCGAAAGACAAGTCTGGTTCGGTACAGAAACCTTTGGTGCCGAAATCGAAAGATGTCCTTCCAAAGCCTCTTGAACTGATCCTAGAGCTAAAGAGGGAAAAGCTAGACCCTTAGCAGAATTTTTTTTATATCAACCCAGATACTGGTTATATTTTGGTTAAAACACCTTCCAAAACGAAAGTTAGCTCAGCGGGCACTAGCTATAAAATTCCTCTCAAGAAAAAGGACATGGCTACAAGCTCTATTTACCTTAATCCTCATTTCCCTCCACCATCTTCACCACTACCACCATTGCCATGCTCAGATCTTTACACATAACACCTCAGGGGTCTCTACTTACACAACCTGATATAGGGGGATGAAATTGACAATAGTCATTTACCAACAGATCCATGTGATGACTACAACATTGATCCACCCATTGATAATGATCCGGATTTATATCCTGCAAAGCCATCACCTCCAGATGATAATATTTATATCCTGCAAAGCCATCACCTCCAGATGATAATGTAGCTTACCAAGATGATAGGATCTACACATAGGACAAGTCAGAGTCTACCTATGTTAAAATGCATGATGAGACATGCCGATTGAAACCTTAAAAACCCTGTTCGTGTCCGCATATTGACAACTATGTTTGACAAAAAGTATAAACCTCCACCATCCAATCTCATTTTTATTAAAGGACAGTTGCCTTTAGATTTACTTGTAGTCTCTAATGCTTGGAAGAGAGCAAATTCACAAACTTCTTCAGATGCACCTCCCCCAGATAAAGAATCTAAGTTGATTGATGCATCTGGTAAGAGTAGCTGCTCAAGCTGCTAACCACTGGTGTATTGCCAACACGCAGGGCCTACTAGCAAGGTATATTAGAGCCCACTATGTCAAAATAGAAGACCTAATTGAACACTTCCCAGAAGATCATAAGACAAAAGCACAGGAATTATTACAAGAAGGTAAACTCATATCTAATTCCTCCATTAGATGTGCTTTAAATGCTGCTGACACTGCAGCAAGAAAAATTAATATCTACAACGACATGCATGGCTTAGAATTTCAGGTTTTAAAACAGAATTTCAACAGTCTATTCTAAATACTCCTTTTAACAAACACCTTTTTGGGCCTCAAGTAGATGAGGCCCTAGAACAAATGAAAAAAGACAGATGATTGCGAAGTCTATGGGAGCGCTTCAGTCCCCATCAAACAGAGGCTCCTTCCTCCGCTCATTTTATAGAAGAGGGTCTAAAAATGCGTCCTCAGGCCCTGATGCTTCCTCCTGTAAAGGATACACACATTCTTCTTCAAGATGTTTCAAGAGCGGAGGATACAGAGAAAACAGCTTCAACGGTAGAGGTAAAAGCACACCCAACACGTAGCTCCCCTTCCCCCAATAAACAGTGACTTGCCTACATTTCCCCTGATCATTTAACACCTGTCGGGGCAAGACTTAACCAATTTCTCTCCATTTGGCAATCTATAACCTCGGACAAATGGGTGCTAGACATTATCCGACATGGTTATTGCCTGGAGTTTTTCAACAATTCTCCCAATATACCACCTTGCATTCAGAAACTCTCGGCAGAGCACCTACAGTTCCTCAAACAGGTGCTAGATTCTTTAACAAAAGGAGCCATAGAACCAGTTCCATTACAGTGCTAAGGGTCAGGGGTTTACTCTCTTACTTTCTAATCCCCAAAAAGGACGGCTACCTAAGAATAATTTTTGACCAAAGAATGTTAAACCTATACATACTGTCAGAACATTTCCATATGGTTACTCTTCAACAAGTACTTCCACTACTACAGCAAGGCAATTTTATGTCCACACTAGACTTAAAAGATGCATACTTTAACATTTCAGTTCACCCAGCACATCTGAAATATCTTAGATGTGTAATAGCAGGAAAAAACTGTCAGTTCAAAGTACTTTCATTCAGGGTTACTACTGCTCCCAGAGTGTCTTCCCATACTTGGGCGATTAGCTCATCAAAAGCCAGCACACACCAAAAGTGTTTGCAACATACTCCGACCACATTAGACCTACTCAACCAATTGGGTTTTGCAGTCAATACGCAAAAGTCTAATTTTCTGCCTTCGCACATACAGTCCTATTTGGGAGTGACTCTAAACACTCACACAGCTTTAGCCTCTCCCAATGCAGCCAGGATTCGAAATATTTAAACTCTGTTACAGCAGTTTCAGACCAACCAATACTTATAAGTCAGGACTTTCATGCAACTGCTAGGAATGATCGCATCATGCATTGCAATGTCGCCTCATACAAGACTACACATGCATCCCCTACAAGAATGCTTAGCACGTCAATGGAATCAATCACAGGGTCAATTAACAGATCTAGTGTTGGTAGACAGCTGCACCCATCGCCCTCTGCAGTGGTGGAACACACAAAACTTATCAAAAGGGCGGCCCTTCATCAACCCTGTTCCGCAGATGGTGCTAACAGCAGACTCTTCTCACAGGTTGGGGTGCCCATCCACAGAACTTGACAATTCAGGGTCTGTGGCACAAAAGCCCCCACATCAACTATCTAGATCTTCTAACTGTGTATCTAGCACTGAAAGCCTTTGAGTCTCACCTCATAGGGAAAGTTGTCTTAGTCCGCACAGACAATATGACAGATATGTACTATGTACAAAAAAAGGGGGACAAAACTCTTTGCAACTATCACACCTCTCTATGACCATTTAGCGTTGGGTAATCTCTTACAGAATTTATCTTCTGTCAGAACACCTCCCAGGAGTGAACAATCAAATTGCCGACCTCCTCATCAGATGCAGCAACAAATGCATGAGTGGGAACTTCATCACCAGGATTCTCCTTCCATACTGCCAAAACCTGGGATTCCCACAAATAGATCCGATTGCCACAGCAGATAACTCAAAATGCCCAGACTTTGCCTCCAGATTCCCACACCTCCTATCCAAAGGCAATGCCCTATGTATGAATTGGTCAGGGATATTTGTTAATGCTTTTCTGCCTCTCCCTCTCCTTTCGTTTCTGGTTCAGAGGCTCCGGCAAACCTCGCTCACACTGATTTTAGTGGCTCCTACATGGGCCTGTCAGCCGTGGTTCACCACACCCTTAGAACTATCAGTGGTTCCACATCAAAAGCTGCATCTCTGTTCCAGCCGTCTCACTCAGAACCATGGAGAAATCAAACAGCCAAACCCCAAGGAGCTCAATCTAGCGATTTGGCTCCTGAAGTCATAGAGTTTGGATACTTACATTTGCCACCAGATTGTATCACTATTGAAGCAAGAAAGTCTCCCACCAGAGCATGTTATGTGTCAAAATGGAAAAGATTTGTTGTATAGTGTAACAACAACAATATTGAACTGCTAGATGCCTCCATTCAAAATATTGTTTGTTACTTTTGCATCTCCAACAAGTTGGTCTAGCCTACACATCCATTCAACTGCACCTTGCAGCAGTAGCCGCATATTTGCAAAACAAATATTTATCTTTGTTCAAGTTTCCTGTAATTAAAGCCTTTATGGAAGGCTTAAAAAGAGTAATACCACCTAGAGTACCTCCTGCACCAATTTGGAATCTGTACATCGTGCTTGCCAGACTCATTGGGTCCACCTTTTGAGCCATTACACAATTGTCCATTACAGTTTCTTTCATGGAAGGTTACCTTCCTTATTGCTATCAGTTCATTAACACCTTAGCTGCGGCGCAAATATCCCTCCCCAGTGCTGCGCTGTCCATTGGAACTAGTGCTGAATGGACGTCCAATGGTCGTGCGCAGCACTGGGGAGGTAGCGCTCGTGACGACCGTTGGCCGTCGGCAGCGCTTAAGAGGTTAAGGAGAGTTATTTATTTTTATTTATTTGATGAGCTTTATATAGCGCTGGCTAGACCCATAGGTATCAGAGCGCTTTGCATGAGGTTACACATTGTTACAAAGTTACATCAGTCTTCTGGTCAATATACAGCTTAGATCGGCTATCCCATGAAGTCAGCAATGTTCCAATTTTATGCAATCATATGAAAAATATAAAACATCCATAAATAAAAACATGTCAATATTACATTATCACGTCTATAAATAGTAAGTGCCTCAATCGTCAATCCATGCTATCGGTTATTAATATGATAATAATTTATCTTCAAACAACTGCAACTCATAATCATAAAGTGCTGTCTATCTCAGGGCATAAGCGTTCCTCTATAGGAGTTCGTAAGTTGATTATTATTTTAAACCTGGCTATACTTACAATTCAGTTAAGGGTGGAACCTCACGAACAACCTGGGACAAGATATTCTGGCACCTGAACCATACACTCAACAGAAATCTGCTTATAGCAAATACAATAAGTAGTTGCCTCCTGCTTCGGCATTCTAAGAATGCTGCGTAAAGTGTTGCCTTTGCTACCCCCTCAAGGAAGAAAGCTCGTGGTGCAGGCACTTGTCTTATCCCGCCTGGACTATGGCAGCGCTCTTTATCTCGGCGCTCCCTGTGCGGTCTTTAAGAAACTTCAAACCATTCAAAATTATGTTGCAAGGATTCTTGAGGGTACTCCAACCTGCCAGTCCGCTAAACCTGCCCTTAGGTCTTTACATTGGCTTCCTATTCAGGAAAGAGTCCACTTTAAAGCCCTCTACACCACCCATAAGATGCTAGGGGGTGTGGGACTGGCTATCATTTCTTCCTTAGTCCAGCCCTACCAAGCCAACAGACTGTTACATTCAGTTGACCTCCACCTGGCGTCTGTTCCAGAATCAAGAGGTCCAGAAATGGCGGCCGGCTCTTCTCCTACACCCCGCTAAACTCTGGAACTCCTTGCTACTTCAGCTGTGTAAAGAGCCAAACCACACCGTCTTCCGCAAGAGGCTCAAAACCTGGCTTTTCCCAAATTGATTGCCACAGCTTAGTGCGGTTCTGCCCTAGCGCTGGGATGCCTTCGGGTACCCATGCGCTTTATAAATGCTATTTCATTCAATTTCATTTCATGGTCTACTGTTATTTAGCCATACTTCCAATGGCCCATTTTTGCCTTAGCCATCTACAGTGTGGGGCTGGTTTGAATATTTAAACCGGGCTCATTTTGATTTCCATACTTCGCCTGGATAGCCCATGCCTTCCAAACCATCTTCCATGTCAGTTATTTGGGATGAAAGTCATATTGGAGAACCTCTGCTGTAGATAGAATTCCATACTAAGCGCCAGTCAGCGACGATGCGAAGTCTTTGGTGAACACTGCACTGTAAAAGTACTCGGAACATCACCTCACAACGATTCACTCACCTAATTATGTGAAGATTGGATTATTGAGCAGCCCACAAATCATTCCCAACAGCCCTTTCACTGAAGAAACCACTTCTGTTTATTACCAGCCTCTCAGGAGACTTTGATAAGTCTGGTGGTTATACTGAGCATAGCCTAAATATCAGGTGACTTAAAATCTGTCTATAAAAGTAGACAATACGTTGTACAAATTGTATAAGGTTGATGTTTAATGATACCTGTTAGGACAATGTGGTTTAAGAATTAATACACATGTCACTTTGGGTCTCTGGGTTGCCCCTTTGGTATATGCAAATTGTGTGAGATATTGCTTACACTTGTTTTGCTTTGAAAATGTGTGTGAAAAGTGCCGGAAGTGCAAAAAACTGCATATAAATTATGGATTCTTGCCAACTTCTGTAAAAGGTTAAAATCCACTTAAAATACACTGCTCTTGCTACGAGTCTGTGACGCCCCCAGGAGTCGGCAACTTGTTTACAGCATCCCTTTTCAGGATGAGGAGGCTCGGTCCCACCACCAGAGTCGACTGTCTTCTTGTAAAAAGAAGCCAGCTTTCCAAAACCCGTATGACATGATTGGGTCAGTTGCAGTGCAAGCACAAGCTCTCTTTTGTTTTTTTGGCACTAGTTTGCAACCCACTGAGCCATTTCCATTACGGAACCGATGCCCCTCAGATACCTCCTCCCGCCTCCCGTGTGTCACCTCTACTGCTACCGGCCTTACTCCTCCCTTTGCTCCCAACCACAGAAACCCCAGCCTGGGAGCCCTTCATTCAGTGCCTCAAGTTTCTCACCTGAAAACAGATCAGTCAATGCTCCTCAACCCAGACACAAAGCAATCCTTAAATCGAAATAAAGTACTTACATAACTGACCTGTACTTTTCACCACCAAAAAGCAATAGTAGTGTGCCTCCACCTCCGATCAGAGCCGCCAACTGACCATTGACACCGCATCACCCTGCAGCTACCAGTAGTAATTCACAATTCCATATTCCAGCCTACCTGTGCTCTGCTGTGCCAGTCCTCTCACTGCCCCTTCTGCAGGTTTCTCCCTTCGCCTTACCCTCTGTCCTCCAGACAAGTGTAGCTCCACTTTCAAAGTTTACTTCTCCTACCCAAACCCTACGTGCATACATCCCTCCCGCTTGACCATCCGTACTCCCTTGTCTTCTGCTGATCTCACAACCAGACAAGTGCAAATTAATCAGCATTTACTCACAGCCTCACGAAGCTAGCCGCACCTCACTCTTTCACCACTATACCCTCCCACACCCTCCCAAACTTCACGCTACACATGACACCTTAAAACTTCCCTCTCACCAACCTTCCTTCACACTCACCCCCCGTGGGGTCACTGCAAACCCTCCAGATACTGACATCTGAATGTGGCAGATACCTTCACTTTCGCAGCCCCCCAAAGTTATTACCCCGTACTACATCCACCTACGATTTCACTCTTGCTCCCAAAATACAGAGGGGGTCTCTCTCTCCCTCTCCCTCGCCCCCCCTCCCCCCTCCCCTTTTCCCACTCCCTCTCCTCCTCCCCCTCCTCCCCCTCCTGTCCCCCTCCCCCTCTCCCCTCTCTCTCTCTCTCTCTCTCTCTCTCTCTCTCTCTCTCTCTCTCCCAACCCCTCTCTCTCTCTCTCTCTCTCTCTCCCAACCTCTCTCTCGCCCAACTGCAGAACTGTAAAATTCAAACCATCCTATTCAGAAACTAAATAACACACCAAAACAACAATAGGTATTGGGGCAGGAATGGAAAAGTGGTAAAATATTGGACCTTGTGCTGCATTAAAATGACATCTTTCAGCCTCTGCTGAGCTCTACAAACTTTGCGTGTTTAATGTCCAGTGTTTAGGCTGGAGCTGCCATGTGCCAAGTCTGTAAGCTTCACTGCACATTGATTTTTATGTAAATGCACATTTTAGTCATTTTGTTAGACCATTGCTTGCACTGTAGACATGCTCTTCTTCCCCGGCTTGACTAAGGTTTGTATTATTTGCCATCGCCCGAGGAGCTCAGAGCTGGTGAAATGGTTAGGATGAAACCTGCTGTAGTATGTTGAATGCAGTAAATGTTTGTTTTAATACGATTTCAAGTTTTATTCTCCCTATTGTGTTTTGCCCAAAGAGGCTGTGGCTTTAACAACAACATTGCGCGTTTCATGCGTTTTAAACTACTTTTGTTTTCTAGGGTCCCTCTCACAAATGTGCCTTAATATTCGTAGATAACAGCGGCATAGACATCATTTTGGGAGTTTTCCCTTTCGTCCGAGAGCTTCTCTCCAGAGGCACAGAGGTATGGTTTTCAGTTTAACATTGTCATTCATTTGCCACAAAACTGGAATAGTTGCTAGTTACCACTTCTTGAGAAACCATTCGTGATAGCAGAACACATTTGAGAGATGTCTAACTTTTTTGAGTAACACTACTTTAGATGCATGTTATTGAGAACTTTTTCTTGAAATCAGTAATGCTAACCTATTCCTCCCACAAACCTTCCTCCGTTTTCGCTTAATCTGGGGCCAAACCCTTTCTTGAAGAATCATGGCAATGTGTGTTGATTGTACTAGGAGATGTATCCTATTTATTGCAAAATCCTATAAATGACGACTGAAAAAAAACCACTGCTCACAATGTTAGTTTACCTATTGAACACCAGCGTTTTAATAGCGACATTTATGTAGGTTGTTTCCCTACATAGAGGATAATGCAAAATATACAGCTATGTAGGTCTTTTAGAAAAGCTTATGTTTGTTGTTCTTAAATGCTTTTTGAGTTATGTAATTTGCATTTGAAACATTGCAGTTCATACATTAAATAATAATCTTGGTTAACTTTTGCTTCCTTACAAATATTGATCATTACAGGCAATTATCGAACATTAAAGCACAAATGGTGCACAGCTAGTAAAAATACAATAAGCGGCATACCAGTGTTGCTTTTTCCAGTAGTTTCTGTGGACCACGCTTTGGATTTGGTAGCGAATTGTTATAGGTGGTCTTTAGTTATCCAGCTTTTCTGCGCGGGATGGCAGTGTCCACGATCAAGATGACCCCTGAACTCCTTTGTACCTGCAGATGCAAATATTGCAGCAGCCAGATGTGGGATCTCTGGTTTGAGTGATGTGGTCCTAGAAAGCATCCGCTCGTACGGTTTAGCGCTTCAAAGAGTAGAGTATACTCTTGAGATTTCATACCACTATAAGTAATAGCGGTTACTATAATCAGATTGAGTGGTACTCCTTTTATAAGCCTGTTGTGAGTTGTGTCTGAAGACCTCAACCATTGTCCACGTTTGTGCGTTATAAATGAGTATTGATCATTCTAGTATCTTCTAGAGGTCCGGCAAACAATTGTGCGTCGAAACTCGGCCTCATTTCCCATAGATCAGCAGATGAGCATGCGGTTTAATTTCTCATCAGCCACCTCTTTTCAACAGTTCTTTCATTGTGTAAAGGTGCTGTGCACTGCATCCCCCACCTCAATGATATTCATTGACAAGGGTGAGTGCCACTCATCACCAGCATGGCTGGAGGCCAGCAAGGTACAGCAAGCTGGAATGGAACCCTACAACGCTTTGCAATGCATCCTTTTTACTACCTTTGACCTTTAAAGGAAGAGTCTCTTGTGTACTTCACTCTGGCTGAGTGCTTTATAAAACTATTAAATAACCACAAGTATGCTATTTGAAACAAACCTTGGGTGGAACCAAGGAGGGATTGTAGTGGACCTTTCTGAGGGGGGCTGGGAGCCACTTGTGACCTAATCAATGTATGAAGTTGTACTAGCAAAATGAAAGCTCAAATCGGTGACTTTCTCCACCTGGCGTTGCAAGTACCACCCTAACCTCAAGGGGTTTTGGACACTTCTAACTGAAAGCCGTCTTTTTAGAGAAAGAAGCGTCTGTCTGCAGCCTGTTCTAAGCTTCCATGCTATGAAAAGCACTACTCCTACTCTAAAGTGGTTTCTAGTATGTGGATATATTGAAGTGTTTTTGTTACGTTTTTTGCAGGTCTTCATTTAGACAAGATATCTTTGAATCCTACGATGCATGCCGATTTGAAGAGCTAATTAATGTTTTTTTTGTTTGAGAGTCGGTCAGGAGGCATGAGAGTACACACATCTGTGGGGGAAAAAAGAAACATGCAAACGGACAACCCAGTTGCCACAATGGGCAGACTGAACTTCTTGTAGCCAACTCCCATATGTATAGTTTCGTGAGCTTCTGGAAGTGTGTGATATGAAACTAGAGCGTGGTTTACCTAAGTAAATAGGGCCTGTTTGTTCCAAGTTAGATCAACCAGGCCTTATTTACCTACTTCTAACAGTGGTTAACATGGGACGGTTTGTGGAGAAGTGTGGCTCAATGGTTAGAGCGGCAGACCCTGATGCAGAGGTCTAGCCCGGGACCAGGGTTCAATTCCCGCCTCGGCGGGTCTTGGGCTCAAAATTCCACGGACCTGATAATTCTCGCCTCGGTGCCTATTCTAATCATGGAGTCCCACTCTGCAACTCTGGGCAATAGCTTGCTTAATCTCCACAACGGCCCCCACAACGCTAAGGATGCCTGGCCTTCACCCTGGGGGTGCCCAGGAGTGGACGCCTCGCAGGGAAAGCCAGGACGGGTTCCACAGCGGTATTCGTACAAGCGCCTTGAGACCCTTGCGGGTGATTAGTGCGCTATACAAGTATCAATTTACACGGTTTAACTTTAGTTCTCCTGGGACTGTATCATGATCCCATTCTTTGCACTGTGTCGATGCAGAAGGGGTTTGCACATTTTTTACACTGACTGAGAGCTCGGAAACCTGAAGAGGATGTTACTGCCATGTATGTTTTCGTTCTGCTGTTTTTATACAATATAGTAACTTACACATTTTTAGAGTTAATGTGTGCACTGAGGACGGGAAAAGAAATGCACCTATCACTTCTGTGTCTGCAGCACAAGGAACAGGATCATGAAACTGCGCCAGGGCTCGGTTTGTGCAAGATTTTCAATCAGCTAAAAGACATTGGTCAGTTATTGTCTAATAATCCTAAACAGCATACATTAAAAATGAATGAAAACAGTTTACAGACATGTTACATGAATACATAAAATCAAACATTAATTGATTTATGGTGCGGTATTCCAGACTATAAGAAACACCCCACAGAGTAATAGACAGCTGGTTTGGGCAAAATACTTGATAAAGAAAATGCTGGCTTTACAATTCAAAAATACACGTTTTAAGAGCAGGTATTAAATATTGCTGTTAAAAAGGTTTGTTAAATTTACAGAAGAAAACAAAGTGAAGATTTCATTACAGGTGCAAACCATTATTGATGAGGAATCCTATTGGCCCAAAGGGAAACCGAGATGGCTTCTTTATAGAGCCCAAGCGAAACCCAGTCGAGCGATCTCGCCCATGGGGTATAGACCAGAGTCAGACAAGACTCCACTCCAAATGTTGTTTGTGTAATAGCATCATCAAGTAGGATGATTGTGTTAATTTCTTTCCACTCTTGTAGCTCTGGTAACCAGCATAAAGATCTTTTCCACTTTTGGAGTCCCTGTTAGTGATCAGGTGAGGTGATGTAAGCCGCGTAGGTTTCAGTAGTTCTCTTGATGTACATGAGCCAGGGGATCGAACGCCTAATTTCACTTGCTAAGCAATCATGTTTGTTCCCCCAGATATAAAGCAACAGAAGGAATAAAGCTAATTTCATATAATCTTCTACATATATAAGGCCTAATTCCTCGTGAAGAAAATGAGGATAGAGGGGGATAGGCCTAATAGGCACAGACAAAAAAAAATTCCTCAAGCTGTAGCTGGATAGTATCACAATAGCCCCAAATAACTGCCCAATTAGACAATATTGGTAGGCCTTTGTACTTCTATGATTCTAGTAAAGTTAAAATAGGTTTGTTCCTGATACTCTTAACAAAATCAAGCAGAGCCCCAATGGAGTGGTCAAATCGCAGGCATCTGTTTGAGAGGCATTGTAACCATGAACTGAAGGAATCAAGTGACCCCCAGGTGCGCAAAATTAGTATCTTTTTTTAATGAACTTCCACTTAATGAAAATGGGTCTAATTTTACTTTGTTGTCTGTCCCATACCGTAGGGAGTTTTCAAGATATTGGTCTTGAGATCCAAGTTACCCATGAAATTAACAAAGATATTGAGTATACCCCCGACTCCACTAGGTGTTTGTGAGGGCAAAACTACATCATCTGCAATATAGTAGGGTGGAGACGGGCTTTGATTTGACTTTTGACATATCCGTCCCTGAGAAAAGCAAAAAGGCATTCATGCCATTTATGTATAAAAGTAACATTATAGGGGCGAAAACAGAGTCCTGGCAAACTCCCTGATCAAATTCAAAAGCCTCAATGCATTCTCCCTCAGACCCATTCCTTACTGATGCCATGATCCCCTGGGCTAGGCCTATATGGGAAACAGTGTTCCATAGCTTAGGGCTGGATAACCTTGTCAAAGGCACTACTCGGATCCATGAAAGAAATATAGAGTGCCTCCCCTCTTGGTTACTGTATATTTATTTATGATTAGGTGTCATTCTAGACACTGCCCTTGTGTGACAAGCCACTCCCAGAACCCATATTGAACCGTCGTAATAGCATTTGTCTCTTCCATCCAGGCTTCTAACCTGGGTAGAATTATACGGTCTACTACCTTGACAATCTAAGCTAGCAATAACATGAGCCCAGACTGGTGCTTTTAGGATCAGCACCAGTTTTTGTACCAGGTAGTTTCCTCTTCCGCATGATGAACCAGATGGACACCGGAGAAGTGATGAGGAAAAATGAGTATCCCAGAAGATTAAATGCAGGAACGTAGTAATTCCAACAGATATGCACTTAAGTGGCCAACCTCACCAGAGTCCATGGAAAAAAAAGGAGTTCTCATCAGAGCAAGACAGGAAGAACCATAATTTAATCTTCAAGCCAAGAAGGGTGGCACAGCGTAACCTCCTACGGGCGAAGATGGGCCCATCTTGACCCGGACTGCGCTGCGGGGAATAAAGTGAGCTAAGTTGTGCTTCTGATCCTCCTTCGACGGTCAGCCAGCATCAGTCTGACAGTTAGTCTTTGGCCCCGGAACTCAGTCTTTCAGAGAACATTACCGGTCTGTCTACAAGAGATAAATGACCATCCAAAGAGTCTAAGTGTGCATCTTTGGTGTTTATCTTGAAAATCCGGCATGCCTAAGGCCCTCATGGGATCAGTGCTGCACACTACGGATTTATGCCAGTGGTGTCCAACATTGGTCAAGGAGGCTAGATCTATGCCATATTTTCAAGAAAACCACAGACTCTGAAAGATTTTTCGTAGGAGTAAACGTATCTACATGTTTCCCTGTAGATTTTCTAGAAACCTGGCATACATCCGACACTTGTGTATCAACATGGGGCAGTCCTTGTCTGTGCTGTGGACAGTAATGATCCCTGCTATCCTTATCTGATGACACCTTGTATTATGAAGAGCTTCTCTTGGACTTAAACAAATCTGTTGCTGAAAGTAGCCATATGCACTGTGCCTCTTCAATAAAAAGTGTCACAAGTATCATAAAGCTAGAAAGATGCATGTGTCTTTCTTATGGATACTTCTAACCACAGATTCCTCACATTAGAGTATTCCCCCAGTGCCACACTGGATCCAGGAACCTTTCACAGCAGTGCTCCAGTGCTTTACCAGGTGGCACCGCGAGGCTTTGCTCTGGCTTCATACTGTCCCGAAAGGGACAGCGGAGCCTTATGCATGCTCCACTGCTGTGCACTGACACCAGTTCCTTTCTTTTTGCATCTCCCGACCCATATCTGAAGCTTCACTTCCATATTTGTCATTTGTGGACTACATCTAAGCGATATATGGGTGTGCTAGAGAACAATGTCCCTACCGAAAATCACAAGTTTTTAACTGAGCCACGACGGCAGAAGCAGATGTTGGTCATTGACCTGCATGAGGTGCCTTTAGTCTCTGGGATTGGGACACAACTCTGTCATGTAATGTGCTCCCTCAAGCCCTCGAAGGTGATCCATGACTGGGAGGCAAAGTTGAATGTGGCTGAACACAAGGCAAATTTGCAGCCTTCACATAGGTCTCGCTGGCGCTTCAAGCTGATGGCCCGGTTTTTGTCGTGAGGCTGCACCTGTTCAACCTTACACTCAAAGTTCTCCAATCAGTCCAAAGAGAAGCAGGACTCGACCCCATCTGGCTACTCTGAATCCAAGTCAAAGGTATAACTGTGTTTGTGAGGATTTGGGTGCATTATATGGTATGGCTGCGCAGCCTTACCATGGAATACACTTGCAAAAACCATCTTGGGTCCAGTCAGGTTCATTTGTAAAACGTTTAATCTCAACCCTGTATAGCTATGGTTTTGAGCAGCAAGGCTTACACAAAGGAGCTAGTGTAAAGCATTTAACAGTACCAAACAGCGAAATAAGAAATCCACACAACACAAAAGAAATCGGACACCAATTTATAAAGAAATAATGATTTTTTTAGTACTTGTTAGAGACCAAGATGAGCAAAATCCACCAGAGGGTTCAGGAGATTTTTAAAGAAAACTTATTTAACGGCTTAACCACAAACAAGCATTGGTAACTGTACAGTTTGTTAACTTTTGAAAAGTTTCTAAGAGTTATGTAAGTCTGAACGGCCAATAAGGGGTATCTGGACAGTTAACTGTTGTGCTGATGTTGCGGTTGCAGGAGATGGAAGATGCTCAAGGATGCGCAAGGTGCTGTGCGGTGTTCGGGGTGCCTTGCAGGTGAGGTGAGTTTGGCCTCTGAGATTGGGGTCCCTTGAAGTCCTCTTTGGGACAGTAACAGGCCAGTTGCGCCTGGGCTACAGGTCTCTATCCACAGCAGTCTCAGTGATCTCCCTTGATTGGGGCTGGTGTCCCTCTTGGGTGACCGATCTGAGCTCAGACGACACTTGTGGGTCTGGCCGACTGGGGGGCAACTGTTGGCTTCAAGGATCGGTCTCTTGGGGTGCCCAGCAGTGGATAGCTACGTTTTTTTGGAGTGGCTACTCACTTGCCAGAGTGGGCTACTTCAGCCTTGATGGCCCTGGGGCTAGTTCCAGGGGGTCAGCTGACTAGTGTCACTTCTTTGTTCTGGGGCTTGGGAGTGACTTTGTCCAAAGCCAGGAGCCCAAGGCACAGTCCTCTCTTCGCTAATCCAAGCTGCAGCAGGTTCAGTTCAGCGGACGGTGTAGCCTCTGTTTGCCAAGACCAGGGCAGTCCTCCTTTCTTCCTTCCTCTTTCCTATTCCAGCATGATCTGAGGATCAGGGTGTCAGGGATGCCATATTTATGCTCAGAATGTGCCCCGAGGAGGTTGTGCGGTCACTATCCAATGGGCTACCAGGTCCCCTCCCTCTTGATGACTTTCCGGCTGAACCCTTCATTGGATGTTGGAAGCTGCTTAGTAGCCCACCCTAGAGGTGTGGCTACCTGTGGTCTACGCGCCCTTGGCAAAACCCGTTTGGGCACTCGTTTCCCCTTTCTGTCCCCGCTTCCAGCCTGTTAACCAGAACAAATGGCAGCCCCTCAGGAGTGTTCCCGCCATTCGTCCACCAAAGGCAGCTTTGCCTTTGAAGCTTTTTTTTGGGCTAACACCCTGAGTGGCTTCCTGTGAAGGGGAGGTGACACCTGCCGTATAACAGGCTGCCATTTTTCCCCAGCCTGGGAGCCGTTCACCCAACTCCTCAGGACGCCAGAAAGCTGTCTAGTAGTCCGGGACCTTGTGAGGCCACTAGAAAAACTGGGTCACAGAGTGGCAACTTTCTAAAAGTTGTATTTCTTTATCTGATAGAGACATCTAGCTGCAGATTCCTTACCAAAGAATATCCCAGACGTCGAGCTGGATCCAAAAAAAAACTTTTGCTGGAGCACTACCCTTGCGTGCCGGTTGGCTCTGCTTGACGTCGTGTCTAATCCATAAGTGACGTCCGAGTCACCTATATAGGTGACACCTTGGCGAGCTGATGTTGGTTCTTTTCTGTCCACGCCAGCTAGCGCAGATCCGTGAAGAGCTACTCTCTGTTCCTGGTCAGGTCATAGGAAGGTCCAGAAGCTGTTCTGGGAGTCTGAAGGCCTCGTTCCCCCCTTTTCCTCCTCTCAAAGTCATCGAGTCGGGCAGGTACGAGGCATTAAAAACACAAGAAGTCAAAGCAGGCTTCCTCTTCATGTACGCCGGGCAACACGACAGAAGAGACTAGACGCTCTAGGCCTCATTCTGTGGGTGCCTGCTGCCGGTCACACCCCAGCGATCTTCCCGGCTTTGGACCCTGCACTGAGACTCCTGATGCCGCCGGCACCTCCTGGCGCACCAATCTCATCCTTATCCCTGATGAGCCAGATCTGCACCTTTTGACACTGATTCCGGCACAGACAGCACCCTTGGGTCCTATGTCAGTTCCTCATCCTTACTTTGAGGGGTTAGGAATGGAGGAGGATTGGGAGGCATCGCTGGACCTTTTACAAAACCAGCCTGAGCACCCAGTGGACTGGTCTAAGGAACTAGGGGAGCCCATTGGACTGGATACCTCCCCGGATTTTGGCCTGCTTTCTCCCCCTACTATGGTAATGAAGGAGGGAGCTTCATGCTCTATGGAGGTGAGAAGGGCAGCCAAGGTCCTGGATCTTTTGCTCCCTTCAGTGGACATCAAGACTAACATCTTGATGGAGGTCTTGCAGCTGGGTGTCTCCTCCTCCGAACCCCTCCTGCCTCACACCGAGGCCTTAACTGATGTCCTTATGGGCACCCTGTCCAAGCCCAGCACAAAGGCTCATGTGGATAGGATCCTCGCCCGCTGTCCTCTCTGCACCGGACAACCTGAAATACCTCACCATTCATCCTATCCCCAAGAGCTTGATGGTCCAAACCTCTACCTCACAAGGTGCATTCCATTCAGCAGCCCGGGATAAAAAATCTAAGAGGCTGGATAGTTCGGGCGAGAAGATTTTTTTTCAGCCTCTGTCGCTCCCTTTCATTGAAGCTGTTCTGGACACAGTGCAGTTCTGGGCCTATCCTCCCGAGAGGCGAGTCTAGGATATTCAGTGTGTGATACCGATGTTTCATCTGCTTTCCTGGATTTCGGTGAGAATGACTGAGGCTGCTGGGCCTCCTGCTAGTGACACATGCCAGATGGCAGATGCAGGCTCTGCTGTGGGGACCTGAAGTTCCAGTGGGCGCAGCATCAAGGGAATCCCTCTGACATGGTCCAGATCTTGGAGGGAACAGCTCAGGACCTGCAGTGGTGCCTGACCAACTGTTATTGGGTCAGAGGCAGACCCCTCTCCTTTCCCCACCCAGATCACATTGTAGTGAAAGATGTGTCACTCCTCCACATCAACTTGCTGGAGCTCCGAGCATTTCCCTTTTCCATTGAAAGCTTTCCTTCCTTCTATCATAGGCAAGCTGTTTGGTTCAGATGTTCACTGACAATACCATGTGGTGCTGCAACAAAAGAAGCGGGGTGGAGTTGTGGACCCTTTTTTCAAGAGGCCCTGCATCTATGGACATGACTGGAACAAAAGGGTGGGTCATCACCTGGCAGGTTCCCTGAATGCCAGGCCGTACAAATTCCGCTGTCGATGCCTAGCGGATCACGACGGGCGCCTCTATCGGGTGCAAGAAGAGCCTTGGTTAGATCTGTTTGCCAAGAGCATGCAACATTGGAGTTGCCAAGCTGGCTATCGTTCTAAAACTCTTTTCGTCTTGAGTGGGGCTCAAGAAAAACACGAGCGGCCGGGCCAAAGTTATTCTTGTGGCTCTGAACTGGGCATGAAGAGTCTGGCATCCAGAGCTTCTACAATTGCGCATTGATCCTCCGATCAGACTGCCCCTTCGGAAGGATCTTCTGTTGCAGCAGCAGGGGAGGGCCCTCTACCCGAAACTGTCAACTGTATTCCATCTTGCATGGAGATTGAGCAGCAGCAGTTGATAGCATTCGACCTTCCTCTCGAAGTCTGTAATGTTATTTTGGCAGCCAGGAGTCACACTGCCAAGATTGTAAACGCCTGCCGGTGGAAGAAATTTGTGAAATATTATGCTGACCGGTCTATTTATCCTCTTTCTGCTCCTCTCTCTCAAGTCTTATTGTTTATTTTAACACTTGGCCAGCAGACCTTTGCTCTGGGCAGTCTTAAAGGGTACCTTTCAGCCTTGTATGCCTTCTTGAGGCTGCCAGACCAACCCTCTTTATTTAAATTTCCTATTGTATATAGATTTCTTAAGGGGATTGTACATATGTTCCTGCCATCTCATCTCATTTCATCAGGCTTCAGAGAGATCTTAATTTGGTTCTCATCTTCTTGTTATGTGCTCCGTTCAAACCTCTGCACAATGACCCTCTCTGACTGCTGACCATCAACACAGCCTTTTTAGTGGCAATAACGTCAGTAGGGTGAGCGAGCTGCAGACTCCATCATCCAAGACTCCTTACCTGACCCTCTTCCCTGATAAGTTGGTGCTTCGCACTAGGGGGCCTCTTTCTTGCTGAACGTGGTAACACCATTCCACGTGGGGCAATCAGTCACCTTGCCCACTTTCAGTTCTCCTTCGCACAACTCTAAACCAGAGGAGCGACTCCACCGTCTGGACCGAAAAAGAGCGTTGTTGTTCTACCTTGCCCACACTAAAGAATTCTGGTTGGACGACCAACTCTTCGTGGGGTACGTTGGATCAAAGAAAGGTTGTGCGGTGCAAAAGAGGACTATCTCGTGATGGGTCGTCCTCTGCATCAAAATTTGCTATGCTGTGGAAAAGAAACAGCCTCCCGAAGGCTTAAGGGCTCATTGCAGCAGAACTGAGGCTGCCACCACAGTGTTGCAACGTGGAGTTCCAGTCCTTGACGTTTGTCAGGCAGTAACGCGGGCATCACTTCACACTTTCACTAAGCGCCACTACCTGGACAACCAAGCCATCAGGGATGGCCTTTTTGGCTGCTCTGTGCTGCGGGACTTCCTGGTCTAAACATGTCAGCAGTCCCTCTTCCTGGAATGGCATTGCTGGGGTATCTATTCTAAGGTAAGGGATCTGCGGCTAGATGTCTCTGTCAGATGGACAAGTTACTTACCTTCGGTAATGCCTTATCTGGTAGAGACTTAATATAGCTGCAGGGTCCTTAATGACCAACCCATCCTCCCCGCTCTGCGGATAGGTTTTTAGTGTCAGGGCTGGTCCCTTTCAGGACCCTAGATGTTCTAAACACACCACTGTCAGTGCACTTCATGGCTCTGCACTTCTGGTGTAGAAAGTTGTGATAAGTAACGGACATCAGCGTGCCGAGGTGGCGCCTGTATAGGAAACGCGGACATCCCTTCTGGCGCAGACGATGCCAACGATGTCACGTAGAGCCGACCGATGCCACCTATCCGTATGCTAGAGTATTGCTCGAGCAAAGTTTTTACGAATCGAGCCTGACACCTGGGATATTCTAACGTAAGGACTCTGCGGCTAGATTCTGTCTCTACCAGATAAGGCATTAACGAAGGTAAGTCACTTGTCCGATAGTGACATTAAATTATCCTTTGGCATCAAGGTGGATTTAATGCCGTGATTAATTTGGAAACTTGGAGTACCCATCTAAGTAGTCCCATTCCGAAGTTAACCGAGGGGTCAGCTGCTAACTCTGTGTTAGCCAATGGGGCTATTAACTCTTTCACAGCAAAATGACAATTTGGATGAGTTGCTGTTAGGAAATATATATTTTTTTTAAATGCATGTCCTACTTAATAATATATAGCTCCCAGCCTTAGGGCTCAATAGGCCTTCTTTAAAGAAGACTTACATATATTGTTAAGGGAAGTGGGGGATTTGCCATTGGTTTGAATGGCAAAGTTGAACTAGCGGTTTTACCGTTGCCCTTACAGTCTCCAGTGGCAGCCTAGGAGCCATTTTGTGCTTTGTCACGCATAGGGTAGAACAATCTGTGCTGAATCTCTCAGTAGACACTGTGCCTTACATGCCCTGGGTATCATATATTAGGGACTTATAAGCTAGTCAGCCTCTGCCAATTAGGGCTAGTCAATTCGACATACAATTTGTAAGGGATGAGAACACTGGCACTAAGGTCGGGTTAGTAGCCCTCAGTGCACTGAGTCGATAAACCAGCTGCATCAGTCTTAAAATGTGGGGGTGAACATGCAAAAAGAGGCTTTTCCTAACAGTGTCACAATGTAAGTCACTCCCCTTCGAGGTCTTCAACCACAAAACTGATTCTTCAGTTGATCTCCATTACTCCAAATTTCCCTGTATTTCATCTGCTACACACTGAATTGAGGCCTGTAAAGAAGCCATGCTGTAAATATTTTAGCATTTCCCAGCCCCTTATGGGACCCCTGGGGCCTCCACTTACATTACTGCTAGCTGGTTCCTCCCCTGTACTATCTATTCTCTTGAGACCTGCTTCTAGACTCGTGCTAACTGCGATACAGACTTTCACTCTGGTCCCATGAGCCATGCCAGTTCCTGCCACCCGGTGCCTGAGGATGACCCACTGCCAAAGTCAGACCCGGACTAACTTCGGCTCAATCCCAAAAGACATCATACTATGGGATCACATAAGTACAACTGGTTGTTATGAAGCCCAACTCTAACCCAGTTTTTCCACTCTTTACAACTTCCAGAAGAGGCTCCATTATTTTTTTTGTTCCGACTCTGATACTATGCCAGAGCAGGGGGTACTCCAAGATGTTGAGGGGGATGACTTGCTCCCCCATGTTATAATGATGATGCTTTCTACATTGATTTACGGATGGCCCACCAATGGAATAGTGCATCATGTGCAGCTGTTGTTTGGTGCGGAGCTTAGGGACTAACATTACAGCTGCCCTCCATCGAAATCCAAAACAAATGTTCTGACTTCAAATCTGCTGTGTGGGCAGGAACGTCCGAGTCCTTACTTCCTTCTAATGATGCCCTCACAGATACTTTGATGGATACATGGTTGAAGCCTTGTTTTTGCTCACCTGCGAATAGGCTGGAAGCATCTGGTAAGCTAGAGTCTCACTAAGCACCCTATCCTAGAAAGTCCTACTACACAGGCCTGCACAAGTAACTTGTACCCAAACTCATTTCTATCCCTCCTCAAGGTAGGGGATTCAAGAGGATGATGCTTTTGGAAAATGTATGTCTTGTTCTGCAGGTCCAGCCACCCTGTTCATAAATGCAGTCTTTCTGGTGCCCCTCCCACCACTCCCCCCATGTGCCCTAATCGACATGCCCGATGTGGTCTAGCTGAGATTCCATATGAACATTGATGGACAGTATGCCATCATATGTTATCTGTGTAGGCCTGGATACTAAGGATTGCCTGTGTAGTGAGGTTGGTATCATTGTTCTTCATAGACACCCCAGGATGGCATTCTATCACTTTACCAGTGTCCTTTGCTCCTCATCATCCCTCGAAAGAGGAGGAGAGGCTCTATTGTTTGGATTGCAAAAAGGCCTTTGATGTTGATCGCACCAAGGATCATTGAGTTAACCATCAACTTGTGTTGGGTTCTCTGGGCAAAGAAATGGAAGCTTGTGCAAAAAAAGATTGTGTCAAGGTGGATAGACCTCTACATCAAGATATGCTACACACTGCCCAAGATACCATCTATGAACGGCCTAAAAAAAAAACATCCCAACATGGCTGAGGCTGCTTCCAATGCGTTGGCTCGCGGAGTGCCTCTCCTTGACATCGGCCAGACTGTGACTTGGCTGTCAGTAAATATGTTTACAAAGCACTTGTGCATTGATAGACAGGTCACATGGGAATGTCATTTCGCTCACTTATTTCTGCAAGATGACTCGGTTAGAATCTACTCCACAACCTGTCACCGCGGCTAGATACTGCTTTGGTATCTATTCAAAGATGAGGAATCTGTGGTTTGAGGTATCTATCTGAAGAACACGTTTCTTAACCTTGGTAATGCGTTTTCTGGTACAATGCTCTCTGTTCTGTGGATTGGCTTCTTTAATGTCTAAAATGGTTCCAAATTAGAACACTGTAACCTACAATTCTACATACTCCCTATCTGAGGGCGTGAAAAGGTCACTCCCAAAAATGGAGAGAACAGTTGCTCAATCTATTCACCACCACAGAGAGTGTGTATTGTCAGGTCTTCTGCGAGTTGAATTTTCCAAAGTGGCTCTAACTCAGAGACTACTCCAGTTTCGACTGGAAGCGGGGTCTCCTCTACGGATTCCTGACGATACTTCTCTTGCCAGAGTTCTCAAGAAGTTCAGGACCGAATGGTCTCAAGTCATGGTTGTGGCTCCGGACTGGGTGAGGATAGTCTGGTATCCTGATTTCCGGAGCATCTGTCGCATGAGCTGCTGTCCTCTGATCAGTCTGCTTCTTCAGTAGGATCTTCACTCTCAGAAGCATGTAGGGTTCTTCACTCTAACCTCTACATGTTCCACCTTCATGCTTGAAGATTATGCAGCAGGCAGGGTGTGAATGCCTTTAATCTGTCTCCCACGATCTGTGATGTCCTATTGACATCCAGGCATCCCTCAAATACCTTAAATGGCTGTGGTTGATACATATTTGTGGCATGGGGTCGTCCTGTCATGTTAACCTGCTTTCATCCCCCTTATCAGAGGTTTTACTGTTTTGCGCTGTCCTCAGCCCAGCAAAGCCTTATTCTGGGCATCTTTCAAGGTTACTTTTCGGCCATCTCTGCTTTTTTGCTGTTGCCGGATCAGCCCTTGCTGTTTAAGTCACCTACTGTGGCATATGTTTTTTTAAGGGCCTGCGTCGTTTTTTCCCCCTACCCATTTCATCCCACTCAAATTGGACATTAATTTGGTCCTAACTTTCCTCATAGGCTTCCCACTTGAGTCCCTGTGTTGCTCTCCGCTCGGATTCCTAAGTATCAATACAGCCTTCTCTGTGGCCATTACATCGGCCAGGAGAGTCAGCGAACTGCAACTTCATTCAATTAACCCAGCCTACACCAACTTTTATTGAGAAAAACTGGTTCTTTGGACATGCCTCTTTTCTGCCGAAGGTAGTTACTCTTTTTGTTGGCCAAAACATCATCCTGACAATTGTTTGCCCCACCTCATCCTTCTAAAGCGGAGGAGAGACTTCTCCGCCTGCGCCCTAAGAGCTCTTTCTTTCTACATCGATCGCACCAAAGAAAGGGGCAAGGCAGGGCAGAAAAGAATCATCTCTCTATGAATAATAATCTGCATCAAGTTATGCGAAGCATTGGTTAAAGTAGCTTCCTGAGGGCTAGTGGGCCCATTCCATTTTGGCCAGGTCAACTACTAATGTGGTAGCATGTGGGATACCTGTCCTGGACATCTGCCAAACTATTACGTGGGCGTCCCAGCCTCATAGTTACGACGCACTAATGCTTGGGCGGCCAGGTCCGTCAGGGTGGGCATTTTGCCCATTCAATCCTCCAAGACCACTTGGTTTGAGTTGTTCGCACACCCATCTCTTGGGCGGTATTGCTTGGGTATCTATTTTAAGATGAGGAATTTGCAGTTGGAAGTCTCTATCAGAAGAACAAGTTTGGTGATGCTTTTCCTTGTAGAGACTCTATCTAACCCTAGATTCTTCATAACCCTCCCACCCTCTGTCTGCAAAATGGGCTCTTCACTGTAACATCCTGTTAGATTCTGCACACATGTCAAACACTCAGTTTATTTTATTTTATTTTATTTTAAGAATTTATAGAGCGCGACTGTCACCGTTGCAGGCATCCTGGCGCTAACAAAATCGTGGCGCTGTGTGTTTGGCATGGAAATAATCATGAAAGAAGCTCATGTCAAAGCACCAGGGTGGTGCTTATGCAGGCACAGCGCACGTCAATTTAATTGAGGACAACGCTGATGCAAATCAGGTTGACGCCACCTACTGGCACGGAGAGGTACTAGTCAAGATTTTCCGAATCCAAGCTGACACCTGGTGAATATTCTAAGTTGAGGGATCTGTAGTTAGTCTCTACCAGAAAAAGCATTACGAAGGTAAGTAACTTAATTTATATGAAGTCTACAAAGATGTATAGATCCCCTCCCCAGTACAAGCTAGTCTGCCATTTCTCTTGCCTAGTGATATACCATGGGGTTCGTTCAGATGTATTTTGCAAGTGTGAAAAAATGCATGCCTGAAATGTCATCACCTCACATGAACCCACTATTCCACAAACATGGGTACATAACGAATGAAGGAATATAAATGATCTAATTAACTTAAATGATCTCAAAATAAATACTCCAGACAACGGAGTAGATGCACTGAAATTTATGATGAATGCTCTGAGGAAGTTAATGGTGAAACAGGCATTGACATTTTAGTGGTTCTAATGGCTATATGATTGGCGATTCCTAATGAAACAGTGATAGTACTGCAGCAGTTTGGACAATAAAATGAATGGAAAAGGAACACCAAAAAGCAAATAGACTAAAATTATAAAACACAACACTAATAAGATTACAACTGTCACCATTTGGGGATGCACTAAGGATTAGTCAATAGAAATTTTTATCTCACGGTGTGGTTTTTCCCAGGGTGGTTTTCAAGGTAAGAATGTGAGATAACTTGCAAGCGCAGTTTAACCAAACTTATAAATTACATGAAAATATACCACGCTCAAGCCCCACTTTCCGACCTGGTTTCAGTTTGCAAATGTCTAGATCTTATTTCTGAAGGGTTTTCCATAGAGAAGTACCCGGGTCGCAGTACATATTTCACTTCACTTGGAGTGTGAAATCTGGAGCGAATTCTTATCTTTCCTAAAGTAGGAATCCTCAAAGTTACAACTGTTTTCCACTGCTAAAGTCGCAACTTTTTTTCTCAAAAATGGTGCAAGCTTCTTAAAATTTCTGCAAAAATTCTCCTAAGGGAGGTCTTCCCCTAAAAAAGAAAACCCAAGAATAACTTGCAAAACGAAACTTTTGGGAAAATTCAATAAATATTTTGCGCAGAACTTTTAACCAGAAAATGTTTATCAATTTTGGAAAACTTTGCAGCCAAAATGCCAACTTTGCCCACTCCTCACATAAATCCGTAACATTGTGGTACTCCTGGAAAGTGACTGCTCAGGTTGGGAACTGAGCATTGAGATTGTTGTGTGCAGATACAGGTAAATAGCTTTTTCTTCATGAGTATAACTTTACAAAGTCTTAATTTGGCTACGTCTGGGATGTTTCAATCCAGAAACTGCTTAGAGCGGTTTAAGGCTTTAGCCATCATGTCTTCTACATTTTTAGTAGCTTTCTAGGTACTAGATACTTCTTACGGTCTGAGCGGCTAATGCTACTTTTTCTGTGTGTGCAATTTTATGGTCTGTTTAATCATATGTTCATTCAACATTTTGGGCTTTCAAATGTATAGCCTAAGCTAAGCTTTCTTCTATTTTCAAATTTTTTAAGCCAACCCTTGCACTTAAAAACCACCATTACTTTATTTATTCCTCTTGAAGATATATAGTAGGAGATTTTGCAAATAAAATGGAACGACAATAAAGAGCAACCCAGTCTTTGACAACCACTTCCAAAACCTTACCTACCCCAGTCCGGCTGGGTGGGAAACCTCCTTTACGACGCAACTTTTACCATGCAGTACCTTTGCAACGCACGTTTTTCAACGCAAGTCATTACAACGACTTGCGCTGGGAGGCGCTCTAGGATAGGTAATAGTTTAATTTATTATCCATTGCCTTCCCTACTATCCACGGGGACTGGAGTTGGAATAGTAAATTAAACTATTCACTATCCATCACCCCCCAATGCAAGTCGTTGTAACGACTTGTGTTGAAAAACCTGCGTTGTAAAGGCATGCGTGGTAAAAGCATGCGTTGTAACAACATACATCCCTGCTGGGTTGTAACCTACTCCCTTGGTCACTTCTTACTCCTTGATTAATCTGCCAACTGCACAATGACCCTCTTCATTGGTTCCCTCTTTTTTGTCCCCTTTTCACCCATCACTACACCACTGCTTAAAAAAAAGTGCACATTTCCACCGAGTTTGAACTTCTTACCACTGGGCATGGTGCATACCAACTGTCCTGTTTGCAATGTCGGTGCTCTGTTGGCAATGATTTTTTTCATACTGAAAAATACAGTGACAGTATAAGACATCTGAACAAGGCCTTGCATGGGAGAGACCAGTCAAGTGAAGTTGTTTTGTGTTACAGGTTATATTGGCTTGTAACTCTGGACCAGCCCTGAATGATGTGACGCACAGTGAGTCCCTTATTGTCACAGAGCGGATCGCTGCGATGGACACAGTCATAAAGTAAGTACCATTTTGTGCATCCCCTCCATACCAGAGGAGGACCTGTAAGCTCCCCATCTCAACTTAAGTCCTCTGTAGATGCCCCTAGTCCTTTAACCTGATGCTGCTATTGGACCATGATGTATGTATTCGAAGTATTTGTATAGCACAAACCTAGCGAAAGACACTGGAACGCTATACAGGGTCAAAGGCAAAGATACAGTCGGATTATATGTGGAGGTGAAGTTGGTTTTGGTGATGATAAATGGACTGTTAATGTGTTTTGAGGTTGTGTCCCTTAAGGAGGTGCATCAGCAGTTCTTTTCCAGATTGAAACAAGGTTGGGGTGGTTCTAATGGATGTGACTATGACGTTTCTGATCATGAGCGCATAAATGGAGAATACCATTAAACCCATGTTCCTTTCAATCCAAAGTGTCTCTCTTCCTTCTTAATCTATCTCAAGTACCTAGGGTCTCACCCACTCCAAATCAGTTGGACTTTCGATCTGCTTGCAGTTATATTAAAACTGCAGTTAGTTACTTGTATGTCTGTATTAGATACTTGTGCTCTTGACAATAAAGTACTTGCATGTAACTGGTGTTGACTTGTGCAGCACAAACACATACTCTGAAAGTACTAGGGCTTACATGCTGTTTAAGAAATGCATGAATACTCACAACAATAAAGGATTGTACACTGTACTATTTGAATGCTAGAATTGTTTGTTAGTGGCTAAAATGTTTGGATGTGACGGATGCAAGCAGCAGATAACAGCTTCAACTGAAGGCCAAGTCTATTATTTACAGTTTAGAGGCAGCTGTAGCTGATTTCAAAAGATACCAATAGGTCAAGGAAGATTCACTTAATACTGTGTACAGTTTAGTAATTGTCTTAAAACGTGTAGCATGGGAAATGTAGAAAGTGATTGGCCATGTCAAGGGTCCAGGTTGACTTCTACCAATCAAGACAATGGGCCCTTTTCACAAAGGTAAATATACTAATGTGTAATGTAACTCCTAGGTGTAGACTTGCATTTCTCCTCCCCTTGGCGGAGCCTCCTACACCAGGATTTAAGAGTATGAAGTTACTACAGAGACCTCGCCACCGTGGATGTCTATCTGTGGGAAAAGTTTAGCCTTCAATTAAAAACTATTAAAATATTTGAATGTAAATAATTAAATATCTATTTTAATACTAGAACTAATATCATACATCACATTAACTTAAATGACTATTAAATAATAAAAATATATGTAATTCGTCATTTTTAACAACAAAAAAGTTTGTTTTACCTAGAGTAAGAATCTCTAAATGTATTTGTCATGAATTAAAATGTATTGAAATATATGTGTAGTATTATTTTTTATTTTTAATAGAACACGTTTATTTAACATTACTTTATTACATTGTATGCGTAGTTTAATGGGCGACCTCCAGTCTCCTAAGCAAAAAAAGAAAAAGCTTTTTGGGAGTTGCCATTGCTGAATAAAATGTCATAGATTATCACATATCGGAAGACTTCAGAGATAAGATTAACTTTGGGTGTACTGCTTTTTAGGTCGAGCTTAGGCAGCGCTTGCAGTGTCTGCTAGACGTTTAGTAATCCGTGGGCTTTAAGCATGCCTATGTATTGCCATGCGTGCTTTGTTATGCTTGTCTTAAATGCTTTCTTTTTATTGGTGCATTTTTAGGTCGAGCTTAGGCAGTGCTTGCGCTGTCTGCAAGACATGTAGTAATCAGTTTATGGGCTTTAAGCACACCTATGTATTGCCATTCGTGCTTTGTTTTGCTGGTCTTAAATACTTTCTTTTTTTTGGTACATTTTTCTAATTGTCTCCTTTCTGTGAATAGTTTCTTCCCCGGCTATTTCACTAAGAGAACATTTTTGTTGTCCATTGTACTACTTTTAAGTGCCTTCACGCTTCCTCCTGTTATACAGTGTGTGATGGCCCCTCCTCTTGTCTGGCTTATACCGGCATTGACTTATTTGAAAACATGTCCAGAAACAATACAAGTTGTTCAGAGCACCACAGACCCCTTTATTTAAAACAACTGCTAGGATCATATGAAAACTACCCCAAAGGCAGTGTTTACTAAGAGAACAGCGTTTTCATCCAATGACTCCGGGTTTTTGGCTGGGATCAGAAAGGCACAACATACCTGTAACATTCCCAAAGCGCCGGGCCTAGATAGCGGCCCCAGTACAGTACCCTCCGATTGATTTGATTTGATTTGATTGTGGGTTTTATAGAGCGCACAGCTACCCTAGGGCATCCCGGCGCTGGTAACTATCATCCTGGAGAGTGTGCGATCAAGGGGGGTAGTGCTCAGGGGAAGAGGAGGGTCTTCAGTTTTTTTCTAAATCTAAAGTGGTTTTGTTCTTGCCTCAGGGAGAGTGGGAGGGCATTCCACAGTCTCAGAGCATTGTACGAGAACAAGCGACCACCTGTTCTGGCCTTTCTAATTCTGGGGACTTTTGCAAGGGAAAGGGAGTTAGATCTGAGTTGTCTAATTGATTGTTGAAAGGACACAAGAGGTCTAAGAATAGGGGGGCCTTCGTTGTGCAGTATTTTATGCGCCATGCACAGGGTCTTAAAGTTGACCCGTTCTTTGACTGGCAGCCAGTGCAAATTTCTAAGGGCCGGCTTGGCAGAGGTCCTTGCTGCAGTTCCTGTTAGTATTCTTGCCGCCGCGTTTTGTGAACATTGGAGTCTGTGGAGTACAGAGGCTGGGGCCCCCAGATATAGGACATTCCCGTAGTCCAGTCTGGAGTTCACCAGCCCCTGCATCAAGAGCTTCCTGGATTGAGGGGGGAGTAGATGGAGAATCTTTCGTGCCATCTTCATAAGGCCGAAGCACGTTCCCGTGGTTTTCCTCGCTTGTGTTTTGAAGCTGAGGTCCTGGTCCAACCATATCCCCAGGCTTTTAACTTCGGATTTTGGGGATGGAGGGGATCCCATGCATGGTGGCCAGGGAAGGGGGGTGGGTATTTTGTTAGGGTTTCCCAGAAGAAGTATTTCAGATTTTTCCCCATTCAGTTTTAACCGGGATTCGCACATCCATTGGTGAACTTTTTCCAGGCAGCTGGACAGGTTGGAGAGGGCGTTGTCAGGTTGGTTAAGGGACACGATGAGCTGGGTGTCATCGGCGTACATTATTGATTTGATCCCAAAAGGTTTAACAACATCCTCGAGAGGAGCCATGTACACATTAAAAAGTGTGGGGCTCAGGGAGGATCCCTGAGGCACCCCACACTTGAGTGCATGAGCCCTGGAGATGGAATGTCCGTCAGTCACTTGAAAAGACCTGTCCTCCAAGAAGGATGAGATCCAGGCCAAGGCGGAGTCTGCCACTCCCAGCAGCCCGAGATGATGGACAAGGGTTGCGTGGTCCACCGTGTCGAAGGCGGCACTCAGGTCGAGGAGGATCACTGCCACCGATCCTCCTCCGTCCAGTATGCCCCTCGCTTCTTCGACCACGGCTAACAGGGCGGTATCCGTCCCTTGTCCAGGTCTAAAGCCAGTCTGGGTTGGGCGGAGAAGATGATTGGACTCTAAGAACTCGGAAAGGTGTTGATTTGCCACTCTCTCGGCGATTTTGCTAATTGCCGGTAGCAGAGAGATAGGTCTGAAGTTTGATGGGTCAGAAGGGTCGAGGTGTGGTTTTTTTATAAGAGCCTTTACCGTGGCTTTTTTCCAGTTTACTGGGACTGTGCCAGTTTCGAAGGAGGCATTGATCAGGTTAGTAAGAGGGGGGGCTATGGTAGAAGCAACTTGTTTGAGTTTACTGATCGGGGCTGGGTCAGAAGGGGCGCCGCTTTTGACTTTGTGCAAGACACTAAGGAACGTTTCGGTAGTAATTTGAGGGAAAGAAAGCAGCCTTGGGGCGTCTTGGGAGGCCGGGAGGAAAGAGTCTTTTAGTGCAGTTGTCGCAGGCGGGAGGGAGTTCAGGATTTTTTCGATTTTTTTTTTAGAAAAAATCGGCCATCTGGTTGCATTTTGCGCCATCCAGGTCAGGAGGGGGTGGGGGTTCCTGTATTTTGAAAAGGAGTTTGACTATCCGGTAAGTCTCTTTTGCGGAGTTGGTTGCGGCTAGTATTTGATCCTCGAAGTAGGAGGCTTGAGCCGTTTTAAGTGCATTTTTGTAGAACCTGATGTGGGCTTTGTAGCCACTTCTGTCATCCGAGTGCCAGTTCTTTCTCCATTGGCGTTCCAGCCTTTTACCTTTCCGTCTTAGTTCCCGTAGTTCCTCGGTGAACCACAGTAGTTTGGAGGATTTCCTATTAGTAGGAAGGGCTTTAAGTGGCAGGACTGTGTCGAGAGAGTTAGTGACCCATTTATGTAGTTGAATTTCAGCTTTGGAGGGGTCGGGGTCGACTGTGGGCAGTGTGGAGAGCAGCGAGCGCTCCCATAGGGTAGTATCTAGTTTTTTCCATGGCCGTGACGGGGCCCGGGGGCAGGGAGTATCCGAGATTTTCTTTTTCCAAGTTGGAGTTTGAGAGGGACCAAAAAGTGGTCGGACCAGGGGAGAGGGAGAGGGGTTTGAGCGGACAGTTTGGAGAGATTAGAGAAGATGGGATCTAGCAAGTGTCCTTTCAGGTGGGTGGGATCGTTGCTAAGTAGTTGTAAATTTAGGGAGTTTAGATCAGCTTTCAGTTCTGTGGCAAGTTTGTTGCCTTGATCATCAAAGTGGAGGTTTAGGTCCCCAAGGATGGTAAAATTCGGCGTTCCGCACGCCAGGGAGGTAATGGCATCCATGAGTGAGTTTATAAAACACCCTACTTGTCCTGGGGGACGGTATATTAGCAGCCCAGTTAGCGATCTCCTTCATACAAACGTGCTTCCCAATCCGTATTATTTTGATATAGTGTGATGAGCATAATATGGGCAGGCACTCGAATACACCCACACGCGGGCAGTAAATAATCGAGAAGCCAAAGTCACCCCCCAAGAGCTGAAACTGCTGCTCCTGTTTTGGCAGCTGCCTTCTTCACAATTAGCAACCGACTGCAACGAAAATGAAAAGTAAACATCGCGGGTTGAACCTGCCAGTGTGTAAAGCAAGCAGCTGCTAAACCTGGGGCAGTATCAAGGCACCTTCACGCTTCTGCTCCCAGCCTTGCGTTATGGAATCTAGATGCATGCTGGCACATGGCAATAAACAAATCTTATGCAAAATACCCAAGTTGTTCTTGCTAAATTGTGGCTGTCGCGCACCTCCTCTTTCGCTTTCCTTCCTGCCAACTGAAGTGCGGCCTCCTTGAGAGGCATAGACTGTTTCAAGGACATAATTAAAGGCATGCTCGTGACAAATGACCGCCAGCCCACCCCCGTAACACCAACCCCTCCCTCCATGGTACATGAAATAAGGCAACTTAGGATCTCGATTGTGAGTGTTTCAGAGTTAACCGGGATCAGTTGAATCCGTCTGGTACATCCTCTTCCCTAGGCTGTGCATATTTGGTTCTGGTGCATGACTAGTTCCAGGACTTTAAATGGGCTGGGCCCCTCCGGGTCTCAGACCAGGAGATAATACAAAATGGAAATTGAAACCGGTCACTCTCTGGCCTCCTATTCATGACCTTAACGTTGCTTGCGAGAAACATTGATCCAATTTTCTGAACAACGAATGTAAAAATATGTTAAGGTGATACATGTCATCAATTCAGTTCCTTTTATATGACACATGTTTTACTTAATCTTTCATTCCTTAAACGTGTTAGTTAATTCCTGGTCTTTTCGTGTAGTTTATTTTGTCAAAATAGTTGACTAGGTAAAAGTAACGGAAAATGCAGCACTTGCAGATGAGGGGGTGCATTGTGTGTTTGGGGGTGGTGAGGTGAAAGAAATACGGGGAAATGCATTTGGGAAAGAGTGAAAAGAGGGTGAACAATAGAAAAGACTGTGTAGGATATATCAAGATGGGTGAGCTGTGGAGAGAAAAAGGGTGTACATCTCTAACAGAGTGTGAACATAACAGGAGTGAGTGGGGCATTCTGAAGACCACCACTTCCCCGCCACAGGTCTCAGTAGTGTTTAATTCATAGTCTCATAATTTGAAATCTGTAATATTTGTAATGCTCTTTTCAACAAAGCCATTGTTACACATTTATCTTAAACAGCAAACAACCACTGACAAATCAAATTGTCCTGGCTGGTTTTGGGAGTATGGTAGTTGTTGCATCTGAGAAAGTAGTCATGGCTGTCAATAGTCCCATGTCACACATGATCTATTCAATGACATCCGGGACTCCTTCAGTAAAATCAGCTGACAGTTATAGCTACCAATGAACCTTTTTATTTGAGCACATATTTGGGGATTTATTTCTTCCAAAACTCCTCACAAGTAACCATAGGCCTCCCTCTATCCCGGAAAGCCAGCCCCACAGGTGATTTCCAAAAGGGAAGTGCTTTCTGGGCAGCTTTCCCCTCAGCAGTCGTGGTTCACATAGTGTGGGAGCTACTACTGGTCCATGATAATGTGCAGAGGTGCTATCAATTGTGACCAGGATATTAGATCAGGATATTGAAATGATTAGGGAAATATTAATACTACCACAGGGCTGAGAAATACCCCGCCTGCTCTGATATGAACACAGAAGGGTAGTCCGCATGCTACTTTACCAAGGTTCATTGAATAAGTGCCTTTGTCCTTCGCTTTATTGCTCTTACAGCTCCCACTCTGCACTCCTCCAATTTAAGACTACAACACACTATTGTATGGGTGGTGTTTACAGACCTCGGATGATGACTCAATTGTGTGATCCGTGACAAATAACTGGATCTACTTATGCCAGTTTCCTCGCCTGGAAACCCTGGGAGTGCCTACTGGTTGTTCAAACACAAGGTTTGGTGTACAAGAAAGATATATCCACTCTCTAACAGACCAGCAAACCTAGTCTATGAACACTTCTCATGAGCAACATGATGCACTAAACAATCCATACCTCAACGGATGCGTTTATTTATATAGTTGGCAAACCTGTTATATGCCAAGTGGGAGTATTCAGAATAGCGCCCCTCCCCGTCATCCATCTGCACAGAAAGTTTTCCGTCATTCCTCTTTACAAGAATGGACATCACTGCACCACCCGTAGCACTGGGCTCCGCTCTCCGCCCTAACTGAATTGAATGGAACTGACAGTGGCTAATAACCGGCAACAAATGGTGGGTATAGTTAAAACTGTTGTGAAACCTGCAACACATACACTGTCCGTGTCCTACTGTAAATGAAGGTGCGGTGCCCCTCGAAGATGGCTACCGCTACCAATCTACCATATGTGGATCGGCAGAACGCTAGGGAGCATGTCTGCCTTATGTGTCGACTTGATGCTGCAGCTGATTCCACCTGTGCCTTTGGGTTCTGGGTGACTGGAACATACAGCTTCACCGGGTGTGCACCGATCTGAGTCCGGACAGTGCCTGTGCTTGCAAGTGACCTGGAAGTGCTTGTTTCCCCATCAGTGTCCGTGGGAAGCGCTGCCGGCTATGAGCAGAGATGCCAATGCTGTCCCTTTCAAAGTGCAACACTCTTCCTAAGAAGCGAGAGGAGCGCACATTTAAACTCTTTGGAGTACTGTAGGGCTCCTGTACCTTTACAGTGCACATCAAGTCTGCGTCACCACTGTAATTGCACAGATTGTGTGTTACTCACCACAGCTGTTGCCCCTTGAGTATTGCACTGTCCGCACATCTCACGTCACTCTTATGCCCAAGTAGCAGGGACTACTAAAGCCATCATCGAGACATACTGCACTTAAATGTGAAGACCCTGAGAACTTTTCAATTGAAAAAATGCCACTTCTGCAGAACAGAATACTACCAACTCAGAAAATATAGAACATCCCTTCTCAGGAGTACTCGTGCTGCTCCATTAAATGTGTAACACCATTTTTGAGACAGGTCTGTACGAGTCAATAAAATTCAAGTAACCTACATAATTCCACTCAAACCACATACATCCATCCCATAACACAAGGGTAAAGGATATTGCCATTTACAACGCCAATAGTGCCATCCTTGAAGAATATTTGGTGAGAGTTGCATAGTAGCCCCAGTAGGGGGAGCTGCTGCATTATAATACTTTTGTCTCCATTGGCTTCCAGTTGTGAGACAAGAGTTAATTTTTATTTACATATATAATATTTTGTTTTCACTATAAAAAACAAAGGTTAAAGTTACGTTATAGTTAAGTGAACGGCGATGACTACATTAGCGTTTTGAACTAAAAAAAACACTGAAATTTATCATTTATAGTTAGCAGCGCTAACTATAACTTGTGCCACAGTCATGCACTGCTTACGACCTCACATATTATAATCACTCATGACATGTTTTATGACCTCATTAATGATTTCACTGATATCTCAAAATTTTAAACAAGAACATATTTTTATCACACTTAACTAGGTTTACTTTCTTTTTTCAGTGAATTTCTACATTTTTTAAACGCAAAGTAAAATTTAATCGCTATACGTAAAGCCAACTCTACGCCGTTCAAGGTCTTTGTCCAGGCTGATCTGCAAATGCCCTACAGTCTGCTGTACACAGCAAGGCGTTGGCCACAGGGCTTGGCCTGCTGGCACACCCTATGACCGAACCCCCAGCATACTGCCAACGCCACACTGTGCGCAGCCTTTGGCCATGCGCAGAAGGGAATGGCTCCAGGTCATGACCTGCAGCCAGGGCCTGTGCCCAAACCCCCAGCAGGCTGCCAACCCCACGCCTCACACAACCTTTGTGTACACAGCATAGAGTTGGTCTTCAGGGCCCAGGGACCCCATCCCGGGGCCTAAACATATACATTGAGGGGATGGGGTTTGCAGCCCCAAGCCTTAATTGGCTCCAAGGTAAGCATGAGCGAATTTTGCGGATCTCGCGTTCGCGAATTTTGCGGATTCGCAATCCGCAAAATCCGCGAATTCCCGCGAATTTGCGTTTTTTTTTTTTTTTTGTGTTCGCCCGTGTTTCTGCCAGTTCGCGAGGGTTTTGTACACTTTCGCAAATTGCGAACTTACCTGTCGGGTCGCAAGTTTCGCGAACTTGTTGTTTCTACGTGTCCAGCCTGTTTGGGACACTCTTCTTCATCACTGCCACTCTCTGTCACCACTGCCACTCTCTGACTACTCATGCCACCCTCTGGCCCACCCATGCCACCCTCTGTTTCATCACCACACCCTCTGGTTGTCCAGTGTACATTATTTTCGGCAAAGCAAAGCACACCTTCCCTGCCTCAAGTGACCTGAATTTATTTGGGGCTGATTAATGTGTCACCGAATATTTTTTTAGCTGGCACCTGCTTCCTTAGTGCGCCCTGATTAGTGATCTTTTGCACTTGCTAAGTGCTTTCATTGTTGCAAAATTAGTTACAACACCTGCCCTGCCCCAACTGACAATAATGAATTAGGGGCTGATTAATGGATTTTAACTTCCAGCCTGGCTCCTGCTTGTCTCCCTTAGCTGTAATTCAGGACCTTTGTGGCATATGTGTAACTATTCTGAGGTTCAGAGCAGGGTCACATAATAGTTTCAACTGGCAACTGAACTCTGGAGGGGCCCCTCAGGAAGCACTACAGGAAATGGCTACTAATGATGAGCCTGAACTTTTGAACCTGGTAAGTAGTTACTTTCAGTTTTGCTAAAATCGTATTTCTGCAATTTTGCACTTATTCGCGGGGCGCGAACAGTGCGAGCAGTGCGAGCAAAATCCGCTGCTCGCGGATTTGCGGATTTTGCGGGAGATTCGCAAATCTCGCGGATTGCGGATTTCCCGGAAATCCGCAAAATCCGCGAGCGGAACGGATTTTCCGCCCATGCCTACTCCAAGGGCCCTATCCCCCCCCCCCCCCTCCGGGCCAAATGCAATTAAACACGGATGGGGCAGGCAGTCCCCCTTCCCGTTCCCTCTTGGGCCGTGGGGACCCCATCCTTTGAGGCCAAATTCTCAAGGGGGTTGCAGCCAACCTCCCTGAACTCTAATAGGCCCCAGAGGCCCCATCACCTGGGGCCAAATACAATAAAAAAGGGGAGGGGCCATGTGCCCTATCCTCCCTGATCCCTAATAGGCCTCAGGGACCCCTTTGCCCGGGGCACAATATAATAACAAGCATTTACAATGCAACGGTTTCGCCTTTGGAAAAGTTTGAGCTATTGGCATTGTGAATGAAAAACTTTTTATTTATGTGTTGGTTTTGAAAACATCATTTCAGAACTGAAGCATTTTCAATATTCTATACAACTAAGCCATAGTTGTTGCTTATTTATCTTATAAAAATACCACTGACAAAGCCAATAGTCCTGACTTGTTGTAGGTGTAATGTTACTTATTGTATTATATATCTGGATGGAAAGACAGAAGTAGAAAAATGCCGGTCAATTGGCACACTATGCTAAGCACAGATTTTTAGTTTACGTGGCTTTAAGCCACGTACTTGATCACATCGGCCAGGCCGCTTTGAGAGACCCTCCAGTTTTTTCAACCCACTTAAAGCCCTAATCTTACATGTTTAGATCAGTCTATATGAAAAGTTACACAAACCAATGTGGATTACTGTTCCGTGATCTGCAGGTACACGTTCTTTGCAGCAGGCATATTAACCCTCTGCGCTACTTTATAATGAGTCAAAACCGCCCCTCGACAAAACTGATGTCTCTTCAACAGGAACATTAATCACCACTTATCTTGATATTTGTATCGTTCCCCGAAATCTGCTGGACACAACAAGGAAACAGCATGTGCTTTTAAAACCGAAAGTTATTTCTGCACACAGAGCCTCTCCCGAGATCAGTGCCAGGTGTGGCTGCACCGGTCGCACCGCCCTAGATCGCGCTACCGAAAACTGCAAATAAATAACCCTGTAAACAAAACACGTAATGCTGGCAATAGAGTAGGCTGGTTTGACGGGAAAGTACTAGTGACAAAGTACATTCGACCCCAATGTGAAGATTATACCATTGATAGCAATACCATCCCATCAACTTTCTGGGTTTTGAGCCTGGCCAATCAGCGATCAACCCTCTGGAACTCGAATCAAGAAATACGTAAAGATCAGGCGAGGGTTGTGCAGGCCTGATCAGTCAGAGCATTGCTGAGTGTGACTGGCGGTAGGTGGCAGGGGTGTAATTGGCACTGGTATAGGCCTTAATTGGAGGCATGTATCCCCCCCCCCCCAGGTACCACTTGTATTGATCTTGACGCCTTTGGGGTCAAGGGTCATAAAGCAGAAGCAGAAACTAAATGTAAACACGGCTGCAAGAGCCTGGGCTCACAACAAATAGGAGTGTATTGATGGGCTATGGGTGGATGAGGGAGTGGGTCAACCATGTGATGTCATCTAGGTCAAAGGGTATCTCTTCAGTTGCCCTTGTCATCTTATTGACTCGCTGCTCATGAGCTTGAACTGCACATCAAATACCTTGTGATGGAGAGGACACGTGGACCCCGTTCAATAAAGTGTTGTGTTTCAGGGGGTGCGCCCTGGCTTAAATGTTGCACATGGTCAATCTCTGACGCATAAAAAGGTTTTGGGACACTTTCGTGTTGTTTAGACAAGAATTAAACCACAGTATGTGCAGTAATGCCATGCTTTAAACAAAGTAAACATTGACCTGTGAAAAGACGTGTACGCAGGTGTGGATAGTTTGTAAACAGAACAGTAAGCAGAAAAGTTGTACAGAGACAGAATTCACAACTGCGGGCGAGTACTTGGGGGCACCACCTGTTTCATAAATTCTTTGTATTGCCTAATAAAAAACACCGCTCCTTCCCATATATACGTTTTGCACACGTGGGCACGACATGCCCAAGATCACAGAGCGTGCAAAGCGAAGCCGGGACATACAATCTGCTCTATACACACGACATGCCCAAGATCACAGGGCGTGCAAAGCGAAGCCGGGACATACAATCTGCTCAGTACATATTAAGCACCCGGTCCTTTCCTCATCTTGTGATTCACTGTGGACGAGTCTTACCTTGTCACTCAGACCCCTGGGCTCCTCTTCCTGGGAGGTGGGAGAGAGGACGCGACCCCCTGCACCGACTCCCGTCCTCTCTCATCTAGGGGCTGTCTAGAACAATACACCATCTAGGTGGGGGTCAGTCTAGCTGCAGAACATAGCTGTGCAAATGTCATTAGGCTGAAGGTCAGGGCGCGTAAAACGCAGACTTTAGCACGAATCAGATGGTCTCAGTGACATTTTATGGGGTAATTAGAATAGGCAATTGTTGGGCATTTTATTTTCAGCGCAAATCCCCTTCTGGACAGTCTATGGCGTGTTTCAGCTCAGACGCCATCAGTAGAGGCAACCCTTAAAAAACACGAGAGGGAGGGCATGGGGTGGGGAGGGAGGGTCACTCATCCGCACAAAACGACAGCAAAAAAAAAGAACCTTCTACACGTAGCGCCGTAGGCTTTATATAAACGTTTTATTTTTAACAAACCAAATGTTACTCATTGTTTTGACCTGCTTCGGGGTTTCCAGCTCATGGCTAGTTGCAGGTAGCAAACAGATTTCTGCAGCACGTACATAACTCATCAACCTATCTATCCTACGCTACACACTAAATTTAAAATGTAAAACAGGCAAAAAGCGTGACTTGTAGCCGTAGTGATAGTGCTTAAAGGAACCCTGACACCCGAGGAATACGGGGACGGGTAATAAGGGGCTTACAAGGAGTTAAAGTCACCGATAAAAAAAAATACCAGAGCGACGACTTTTGTATGTCCTCGACATATATTAATACCGGAAAGTGATATGGATTTCCAAAAAAAACATTAAAGGCAAGAGGGGAACAGCAAGTGGGAGATTCACGGAAACGCAGAAAAAAAGGTTTTGGGACACTTGCGTGTTGTTTAGACAGGAATTAAACCACAGTATGCGCAGCAATGCCATGCTTTAAATAAAGAGTAAATGTTGACCTGTACGCATGTGTGGATAAACTTTGTAAGCAGAACAGTTGTTCAGACACAGAATTCACGACTGCAGGCGAGGAAGCGGGGGGGGGGGGGGGGCGGGAAAGACACGGAAGCGGGGGCGGGAAAGACACGGAAGCGGGAGGGGGTGGCGGGGGGGGGGGTTGGGAACGGCGCACGGACAAGGGGGGGGGGGCGAAACAAGCGGCGGCGTGACTTCCGGCTTGCTTGCGGCCCGGCCGGACCAGATTCGGGGGCGTTCCCGGCTTTTGGCTGACGTAGCATGACGTAGCCAAAAATTCTCGGGAACGCCCCCGAATCTGGTCCGGCCATGACGGACGCCTCTCTGTTCCAATGGCTAGCCTCCATTTATGGAGCTAGCCAATGAAACAGAGGGCGTATTCCAAGAGTCCCTTACTGAAGACTAGAGATTTCTCTGGGGGCGGAGCTTACGCTCCGTTCCTCAGGCGAAACCTAAAAAAGGATAGGGGCACATGACCCCGAGCATTATTAGGGCCCGGGGGCCCCATCCCAATGGGCTGGGCATTTTTTATTCAAATGGGAGGATAGCTCCCGTCCTCCTTCCCCATCCTTTTATGGTCCTGGGAACCCCATTGCCCTGGGCATTTATTGATTGGTGGGTTTCCAGTGCCCACCCAGGGCACCCACACACACCACATTGGGGGCTGCGGGGAGAGCCACAGGCCCCCAAGGCTCCAACCTACTCCCTGCATTGTTCGGGAGCCAACATTACTATCGCACGGAGGCAGCAACTATTGATGCTGCTCTCCAGGCGAGAGCAATATGGGTTCGATTTCCCTGCTAGCATCAGTGAAAGCAGGAAAACAGAGCACTAGTCTGCACCCATATAGCGGGAGCAGACTTAAAAAGCTTCCGCCAGCTGGGAGTAGACTTAGTGTTAGCTCCAATTTGGCTGGAGATTTCAAAACTCTCCCCCCTGATGGGAGCAAATACATTCCCTGCCCGCGGCATTGCGGGCAGGGAAACTACTGTCTGCTCTGGGTGATCTGCCCCGGGATACAGTAGGTGAGCCGGTCCCGGAGCATGGGCCCCCAGGGCCATTAAAGGCTCGAGGGGGTATGCAACCCCATTCCCTTATTAGGGCTCGCCTGCTGTGCGCTTGCGCATAGCTGGCGAGCTATATTGCAGCTTAAACAGAGTTAAACCAACTCGGCGATTTCTCTGAGTGCCCGAGAGCGCGTGCACATCAAAGCCACCAGCCTCCTCGGGCATCTCAAGCTTCCCTCAGCCGGCATTTCTCCTCCCCTAATTAGTCATGCACGGCCGGCCGGTCAGCACATCAAAGGCTGCTGCTCCCGGCCCCTATTCTTCCCTTCTTGCCTCTCCCAGCCCCCCTTCCCACCACAGCAATGCAGAGGACTTGTTTATATTGCAGCCCCTAACCATCTCGCATGCTGCTCTTGAAACAATAACCATTGTTGGTCATGATATAATAAACGCTCTAATTATTTTATCAGGGCCACACAGAATTTTATAAAGTCTTTTGCTGGCATTTTCGTTTTATGCTGATTGCTATTTTACACCTTTCACATGCTGGCAATTTGCTTCAAAGATATACATTCATCCTGAATCCCGTTACTAGAGCTTTCTCCTCTTCTGCTATATAAGGGTTTTAGTTGAATTTCATTGATCTTTTACTAATGATTTATAAAAAGTGCCACCCACCACACAGCTCCACCTACACAGCTCCACCGATGCACCCAAGACACAGCTCGACCGAGGCCCCCACCACACAGCTCGACCGAGGCCCCCACCACACAGCTCGACCGAGGCACCCACCACACAGCTCCACCGAGGCACCCACCACACAGCTCCACCGATGCACCCACCACACAGCTCCACAGAGCCACCCACCACACAGCTCCACAGAGCCACCCACCACACAGCTCCACAGAGCCACCCACCACACAGCTCCACCGATGCACCCACCACACAGCTCCACCGAGGCACCCACCACACAGCTCCACCGATGCACCCACCACACAGCTCCACCGATGCACCCACCACACAGCTCCACCGATGCACCCACCACACAGCTCCACTGACACAGCTCCACCAATGCACCCACCACACAGCTCCACAGAGGCACCCACCACACAGCTCCACCAATGCACCCACCACACAGCTCCACCAAAGCACCCACCATACAGCTCCACCTAGGCACCCACCGCACAGCTCCACCTACACAGCTCCACCGATGCACCCACCACACAGTTCCACCGATGCACCCACCACACAGCTCCACCGAGGCACCCACCACACAGCTCCACCGAGGCACCCACCACACAGCTCCACCGAGGCACCCACCACACAGCTCCACCGAGGCACCCACCACACAGCTCCACCGAGGCACCCACCACACAGCTCCACCGAGGCACCCACCACACAGCTCCACAGAGCCACCCACCACACTGCTCCACCGATGCACCCCCCACACAGCTCCACCGAAGCACCCACCACACAGCTCCACCGAGGCACCCACCACACAGCTCCACAGATGCACCCACCACACAGCTCCACAGATGCACCCAGCACACAGCTCCACAGATGCACCCAGCACACAGCTCCACAGATGCACCCAGCACACAGCTCCACAGATGCACCCAGCACACAGCTCCACAGATGCACCCACCACACAGCTCCACCGAGGCACCCACCACACAGCTCCACTGATGCACCCACCTCCACCGATGCACCCACCACACAGCTCCACCGACACAGCTCCACCGATGCACCCACCACAGAGCTCCACAGATGACCCCACCACACAGCTCCACTGATGCACCCAAGACACAGCTCCACCGAGGCACCCACCACACAGCTCCACCGAGGCACCCACCACACAGCTCCACCGATGCACCCACCACACAGCTCCACCTATGCACCCACCACACAGCTCCACCGAGGCACCCACCACACAGCTCCACCAAGCCACCCACCACACAGCTCCACCGATGCACCCACCACACAGCTCCACCGAGGCACCCACCACACAGCTCCACCGATGCACCCACCACACAGCTCCACCGATGCACCCAGCACACAGCTCCACCGATCCACCCACCACACAGCTCCACCGATGCACCCACCACACAGCTCCACCGATGCACCCAGCACACAGCTCCACCGATGCACCCAGCACACAGCTCCACCGATGCACCCACCACACAGCTCCACCGAGGCACCAACCACACAGCTCCACCGATGCACCCACCACACAGCTCCACCGAGGCACCCGCCACACAGCTCCACCGAGGCACCCGCCACACAGCTCCACCGATGCACCCACCACACAGCTCCACTGACACAGCTACACCAATGCACCCACCACACAGCTCCACCAATGCACCCACCACACAGCTCCACCAAGGCACCCACCATACAGCTCCACCAAGGCACCCACCACACAGCTCCACCGAGGCACCCACCACACAGCTCCACCGAGGCACCCACCACACAGCTCCACCGAGGCACCCACCACACAGCTCCACCGAGGCACCCACCACACAGCTCCACAGAGCCACCCACCACACTGCTCCACCGATGCACCCCCCACACAGCTCCACCGAAGCACCCACCACACAGCTCCACCGAGGCACCCACCACACAGCTCCACAGATGCACCCACCACACAGCTCCACAGATGCACCCACCACACAGCTCCACAGATGCACCCACCACACAGCTCCACAGATGCACCCACCACACAGCTCCACAGATGCACCCAGCACACAGCTCCACAGATGCACCCAGCACACAGCTCCACAGATGCACCCACCACACAGCTCCACCAAGGCACCCACCACACAGCTCCACTGATGCACCCACCTCCACCGATGCACCCACCACACAGCTCCACCGACACAGCTCCACCGATGCACCCACCACAGAGCTCCACAGATGACCCCACCACACAGCTCCACTGATGCACCCAAGACACAGCTCCACCGAGGCACCCACCACACAGCTCCACCGAGGCACCCACCACACAGCTCCACCGATGCACCCACCACACAGCTCCACCTATGCACCCACCACACAGCTCCACCTATGCACCCACCACACAGCTCCACCTATGCACCCACCACACAGCTCCACCGAGGCACCCACCACACAGCTCCACCGAGGCACCCACCACACAGCTCCACAGAGCCACCCACCACACAGCTCCACCGAGGCACCCACCACACAGCTCCACCGATGCACCCACCACACAGCTCCACCGATGCACCCACCACACAGCTCCACCGATGCACCCAGCACACAGCTCCACCGATGCACCCAGCACACAGCTCCACCGATGCACCCACCACACAGCTCCACCGATGCACCCACCACACAGCTCCACCAAGGCACCCACCATACAGCTCCACCAAGGCACCCACCACACAGCTCCACCTACACAGCTCCACCGATGCACCCACCACACAGTTCCACCGAGGCACCCACCACACAGCTCCACCGATGCACCCACCACACAGCTCCACCTATGCACCCACCACACAGCTCCACCTATGCACCCACCACACAGCTCCACCTATGCACCCACCACACAGCTCCACCTATGCACCCACCACACAGCTCCACCTATGCACCCACCACACAGCTCCACCTATGCACCCACCACACAGCTCCACCGAGGCACCCACCACACAGCTCCACCGAGCCACCCACCACACAGCTCCACCGAGGCACCCACCACACAGCTCCACCGATGCACCCACCACACAGCTCCACCGATGCACCCACCACACAGCTCCACCGATGCACCCACCACACAGCTCCACCGATGCACCCACCACACAGCTCCACCGATGCACCCACCACACAGCTCCACCGATGCACCCAGCACACAGCTCCACCGATGCACCCACCACACAGCTCCACCGATGCACCCACCACACAGCTCCACCAAGGCACCCACCATACAGCTCCACCAAGGCACCCACCACACAGCTCCACCTACACAGCTCCACCGATGCACCCACCACACAGTTCCACCGAGGCACCCACCACACAGCTCCACCGATGCACCCACCACAGCTCCACCTATGCACCCACCACACAGCTCCACCTATGCACCCACCACACAGCTCCACAGAGCCACCCACCACACAGCTCCACAGAGCCACCCACCACACAGCTCCACCGATGCACCCACCACACAGCTCCACTGAAGCACCCACCACACAGCTCCACGGATGCACCCACCATCCAGCTCCACAGATGCACCCACCACCCAGCTCCACAGATGCACCCACCACCCAGCTCCACAGATGCACCCACCACACAGCTCCACAGATGCACCCACCACCCAGCTCCTCCGATGCACCCACCACACAGCTCCACCGATGCACCCACCACACAGCTCCACCGAGGCACCCACCACTTAGCTCCACCGAGGCACCCACCACACAGCTCCACCGAGGCACCCACCACACAGCTCCACCGAGGCACCCACCACACAGCTCCACCGAGGCACCCACCACACAGCTCCACCGAGGCACCCACCACACAGCTCCACCGAGGCACCCACCACACTGCTCCACCGAGGCACCCACCACACTGCTCCACCGAGGCACCCACCACACAGCTCCACCGATGCACCCACCACACAGCTCCACCTATGCACCCACCACACAGCTCCACCGACACAGCTCCACCGATGCACTCACCACAGAGCTCCACTGATCCAACCACCACACAGCTCCACCGATGCACCCACCACACAGCTCCACTGATGCAACCACCATACAGCTCCACCAACACAGCTCCACAGATGCCCCCACCCCACAGCTCCACCAATGCCCCCACCCCACAGCTCCACCAATGCACCCACCACACAGCTCCGCCGATGCACCCACCACACAGCTCCACCGATGAAGCCACCCCACAGCTCCACCGATGCACCCACCACCACCGATGCACCCACCACACAGCTCCACCGACACAGCTCCACCGATGCACCCACCACACAGCTCCACCGAGGCACCCACCACACAGCTCCACCGAGGCACCCACCATACAGCTCCACCGAGGCACCCACCATACAGCTCCACCGAGGCACCCACCACACAGCTCCGCCGATGCACCCACCACACAGCTCCGCCGATGCACCCACCACACAGCTCCGCCGATGCACCCACCACACAGCTCCGCCGATGCACCCACCACACAGCTCCGCCGATGCACCCACCACACAGCTCCGCCGATGCACCCACCACACAGCTCCGCCGATGCACCCACCACACAGCTCCGCCGAGGCACCCAGCACACAGCTACACCGAGGCACCCAGCACACAGCTACACCGAGGCACCCAGCACACAGCTCCACAGATGCACCCACCACACAGCTCCGCCGATGCACCCACCACACAGCTCCGCCGATGCACCCACCACACAGCTCCGCCGATGCACCCACCACACAGCTCCGCCGATGCACCCACCACACCGCTCCGCCGAGGCACCCACCACACAGCTCCACCGATGCACCCACCACACAGCTCCACTGATGCAACCACCATACAGCTCCACCGACACCGCTCCACCGATGCACCCACCACAGAGCTTCACAGATGCCCCCACCACAGAGCTCCACAGATGCCCCCACCACAGAGCTCCACAGATGCCCCCACCACACAGCTCCACCAATGCACCCACCACACAGCTCCACCGATGCACCCACCACACAGCTCTACCGATGCACCCACCACACAGCTCCACCGATGCAGCCACCACACAGCTCCGCCGAGGCACCCACCACACAGCTCCACCGATGCAGCCACCACACAGCTCCACCGACACAGCTCCACCGATGCACCCACCACCCAGCTCCACCGATGCACCCACCACACAGCTCCACCAATGCACCCACCACACAGCTCCACTGATGCACCCACCACACAGCTCCACCTACACAGCTCCACCGATGCACCCACCACACAGCTCCACCGATGCACCCACCACACAGCTCCACAGAGGCACCCACCATACAGCTCCACCAAGGCACCCAGCACACAGCTCCACCGAGGCACCCAGCACACAGCTCCACCGATGCACCCACCACACAGCTCCACCGATGCACCCACCACACAGCTCCGCCGATGCACCCACCACACAGCTCCGCCGATGCACCCACCACACAGCTCCGCGGATGCACCCACCACACAGCTCCGCCGAGACACCCACCACAGCTCCACCGATGCACCCACCACACAGCTCCGCCGATGCTCCAACTAAGCTCCACCAATGCACCCCCAAACAGCTCCACTGATGCACACACCACTCAGCGCAACCACAGCATCACTCAGTGCAACCACAGCATCACTCAGTGCAACCACAGCATCACTCAGCGCAACCACAGCATCACTCAGCGCAACCACAGCATCTCTCAGCGCAACCACAGCATCTCTCAGCGCAACCACAGCATCACTCAGCGCAACCACAGCATCACTGGTTCAAATATGTTCTTTCAATGTTTCAAGCTGTTTTCAAGCTTTCACGCTTTATTACAAATCACAAAAAGATGTTAATATTTCACTTCTGTTCTTGAATTTTCGTCACAATAAAAAACACTGAACATAATGTTCACAAAAGTTATTTACAAAAGTTTAAGCTATTGCCATTACAAATTAAATAAATTAAGTATTAATTATTTTTAAAAATTAAAAGCCATTGTTATTTGTAATATCAATACATCTAAGTCACGTAAATACAAAACATGTTGCATTACAAATGCTATAGGTGTCACATTTGCGAAAGTTATAACTATTGGCATTGTAAATGACAAAGCTATTAATCTAGCTATTTAGAAAAAAACACATCAATAAAAAAAATTCATTTATAAGACCAATAGCTCAAACTTTCCTAATGCGAGCCCTATTGCATTTCCAATGCTTGTAATTTAAGATACGGCCCTGGGGAATGGGGTCCCAAGGGCCGTTTTATGTTTCAAGGGAGCTATGCAGCTTCTTTCACTTTGTTTTTACATATCAGCCCTGGGGGATGGGGTTCCTGGGGAATAAGTAGCCTCAGGAGGGGGCCTCCCTTCCCTTTTCCCCCAAAAAATTGGCCCGGACATTTACTGCATGGACAGTCTGGTCTGTCAGGATGGGCATTTCGCCTGTTCGGTTCTCTAGGATTTCCTGGTTTGATCTAGTGCACAGAAGAACAAGTTGCTTACTTCGGTAACACTTTTTCTGGTAGAGACTAACTGCAGATTTCTTACAGACGCTCCCATCCTCCCCCTCTGCAAAATGGGCTTCAAACTTAAGCTCCTGTTAGCTTCTGTACCCTGGCTCCACTTTTTTGGCGTGGAAACAGTCACAAAAGAAACAGATGTCGGCGTGCATGGGTGGTGCCTATATTGCACCATGCACGTCACTTCTACCTTGGCTGACGCCCTGCTGATTGACGCTAAATACTGTTGTGTAAAGGTACTGCTCAAGATTTTTCAGATCCAGCCTGACTCTTGGGGAAAACTCTAATGTGGGGAATTGCGGTTACATAGTCTCTACCACAAAAAGCATTACAGAAGGTAAGTAACTTATTGTTGTCTCTCGCATGGCAAGGTTTTGTGCTGGTCATGGTTAGGGGTTATCTTTCGGCCTTCTTGCATTAATCTGATCACCCCTCATTGTTTAAGTCACCAGTTGTGCTGTCATTTTTGAAAGGCCTACAACATGTTTTCTAATTCTCCCTTAGTAGTGCCCAATGGGAACTTAATCTGGTCCTTACTTTTCTGATGCACACGCTCTTCCTGCTGTTTCACAGCTGTTCTTTATGACTTCTTACTATTAAGATTGCGTTCCTCACAGGGATGACGAGGAACTACATGAAGTTTCATGACTGGCTATAGATGGAAACTTCTACGGAATTGTATGCATTAATGATAATGTGATGCTGATTGATTACTGTTTTCTAAATTCTTATAACTTCTTCTCTTCATCTCTTAAAACGACGCAGTGATTATTATCTCACTTGATACGATGTTATACTTTAGTATTCATTCATATTTGTTTATTTATTCATTTATCCGTTTATTCTTTTATCCACTTATTCATTTATTCATCTTTTCTCTTATTCATATATTGTTTTATGTTTTTTTTTACCCATGTTTGATCTCGGCACTATTCCACTATGTCTGTAAGATAACGATGCTTTATTGCTGATTTAATTTTTGTTTTTGCTCAATAAAAATGATTTGAACACAAAAAAAAGATTGCGTTCCTCATCACCCTCAAATCGGCACGACATGTGTGTGAGCTTCAGGCTGTTTGTGTCAATCATCCACTTCACACTACCTTTATCCCAGACAAATTGGTTCTCTGGACACTGGCATTCCTTCTGCCTAAAGGTGTAACGCCATTCCACGTTGGTCAAATCATCACCCTGATGGTGTTTTGTGCTCTGCCTCACATCTCTGAGGAGGAGAGACTACATTGCTTGGACCTGAAAAAAGTTCTGAGCTTCTACATAGATCGTACAAAGGCCCCCAGGTGGATGATCAGCTCTTTGTGGGGTTCTCTTGAGAAAAAAAATGCACGCTAGTGCAGAAGAGAAAAATCTCTGGCTGGATCGTGCTCTGCATTAAGATTTTCTATGCATTGGCCAGAAAGCAGCCTCCAAGATAGTCTGGTTTGCCGAGAGGGTCATTTAGCACTCTGTCCTGCAGGACTTGATGGTTTGAGTCCATTCGCAGACCCACCTCGGAATTGGAATTGCTTTTGAATCTATTCAAAAGGTGAAAAATCTGCGGCTAGAGGTCTTTATCAGAAGAGCAAGTTACTTCCCTTCGGTATTACTCTTTCTGGTAGAGTCTAACTAGCTGCAGGTTACTCACCAACCCTCCCAGCATCCCCGGCGCCCCCCACCTTCCAGTTCTGTGATTTGACTCTACCCATTAATAAGACCCCAAGTCTAAGAATCTATACGCTGTCTACTAATTTGGTTTTGGGGCTCTGTGTCAGGGAGTGCGGACAGTCTCAAAGCTCCTGGTGTCCTCACGAGGGAGCGGTACCTATTTAGACTTTGCATGTCATTTCCGGTGTGGAACAACGTCAGTGAGGAGCCGCACAGTGATACCTTTCGCTCACAGAAGTACTGCTAAAAAGCTTCTAGATAAAGTCTGATGCCTGAGAAATATGCGAAAGGTGAACAATCTGCAGCCAGATAGTCTCTACCAGAAAGAGCGTTACCGAAGGTAATTAACTTCTTCGTTTATAACTATAACTTGTGCCCCCATCATGCACTGCTTTTATCTTCATTATATTACATTGAATACCGCTGTACTCAATATTATATTGAGCAATCTTTTTCTTTCAATCTAATGAGTTGTCATCAGTTAGCTCATGTAATATGTTGTAAGTGATGTAATATGTGAGGTCATAAGCAGAGCATGATGGGTGCTCTAGTTCCAGTTAATTTACTAAGTTATAACTGTTGTATTTCCGTTTCTTTTACATTGCTTCTTGTGTCAGTTCAGTACTTGACTATAACGTCACTTTGACCTTTGTTTTATTTCCCAGTGAATTTAAATCCTATTATAAATTGCCCCAGTGCCGAACCCCCACAGCGCAAGGCCTTATATTGTGCGCAGTGGGTGTTGGTCACAGGCCCTGGCCTCATGGCCAGTCCTGGTCACAACCCCTTGTTTTGGCCATGCACAGTGAGAATCAGCCTCTGGCCTGTGCCCAGCCTCCACAGGCATCCCTTTAAAGACATCTAACCACCAATGCGCACAGTGTATAGCAAGGATTGCCCGCCAGGCTGGGCCTCGCAGGCAGGCCCTCACCCGTCCCTTTTTCAGCGCCAACACCCACTGCCCGCAAACTTTGTCTCCAAAAATGTGTATTATTTTAAAATTAGGGAGTTGTGATAAGGTGAATAAACTGATGTGGAAAGTGGGGTTGCTTATGGAAACATCTCTCTATTTGTAGCCTCTTAAAGTTGTTATGCTCTAAGTTGCTGAAAAAACCCTAATTTCCCTCACATTTTTAAGCTGCTGGTTTCATACCTGCATTAAATTACACATAACAACTCCCGGGGAGGGAGAGAGAGGGGGTCCTACGGAAAATATTTAGAGACCCATCCAGTTTCAATCCCCAATCCTACACATAAACAACAAAAGGAAACTGGGAGTCTAATCAGAAAAAATAACACAGAACTGCGACTTTGTGTCAGAAGAAACCCTGAGGAGGGCAGAAAAGAAAGGATTCCCATCAACTGCCCTTGGTGGCCAGTGTCATCATATGGAAAACCAAAGTAAACCCTGTCACCTCAGCTCTTCTGGCACCGAGCCAAACGCTGGTGGACTAGGCGTGTTGAGGACAAGGATAGAAAAATGCAGTGCAAAAGTGAAAGGTGTGTGTGAATTAAAAAAGATACATCAGTGGTCCCAGATACCTTTATTGATGACCACTGGTGGACTTATTAAAAATATATATACACAGTGTCGGTTTTGAATTAATCAACCGACATGGTCAACCATTGATTTAATTCACACACACCTTTCACTTTTGCACTGCATTTTTCTATCCTTGTCTTCAACACGCCTAGTCCACCAGCGTTTGGCTCGGTGCCAGAAGAGCTGAGGTGACAGGGTTTACTTTGGTTTTCCATATGATGACACTGGCCACCAAGGGCAGTTGATGGGAATCCTTTCTTTTCTGCCCTCCTCAGGGTTTCTTCTGACACAAAGTCGCAGTTCTGTGTGATTTTTTTCTGATTAGACTCCCAGTTTCCTTTTATTGTTCATACCTGCATTAACATCTCACAGCTCATTTACTTCAGCCATCTCTTCAGCAAAGGCTTTACATTAAACAGCTTCTATTCCAACAAAATAACATTCAGGACTGCCTCACCATTCTCTGCAATATAAAATGTTAGTGCTGTAGATGTTCATTAGAACTCTGTGGAGAAGCTGCACTAGGGAGTTAACTGATACTGTAGCTGTTGAAAATACATATTTCAATGTGCATGTCAGAATTGTTCAGTAACCTGGATCAGGAAGACATTTGAGAAAACTTAGCATGTCTGGACACTGACAGTCCTGATACCACTGACGTTTTCTGGTAGTTAGCCCCTTCATGCACACCAAACTCCTTTTTTTAAACACTAATATCTCAAACTACTGAACACCAAATTAAACAAGCATTTTCAATGCAAAGGTCTCGCAGCATTAAAGTTTGAGTTACTGGTTTTTTATTTGCAATTGTTATATAAACATGGTTTGTGAATGGTTAGCTGCTGCTTATGCTTATCTAAGTTGGCAGTAATATAGAGTGCTAGTCTTCCTTGTTATAAGCATGCTGATTTAAAGCGAGTGTCTGCACTTCTTACAGCACTTGAAACGGAGAGTGCCTAAACTTCTTAGTGGGCGTTCAATGCTTTTAATTGGAGAGCACCAGCCCTTCTCAATAGCTCACAGGTACCATGGGACAGTGTGTATCTACACTTCTGTAATTCAATTTTAACCACTGATAGTAGGAGGCAGCGTGCCTGGAAAAGTGTGCACGACTACAAAGCGCGAGCGTGTGGGGACTGGGATATTGCGAAACCTAAGTTCTCTCAAACTGTGATGCTGAGAGAGCAGGCTCGCAGTGTAGTGAGCAGTGCACTATAGTGAGTGGACGCTGGTGCTGCGAGTTTGTATCACAGTGAAAAGTGAAAGGTGGCAGTAGGCTGACCGGATTTTGTGTGAATGGTCAGAAGACGCTAATCTCTGCGTGATGTGGGCAGTGTGCCGAGGTGTTACACATACCACTGGAATGAAGCCACACATACTCCATGTGAAAAACAGCGTACTGAAGCGGCGTGGCCGCACAAACATTACCTTCTCTCTCCGTGTATCAGATAGAAGCTGCAAAAGAAACCTAGCAGCTCATTCTCGATCAAGGCACTGTACTCAGTCCTCCCCTTGCAAAAACCTACTGCCCTCCAGCCCTGGGTCAGCATCACCTCTGCCCATGGGACATCAGACCACTGCTTGGGCGCACCCTATTAGAGGGGTCTAATGTCTGAGCCCCAACAAGGGGGCAGTGACAGAGAGAAGAAACGCCACAGGTAACATCGGAGCTCCCGAGAGTAGGGGTGAGAGGGGCAGCGAGTTGTAAAAGCACGGTAAAGAGAAGAAAGAGCTTTAGAAGGAAAGGAAAACTGAAGATACTAAGGAAGGAGATACATATATCAGAGTGTGCAGACAGTACGAATAAAGATCTTATAAATGAGCGAGGTGGGTGGGTAGGGGCAGGGAGATGATAGTCAGATTAAAGAGAAGAGGGGAAAGGCAGGAAGAGATAACATCGGACAGAGACGCAGAGAAGGGGGTCAAAGTGGAGAAGTGTGGCTCAATGGTTAGAGGAGGCATACCCGGAAGCTGAGGTCAGACCCGGGACCAGGGTTCAATTCCCGACGCGGCAGGGTCTGAGCCCAAGTGTCCACGGACTCGATAATTCTCACTTCGGTGCCTACTCGAATCATGGGTTCACACTCTGCAACTCTGGGCAATAGCTTGCTTAATCTCCACTACGGCCCCCCGCGGCGGGATGCCTGGCTTTCACCTTGGGGATGCCCAGTATGGGTTATCTCACAGGGAAAAGCCAGGACGGGTTCCCAATGCAAGCGCCAGGACACCCCGTTGGGGTAGCCGTGCGCTATATAAGATACACAAAGAAAAAAAAAAAAGAGAGATGGGGCAGGTGATCAGAGAGAATTAACGGGACAGGAGGCAGAGAGAGTTGACAGAAGAGGGCAAAGGCGGGCTACAGGGCAGTGCCAAAGACAGTTGTTATCCCAGGGGTCTGAGGGGGACCTGTTAGGGTGGGATCCAAAGACGGGCCTAATCTGAGCACCGGGGGAGGCAGCGGTGTGACCCGGGGAGTGCAGAAGCTGGTGGCAGGCAGCGCCCAGCACGAGGGCCTGCCCCTGCCCGTGTGATCCTGGAGGTTGCGGCTCTGTCCGGAGTGCTCTGCTCCGGGCCGGCTTTGCTGCTCTATGCGTCCCTCCCGACTGCTGCTGCATGATCCCGGGGCCGGGCCCCGCTCGCCATCTGAGGGGCCGAGAAGGTCTGGGCGCAGGAGAAGCGGGGCAGCTGCGGGCTGTTGCCTCGGGGCCAGGGCATGGCGTGCGGCGGGCTCTGCCTCGGTCAGCCCCTGGCCTCAGGGATGCAGGGCCCGGCGGAGGCTGCTTTGTGCAGCGGCTGAAACCATGGTGAGGGCTGGCGGTGCAAAGTTTGGTAGCTCCGTAGTACATACACGAGCTGGGCCTCTATGGCACACAGCTGAACGCGTAGTGAGGCTAAGTTTCGCGACACTGATGCATCTGGGGCTTTCAAACATCTGCACTGTTGTGCTTGGTAGACCACGTTGTACCTACGTGCATGAACATCTGGGCCTGTGTTTCTTTCTACCCGGTCCTGCCAGAGGATTAGGCAACCTTGTAGTTGGACAGTAAATCTAAACTGACAGTATTTATATGGGAGGAAAAACAACGAGGCCTGCCGAAGACGCAAGTGCATGACGTAATGAGGGTTAGGAATATTTCTGGAAAAACACATATTGGCATTTCGAGTGCATGTGACCCATTTGGCACAGACATCGCTCTCTCAGCTGTTTACACTGAATGTGAGCTTAGTAAATCTGTGCTCTTATAACAATGCCCTTGATGCACACGGATTGACCCCATGTTCCCCTGCGCCAAGGCCGTAATATGACCAGACAGACAGTTTCAGTGATCGAGCGCTTACCACAACTGTCTCTTGGCGCTTAGATCCCGAGTGTTATCTTGTTATGATATGTCTGCCATCAGTTGGGTCTCGGGCGTTAGCACTTAACCTCCTGAGCTATCTTGTGACAAACTGTTGTGAGTCCTGAGTTCCGGCCTGCCTCTAAAAAGCATCGCGTTTGAAGAAAACATACAAAGAGCAGAAAGAACCACAGCAGCTTGTCTGCACACCGATGCGCCTTCTAGATCAATGCACTCCAAGCAACCCCGGTCTTTGTCTCACATAGTCGCAAGCAGTGCTTTAAATGGAAAAAAAAAGCATTAACAAGTTTATCAGCGCCGCACGCCCCTCTGCAGACTCCCCCTGCATTCCAAAGTCAGTCATGTGAACTGTTCACGAGGCGCACGTCGCAAACCTATTTTTCTGCCATGCTGTTGGCAAAAGCTCACGCGCGCTACCTAATCCTATTGAAAAACGCTGCGTGTGGCCAGGTCTTGTCTCCCCTCGTTGCCGGCTGAGCCGACAGCTATAGCTCTCGCTGTGAGAGCACGCTTTCGCCAGGGCGAGACCTAAAAAAGCACGATTTGAGTCAAGTTCTGACTTTCTTCCAGATTTGGTGTAATTCCATTGCTGTTTTTTGTGTGTCAGAGTGCAAGCTTTCCTATGGTAATTAAAATAGGAAATCAACGTTCTGGGACCCTCCTTTTTAGGTCGAGCTGACCTAGCATTCAATGCGAAAACATTGAATGCTGTCAGCAAGACAACTAATGTTACCCGTATTTGGGAATGTGGACAGCAGTCAGACGCGCGCCTGTTCATTGTCAGATTTCACCGCGGGAGCGCGCTGCTTGCTGTGTGTGCAGTGTCAGTTTCGCTTTTCATTAGTTTCGTTTTCCCGAGGCTGGCTTTGAATGAACACGCTTGCTGTGACCATTATCTGTAAATCAGGCTTTTGAATTACATGCTCGCTGTTAGCATTATTTACGCACGCTTAGCACACACAGGCAGGAAGACACACACGCGCGCCTCCCCCCCTACTTCCCCCCACTCACCGGCACCCCCCCGCCGCACACACACAGGAGCGCACCTACACACACGCACGCATGCACACACACATACAGAGACCGCCGCCACCGCTGCTGCATACATACAAGCGCACCCCCCCAAAGCCCCACTTACCGCCATTCTAAACTTCTGCAGCCTCTGCGGGGCTCTCCCTCGGGCATGGGAGCCCGCGTCACCAGCACTGCTTCTCTCCGTGGGCGCGTGCGCGGGCTTCCGAAGACGGAAGTCCCGCCCCATGGAAGGTTTCGGATTCGCTCACGTCTCCCTGTTTTCATTTTCTTGTTACAAAAGAGCCGACCACTTTTTACATCTTCTGAAAACGCAGAGCTTAACATTTGTTTTTAAGACTTTTCCGGCAAGAGAGATTTGACGGGGCTTAGGGCTAGAAGGAGAGCATGTGCAAATAACAGTCACGTGTTTCGCTCACGTCAAATTTCGAGATTTTCGGTGTGATCCAGGCTCATCATCTGCTATTAAATCCCGTGCGCTACCGTGGGGCCCACCGGCGCATCAGGCATCGCCCCTTTAAGAATGCGCAGCTGCCTGCGCAGAGATTGGAGAGGGAGCTGCAGAGGGGAGCATCGGAGCCAGCACTAAGTGGCTGAATTGGCAGGGGGCTCCAAGCATAGGCGCGAGGATCGCGACTACCGGCGAGGGGGGCGTACCCTAGAGAAGGTAAGGTTGATAGGCGAACCCATCTCAGTAATCGCGCGACCTCAAGCCTGGAGGGGGCGAGACGGGGACTTAAACACCTGTCCTCCGCTTCCATCATATGTGGCCTGCAAACACGGGCTCTGCGCCTGAGCACTGTGGTGCGTGTGATACAATTTCACTGGCTGCAGCCATTCATCATAAAATAACATTGCGTGCGTTTAGTCCGTCATTAGTTATTTCTTGGTGTTTAGTATGCAAGGGGCGCTCGTGCAGCGGCGCTACGCTACCAGGGAGCACGCTGTACACCCATGTCTAACATATTGGTTATGACAGCTAAATGCAGACGTGAGTACTACTGCTGGGGGCGCGTGCACATCTTCTCACAAATGAAATAGGAATATTGGCTATCACCTTTAGTGCGTGCATTGTCACAATCGCAGGCTGCTATCGATTTATTTGTTTTGTAAAAATAAAAAAAAAATAAAGTCAGTGCACCCATTGTTACTATCCCAAACAGTGCATGCATAACTGCTATTGCAGGCAGGAACGTGCATGTCTGCTCTCACGGGAAGTGCAAGTAATTCTGACCACCACATCCACCACAACCACACCCCATCCACCACCGCATCCACCACATCCACCACATCCACCATCACCACATCCACCGCATCCACCACCACCGCATCCACCACCACATCCACCATCACCACCACCACATCCACCATCACCACCACCATCACCACCACATCATCCACCATCACATCCACCACCACCACATCCACCATTACCTCCACATCCACCATGACATCCACCATGACATCCACCACCGCATCCACCACCACCGCATCCACCACCACCGCATCCACCACCACCGCATCCACCACCACACCCACCACCACTACATCCACCACCACATCCACTACAACCACCACCCCATCCACCACTACCACCGCATCCACCACCAACACCGCATCCAACACATCCACCGCATCCAACACTGCATCCACCGCATCCACCACCGCATCCACCACCGCATCCACCACCACATTCACCATCACATCAACCATCACATCAACCATCACATCAACCATCACATCAACCATCACATCCACCATCACATCCACCACCACACCCACCACCACCACATCCACCACCACACCCACCACCACCACATCCACCACCGCCACATCCACCACCACATCCACCACCACCGCATCCACCACCACCGCATCCACCACCACCACATCCACCACCACCGCATCCACCACCACCGCATCCACCACCACCACATCCACCACCACCACATCCACCACCACCACATCCACCACCACCGCATCCACCACCACCGCATCCACCACCACCACATCCACCGCATCCACCACCACCACCACATCCACCACCACATCCACCACCACATCCACCACTTCCTCTGCATCCACCACCACCGCATCCACCACCTCAACCACCACCACCGCATCCACCACCGCATCCACCACCACAACCACCACCGCATCCACCACCACATCCACCACACCCACCACCATCACTTCCACCACCACATCCACCACCACATCCACCACCACTTTCACCACATCCACAACCACCACATCACCACCACCACATCCACCACATCACCACCACATCCACCACCTCACCACATCCACCACATCCACCACCACATCCACCAACATCACCACCACATCCACCATCAACACCACCACCACATCCACCACCACCATATCCCCCAGATCCACCACCACCACATCTATATGTGTGTGGCTCTGTGTGTGTGTAGGTGCAAATGCAATGTTCTTGGATTTTCGTCACAATAAAATACACTGAACATAATCTTCACAAAAGTTATTTACAAACGTTTAAGTTATTGCCATTATAAATTACACTAACTTTTATTTTTTTGATATGCAGTCTGGTACGAAAATGAAGAAAAGCACACAAAGCTGGTATTTTCGCCTCAGATTCATAAATACTTAAAACTGTAAATGTAAGGTGTAATATGTTAATATTTCACTTCTGTTCTTGGATTTTCGTCACAATAAAATACACTGAACATAATCTTCACAAAAGTTATTTACAAAACTTTAAGCTATTGCCATTATAAATTACAAAAACTTTTATTTAAGTATTAATTATTTAAAAAAATTAAACCATTGTCATTTGTAATATCAATACATGTAAGTCACGTAAATACAAAACATATTGCATTACAAATGCTATAGGTGTCACATTTGCGAAAGTTATAACTATTGGCATTGTATATGACAAAGCTATTAATTTCGCTATTTTCAAAAATCAAAACATAAATAAAAAATGTGTCATATACAATACCAATAGCTCAAACTTTCCTAATGCGAGACCTATTGCATTGCAAATGCTTGTTTTTCATAGCTTCCTCTTAACAAATCGGCGCAAAACCTTCCATAACGGAGCAAAGAAGATTAAGGTTTTCTGTGAACCGTTTTGTGCAGATATGTGGAACGACAGCAAAGTTACTAAGAAAACAAAAAATGCCTTTCCTTTGTCAAGTCTGACCTAAATATGGCAGCGTTGGCGCTTTCGCTGTAGAGTAAAATAAATTAATATGTTGATTTTTGGTTGGAGTCATTATATTAGTAGACTGTAAATTTTGCCTATTGTAAGGTCTGTAGCTTTAGGTAAAATAATTGCAGATTAAAGCGTCTTTCATAGACGAGTGTTGCCAGCCATGCTTGCCTAAATAATCGGAACACATTTTGGGTTGTGGTCATGATATTTTCCCTTTCTGAAGCGCTTCAGCCACTATTCTGCACCCAATAAACACTTATGAATAATCTCTTAAACTGGTTGGACAAAATGTATAGATAAATAAGATGAAACTTTAAGCTATACACATTTTATAGTTTCATCCAGTTCAATGTTCGTTTATCTGGATTAAGCTGTTTCGGTGGGAATTACATTTATTTGCCTCTTTTGCAGGTCTGCATTGAAGGAGGAGAGACTAATCTTAGTCCAAACTGGCTCCAGTTCACCCTGTTTAGATCTAAGGTAAACCTATGTATTATACTTTTAATTGTATTCATGTAGTGTGTGCTACAATGTAAAAGAATTTTCTGTGTACATAAAAATTGCATAAGTGATAACTGTGTGAGGCCTGGGCAAAATTTAAATTACAACTAAATAATTTACGTAAATTGCCAAAATTTCACCACATCAGTTAATTGCGCACTGTTCATGGTATGAGCGCTCGAGAATAACCTGAACGGCCAGAAAGCAAGCAGATGTTGCTCAAACCACTTGTGTTTTTTGCACTTTTTTTTGCAGAAAAATCCGTCATCTCATAAAACAATGATGAAACAACTCATTCACTCTAAAATCTAGTGCTAAATTATGGATTTGGATTTCAGGGAATGGAGCGTAATTTTTCTCAATTTTCTCGAAATATTGCGTAAATTGCACACACCCCTAGTTTTATTTTCCATATTCCAGTGGTTCTAGTATCATCTTAACTGCAGGCCAAAGGCCAAGGTTTTTGTAAATGTTCCCAAAATCCACAGATGGCGATAGGATTAAGGTTCATGTTTCCTATTATCTATTTTTTGCATTACATGTTTATTCTGGTGCAGTCAAGATAAAAAGCAGGGGCGACTCCTCCGCTAAGGTGAAGGAGCGCATCGCCCCACTGCTCTCATAGCGGTGGAAAAAATAAAAAATAAAATGATAATAACATTTAATTTTTCGTAGCTACAAGGCTGGGTTAGGGTGGGACTGGTGTCACAGGGAGGAGGAGTGTTTTGTGCACAATAAGATGGCATTACGGTTTGGCCGGCATAGGCCAGCTAAACAGTCATGCACACTTAGCGTATTCGCCACCGGGCTGTAATACTCAGCCTGGGTGGAGAACCTGCACAGGCTTCCAGTCCCCATCTGAGTGCCGAACCACAGCGCTCAGACCAATCACAACGCTGCTTTGCAGCATTGTTATTGGCTTAGTGGAGGCTGTGTGCTTCCTGCTTCGGGAAGGAGGAGATTCGGCGGCCGTGAAAAGCTAAGTGTTTTTGTTAAATGTCTTTTTCACCGCTGTTCCCTGTCAGTACCACTGACAAAAAGTGTTTTTTTCCCTAGCAGGTAAATGTATTGAAAACATTAGGAGAAATACTGGGCTCTACTGTTAGATTGTAGTTTAAAGTATAGGCTCGGGCAAAATTTAATTATGCCAGTGTAATTCTGGGAATTTGGTGTTTGTTACGTGAAATTCCTGAAATGATTCCATTTCACCAACCACATAATTACATCGCTGTTCATGGTCAAAATACACTGTGGCAGTACGGGAACAATGTGAACAACCAGAGTGCTAAAATATAGCTCTAAGTTGCGGATTTTTCTTTTGGATAATTGCACCTAATTTCATGTAATTTTCCCTTAGTAAGAAGCTGGGAATCGTGTATCATTAAGAAGTTCAGAAGATGGGACTGTAGTAAAAACATGTCTTACTTTATTAAAAACACAATGTTAGAGGTTTTAGATTTTTGAATTTGCAGTTGCAAGGTACTGCTGACAATGAGCCCTGACATATAAAAATGCGCAGACTGTTTACGTGTTTTCCAATCATCCACCTCTTGAAAAGTAAAGATACCGGTTTTCAGAGTAATTTTGAACTGCCATCATCTAAATACACTTTGCATACGTCAATTACCTGAAGGGGTGGAGCTTGGAGTGAGACAGGCCTCCCATTGGATGAATTTTCATTTCACAGAAATTATGCAGTATGTAACAAATGACATTGTATTTCTTCTGTGACTGCCAGGAGGGGTGGGCGCCCCATCAATTATTAATATTAAAAAACGTACCTGAACTGACATCTGCTCCAGACCCCTTCTAGGGAACTGGATGCTGTCCGGGCAAGTGGAGGTCTGCACTTACTCTAACAGCTGGATTAAAGGTTTCAAATTGTACATGTCTAACTGGCCATCGGAAGACAGCCGGCCAAAGGGACATGCGCACTTTGAAAAGTACACAAACAGCCCACCCTGCTCCCTGCTGCTGTCGTCATTCAGCAGCAGCCCGCCCGTCCTGATGCTCGGTTCAGGACGGGAGGATTAAAATTAAAATGGTAATGAATTATGATTTTATTTTTCACCTTGTTGGGTAATTTAAGTGGGGCGACACTCCTCTACTCCAACGGAGGAGCCACTCCTGGTTACTCCAGTGTTTCAAACACTGTTCTTAGAGCAATAAAGGTACGCATGTATATGTGGAATTCGTATAGTGTGAAAGTAACCGAAAGGCACTTGTGCTGAGCGTAATATGGGGTCTGTATATTTAGATAATGGTTTGTATGTGAATACACAGTGTTTGATTTGGTGTTATAGTAAGGAGGGTTAATAGTTCACTAGAGGAGAGTGACGCGAAGCCTCGAATGGGTCATAATACCTCTCCATCTCTCAACAATGGTACTATGAAGTGATAATAGAACATGCACACATCGGGTTTGCATGCATGTTTTATGCCAAGCTGGTTTTCTTTGTGATGCAATTATCTTAAAAGGTATCTTACCATAACCAGAGTGCAAGGTCTTAATGCCATGCAGAGAGAGAAATTATAAAGGGACAATGATCCCTCACAACATAAGTAATGGGCAGAAATGAACACAGAAGTACATCCCAATGGAATATGTAATTTTATGTAAATCAAAATGAAGAAACCATGAAATGTGGGACAGTATTCAGCAAGAGAGGGAGTTTCCGAACTCTGGCATTGCAACGTGTGGCCGAAATACCATCACTAATTAGTCCACAGATATATAAATAGCACGATTGGCCATATTAACCATAAAGAACAAAAATCAGCCCATAAAGGCTGCGATAATGCAACCTTTACAGGCGGATTTTTGTCTGTGATTACATTCCGTATTGAACACTCATTCCAGACGCACAACTTGACTTCTCCCAGTCAGATCTTGTTGCAGTCCAATTCCCCAGTGTCTGTTACCTGCCTCTTCTTTCTAGTCGATCGCCCAGACTCTCTAACTTCATGTATGGTATATAATCTCTACCCTCATCTAGACTGAGCCTTGGTTTGATTTCCTATACAGTCATCGTGTGGCATCACCTTGCACACCTGAACATGCAGGCATTTTTCCACGGCCTTACTTGTTGTGTCCTGATGATGATGATCCCATTATTATGTTAGAGAATGAAACGTCGTTGACCTCCGAACCTTGACACTTACTTGTTTATGTATTGTAAATATGTGCAGTGGTGCTTCTTACGTCTGTGGCCTAATTATTGATTGTATTTGGGCCACATGTTGCAATGCCTGAAGTCGGAAACACCTTGTCTCGCTAAATACTGTCCCACTTTTCATGCTTTCTTTATTTTGATTTTAATTAAATTACAAATTCCATTGGTATTTCTAGAACATAGACCTCATTGTATTTCTGTGTTCATTGCTGCCTATTACGTATGTTGTGAGGGACAATTGTTCCTTTATAATTACTTGTACCTCAAGTCCCTTCCAGACTACTTGAGTTCCCTTCACTCTTGAAAATTTGCAGGGAGATAAAATCAAAATGGCGAAGTATGGAAACCTGGGGTCTGTGATGGAGTCTTTGAAACAATCCTTCTTTTCTCATGTCGCTTAAGCTGTATAGTTGTAATAATCCTTCATTTAGTACTTCAGTATCTTCGTATTAAATGATTTGAATGAACATTGATTAGTACACTTGTTCCAACTAACATGTTATTGGGATGCAGTTATCTTCATTGGCATGCAATAATATGTATGGATGTATGTAGGAAGCTGGCTCTGTATATAATATACCAAAATGAGGTATAGTGCGCAGTGGAACCCCAAAGGTAGGCAGAGGTGAAAGTAGATAGCACCTTACTCTCTATTTGTGGTAGTGTGGGTGAGCAGTAAGTCTTTATCAGAGGCTAGAGTTAGGCATTTGTTGTACCCACTCAGTCTGCAAATGATGTCACACACTCAGTCTAAACTCAGACCAATTTGTTTTGTATAAAAATATTAAGTTATTTTATTTCTAGAACTAAGCCAAGCCTGGCACAGGTAAGTGAAATAAATGCTTTGCAAAATCTTACACAATGTTTTACAATTGAATGCGGGGTTCAAATGCAGTTGATTGAAATACAGGTAAGTCAAAATGTCGAAATTACTTTTCAGATTACTTTTCAGATTACTTTTTAAGTTACTTTTTCTACTCTGTGTGATATGCCTAGATATCACACCAGCATATTTCCTAGAGAAAAGGTAAGCAAAATCAGTTTTGCACAGTTGTCGTTTTTAAGGTTTTTTTTACAAATCAACTCCACACTTGAAAATATTTTCAAGGGAAAACAGTCAATGTATTCCTATGGAGAGAAATTAAGTTATCGGTTAACAGGTAAGTACTCTGTATTTGGGGTTAAGTTTCTGGGGTTAGAACAAGAGTTCCTCCAGGGCAAGGATGCACTCTCAAAGCACCTTCAGCTGCACCAGGGCGGCCAGGTGCAGAGTGCTGAGGCCCAATGTTAGCCAATGGGGGAATATGGGGCATCTGGTTGGTGGCTGCTCACGAGTAGGCCACTAATGTATATATATTATAGAGGTGCCTTCGCTCATTTGAACACAACCTGCCCAATACTTGGATGGTTGCGAGGGAAGGGTAAAGCATTATGTTTTTTCAGTGCACATGACGAAGTATGTCCATGCGCACTGAGCATTCACAAGAGTTTTTAGCCCAGTTGAGGAAAACCAAAGGAAAATGGGGGTGGGGGGGACACAGGGAGGCCTGGGAGAGATTAAAATAAACGAGACCGCCTGCCTCAAACTCCCCTGGCCTAGTCAGGACCAGGAATATTAATTACAGATCCCTCACCTAATTTGCCTAAGGGCTGGAGAAGTTATTTCTTACGCCGGTCCTGCCTAACAGCAGGGGTGGATAAAATGTTGGTATCCTCCTTCCTTGGCAAAGTTTGTGGATCTGTACACCAAGTCGTCATTCCTTCTTGACATTCCCTCGGGTGAGGGGTTTTGTGGTGGAAGTACAAACGTCCCTTCTCTGCTTACCGAAGGGAGAGATAAAATGCCCCTGCAAGTGCAGGGAGTGGCTACACTAAACCCCCCTAACCTGCTCAGTAAAATGACTGTCGTCCGTGTGCAGCCGAATCCCATAATTGCCTTATTAGAATATGTAAAAAATATCCCAACGCATTTAAGTAAATATACTGCATTAGTTCTACTCTTTGCCCCCCACACCACTGACACTGATGACCTGGGTTAAGGACTTGATATACTGCAATACAATGTCAGCCAACTTCAGCATGCAGATCCCTGTGGAACTAGGTTGAAGGACAATGCAAACATGTTTGGCCGACAGGGGTCCAAAGTACTAAACTCCACCTTGAACAGCATGCCTATTATGGCCCTCACACCCTCTACAATGCATGACTGCGAGGGTGATAATAGTATATAAACCAAAATATCAAGTCAATCAATACTGCCCACAATATAGGTATTGTGCTGTGCCTCTCTATTTACTAGCTTATGTGCAGTGTATATGAGGGTTGTCAATTTTTTAACAGCTATTTTTAACATCATATACATGACCTACTGCCCGTTAACCGTAACTCTTTACTATTAAAACAAGCCTTAAATAAAGAGAGGAAAAAAACCCTAACCTTGCCCAAAGGAGGGGGGCCAGGCTGAGGGGGAATATCACCAACCCAACCTTGCCTTTCCAAAAGGAGCTGGTGGTGGAATGGCCCCTTCCCCTCTCAAAAAAGGGTCAGGGGTTTGTAAAGAACCCTTCCCTTTGCCCAAGGTTAGAGCAGCGGGGGTTAATAACAACCCTCCTTGTCTTACAAAGAGGTGAGGAAGAAAATGGCCCCTCTCCCCATTTCCTTGCCCAAGGGCAAGGAATATGGAAAAAAAAGATGGTTACCTGGCACATATTCCTTTACCATATTCCCAATAAAAACACAGCGATTGCCCAAGTGCAGTGGGACTGTAAACCCAACCCTTCTTGCCTTGACCAAAGTTGAGTAGGGAAATGGCCCCCGTCCCACTCACGATAGGGTGAAGACGGGGTTTGTAGAGAACACTACTCCATTTGTCAAAGGTGGTGGGTTAGCAGCAACCATGGGCAAAGTGGTTGATAAACCACTTGACCTGGTCAAAGGGCAAGGAGGGTGTTATGTTTTCATTTAATCTGTCTTTCCTCAGTGGCTTTCCTTCATCTCCTAGCAACATGGTTCTACTGCTGGAATCTGAATTGTAGAGTCCAGCAGAGTAGCTTGGCTGTGCTGAGAGGTTGGTCTCTGGGGGTCTTGGTAACAATCTACATTAAACCTCATCTATCAGGAATCTATGGCCTGTCATCCCAGAATTAGTGAGGTGATCACCCAGATGAGCAATATATCGCATGATTGATATATACTCTTGGAAAGGACTATGATTGGATTACCTCAGAATCAAAATTGACCTGTGACCCCCAGCTGGAACTAGCAGTACTTAGAGATATTGTTCCTGTTAGTACTGAGGTGAAACATTTTTTGCCTGACTGAGGTGCATTTTGGATGTTATATCGAAGAACAGGTGAAGCATTTCGTTTGGCCACAGTTTAGTTTTGAAAGTAATTCTCTTACGGTGCTGTGCTCCCGGCGTCCTAACAACCACTCCGAAAAGAGAGCGTGAAGGCATCCCGTGATAATTTGAGGATTGAGGCTGTCTATTCCAACGTGGAATGTGAGGGCATCGTAAAGAGACTCCTGTGGAATTGTTGGAATCTTGTTGCGACGTGGAGTTCCTGTTGCTGTGTAACTGCCGACGTTTCGAGGATTCCGTCGTCACGCAAATTAGCGTGTGAAGTCCGCATTGACAACGACTCTGCCAGCGGCGTTGCCTGTTTACCGGTGATGCTAGTGTGATCAAAGCTAGTGTCTACGTAGTTGCCTGGTAGTCCGTAATGCCGTGGCTGCCCCCATTTTGATTTGACTTTTCACGTCTTCACAGCCTTATCAACTGGATGTATGGAGGCTGCTGAAGTTAATATAGCACAGTTCAGTGGACTAGAAAAAATGCGGAGCATTTGATGCTGTGTGTTCAAGTGGACTGGAGGCGGCACAGGATTTGAATTGTTCAAGTGGCGATTCTCTACGACGATACTGTGATAGGCACACCACCTGTTACTTTTCTCTAACTAATATTGTTATTGCATGTTTTGCTGTCATTCTGTGTTATTTTTGTCTACTATTTTGATGAGTATTGACTAGTTGCTTGTATACAAACAATAGCAGGCAAAACGTTGTGGGTTGTTTTCAAAGCCTGTTTATTTTCATTTCTCATAATGGCTTCACAGTTTAGCCCTCCTCCACCTACATTCTTGCAAGAACCTGGTCCTTCTTGCATGGAATGAGAGGAATGGAAGGAATCATTTACCACATATCTTGAAGCTATTGGAGGTGACATATTCATTGCTAAAAGGAAGTTAGCTATTCTTAACATCAATTTAGAGGTAGAGGGCAGAAGAGTGTTGAGTACTTTGCCTAATTTACAGTCGGGAGTAAGAAATGTTGTTGCAGGATCTAAGGAAGATGATGATCTGTATGAGAACGCCATGTCAGCGTTGGCTGAAATTTATGGAAAGAAATTGAGCATAGTGGCGGAAAGACACAAGTTTTTCTCTCGTTTCCAAAAGCATGGTGGAAAAGTAGAGCAATATGTGGCTGCTTTGAGAAGATTGGTTGTAACGTGTAAGTTTAAGGACCTAAGGGATGAGATTATTAGAGAACAGCTAATTAATAGAACCAACATCTTGAAAATCCAAGAAAAATTGTTACATTTAAAAGATCCCACATTAGACAAGTCAATAGAAATAGCTAGACGTATTGAAAATACTTCTCAATATGTTAAGGAATTAGCTGAATCTGCGCCTAAATGTGATGCTGACCAAGATAAGGCGTGTGATGAATGCTACTAGGAAAACCATAAAAGTAAATGGGGAAGACAACAAAATTTTTACAAAAAAAAAAGAAAGGGATTACAAAAGGGTTTGCTTTAGGTGTGGAAGTATCAGGCACACCACTGAAGCCAGCCGTTGTCCTGCCACAAAGAGTTGTTGTTACAAATGTAGAAAATGGGCCATTTTTTGACAGTTTGTAAGGCAGATGAATTCTTCAAACAAAAAAAAACTATTCATGTAATAGGTGATAAACCTCTTGACTTGGTCAAAGGGCAAGGAGGGGTGTACAGAGATTCCTACCGCTCTTCAAAGAGGCAATAGAAATGCCTCTTTGGCCGTACTCATCTTTCTAGAAAGTTTTAAAAATCACCCCTCTGCCTACCCAAAAGGTTGGAGGAATGGCCGCTTCTTTCTCTGGGAGCTAACAAAGTCTATCTTGTCTTTGCACATGCAAGTTGGGTGAAAGACGTGTCACACCCCCGCCCTTGGGAAAAGAAGGGGTTAAGTAATGGCATATCTGAAAGAGACACGTTAGTGATGGATTCCTTCCCTTAGATTATCCCCAGGCGTCAGACTAGATCCAGAAAGTTTTCGGCAGCAGTACCCCTGCGCGTCAATAGGTGACCTTGTGCGGCTCCGCGTCCGTTCCTGGCGCCATAAGCGCAGAGATGACGTCAAGTAGACTACTTAGGCGCCACCCATGCGCGCTGACGTCAGTTATTTCTTTTTCCATGCCAGCAAGCGCAGATCCGGTTAGAGCATGCACCCTAGTCACTTTTTGACTAACTTTTTTGAGACTTTTATCTACTTCTTTTGAGTCTTTGACTCCTGGTGCCGCATAGGGCTGCCTGGGTTTAAATCCTGTGGGGCCTGTCGCCGTACATTGTCGGTGGCGGACCCCCATGTCTCCACTGTCTGGAGCGTGACCATGACTCCTGGTCATGTTCCGACTGTCTGGCCATGGCTCCGAAGGCTTTGCAGGAGCGGTCCCGAAAGCTGCTGGAGGCCAGGCAGTCGTCTCCGCGCCGTTCGAGGTCCAGGGGTCGGTCGAGGGACCAACCGCGGATCCATCACCATCACTCCTCAGGGTCGCTGTCTTCACATTTTGAGTCGGGTAAGAGATGTCATAAGAATAAGTCGAAGAAGCGTAGCGCACTCCGACATCCCCCCTGTTGGTCTCAGGACGCGCATGAGGGGGCTAGGGATATTTCCCCCGCAGCTCCGTTTGAGCCTGTGAGACCCGCGATCTACCCACCTTATCCGGGTCCGTAAGAGCGACTCCGGCCCAGGTACAAGAATTTCTTCCTGCCATGGACCGCTTTTTCAGACCTCTGGCCCGCGATCCCAGCTGAGGGAACTTGCTTACCGCCGACGGCTCCGGCCCCAGTGCTGCAAGGTCCTCCGCCGGCGGCCCTGGCGCCACAGGGTCCTCCGCCAGAGGCTCTGGCGCCACAGGGTCCTCCGCCAGCGGCTCTGGCCCCGGCGCCTCCCGCAGCTCCGTTCCCAGCTCTGCAATGGGTCCCGTTCGTCCCACCTCCGCCCTTGCCCGGGTTTCCAAACAATTTTGCACTGGGTTGGGACCCTAATTGGGATTTGGAGCCGGATGAGCGCCGATCGGTGCTGTTCCCGGGGCCATCGGACCATTTGTATTCTCCTGTCCCTCCCCCGCCGCAGAAGCCTGTGCCTCGGGCAGTGGAGGAGGGGGACGACTGGGGGGGTCTGAGGACCCTCTTGTGCAAGTCTGAACAGGAGTGGGCGGAGGAGGCAGGTGGCCTTGACCTCTCCTCTGAGCCTGGTTTTCTGTTTCCTCCTGCTGTCATGGAGGAGGGTGCTACATATACTGTGGTGCTCCATAGAGCAGCTGAGGCCCTTGACCTTGATCTGCCTACTGCCACTCCGTCAGTCAACACCGCATGCGTCTTGGGCCGCTACTCTCACACTTTGTGGGACACGGATTCGCAGACGCTGCCCCAGTGTCCGGATGAGGGTTGGGCTGTACTTTCCCAAGCTGTTGCGGAGGGCAATGATGCCTCAAAGTTCGCCATCCGGTGTGGGCTGGACACAGCGGACTCTCTGGGTAGGGCGATCTCCCCGACAGTGGCCCTACATCGCCATGCCTGGCTGCGGTCCACGGGGTTTTCAAGGGATGTTCAAAGTTCCCTCATGGACATGCCCTTTGATGGTAGTCGCCTGTTTGCTGATAAGGCAAACAGTGCAATGGAGCGTTTTAAGGACTCTCAGGCTACGGCTACGGCCAAATCCTTGGGTCTCTCCACCATGCGCACCGCTACGTCTACCTTTTGTTCCTTTCGTGACCACGGGAGGGGCGCCCCTACACGTTTGTTCAACCGGAAGCCTGCGCAGAACCAACCTCAGAGCGACCGCGGACGTGGTGGCCACCAGGGCGGCACAGGACGCCAGCAAGCAGGTCAGTCTGCCTCCACTCCCGCAGCATCCGCCTCAAAGCCTTCCAAGTCCTAGCTTTGGGGTGCACCCCATGCCGGTAGGCAGCAGGATTCAACACAACATCCCTCACTGACGTTATGTCACTTCAGACAGGTGGGTGCTGCAAATCGCCTGAAGGGGCTACTCCCTCCTCTTCGAGTCTGCCTCCCTAGCCATGCCACCTCATTTCCACTGCATGTCGGGGGATCACTTTGCGCTTCTCCAACAGGAAGTCATGGCCCTCTTGGCCAAGGGGGCAATCAAGCACGTTCCTGGGCCGGAAGTAGGACGTGGTTGTTATTCTCACTACTTTCTGGTCCCCAAAAAGGAGAAAGGGGGCCTGTGCCCCATCTTGGACCTCAGGAACGTCAATCGCTTCCTCTGGAAGGAGAAGTTCAGGATTTGACTCTGGCTCAGGTCCTGGCTGCCCTCGACCCTGGAGACTGGATGGTAGCGTTAGACTTGCAGGATGCATATTTTCATATCCCGGTCCTGATCACTCTCTCTTCCCCAACCGAAGCACACAGTGGTGACGGATGCGTCCCTCCTGTGATGTGGTGGGCGATTGGGAGAGGCGGAGATCAGGGGCCTCTAGTCTCTGGCAGAGGCCTAGCTCCATATCAACCTTTTGGAGCTTTGGGCAATCCGACTGGCACTGAAAGCATTCCTTCCGTCTGTCCGGGGAAATGTGGTGTAGGTGTTCACGGACAACACCAGCGCCATGTGGTATTGCAACAAACCGGGCGGGGTGGGGTCGTGGACCCTTTGTCAGGAGACTCTGCGCCTCTGGACATGGCGGGAACATCTAGGCATCTCCTCTGAGGTCCAACACCTGGCAGGCTCTCTGAATGCCAGGGCGGACAAGCTCAGCCGCCGGTGCAGGATGGATCACGAATGGCGTCTGAACTCGAATGTGGCTCAAGGTCTCTTTCTGCAGTGGGGAGAACCTTGGTTAGATCTAATCGCCACCGAAGAAAACGCACAATGTCATCAGTTCTGCACGTTGGAATTTCCAAGGCGACAATCGCTCAGTGATGCTTTTCGTCGCGAGTGGAGCTGCCGTCTGTTGTACGCCTTCCCGCCTATACTACTTGTGCCCGGAGTGCTGAAGAAGATTCGCCGTGACCAGGCCCAATTCATCCTTGTGGCTCTGGATTGGGCACGAAGATACTGGTATGCCGAGGTACTCAGCATGGCAATCGATCCCCCGGTCTGACTGCCTCTTCGGGAGGACCTTCTGTCGCAACAGCAGGGGACGGTCTTCCACCTGAATCTGTCCAGCCTCCACCTCTGAGATTGAGCGGCGACAGTTGACCGCTTTCGATCTTCCTCCCGAAGTCTGTGATGTCATTCAGGCATCCCTCCACTAAGACTGTATATGCCTGCAGGTGGAACAAGTTTGTGGCATGGTGCACAGCGAAGGCTGTGGATCCCCTTTCTGCCCCTCTTTCTGAGGTCCTTCTGTTCCTTCTTTCTTTGGCCCAGCAGGGCTCTGCTCTAGACACTATCAAAGGTTATCTTTCGGCCATCTCCGCCTTTCTACGGCTTCCAGATCAACCTTCTCTTTTCAAGTCCCCGGTTGTTAACCGCTTCCTCAAAGGCATTACACACACGTTTCGTCCTGTGCCTTTCATAATGCCTCAATGGGACTTAAATCTTTTCTTGACCTATCTGATGTGCACTCCCTTTGAGCCTCTTCATAACTGCCCTTTACCTCTTCTCACTCTTAAGGTGGCTTTTCTGGTAGCTATCATCTCCGCCAGAAGAGTGAGTGAGCTCCAGGCTCTTCTAAACCTCCTTTACTTTCTGTTCATCCAGACAAGGTGGTTTTAAGGACCAGTCCTTTTTTCCTGTCAAAGGTTGTCACGCCCTTCCACATCGGGCAAACCATCACTTTGCCCACCTTCTTTCCGCCTCTGCATCCTTCAAAAGAGTAAGAGGCTCCATTGTCTGGACCCAAAATGTGCGCTCTCGTTCTATCTGAAGCGCACACAAAAGTTCTGTGTGGATGACCAACTTTTTGTTGGCTACGTGGGCGCCAAAAAAGGTTAGGCCGTGCTCACACTATCTATCTCTCGGTGGGTTGTTCTGTGCATCAAAGCATGTTACTCGTTGACTAAGAAGGAGCCTCCTGTGGGTCTCCGTGCCCATTCTACCAGGGCGACGGCAGCTACAACTGCCTTGGGACGCGGCGTTCCCTTGCAGGGCATTTGTTAGGCAGCTTTGTGGGCCTTACTGCCCACGTTTACCAAGCATTACTGCCTTGACAGTCAAGTCCTGAGAGACAGCTTCTTTAACCGTTCTGTTCTCCGTGACTTTCTGGTGGTGTAATCTTGTTTGCAGACCCACCACCGGGGTTGGTACTGCTGTGGTATTTAATCTAAGGTAATGATTCTATCACTAACGTGTCTCTTTCAGATGCACAAGTTACTACTTCTGTAACGATATATCTGTAAGAGACATTAGTTAGTGATAGATTCCTTACCGTCCCACCCATCCCCCCCCCCCGTTCTGCGAACTGATTTCTAGGGTTAAGGTTATCCCTTTCAGGGTCCTAGCTTCATGGCACCAGTGGTCAGTTTCTTGCATGGCTCTGCGTTCCTGGCGCGGAAAGTAGTGTACAGAACTGATGTTGGCGCGCATGGGTGGCGCCTAAGTAGTCTCCGTGACGTCATCTCGGCGCTTACTACACCAGCGACGGATGCAGAGCTGCACAACGCCACCTACCGACGCGCAGGGGTACTGCTGGAGAAAAACTTTCCGGATCCAGTCTGACGCCTGGGAATATTTTAAGATAAGGAATCTATCACGAACTAATGTCTCTTACAGATATATTGTTACACAAGTAGTAACTTGTTCACCGCTGCTTTTAGGCAAGGCGTGTGGAAAGGGCACAGATACATCTGTGCTGGGGCAATGCTGGTTAAGGCACAAAGTTTTTGTGAAGTAACAAGGGCCCCCTGGTAAGGATAAAGATCCTGGGTCAGGGAAAATCAAACAATTTGAAGGAAACAACCCAGGCTATCTTATGAGCAACACATTAGCTATGTCAAAACAGAAAAATGTACCATGGAACAGTTAAACTATAACACCACAAACAAAATGATATCAAAAATCGTAGGTTTTAATAAAAAGAATTAAATTCACAAATACATTGTGTGCATGATCAATTGATACAGTAAAACAGATATAATTAATAAATAGAACATATAAGATAAAAACAGGAAACATAGATGTCTATCCTATCTAGTACAAATGCAGCTGTAGTCTGTCAGATTTGTGAATTTGAAAAATACATTATAAAAGTGTTTTTACTCTGATTAACTCAAGTTAATTTTTACTATAGCCTTGGTCTGCTTCGGTGTGTGTTCATCAGTAGCAGGACCCTCTTCTAGGGTCTCATGTGAATTGCTGGGCAGGTATTTTTCTATTGTTGGTTGCTCTCATTTCCCCGTTTTACCTGCCAGTATCTTGCCACGGGTCCCACTTTTTAGTAGTTGATGACGGCTGATTAGCCAGAAACCGGTCCCGGGATGCTTGTTTCCATGTCTATGGAAGACATGGCTTGGCAGTTCAGGCTGGACTGTTCCCATGAGGCACAGGGTCAGACTGATTTGCATATCGCCATGTCTGAACTGGGGTGGCGGAGTGAGCTAAAGAATGATGATGCATTAAACCCAGATCAGTTGACTGGGGGTGAGTGCTTGCATTGTTCAACACTCCGTCCATCATCCCCTTTGGTTTTTATCGAGTAAGGCAGATGGCATCGAAAGACGCCGTGCCCTCACCCTTAGCAGTGTGGAATAAGGGCTGAAAAGTCCTCTACCGTTGGGTAAGGCTGAACGAAGGGTTTTACCCCCTTATATAAAACTGGAATCCAAACACATAACCACATACCCTACCCTTGGGCAAGGTGAACAGACTACAAAATATGTTGCCTTTAAGTAAACTCGTGGGAGTCAAAAATACATCCAGTCCCCTGGATATGTTGGAACTGGAAGGACAGTACACCACATATCTCCGTTGGAGGGGGAAGCAGGTATCATTTGCTATACCAGTTGCCTTTTCGCCAATTTCAAAAACAAAATTAAAACTAAAATTCATTGGCAATAAAATGTTAGGAATAAGTGAAGATTGGCGTGGCATCGAAAATGACTACAGCACAAAGCCTCAAACGGCGTAAATCAGACGTTAAAGGTCCTGAAGTGGTTGCCTAAGAGTGCTCTGTGGTTCGTAGTGTTTAACAGTGAGGTATTCTGATCCGAAGTGCATAGCCAGGGGTGCTTCCTGTGCCTTAACTGCTGATGGACTAATAAACCCATGATTCATGGGCTGATGACCATTCACATCAACATATCCTCTGGATCAGCCTTTCCAGGGTCCTGAACCTCCTCACGCCTCTGTCTCACTCTCTATTTAAGAACCTATTTTGAGGGTACATTTGGAATTAAAAGTAACTCTCTAAGGAGAACAAACCTATAAGCTGCCAGAGAGCCTGACAGCAATTGCCAATTCATAAAGTCCTGCGAGTCGGAATTTGTATTCCTTGACCAAGCTGCACTCTCCAAACTTGCCTTTAGCCAAATGACACTGAATCCGTTTGTTTTCAGGGTTTAAGTAACTTCCAGCTGTATTCTCCTACTATTCTATTCTTTTAATTAGTCTGTCTATTCCTTTGCATCATTAGTGGCTCATGTTAAATCACTTGTTTAAGTAAAATCCATATTACAAGAGCAGAGCAGATTTTTTTTTTTTTTACTATGTGCCCTTTCGCTGAGGAGCTGCTTTTGGCAGGAAGCCCCAGGTGCATGTTAAGCCATGAAAAAGGGTTCTGCAAATGACAACGGCGACAAAGTCTGTTGTGTAATAGCCTCGTAGAACCTCAGTTTCTTGATGCCAGCCAGGAGCCCACATGGCACCTGCATGGCGACGAGTGGGCAGGATATGCGCGCCTTGGCAGCGCGTCCCATAATGCAACAGGGCCCAGCATGCTCGTCTCCCCACTGCAGTGACAGCTGGTGCGAAATAAACAAGTGCCCAGGAACCAGCTGTAACTGCAGTTAATAATTTCGACGGCGAATGATTTATTTTTCTCGCCTAACCTTTCCCACACATGAATTCAGAATGAACGTTGTCCGATATTGAACCCAAAATCAGACTTGCACACTAAACAGTTGCAAGGTAACACGCAGGTGAGACTTCTTTATTCGCGCACCTCTCTTTCAAAGCGCCGTCGTGACTTGAGATATCCTCCTCACATGCATGGCTACTAATTCCCGTCTGTAATGCCACCGTCCGATTCTGTGCGCGTGCGTGTGTGCGTGCGTGCATAGGGCTCAAGATAGTTTTGAGGTCTTATTATTTTAATTCCGGTTACTGCAGGTTCGGAGAAAGATGGTTTGTTCGGCTGTATAAAAGTATTTCTCATTCCTAATGGCAGTATTTATTAAAAAAATTAATAAATATATATATATATATATATATATATATATATATATATATATATATATATATATATATATATATATATATATATATCTTTAAAACCTGGGTTCTTATTTTTTGTTAAAAATGGTTTCTTTATAGCTGGCAATGCACGTAGCTCCAAAAGGGTATTCTTCGCCTCAAAGACCCTTTTTCAGTTTGGGCGACCGCAGTAGGAGTGCGCCTCTGTGTAACACATCCCTGTTAATGCCTCTGCTTTCATCATATTAGTAGGGCAGCGAATGTGGTTACACACGAGAGAGTACATTGTCTTGAGGATGTATATGCCTCACCTTAGGCAGCAGCAAAAGAGCATTGATGTGGGCTGGCAGTAAATTGATGGCGTAACCAGGAGGTCCAAATTTTTTTCTTTACTACATTTTTTCAGCCTGGGAAAATAACTTATGTCCCAGTGTATGTTCTTTAAACAGCAAAAGGTTTGAATATGTCCCAGACAAATACTTAACTGCTTTTTCTAGCAAAGAAAACATTGTTCCCGTTCCAAAACTTGCATCCAAAACCATAGGCACTTGATTCGTTCTGAGGCTCTAATTTTGTGGTGGGCCTTCAAAACCTCACTGTTACGTGCAATTACAGTGACATCCTTTTAATGCAAGTTAAAGGGCGACTATTTCTGCCACGTTTAAAATGCAGGAAGCCACAAGCTACTAAGTTGAATTGGCATTTGAATTTGATGCATAGTTATCTATAGTCTCTGTTAAACATTGGGTCTCAAGTTGGCAGAAGTATGCACCCTGTCTGAGTAGGACCACAATTCTAGTCAGGGTAAGTCTGAAACCCCATTTAAATTAACCTGTGCTCACTCTCCGGTACCTTGGCACAGAGCAGGAAGGCATAGCTTAAGAGGCAATGTGTAAAGTATTTGTGCAACATTTCAAATAGTAACACAGTGAAAACACCCAAAAAGACTCTATGCCAGGTCAGAAAAATAGATTACGATTTTATAATAAAAAGGCCAAAACAACAACAATTCAATAAGTAGAAGTCGCAATATGAATTTTTAAAGATTAAAAGTAAAAATAGTGCTAGAAGCAAATAGTGCTGAAAGAGTCACTTGGTAGCATTGGACCGGGTCAAAGTCAAGAGTAAAGGCTTCTTGGATGCAACGCAGACCAATTACAGGACCCACGCAGGGCGCATGGAGCAAAAGCACCTTAATCCTTATTGCAGCTCAAGATGCTTTGATGATCCCCATGCAGTAGGAGTGTTGCGCCGGATTCCTCCAGGCCACTGCGGCGATACATCGGGTCTGCTGTGCAAGGTGCCGGTTCCGAGTGCGGCGGTTCCGAAGGCGATGCACAAGTTAATGCACACTGGAGGAGCGATGCGATGGTTCTGAAGTGGTGGGTCCAGAAGTGCTGCAGCAGTTTTGAGTGCGATGCAACAGCGACAATACATCCCTTCTGCTTCCCGCGTGCCGGAGATGCGCCAGTTCGACTGCAGGAAGCACCTGGGCCCACTTCAAATTGGCCAGGCACAAGAGCAGGTGGTGAGCCTTTGATATCCCAGAGTCTCAAGCAACAGGAGGCTAGCCAACAAACCCTCTGAGATCACTCTGGGTTCAAGGCAGAGTACAGCTCTCTCTCAGGAGGGTCAGAGAGCAGCAGGACAGTACAGCAGAAAGCAGTTCTTCCAGACCAGCTGTCCAGCAGTGACAGTCTTTGTAGCAGCACAGCAGTTCTTCTGACAGAGGTTCTTTACAGATACAGAAATGTCTGATTTGGTAGTGTCCGAGATCCAGTACTTATACCTAGTGTTGCCTTTGAAGTGGAGTTGACTTCAAAGAAAGAATTTGAAGTGCACTTAGGTTCCCCTGCCTTCCCTGGCTCCAGGTATACTACGGCGGGGGGGGGGGGGGGGGGGGGGGTTGCTCCTTTGTGTGGTGACAGGACACTGCCCTTTCAGTTGTAAGTGTCAGCTCCTCTATCCAATCCTGCTCAGGATGACCCATCTGTATGCAGATGACCACTTATTCACACCTATCCTTCCTTTGTGTGTAACTGTCTAGAGGGAATGCAGGAGGCCAGCTGTCCCCCACCCCAGACATGTATTACAGAGATAGGCAGATGGTACCATATGGCAAACATTTTGAGGTGACCGTGCAGAAAAGGCCATTTCCAACAGTCTCCATCATAGGATCGTTGTAAATATGTGAGATCCTAAAACCTAGGCATAAGGCCTAAATGTATTTATTTTTTAAAGTGGGGGATTAACCAAGTTAGGCAGTATGCAAGTGACATCATGGCATATTGCATCACTGGAAGTGACATCACAACCCATGACATCACTGGAAGTGGCATCACAAGAAGTGGCATCACATCTGAACACTTCAGACATATGTTTAGCAGTTCTATTGCAAGTACATTTGAGAGCATTACGAGAAATTTAGAAGTGAGATTTTGTGTTGGAGTTGTGCCAAACAAGTGACACCAGCAACCCTCAATCCAAAATCTTGGCCTCGACTAATAATTTTTTTTAACTCTACCACAAACAAATTGGCAGCAAGGAGAAATGTGGCAGTAAATCTGTTTTGCTTAAAGGAATAGTAAGTGCATTTTTAAATACCTTATGGGGTTTGCTGCAAAGATCTTTGTGTGCACAGTAAATCTCAGGGAATAATAACGGTTAGATAACTTTAAAGGTTTACACATTTGCTGGAGAGATCTGTGTTTTGTCTAGCCCCAGTTTTGAATCCAAGTAGCATAGAGGGCTAATGTGTCTGCTGCAGAGCACATCATGTAACATGCAGATGACTGATTTTTATTGTAAGTAGTTCGGTAAGTGGGTTACTGCTGTTAACACAAAGAACCTTCTGTTACAGTTCAAAAATTGTAATCCTTCTAATATAGCACAGTGATCTTTGAAGGGCATGTGACTTCTATACCTTGTTACTCTGATCGTCTAATGTAACACATGCTGTACATTGATTTACACACACGATTTATTGTCAATCTGTAATGTTTATGTAGGATATATAGTGCTCCGAAACCCTACATTGGGATGCATAGAGCTTTGCTTTGCAAGATATAAAACAGTAGTATTTAAATTATTTGTGTAAATGTTGGGACAGACCAATACATCTGACATTCTTCTGGTGAATTCACATCTCTTATAAACAAGGACTGAAGAAAGTCAATACTACGCGTCTCTTAAGTACCTGTGAAATAAGTTGTGCGTTTTTGTTTCCCCTCTATCGCATTTAGGTGTGAGGTCCCAGATGGCTCCCAGCCAGGATACCAAAAGGAGGCCTGATGGCCCCTTAACTTCCACCTTTGTCTTGGGCCAGCAGGAATTTAAATCGGAAAGCCCCCCTCCCAGCCTGCACATTGTCACTCTGAATAAAAGCAGACAACGTGCAGGAGCTGCTGAAAGTGTCCTTGTGTCTGCATTCTACACCATGACGAATTCAGCATATTTTAGTTGGGCCCAATTTCTTGGCAGGGTGGATGTCGTCTATCATGTAAAAATAGTGGGTGGATGCCATCAATCCTGTTAATTGAGTGGGTGGATGCTGCCTATTCGCGTGTACGCCCGACATGTACCCTGCCTGAAACATCTGAGTACGAAGCATGTGTATTTATAATCAAAAATCTTGTCTCTGTAAATGTAACCTTTACTACCCTCTCGCCAGTACTGTGTATGTGTATAAATACATACATCAGTGAAAAAGTTGGAAAATCACAAATACTTGGAACAGCTTTTCTGTCCAAACTGTTTTTGTCACCCAGACCCCCCCCCCCCCACCCCCCCAACACACAATTTGAAGGTGAAATACACAAAGAAAACATTGACACATTGTGTTCCATATCACCCTTCCCTGTCCAGTATTTATCTAGTGGAAGTTATTCTACAAGCATCTTCTACTTCAGATTAAGTGGTTTATTTTCAGCTTCCTTTTGGAATAGGTTCTTTAGGAGCCTTGGTCAGTGGATGATTGTTATTTTGTAGTGGTCCTTGGCTTTTAAGCTTTTGTCTGATAAAAAAGGATGATTTGCCTGTGAGGCTAGAAACAGTAAGGTAGAGACCTCAATGTGCATTGGAAAACATGCTTCAACAATTATATCTTCAGTTGAAAAAATACATGAAGGGCAGCCTACTATGTACTCGGGGGAGGGCAGAAATTAACGGAGGGGCAAGCTGAGGCTGTGCTTTAATTTGGTGCTGTAAAGTTATCTGGCTGCTTAAAGAGACATCCTTTTTTCTTGTATTTTGTACAAAAATTATAAGCTTCCTTTCATTTCAGTAAGCTTTATTCGGTACGTATAAAACAACCATAAAAGCACAAAAAGAAAATACATCAGCAAACATTTGTTTAAAGAAACCAATACTCTACAATAAATAGATTAAATCCAAACAGGTTATTAGTACTACTTAAAACATCATACTTTTCCTTGCATCGATGGATTTAAGAATAAAAGTTGCAGTAAAGAAACATATATCAAGTTCTCACAATGTAAAAATCATCCTCATAGCAGCTTCCGTAGTAAAGGTACAATATTTTATAAACAAAGGTTTTAAAAATGCAATACGAACGTTCAGATACAAATCACATATAAGGAGAAAGTGCACAGTGCTTTGTTTAGTGTGGCCGTCACATGGACAAGGGGAAGCAGGATACTGTTTTGCTCGTGGAAATGCTACCAAATGATGAACAAGACCAAGTCTCATTCTTGTGAGTACATAACGATGTGAAGATCTGGTTACCTGGCTCAGGTAAGTTTGGAATTCCTCAAAAACCGAATATGAGTTGTAGAATTGACAAATTGTTTGCTGCCCTTTGTTACTTAAACACCTCTTTTTTCTGTGTAACAAAAACAAATTCCTCATCTCTGTTTTGGGCAGCTCGTCTACAACATTAGGGTTATCCAAAATATTTAGTTTAAAAACATCCTTAAAACTATGTGTAATGTAATTGAGCCAGGGAATCTTAAAACAATTATCTAATCGAAGACGGTCTTTGATAATCGTTCTATTAAAGGCAGTCTCTTTCTTCCGCCATATAGATCTCCAGATTAATAGGGGTCTAAATGCTATTAAGTCCGTCCGATAGCTAATTCCTTCTTCCCTATGAATTAATTCAGTTGATGCCGAGGATGGCAAACAGAGCAGTTTTTTTAAGAACATATTTTCCACTGTTTGCAAATCACAATTAGAGTTATGGCCCCATACCTCCGCACCATAAAGTGCAATCGAGGTACATTTTGATTGATAAATATGTGTCATATCTTTAATTCGTCGGTCGCCTAACTTCGCTGCAAACCTAAAATCTCAGTGGACGCTTTTACCATCTTTGCCCGGACATTCGACATCTCTTGTGACCAGGTGCCATCACCAGAGAATGTTATCCCTAAATAGCAAAACTTATCCACTGTTTGGATTTTCTGCCCCTCTATAAAAAAGGAATTAATCCTCTTTCGCCTCGGGCCACAAACCATGGTATATGTTTTGGTCTTATTAATCTGCAACTTCCTCCTTGTGATAAAACCAACAAACTTATCTATTAACTGCTGGATAGGTGTTCTGGATAAAAGCACGGCATCATCTGCATAAAGCAGTACCGGCACATCTTGGCCATCCGCCTGTGGTGCATCCGATTTGACTAATTTAAGTGCTGCGTCAACTTCATTAATAAAAAGTGTGAAGAGCAATGGAGTAAGTACGCAGCCTTGTCGGATGCCGCATCTAACATTAAATTTAGGGTTGCATTCGCCCCTGTTCCCATACCGTACCGATGTTGGCAATCTTTCATAGAGCCTGGCCAAAACATAAATTATAGGCTCTGGGGCGCCGAGTTCTAAAAGAGTTGGCCAAAGAATGGTATGATCCACTAGATCAAATGCGTTGCTGAGGTCAGCGAAGCATACAAAAAGGGGCCCCTGCTTAGCGCATGTGTATTTTCCAATGAATAAATCTAAATGAATACACTGTTCAAGGGTGCCTCGCCCTTTCCTAAAGACATATTGTGTCTTTGTTAAAATCTCACTAGCCTCAGCCCATTCTTCTAGCCTAACAAGTAGAATCCTGCTCATAATTTTAATAGAGAAATCTAAGAGGGAAATTGGCCGGTAGTTTTTGGCATCGGCTTTGACCCCTTCTTAAAAATGGGGATGATGATTGAATCACCCCAGGTAGGAGGAACCGCAGCATTAAAGGCTCTGTTTAATAAAGGTCCCGATAGGGCAGGTACAGCTTTATAACCATCTATTGGAAACACCTTCTGGGTCCGGGGCCTTTCCTTATTTGCTGCTTTTAGGTTTAAAGTATTTTATTAAGGTACAAAAAACATGGGGAAGGGAATAAGAGGTCAAGCGAACATACAGTACAAGACGCGAAACGTTGCAGCGATTCAGAAGGAAAGTAGGGAGGCAGGAAGCCCCGGAGGGTAACAGGGCATAAGTCATAAGGCAATAAGGCAGTGCGAATGACCCTCCAGTAGACTCCCATTCCCCGAGCAAGGCCGAGCTGGAGTAGCGTCCCGCAACACAGTGAAAAAACACACCATCCCTCCAGCCCCCCAACCCCGGAAAAATAGAAGAAAGAAAAGCAAAGGAGAAAAAGGAAGAAAACAATACCCCAACATCCCCGTCCGAAAGTCAGCATTTAGAAGCATGTAACCCATCCCCCCACCCCCAGCCCAAACCCCCCGATCCCGCCACATTCACTCCGTTGGAGCCGCCGGCGGCGTCAGCCTAAGGAGTCGCAGGTACCGTGGACATGTGAGCTCGCGGAATTCCGTGGACAGCAGTGCTAAAAAGGGGTGCCAGAGCTCTTCAAACTGGTCTACATTCCCAGCTACTGTTAGCGACATCTTCTCCATACCCAGTACCTGCCAGAGCCGGTGTAGCCAGCCAGTGATAGAGGGGGCAGTGGGGGTACGCCAGAGTACAAGGATGTTTTGAACCGCTGAGCCTAGCGCAATCGCAATCTGTCTACCCCTGCGGGACTTCAGCGGGTACATCAGGTCATTGGGGAGGCCTAGCAAGACATACGCAGGGAAGCGCGGGAGCTCGATCTCAAAATGCCTATCCGCCTCATCCAAGACCTCCTTCCAATAGGCCGACAGCACCGGGCACTCCCAGAGAATGTGCGTGAGGGTGCCTTCCTGTCCGCAGCCGCGCCAGCAACCTTTATCGCCGATTTTGCGCATCTCGTAGAGCCTCTCCGGGGTGTAATACCAATAGGTGGACACCTTAGTAAAGGTCTCCATCAGCCCAGTGTGGTACGCAGAGTGCCTCGCCCGATACGCGATCCTGTCCCATTCCTTGTGGCTCAAGGTCCTGCCCAATTCCCTGTGCCAGCGCTCCCTCCCAGGGTTATGGTAATGAAACGGCGGGGGTTGGAGAAACTTATACAAGTCGGTGATAAGCTTGGCATCCGAGGTCCGGGTTACCAGCCACCGCTGATAGGGCGTAATCGAACGGGCAGCGACGTCGCGCACTGGGGGTTGAAGAGCCCAGTGGCGGACTTGCATATAACGCAGTCTGTCCCCCTCCGTTAGGCCAAACTCCTGACGGAGCTGCTGGAAGGGGAGCACACCCTCCGGCCCGTAGATCTGGAAAAGCGCCCTACAACCCGCGCTCACCCAGTGGGAAAAGGCTCCCGGTTCCAGACCCGGAGTGAAGTCTGGATTGCCAGCAATGGGAGTAAACGGTGATGGAAAAGTGGTGAGCTCACGAAGCTCACACACCGCGTCCCACACTCGCAGCGGAACCCGGGTGATAAAGGAGGCGTAGAGATTAGGCGGGCGGTGAGTGCGCCGCAGGAACGGGACTTCCTGGAGGGTACGGCCCGCAACTGCCTGGTCCTGAAAGAGCCAGTGCTTGTCCGATTCCCACCGGCTCCACTCCACCAAATATCGAAGTTGCGCCCCCTGAAAGTACTTCCGGAGGTCCGGGACACAGAGACCCCCCGCCTCCGGGGCAAGCATGGAGAGGACCCGTTTCATCCGAGGCTTACGGCCTTGCCACACAAAGCGGGAGATGTCAGCCTGCGCCTGCCGTATCCAACCCACAGGGGGCTGTAAAGGTAGAGCGCGAAAAAGATACAGGATCTGAGGCAGTATCGTCATCTTCACCGCTGCGATACGGCCCAGCCACGAGAGCAGGCCTTTGTTCCATCGGCTGAGTTCCTCCTTGATCTTTTTGCCCAGGGAGGAATAGTTGGCTGTGACCATTGCAGGTAGGGAGGGTGCAAGCAAAATCCCCAGGTAAGGCACCGTGGAGGAGGACCATTGCAGAGGAAAAAGACGCTGGAGGTCCCGCCTAGTGTCGACAGAGGGTGACACATCCAGGGCAGCCGATTTAGACATATTCACTTGAAGCCCGCCACGCGGGCAAAGGAGTTCAGTTCCTGGACGCAGGCAGGGAGCGACCGCTTGGGGTCATCCAGGGTCAGCAGGACATTGTCCGCATATAAGCTGACAGTATGGGTGTATTGCCCCATCTTCACCCCAATAGCATCCGGGTTATCACGAATCCTCTGGGCAAACGGCTCCATATAGAGGGCAAACAGGAGCGGCGAAAGGGGGCAGCCCTGTCTCGTGCCGCGCTCAATGGCAAAGCTGCAGGAGCTGTGTCCGTTGACACGCACTGATGCGGACGGCCTCCTATAACAATTAAAGACCATAGTGCGGAACTTCTCGCCGATCCCCAGTTTCCCGAGAACCAGCTCGAGGTACGGCCAATGAACCCTATCAAAGGCCTTCTCCGCGTCGACCGACAGCAGCATCCGCTCCCCCGGGACGCGTGAGGCCTTTTCTAGCACGTGCGTCACCCTCTTGGTGTTGTCGACCGTTTGCCTACCGGGCACAAAACCGGCCTGGTCCGCCTCCACCAGACCTGGTAGGTGCAGACCCAATCTGGCCGCCAAGATCCCCGTGTAAAGCTTGAGGTCCACGTTTAGAAGTGAGATGGGCCGATACGAGCCGCACAGAGTCCGGTCCTTCCCCGGTTTCGGAATAACCGACACAGTCGCCGAGAGGAGGTCCGGTGGGATGGCTCCCGGTTCAGAGAAGGAATTGAATAAGCGAGCCAGGAGAGGCGCGACAGTGGAACAGAAGGTCTTGTAAAACAAGGCCGTATAGCCATCCGGGCCCGGGGCCTTGCCGTGCTTTAACCGTGCAATAGCGGAGATGACCTCCTCCACATGAATGCTCCTCTCTAGGTGGTCCGCCTGGGCGGGATCCAGGACTGGGAGGGATACTGATTCCAAATAGGCCTCAGCCTCTCCCGGTGGGGAGGGCTCTGCAGCGTACAGCGCCTCGTAGAAGGCACGGAAGGAATCCGCCACCTCCGCGTCACCGGAAATTGGACCCCGTCCGCTCCCACTAGCTCCTTTACCACGTTGCGCTGCTGCGCAGCCCTGAGCCGGTGGGCCAGGAGCTTACGCATCTGTCTCCGCCGGTGTAAAAGGCATGTTTCAAGCGCAATGCCGCATACTCCGCCCGGTCCAGGTCCAACGCAGAGAGAAGTTTCCGCGCTGCCTTCAGCTGCCTCCAAACTCGAGGAGCCCCCGTCCGGCGGTGAACCTGTTCAAGTTCCCTGACCTGCGCCGTTAGTTCCTCCCTCTTACGTTGCCGCTCCTTGTTCTCCGCCGAGGAAATGGAGATAAACTCCTCTCTGACGACCGCTTTCAAAGCCGCCCACTGCGTTGCTAGGGACGTGTCGGAGTTGTTATTGTGGGTCAGGTACTCCTGAATGACCTCCTCCACTCGCTTCACCACCGATTTCTTATGGAGAAGCGTGTCCCGAAGCCGCCACATCCCTCTAGAGGGGGGGCCGCCGGCCAAGCAAATATTCCGGAAACCGGCGCATGGTCGGACAGGGACAAAACCCGATGTCTGCCGCCGTGGCGGCCGAGCGAAGCGGTCCGCTCACCAAGAGGTAGTCCAACCGCGAATAAGTGCGGTGTACGTGGGAGAAATATGAGTAGTCCCTATCGGCGGGGTGCATGGTGCGCCAGAGGTCATGCAGATCCATCTCTGCAATCTGGTCCTGAACCGCTCTAGAAAGCTCCCCCGTCTGCGGAAAGCGCTGGGCAGACCTATCCAAAGTGGAGTCGAAGACCATGTTCAGGTCTCCCCCCAGAATGACGTGGCGATCGGGCGAGGCAGTAACGTCTACCAACACAGATTCCAGGAAGCGATCCTGGTGGTCATTTGGGCTGTACACGGAGCCAACCGTGAAGGCAACACCCCCCAGACGCATGCGATACACCAGAAGCCTCCCCTTCTGCTCGGCATGTTTATACAACACCTCACCCCTGAAGGAGCTGGCTAGAAGAATGGCTACCCCCGCAGTCTTAGTCGCAGCCGAGGAAAAGAGTTGCGTGGGGAACTTGGCTGAGCGCAACCTATGGCAATCTTTAGGGAGTAAATGGGTTTCCTGCAGGAGGCAGATATCCGCCTGCGACCCTTCTAGCAGGGAGAGGATCGCCCTACGCTTCACAGGATTATTCAGACCCTTAACGTTAAGGGTCACTACTTTCAGGGACGGCATCGCTCCCAGGGAAGCAAAGCGCTATGCAGCAAGCGAGGGATCAGTGGAGGGGGCGCGTGGGGCAGGGGCGCAGGGAAGGCCAGAGTCGGCTTCGCATGTGTTCGGACATTATCGGACGGGACCCCCCCCAACACCAAACCAGCTCTTGAACCCCCCCAAAACCAACCCATGGCAACCAGCCAAAACCAAAAACAAGAAAAAACACCCCATTGTCTCAGTCTAGCCCAAGTGGGCGAGTCTGTAGAAACCAGTCAAGTGGACGTCCAGCCACACACCTCCAACCTCTCCCCCCCAACCCCCAGCCCCAGCCCAGCATCGTAGAAGCTAAGAGTCTCTCCCCCCGGAGTAAAGTTAGGCCGTTTGGGCCACGCCATTAGATTCAGGCAAGTTCCTGGCCGCAGTCCTCAGGGCCTCCGCCATATCCGCCCTGATGGTAAGGGAGTCAGGGCGACTCGCCGTCGCCGACGATTGGCGCCTCCTCGATCTCCGTCGGCCCCGCCGCTCGGGGCGCCTCCATGCGGGTGTCGCCCCTTCTTCCTCTGTAGCTGTGAGTCCCAGCACCCCACAGACATCTTGTAAGGAGCGCAGCTGATGTAGCACCCCATTCCATCGGAAGATAAGACGGAAGGGGTGACCCCAGGAGTAGGCCGTCTCATGCTCTCGCAGAAAGTCCGTAGCGATGCGGAAAGACCTGCGCTTCTGCAGTGTGATGGCGGACAGGTCTTGATAGAGCGCCACAGGTCGTTCTCGGAAGGACAGCGGCTGCTTCCTGCGGGCCTCTGTCATGATGCGCTCCTTCAGGGGGAAATCCGGCAGGAATGCCAGGATATCAGGCGGGGGTGCCGATGACTGGCGCTGGCGGCCCACCCTGTGTGCTCTGTCGATGCGGATCGGGAAGTCCGCTCCTTCTCCCAAGATGTCGCGGAACAGGTCCTGCAGATAGGCCACTAGGTCCGCAACCTCATCCGCGGACGGCACGCCTCGCACCCGGATGTTATTCCGTCTGGACCTGTTCTCGAGGTCCTCAGAGTGGGCCTGGAGCTCGACACACTGCTCCCGTAGGCGGAGAACGTCTTGCTGGAGATGAACTATCTCTTCATCGCGACGTTGGGCCGCCGTTTCCGCAGTGTCGACCCGCTCGCCCAGGCCCTCTATTTCCCTACGCACTTCACGGACCTCTCCGGCCACCTCGGTCTTGAGAGTCTGGAATTCCTCCTTGAGGGAGCTGAATAAGTCCTCCATGAAGGACCTCGTGACTGGTGGTTCGCCTCCGGCGGTGTCTGTTGAGGCCCGGGAGGACCCCGGGGACGGCTGCGCCCTGTCTCGCAGTTGCTGGGCCCTGCCGAGCATGTCCGGCAGAGTGCGATCTCCCCGTGCCGCGCCTCGTCTCCCAGCCATCTTGGCCTCCGCGGTGGGTGAGGCCTAGAGCTGGCCGCTGCAAATGTACTCAGCCGCTCGTGGGCACCAGATGTGAAGACCTCACCGAGGACAAGGGTAGTGCGTCACAGGCGACAAAATGGCGGCACGGGCCAGGGCGAGACGACTATCGAGCCAGTCAGGGCGATAATCAAGGTTCAGGTCGGAGGCCCTCAGCCGCGTGCTTCCAGGGAGGGCGGCAGATGCATAGGCACCAAGATGAACCGAGGCGCCTGTATGACAAGGGCGCGGGCGAGGGTCACCAGTACCAGCTCCTCAACGACAAGATGGCGGGAGGGCGGAAACTAGGGGGGCAGCCCAGGCCAGCAAGTCTATGGGCGACCCTCAAACAGCAATGGGTCGGGAAAGTGCGAAACCAGTGTCCCCCAGTTTCACTAGCTAGTACGCCCGGCTCGGTACCGCACAAACTCCAACGTCCCTCGCTTCCAGGCTCGGGGTCCGCAAGGCGTCATACACCGCCACCCATGGCAGGGGGGTAGATCGCCGACGCAGGTCTGGGGTTTGTCGTCCAGCGATGACTCTGGCCACCAGGCCGCCGGCCAGGAAGCCTCCGCACTTCACGGAGTCCGTCGAGTCCGTTCCCTCGGGATCCCCAGCTTTCAGCACTCGGCCCAGCCGAGGCGCGCGGACAGCGCCGCACTACGCTCCGCCTCCAGGCCCTTCTCCTCGGGGCGATCCAGGCTCCACTCCTCGAATCGAGCGTTGAACAAACTTTTCGGGGACTTCCCCCGGGGCAACAGAAGGCAAAGTGGTATCAAAATGTGCCCCAAGAACTCCGGCACAGTTCTCTCGCCCGCAGTGCAGCCGCGGGGGGAGAGAAGCGCAGGAATCGGGGCTCGAGCTGAGCTGGGCCGGAGGAGCTACGGGAGGAAGCGTCCGCTCACCCCGCCATCTTGGCCACGCCCCCCTATTTGCTGCTTTTAATACCTTGTTCCACCTCTTTTAAGGTAATATTTAACGGTACAATAGGACAGGTACATGAATTAGTAGAATCATTAGTAGTAAAATTTACTGATTTAAAAATTCTGGAAAAATGAGCAACCCATGCCTCACTGCTTAACATGGGACATAAATTCAGGAACAGCCTTGTCTTTTAAGAAAGGAGAATTGACTGTTTCCCAGAACAGTTGGCAATTTGATGTGTCTGCGGCCAAAGCGAGTTTGTACCAGGCCTCCTGTTGTAACTCTCTCTTCCTCAGTTTGAGTCTGGATTTATAGTCCAATCTTAATTTCTTTACAAGCATCAAATCTCTGGTGCTACTGGACAGTGCTTGTTTCAACTGGTTAAGTGAGAGGGTACAGGCATGGTTAAACCATCCTCTGTTCAGGGTAAATTTCTTGTTAGATGTCGTAGTCCGGATTAAATCAATAGTATTATTTATTTTATGAAAATACGTTAAAATCAGTGCAGGCTCACTTCTGAATTCCAAATTCTCAGAAATCTCGATAAAAGTCTGTAACAATATTTTTTAACACCCTATCTGGGTTAACCCCTTTCCATTTGATTCTTGTGCCGTTAGGTCTACATGGGTCGATATTTCCCACAGTAATTTTTGTTATTACAGGTCGGTTTTCCCATACAGCTACTTTCTTTATGATACAATTATGGTCGCTAAGTAGAGATTCTTCGATCCTGGGGGTGGTACATAAGGGGATAATATTAGCCGATATCAATACATGGTCAATGACTGAATTTGCATTTCTACCTGTAAAGGTAGGGACCGGTTTCCCCATCCCATCACTTCTCCTCAGCCGATTTGGGCGCTGACGAGGGAAGCTACAGAGCCGGCATTTTGGGGGAAGTTTCGGGGTCGAGGTGTAGTTGTTGCCCTCTCCCGCCCTCACCAGGATAAAATGGCTTTACCTGCCCGGAAGCGCTGCGGGCGCGCCGCTGGTGCGTTAAAGGGAAGCCTGTCTGCGCTCGTCCGCGACCAGAAAGCAGCCGGGGCCGGACACTCTGCCCGATATAACACCATCCATAGGACTATATAGCCAGAGGGAGATACTTTAACTTACATGCTGAAGATGTCTCTTGTCCCCTCAGCTCGAATTTCCTCTCCACTCTACCAGCCTGTGATCTGGTCCAACTAGTAGTTCTCCCCACTCATAAAGCTGGTCACACATTGTACTTAATTTGCTCTGATCTTCCTGATATCTCGGTTGATGACCCCATACCAGTCATATGGTCTGACCATTATCTTATTCCCTTCTCTATCCAAATGACCCATTATGATAGACCCTCTTTGACCCCCAAGTAGTCAGGTAGAAACTGGAGTAAAATATCTCCTGCATCCCTTCAAGAGCACTTAAGACTCTAGTCTGCTTCCCGCCTCTGATCTGGGCTTCAGTATCTCCAACCTTAATGATTGGTTGGGCAAGGCAATCGATTCACTGGCTCCTCTAAGGCCAGTTAAAACCTTCATGTCTTCTCCTGCAGCCCCCTGGTATTCGGAGGAATTGAGACAGAAAACGTCCGCCTGCAAAGTATTGGAACGCCGCTGGAGACTGAAGTATTCAACAGAAAGTAAAATTGAGTAACGTATTGCCCTCAAAGAGTACCGTAAACTAATCGTAAAACAAGAAAAGTTTATCAGATAAAATTGATAAAGCCAGTAACGCCCCCAGAGAGATCTTTAGAATGGTCAGATCTTTTACTGACCCACAGGCCTTGAATCGGCATCAGCCGGTATCTCAATCTCTTTGCACCCAACTCTCCGAGTTTTTTGAGGAGAAAATTGCTCTTATTTATGCCTCTTTTTGCTTCCAGGGATAGCTCTGATATCAAGGAGGAATTGATGGACTATAATACCTCTGCTCCAGTCCTCACGGAATTTTCTGAAATACCTGAAGCAACTTCCCTCCAGGAATTGCTCAAATGCAAATCTGGCTCTCCCAGTGATCTCTGGCCAGCAAAACAATACAAAGCATTAGCAGCACTTCTCAATCCCCATCTGAACCCCATATGGAATGCTTCCCTGAGTTCTGGTATTTATTCTGAAGCATGGAAACACGCATTTCTAGTTCTGATCTTAAAAAAAAGCTAATGCGGATCCAGAGATCCCGGGGAACTATAGGCCGATCTCTCTCCTCCCCGCCCCGGCCAAGATTTTGGAAAAACTAGCCCATCAGCAAATTGCTAGTTTTGTAGAGAACCAGGGTCTCCTTCATGATTCCCAGCACGGATTTCGTTCGGGCTTCAGTACGGAGTCGGCCCTGATCGAAATGTCGCATTCTGTACGATGGACACTTGACCGGGGCTCGAGGGCGGTGTTGGTGCTGCTGGATTTGTCAGCAGCATTTGACACCGTCTCTCACCCTCACCCCATTGAGACGGTTGAGTACTATTGGAATCCAGGGTACGGTTCCTAAATGGATTGCTTCATTCCTTTCGGATCGTAAGCAACAGGTTCACACCCCCCCCCCCCCCCCCCCCCCCCCATACATCCTCAGTTAAGCCTCTCAAATGGGGTGTCCCTCAGGGCTCCTTGTTGAGCCCCCTCCTGTTTAATGTGTACTTTACCCCTTTAGCTGAAATGATTTCTCATTCGGGCATTAAAATAACATCATATGCTGATGATATTCAGCTGCTTTTTACTTTTGATGAGCCAACTTCCACCACTTTTGATCCCCTTAAGTTGTGCCTTAGGAATATTGCCAAATGGATGGATTTGAACTTCCTCAGCATCAACGCTGGAAAAACTGAGGTTTTGTTTTTCGACCAACCATCTCCATTCGACTCCAATCTATGGTGGCTGGAAGATCTGAGCCAGGCTCCTCTTCTGAAGGACTGTCAGAAACCTGGGGGTCCGATGGGACCATTGTTTATCCTTCGTGAATCCGTTTCAAATAGTATCTGCTGCATGTTTATCTAAAATCAAAATGATAAAAATGCTCAAACTATCTACCCAGCGACAACCGTAAAACCATAGTCCATGCACTTATAATCTCGCATCTCGACTATGCTAACGGATTATATCTGGGTCTGACAGCAGGCCTGTGCCACAGACTCCAGACAGTGCAAAATGCAGCCGCCCGTTTGATCGGGGGTATTACGCTTAGGCAACATATCTCCTCTTACCTGCGAAAATTGCACTGGCTCCCCGTCTCTAAGCGAATTGAGTTTAAAGCTATGACTCTGGCATACCGGACGACAAAAGGCAAAGGCCCAGCCCATCTCAGGTCAAGTCTCCGCCCATACAGCAACTCCAGAGGCCTCCGTTCAAACACCAAGCTGTTACTAGTGACCCCCAGATTCAAAAAGGCCCGATCGGGAGGTAAAACATTTGAGGTATGTGCCACCCAGCGCTGGAACAAGCTTCCGCTGCACCTTCGTATGAGCCAATCGGAACTTGAATTCTGCAGAGCCTTAAAAACCTTTTTATTCTGCCTGTAAGGCTCTGTTTTGGACCATCTGCCGTTTGTTCAATCAGCGCCGGGACACCCCGTTGGGGCAGCTGCGCGCTTTACAAAATACACAAATAATAATCTCTAGCACACTGCATTATGTCCAAATCAAAATTCGCCATAATCATGTTAAGTGTATCTCCATACTGATTATGCTGGAAATGCATACAGTCATCACCTGTATCATTCCTGAACCCACAGACCCTAGTGGTAGACAGAGGGCATATAGATGTTTTAAAATCTCCAACCCAAATTATGTCAAAATTAACATCCTCTTCTGAGCCCAATTTGCCAATAACATTCTCCAGTTCTATAACTACTTTATGCCGTGTACAATCAAAAAGGTTATTATAGAAATTAATTAAGAGAACATCCCGGCCATTTTTTTTGGTGTAACCATAGTACCTGTGAATGACACCAGATGTTAATAAATCCTTTAACATCTATAGGCAGATTGATTGACAGGGGAATTAAGAGCCCACCCTTTGCTCTACCAGCCAAAGAACACAGAGCAGGTAAATCAAAAGCAACAAACCCCTCAAAGTTAACAAGGTCTGTGCACCAAGTCTCCTGGAGACAAATAATATTGTGGGTATGGAAAAAGTCCATCCACCCTAGCATATCCCTTTTTTTAGTCCGCCCTGCAATGTTCCAAGTGGCTATAGAGAGCCCACTAGCTTAGCATGCAGGTTCTATTTCTACCAAGTGACCTATATTACCCTCAGGGGTTGCCCCTTGCTCTATGCCAGGATCCCTTTCGTCAGAGGTATACGTTGCTCCCCGTAAACTTGCCTGACCCACTGGTCCGTGTCCCGCTATGATTTCAGCCCCTAGTTCGCCAATGCCCCTACTATCCACCATTCCCTCTGTATGGTGGTCTAGGTCCTGTCAATCATTCTCCTCAAGGGTACTGAGTGATTGGAATCGAATGTATATAGGTACAGTAAAATGCGTCTGGAGTGGTAAAGCCCAGTTGGTTCTTTGGCGTTCCTGAGTTGACCCTCTAGGGGCCCTTGTTTTAAATGGCTATAGAAGAAACCAAGTGGGAGTAATGAGGTACTAGAATCGTTAGCTGGCAAGACTAATACTCTATTCAGAGCAATCCTGGCATAATGTGGGTTCTTGAAGTTAAGTTGATAACACAATCACCCTGTATAGATTTCTTTAAAGGGCCTATCCAGTTGACTCTTCTTGTTGTAAGAATCTGATCTGCGCAATTAACCAGGTAGACACAGTTGTGGTTAAGCCAATGCACCGTTTTATTTTTAAGATTCGTTTTAGGACAAGCTAAGAGGGGGGACATTCACCAAAACTGCCACATACGGAGAGCATTCGGGGGGTAGATTGATGGTACTATTTCATTTTCCCTCCTCTGATTTTTTCCCTACCCTGGTATTAATCCCCGGAATATTCTCCTTACTACTTATATCTAGGTTTCGTACATCACAGGTATGGTTACTCCCTGTCAATTGCATTGTGTGGCCGAGACAGGTTAAATTATCGCCCGTAACTGAAACTTGTGCATTAGGGTTAATACTGGCCCTCACATTCCTATGGGTATCAGACACTGCTCCCAAGGCAACTGCTGTTCCTGGATTACTACCATTTTGAGAGCCTTCCTGCCGTCTAATTGTAGTTACTTTAAGTAGCTCATTGTGATTGTTCAATTCCCCACTAAGCCTAGATACTTCCCCATTTATTTTGTCTATTTTATCATGTAGTGGTTTGAGGTATGTTTCAATTTTAACAGCCAGGGCATTAATGATCTGATTAACCTGTGCATCATTCAGTGACCCCATACTAGGTGGTTGCTCCCCTGTACAAAGGGGGGTTGGAATTTTAGTACCTTTTGTGATCATCCCCTGTTTTGGCTGTGGCTTCTTACAACTCCTTTTCTTTCTTGGGGTAAGCACTTGTTAGTTAACGGCATACAATAGGCTTCTCTACTTTCCGAGGAATTCAGAGCAGCGTCTAGGTTTACACAATCCACAATAGGGGTAATATCTTGATCATTAATCACATTAGGCTCCACATGGGAATCTTTCGAGCTTACTGGTTCCGGCAGGCTGCCTAATCCTAATGAAAGGCGGTGTTCAGCCCTATCTATTTCGACACTAATGGCGCTCACTGCCTTTTCAAGGTACGTATCGATGGTAGAACCCGTGGGCACAATTATATTTCTGTTTCCTTTACGTTTCAACAGATTATGTGTGGCGTATGTAGCAAAATACTACTGATACTAATATCGGCAGGATGAACTCCAGTACCCACGTGTAGAGAAATAGGTATTACAAAAAACCTGCAGCTTAAAACAACCAAAGGATCATACTTTGTTTCCAACTAATAAAACAAAAACGATGCAGGGAGAAATATTTCAAATGGGCATGAATATCCTATTCACATTATCATAATATCAAAGCTTATTGATTGATTAATAGACCGTTAAAAATAAAACAAATTGGTGACACAATCATACGAACTATGGTAGCCATGTTTGCCTACTGGAAAATAGACTGTTAATCTATACAGGTCTGATCATGTCCGGCTACTTCTGGTCTCCAGCAGTCCAAGCTAAATAATTTGGTACGAAAACCAAGGGAAATGGCCCTGCTCAGCCTCGGCCTGTCTCAGACGGGTTCCGTCCGCGCGTGTGTCCCGCGGTGCAGGAGTGTGCAGGGCGATTTGTAGCACCCCCGGCGCTCTCTGATGACATTGCGGCCGTGCGCGGCCGTTCGGGGGCTCTGGGATCCGTAGTCCGCCCAGCAGCAACCGGCAAAATCAGGACCCCTTTCATTTTTTCCATTTTCAAATGTCCGTCTTGGCTACAGCTTTGGTGTTCTACTTAGTCATATACATACAACATAAAATCCATCCGAAAACATCAGCATCATAGGGTAAGAACATATGCAACTATTTAGGCTTCATTTGCAATTCACACCCTTTTTAAACTGCTTATAAAACCAGTTTGCAAAGCTATTGAGTGCCAACACTTCCAAGCAATGAAAAGAAGACCTGTTAATCGTTGTTCTGATTTTATGGCTCTTAATCTCCCAAATAGGGCTCCTGTAGGTGACTGCAAACAATCAGTTTGTGTCTTTAGTGGATCCCTAAAGTCAGACCCCTCTAACGCATGAAACCAGTGTTAAAAATAGGAAATCAAAACACTAAAAACCCGTAAGCACCAACCCTTAAAAATAATGTTTTTAAAATAAAACCTGAACTGGTTTTCTAACCCTAAGACTGAAAAAAAGAAAAACCTTTTTGATGAATTTTGTGGAAGCTAGCTATATTGTATGTAATCTTTCAGTTTCTCTAAATTCTGGCTGTCAGGTAGCATGCCCTAGAAGACCAGTCTATCACAAAGCACGTCTTTTACTCATTGGAGATGGCACACATCCTCAAGCCATCCAGATTATTTTTGAAGAGATGAAGAATGTTTATCGCTCTCTCGATTATGATATATTGACAGTCCAATTTGTGATATCGGTCTATTTAAATAATGCATAATCATTTGAGGAATATTGCTGTTTGCATCAATTGATTAATTTTCTTTTTTTCCTATTAATAGATGACAAATTTAGCGTGGGACGTCTCACTTTTATGCTTTCCAGTGTTAATTAGGAACTGATTGAACACAATTTGCTAGGAACAGAAAGTAGCCAAGATAGCTATAAATTACATGGCATTCGTTAAGATTATTTAAAAGTCATTTTACTACCTCTTCCCACTCTTAAATGTCCCAAATGGAAGTTCCAGACTTCACATTACACTAGAAGAAACTACTTATTTACATACATCTAACAACGTCGTCCTTTATTAGTGTATCAGGCACCTTAATCACAATGTTTGAAGCAAATGCTAATATAGCAAGAGCTGAATTGGCTATTTTGCGTGTTATTGCATATGCAAAAAAACAAAGCAAATATAAGCTATGCATGGCAGCAGGCACTTCCAAAGGCACTCTCCAAAGAGTCTTCATCTTAGAAAATCAGTGGTCGATTTTTAATAAATAAACCTCTTCAGAGGTTTGACTCTCAAAATGGTGGCACTCTTGAACCCTGTTGCAGTGCCTTACAATGTCTCTCTTAACTTACCACGGCAGTAGTCTGTGTTTGTTTCCATAAAATGCAGAGCAGTACCCTTAGGACAGAACAGCTGAAGAAATTGATATACAATGTATATCAATTAGAACGCAGCTTTATTTAGACATAGCATTTTGTCGGCATCTCCAAGTTGTGCAAAAAAACATAGCATCTCTACAAGATCTAAAAGGAGAAATGTAACTGTTTAGGTAAGTGATCTGGACAAAAATATGCTTGATTTCTTCGGAGAACTACAGATTCTTTTAAAATGAGCAATTTGCTCAAATACGCCCTAGTAACCAAACGTTTATCTTAATCGTTGATAAAAGTATCAAGGCAAGCTTTAAAAGTACCCGCCTTCTTTGCTGATGGGGACATGTACTTTGACAGTCCTCGCCTGACAACAAGAGCTTGAGCAATCCTTTGCTTTTAGCGTTTGGGAAAGGCTTTCAGGATTATGGAACAACTACTTAAAATCTCGAACTAGTAAATCTTTTCTCAGTTTATTTAATTTGGGATACTTTTGAATGTTCCCTAGATTGGAGAGACCTTCTATAAATGTGACTGCTATGTGTGGATAACGTGCGTGCAACATAATTCAGTAGTACAGAAGACTCGAGTATCAGACAGTCTATAATAGATGGGTCGCCAGCTTGCACGGGAAACCCCAAAGCATTTGTAGCAAGGAGTCACTCCGGAACCTTTTATGAAATACATTTCGGGTCAAAGGAGTCATCTTCTTCACAGCTTTGATGTGTGGCGTCACAAGGAACGCACCTGAGGGAACGTGTTATTGGTGTTTGCAGTCAGAGGAAAGATTAGCTGGGCTGCAGATGCTGCCACCGTACTGTCTTGTGGAAGGTAGAAGTGAGGGAGCATGTGCCAGTGGTCCTGAAAGACAATTGAGTTTGGGTGGTTGCAGGTTAGAATCACTTGCGATCATACACTTGGAGTTCTTCAAGCAGGGGGAGTGTTTCCTGTACTGGTGATGGTTGTAGGACAAGAGTTCATACAACTGCTTTTTTGTGTGTTAATCTGGAGGTAGATTGTTGCAGAATGCACTATCGTATTTCTGAAATGTGTCGAGTATAGTGTGGGAGTTTGTTGTGAATTAATGATATATTGTGTAGTATGTGGTGTTAGACGTATAGGATAGTGCCAAGTTTGTGTTGAGTTGGAGTGTGTGAAATTTGTGTAATTTCCTTTTGCCATCATGTTCAATACAAAAAAAAAGTGTGTATATATATATATATATATATATATATATATATATTCACTGAAAAAACCATAGGTTTCACACCAGTTATAGTTAGGAATTAGCATTTAAAAAACCTATCAAATTCACTGAAAAAACCATAGGTTTAACACCAGTTATAGTTAGCTGGAAATTTTACTGACATAAAACCATTGAAATTCCCACGTTATAGTTAGTTGGACTCACTATAACTTGCACGTGTAATGCACTGATGACACCATCCCGTGAATGTGTGTCTTTCAGATAAATAAATATGTTTTATATATGTATGTTAAGGTTGATGGAAGAATATTTGTTTAAATTATTGTCTTAATGGATGTTTTTTTTTAAAAAAATGATTGGATATCTGCCTTATTAAGTGTATCTTAGTGAATACATATATTAGCGAGTGAAAGTAGGTCAGTCTCTCTGTCATCAGTGATGTCATGTGATATCACTGACCATGTCATGAGTGATGTAATATGTGATGTCATCAGCAGTGCATTACACGTGCAAGTTATAGTGAGTCCAACTAACTATAACGTGGGAATTTCAATGGTTTTATGTCAGTAAAATTTCCAGCTAACTATAACTGGTGTTAAACCTATGTTTTTTTCAGTGAATTTGATAGGTTTTTTAAATGCTAATTCCTAACTATAACTGGTGTGAAACCTATGGTTTTTTCAGTGAATTTCATAGGTTTTTTAAATGCTAATTCCTTTCTATATCGAGTTTCTAACCTTTTTTTTTTTTTTTACAATTTGCTGTTTTTTTGTAAGTATTCATTTTTTTTTAATATAATTTTTTTCTTTTGCGCTCTGGGTGCGCGCTCCGGGAAGCTTTCAGCTAAGCTCTCCGGTAAGCTTTCCGGTGAGCTCACCTGAAAGCGCACCCAGAGCGCTACTGTCGTTCGTGAAAAAAAATATGAATGAAAAGTTAATAATAATGCAAAACATTTCGTACCATACAAATAAAATCAGTTTTTTTATATAAGGAAAATGATTATGCATTTCTGTAAAAGTTTGATGACGTCACTTCGGCGCGCAACGTAAGTGCCCTCGGAAGCGCCTACGTTCGCGCCGCGTAAAAGCACCCAGAAGCGCCTACGATCGCGCCACGTTTGCGCCCCGGAAGCGCCTGCGATCGCGCCGCGTAAACGCACCCAGAAGTGCTCCGGAGCGCGCAGCGTAAGCGCGTCGGGTCATGTGACCCTAAAATAACACTTTTCATTGGTTGCTAACAGTTTTTTTTACAAAGAATGAAATCCCCACCCATTTCCTTCACTATTGCTTTGTACTTGGAGAGAGCAAGAGCTGTTCTGTGTACTATCTTCATCTCCTACTTTCCTGATCTACAGCAATGGCTGCAAGAGAGTCATCCAGCAGTGATTCCGAGGCATTTTTAGAGGAGGACCCTCCTAGGTAGAAGAAAAAAATTCATTTCATCTGGAAATTTTATAACATCCCTGAAGGACAAAAAAAAGTCAACGCTCCAAAAGTAACCTGCAAAATATGTGGTAGTACTTTATCCAGAGGCAATCCTCTGAAAAAATATAGTTTTGGAAATGCCAATTTAATCAGGCATGTCAAAAGAAGACACCCAAACAACTTTGCGAGGGAGAGTGTCAGAGAGCTGGCACGGAAATTACCCACAGATGGCGGCAGCACCTCCACTGGTGGAGCAACACCTTCGGGACCATCCCGTAGAAGAATGGTCCCTAACATACAGCCAGAGTTTGCAGGCATCAAATTTCTGTGCACGGAGTGTGACGAACTGCTCTGCTATGGGGAGCAGAGTGTTGAACTCATTGCCCTAAAGAAACAGCAACACCGCTGCCCTGACAGTCCCTAAATTTTCACATTTTTTTGCTCCTGTTGAGCCGTTTTGGAATCCCTGTTTTGTTTTTCCCTTGACAAAAATCAAAAAAAAATATAAAATTGTTTTAAAAAGTCTAAAAAAAAATATAAAACAAAATAAAAAAAAAGTTCTTTTCAGAACTACCTCAAATTTATAAAAAAATGCTATTTTTTTTGTGAAAAAAAATCTGTCATTTTTTATCTCCATGGTACGCTCCCCAGTAAGCTCCCCGGTACGCGTACCGGGTGCGCCCCCAGCGGAAATCGAATTTTTTTTAATTTTTTTTTTTACCCGCAGGACCCTTTTATGGCCCCCACATCAAAACTAGGGGGTCAGAGGGGGTCTACTCTTCCCCCTTATGGTCATTTGCCCCTTTTTTTTTTCAAACCCCTTGTGTCTCGATTTTACCGAGACACAAGATGGTGGCCGCTCCAGACTGTTCAGAATGTTTACAGACACCCAAGAGCCAATCAGCTTTCTGCGCGCAAGTCGCGTGTCGTGCCTGGAGCGCTCTCCGGTGCGCGCACCGGAGAGCGCCTATAGATATATATATTTTTTTGAACCTAAATTACTCAAAATCCACTGGAGCACATATCTTGAGACATAGCAAAGGCACATCGGGCTACCAGTCCCTACAATTTTGCCAAGTTTGCTGTATATCCATTCAGCCGTTCGAGCTAAAAGTGAAATCGACCGCCCTATGGAACTTAACATGGGGAAAACGCGTTTTGGGACCCCCCTTTTATCTCGGCCCCCGCTTGACGTATCCCCCCCAAACTTTCAAGGAAGAACCGGAGCTCGACGAGGCCATTTTCAGGAAATTTTCAGGCAGATTCGTCAACCGGTGCCAAAGTTATTCCAAATAGAATTTTGAGATTTAACATTGAAAAAAATCCTAACTATAACTACCTACTGGCGACCGCCAGTAGAATATATATATATATATATATATATATATATATATATATATATATATATATATATATATACAATGCAAATCTGACATTTAGCCCTATATATAAGAGCAAAATGCATTCTTGCTTCCATTTTGGGCTGGGTTTGTATTTTACAATTTTTTATTTAAAAGCTCTCAAAAACCACAAGTTGTGCTAACAGCCACTCACAGCTAGTGTTGTTCCCGTAATAGGACTTTTATTCAAATGGACTTGAAATTCTAGGACATGGTATAATGGTGTCGTTTTTGGAATTTCCTGTAATGTAATAATGGAAATTGTGTGAAATTACACCAGGGTAATGGAAATTTCAATCTACTTAGTGTTACGTGTTTGGTGAGATGTCTTTTCTCTTTATTTATGAAAGTCCACCACCAGGGTTTCTCCCTGCTCAAAAATGATTATTTGCAGACATATTGATTAGGTTAGGAGTGTTCTGACAACATCTGGAAGAGTCAGATGTAGAAAGGCTAAAATTGAATGACTTTTGCACCGTGTGTTCACGTGAAACTTGATAAGCTGAATATTGTACAGAGTTGAATAAAAATCATTTGCGCTTTCACCACATAGACAGTATCTCAAACTGTGTAGCTAGTTATAGGACTTTGGGTGGGACTGACTTTATTTTTATGGGCCTAAAGTTGACCTTTAACTACTAAAACTCTAATCCAGGTGCTGTAAAGTGTTCATTCTGTCAAGCTTGCTCTCTGAAAATTAATATAATGATGGAACGATCTAGAATCTGATCATCCATACTGGAAGGTTCACTTTTTACCTACAGACTTTGTGTTTACCTACAGACTTTGTGTTTACCTACAGACTTTGTGTTTACCTACAGACTTTGTGTTTACCTACCTACAGACTTTGTGTTTACCTACCTACAGACTTTGTGTTTACCTACCTACAGACTTTGTGTTTACCTACAGACAGACTTTGTGTTTACCTACAGACAGACTTTGTGTTTACAGACAGACTTTGTGTTTACCTACAGACAGACTTTGTGTTTACCTACAGACAGACTTTGTGTTTACCTACAGACTTTGTGTTTACCTACAGACTTTGTGTTTACCTACAGACTTTGTGTTTACCTACAGACTTTGTGTTTACCTACAGACTTTGTGTTTACCTACAGACTTTGTGTTTACCTACAGACTTTGTGTTTACCTACAGACTTTGTGTTTACCTACAGACTTTGTGTTTACCTACAGACTTTGTGTTCACCTACTGACTTTGTGTTCACCTACTGACTTTGTGTTCACGTTATTTTCTTGCTTTAGTAAAAAGTGATATAGGGCATTCTTGGTGAAAGTGAAGTTGTACATCCAAATAGGATTGCCGCACTGGACAATCCCTCATTCATCCTACAATCTGTCTCCGCTATAATGTCCATCATCCTACCTTCTTTTCAAGATGCCTGGCAATGTTGTGGAAAAAACACTTCACAATTTAGAAGCCCCCAAAAATATGGAATAGTTTAGGGCAGATTACAGCAGGAAAAACACTATGTTTTGGTGTGTATGGAAAATTGCTCATTGCAAACACCCATCACCTATTGCATAGTTTCTGGCATCTCCACACTGTTGAGGACAAGCTTTTCTGGCTAAGGTGGCTGAAGTCCCTCATTTGGGTTTGCTTTGACATTTTGTTAAACCAGTTATTCAGTCACATTTTATACCACTTTTTGTCAGAATTGTAGAACACATTTTTTTCTTAAATGCGTGCTTTTTGAAAAATCATCAGACTCCTACTATATGGCAACCTGCTTGGTTGTGCTAATTCGGATTAAACTTTAATTCACCAAAACAATGCCCATCCAGTATTTCCCATTAAATTAGCTGGTTGGACTTTATTTCAGTATGTACCTTCAGTAGTTTTGATCTGGATTTAACTTTTTAAAACATTTGTAGCAATCAGCATTTTGTTGTATTTTGGTAGGTACTGTTTAACCACAAACTATGACTCTTACTCCTGTCCGATTAAAATTGTTAATTGGAATGTATTGTAAGCATATCATTCATATTATAACCGGTGTGTAAGTCTGTACATAGAGTGGACATACATGGCTTTCCTTGACAAGAGGCATTCAAGTGATCTACTCCTATTGTTCTAGTACCTTTATGTGCAGTAAACAAAGTATTGTCATTATTTTAGGGATAATTGCTTTCTATCCCATATGTGAACGGAAATCTATAGGTAACCAGCAAAATCTGTTCATCTTTGTATGGATAGTGAGTATGCAAACAAAAGTTTCCTGCAGCAAATTACTCACATATTTCACAGGATGATGTATCTGAGTAATTCACTATGTTTTATTATGCTGCCCGCATGCACGGGAAGAGATGATTTTTCACTGCCGGTGCCTTTCTGTGTGAATGACTACGCGTTTTGGAACAAACGTTTGAAGTGTTATTGGGACCAGTTTTGTATTGAATGGATCAGGTGCCTAGAAACAGATGTGTCAAAAGTATGGCTGGATTAAACACTTTTGTATTGCAAGATGGTGCCTCGTGGATAGTCCTAAATGGTGATGCTTTCTTCTATTGCAGCCGGTTGGACAAAGGCCTATCGATGCTGGTGAGGGAGCGAAAGACTGATTTAGTCATCATCGAGGGGATGGGTCGTGCTATCCACACCAACTATTACGCAGTCCTCGAATGTGAGAGCCTCAAATTTGCTGTCATCAAAAACTCATGGCTTGCTGATCGTCTAGGAGGCAAGCTCTTCAGCGTTGTTTTTAAGTATGAGGTGCCACCAAAGTGAAAGTATAGCACAACCACCAGGAACGGACTTGCACTAGCATTCACTGCTTCAGTTGTAAAGAATGTATTTTTAATAAACACAGGGAGGAAAGCATTCTAATGCAAATCTATTTATAATGTGCTTTTGTGGAAAAGAAGAGCAATATGCAATTCACTATATGTAAATTTATACATTATGTACGTATGCCATCACATTGTTTATTTTGGTAAGTATCTTAAGGCTACAGTATTTGTGATGAAAATTAATGTTCCTCCATTTTTTGTTAAACAATGAGTTTAAATTTATTGCAGTATCAATTAAATAAATGTATTTTTAAAGATCTGTGTTTAATGTCTCAACAACATATTGGTTTGGTTTTGAATTAGATGATGAAAGGATGTGATCCTCAAGAGATCCCACAACCTCCTTCTAACAACAGATGTTATCCTTCAAGTTGCCCCCAGGATAGCAAATTCTCATGGCCTGTCATTTTCTTATTGCTTTTAGTTGGTTTGCAGTTTTTTGCAGTTGGTGCAATGTTGATTCCTGTCTTTAAAAATAATAATTTTTGTAGTTTTGATATAATCTTTAAGCTCCGTTAGCTCCTTGCCTTGAAACCTTCATGCATACTGGATGAAGTGTTTGAGGATCAGTCTTGTCCATACTGATGTATCCTCCAGGATTGCAGTAGTTCAGTTTACACATTTTTATCAATTGGCCTAAAGAAGTCCAGTCTGCCAGAATGTGGTACATATTTCCTGGTAAATGTGGGATATTGACTTACCGTAATATGGGACATTTGTTTTTAACCACAATGATAATTTCATTAGTTATCTATCCATGGGAATAAAACCTACAATCGCCATCAAAAAGTATTCTACTTGCGATGCCATTGCTTTGTTTTTGCATTGGCTTCACTTTTAAATAAGCTGTTATATTGCTATGTCATAACATAACACTGCAATGACCTGGTCATGCCTGAAAGGTACACAAAGTGTCCCAAAAAAAGCAGAATTCCAGAAGCTATTGTATTTCTGATGGCTACTTCTATCCATAGATTCCTCACCCTATGAATATTCAACAGGTCTCCTTTTGGATCTGAAAACTTTAAAGCTGTTCTCCTTTGTGCCAGTAGGGGTCGTCATGCAGCTCTGTGCCAAATTAGTTCTGTTACGGAAGTGACGAGCACAGTCCTAAATAAATGCCACCCATGCACGGTGGGATAAGTTCTTTTCCATGCCTCCAGAAGCAGATTTGGAGCTTTGCCGTAGTGTTTTGCCAGAGTTTTTTCTCAAAAATTATCCACTGTGCAAGGGAAAATGTCACCCCCTAAAACAATAGGGTTGAAACCATGTAGGGACTGTTGACAGCAGATGTGCCTGCTGCCAGACCATGACTCCAAGTTCTGAGACAAGTGCGCCGAGATGAACCTAAAAACCACATGGAACTGAGACCAAACTTTACGTTGCTATACACAAGAAAACTTCACACTGCGACCTCTCACAGTCAAAACTAATGTCTTGTTCTCGCTCCCAATGTCGCACCCATGGCAGATCACTTAACAGTGAAAGCCTTTGGATAGGTACAAGAAAAAGCACCAAAAAGTTGAACCACGAACTAGGCCCTTCCTCCCACTCTAGAACTTTAGAGGGCACACAGGTGTCAATGTCCCTTCTGGTCTCGCTCCTGATATCTATTGAAGCGGCATCCAAGCTTGGTTACTGTACACCCTAAATTCCCAGGTCTGTTTCCGATGTTGCACCAAATATAGGCCTTGAGAGAGGCCATGTTACGTAATGTTACGTTACACAGCATTTTTAAAGCTCGTTTACACCAAACAGGTTTTATGGCATTGAGAAAAATGAGGGCGCAACAAAGTCATTAGGCTAGCCATAAGCTTGTTTGAAGAGCCAGGTTTTTAGAAGTATCCTAAATTTGCAATAAACAGTAGTAGATCTAATGTCGAAGGGAAGAGTTTCGAAGAGGTGGGGTGATCACAGAAAATCTGGCGCCACCCAACCTCTTCTTTTAAAAAAAATAATACAACCAGTTTTGAAGATGGTCCCCTGGGCCATCTTCGAACCAGTGCAGCTTTCTCATCACTGGCTTAGTATGGCAATATCTTGGCGGCTGACGTCAGACCAGCCTAGCTGCCTGGCTTTGTATTGCTACAACCTCTGATTCAATCCTTTTGCAATCCTAAATAGAGGGACTTGGCTATGTCAATGCAAAGACATCACTAATGCCATTATTATCTGAATAATGGCTTCAAATGTAAAATATTTCTTGATTTTCTTTATCTTATGAAGTTAAAAGGTACGTGAGGAAATCACTGCTCCTATCTGTGGTTTCATAGCAAGATCCTCATCAATAAGGATGCCAAGACTGTTGACTGCTGTTTTAAGAGTGGGAGGTAGACCCAACTTTAGAGGCTAGAAGAGGAGATTCCAGTTGTAGATTTTATCACTATTTCGTTTTTCTCTTAATTTAATTTTAGTTGGTTTCTATGCATCCAATCCCAAATATTCAACTATGTATTCTGAAATAGCACTTTAGATTCTGAGTCAGTCAGTCAATTATCTTTATTCGATTATTAAAAATCATAAAAGAACGAGCAAAAGTACATATCACCATTTCATCAGAGCACAAATTATTACAAAATTAAAGCAAACAATCATTATATTAAAGACACTAAATTTACAATGAATCATACATAAATAATTAAAAATGATAAAAAGAAGGGCTTATTAAAACACAACTCATTCAAATAGATGAGATAAAGAGAAAATTCATTATTCGGAGATAAAGTGCCTATATCTTATGCGATTCTTATTTAAACGAGCTCCTGCAACTAGGAAACTAGCGACAGAAAAAGCTACTTTTACATTAGGGAGGAGTTGCAAAAACAACAGGGCTGGTTTTACTTGAATGAAACCCTGATTACGCAATATTGGGAGCAGATATCTTTTTCTAATCTCGATATAATGTCCGCAGAACATGATAAAGTGCATCGTATCCTGTGTGGAAAAATGGTCACAATCACATGGTTCAGCATCATCAGGTCTAGTCCAAGTTCTAAAATTGCCCAGTGTAAAGTGAATTAGATCAAAGCGAAATCTTGTTAAGAGAAAACGATGATAAGAATTTGTTACCAGGAAAAGATATGGTTCCATTCCTGGAACAGAAGACAACATACAGTATTTCCTTACCATGTTTTTTTTTAACTCTGTGGCTTCCCTCTCCAGGGCATATAAATTAATCAGAGTATTTTTAACTAATGTAAGATCTTCGTAAGTTATTACATCTGGGCATGAGAAGAGTTCCGGGCGTCCAGCTAAAGTTAGCTGCGTTTTCACGTATCTTACCCATGGGATGTTAAGGGCTCTATCCAGGGCTAAACAATCTTTTAAAATAATATGATTTAAAGTGAGCTCCTGATTAAGCCAGGTTTTAATCCAACCAATCACTGGGGCTAATCTTAGAATATCAGATATATAGCCCAAGCCTAGCTCTGTATGCAATGCAAAGATCGGGGTCGATTGGGGAACAGAAAGCAGAGATCTCAAGAATTTGTTTTCTACATTCTGTATTTTGACAGAACTAGTATATCCCCATATGGCAGAGCCATAGTGGGCAACGGACAAACATTTTGCTTTGTAGACTTTAATGATGCTTTCCATGGGACGGGCGCCTAGTTTTTTAGCAAAGCCTAGCAGCCCTGCTGCCGCTCTAGCAACAGCACTGCTTTTGACCAAAAGCTGAGGACCCCAGGTGCCCTTTTCGTCAAAGGTCACTCCTAAGTATGGAAAGGAAGGAACTCTCTTGACCTCCTTACCAGCACAGTAGAATGTTGTCGACTTTCTTTTCCTGCCTGCAGCTCCAGCAATCATTATATGGGATTTTTCTGTATTAATTTTCATGTCCAGTGAGGACATAAAAGCTCCGAAAGATGAAAGGAGTTTGTTTAACGCAACTCCAGAGCGTGCCAAAAGAACGGCATCATCCGCGTACAGGAGGACAGGTATCTTTGTCTCACCTGCACGCGGGATGTCACTATGAGATGTTGTCATTACTGCCTCAAGATCATTAATGTAAAGGATAAAGAGGAGGGGGGCAAGTATACACCCTTGCCTAACCCCCCTCTCTGACTTAAAGTGACAAGTGCATCTTCCTTCCCTAGTGACCCTGACCGAGGGCATGAGGTCCTTGTGTAGCTCAGCTAAGTATTCGACCAAAGGGGGGGGGTCAAGGCCCATGGCCAAAAGGATCCTCCACAGCTTTGACCTGTTTACCAGGTCAAAAGCTGATGAGAGGTCCATAAAGGCCATGAACAGCGAGCCCTCCTTGGCGATTACATATTTATTTAGAATTAATTCTAGATTTAGGCACTGATCTTAAGTTCCTCTTTTGGCTCTAAAGCCATATTGTGCGTTAGATAATGTACCCTTACTTTCTAAAATCAGGGTCAGTCTGCCTAAGAGGACTCTTCCCAAGATTTTAACACTTGAGTCGATAAGGGAAATTGGCCTGTAACAGGCCGGGTCTGTCCTCTGTCCTTTCTTAAAAATTGGTACTATGGTCGAGCTCGCCCAGCTAGAGGGGAAAATAAACTCCCTTGTGGCGTTAAAAATGTTAGTAAGAATATTTGAACTTAATTCGGGAGCGCTCTTAAAAAAAATCTGCGGGGACCCCATCTGGCCCCGGTGCCTTTTTACAGAGTGTGTCGTTAATTGCTTGTTTCACCTCATCCTGAGTAAAAGGGGAAATGTGAGTTAAAGTTTGTGTGGGAGGTATTTCACGTTCTAAAGTTGTATAAGTGCAACTATAAATATTGCTAAAGTGTGTCACCCACTGTTCATCTGGGATAATACAGTCAGCTCTCTGACTATCTGATCCCCCAAAATATGAGTGATTTATGACTGTCCAAAATTTAGCACTATCTTTCTGTGTTTCAGGCAATAACAAATCACTCCAAGCCTCGTTTTTTATCCCAGATTTCCTCTTCCTGATGGCTAAGTTATATTGTTTTCTTAGTGACGCTATCAACACTCTGTCTCTAGGTTTATTCTTTAGGGCCTTAAGGAGGATTGAATGGGCCTTAGAACAGTTTGTGTCAAACCATCTGGGGCCCTTTGGCGTATTGAGCTTTGCCTTTACAGTCAGATCTAAATTAACTTGGTGGCAAAGACATCAAAAGCCTCGACCATAGTTGCGCTAGCGTTCTTATTATCTAAACAGATGGCGACCTCTCCTGCAACTTTGGCCAGAGTTTCCTGTAAAAAGGTTATTGGGGTAATTTGACCCCATTTGAGCCTCCGATTCTGGTCTCTCAAAACAAGTTCTGTCGCACATAAGGCGTCGATCTTCCTTTTTCCCAAGACTCCCTGAGCTAAAATCTCTAAAATCACTGGATTGTGATCGCTAAAAACAGAAGTTTCTACCTTCTAGACGGATACTTCAGGCAGAACTCTAGAAGTTAAAAAAATATAGTCTATAATTGTGCCTGAATCATTACCCACGAATGTCGGCAGCCTCAAACCACTAAGGCAGATAGATGATTCATAAAGGTTAAAGGTAGCCAGGAGCAATTCCAAAGCCTCGCCGCGTGGAGTATGTTCAAAGTGCGGTGAGGAGGAATAAGAGGAAAATTCCTCAGGTTCCCTGTGACAATCCACCTGGCATGGGTGAATATTAAAATCTCCCATAAGGATCACCTCATAACCATGGGGACTGTTCTCACTATAAGTGGATAGGAATTCCTCTAGGGTTACCAGATGCTCGGTTGGAGATTGACTGACCGGGGAATTATAAAAATTAACAAGTAAAATAGGATGGGAATTTGATGAAGTCAGTTCAACCGCTAAACAATTTTTAGATTTAGACTTAATGTGTCTAGGTTTGCCTTGGACATCAAGTGAGATGTATACAGCCAAACTCCCCCTTGCTCTTCCTGCTTTGCTGGGATCTGCAGGTACATTAAAATAAGAGTAGCCATCTAGGACCAAACAGTCTGATGTTTCCCAAGTTTCCTGAAAAGCAAGAATATCATAAGTTCTAATTATGTCCAACCAGTTCTTGTCCTTAAATTTGGCTCTAAGTCCAGCGATATTCCAACTCATAATTCTGCAGACCTTAGAACCTGCCAAAGGCTGAGCTGACGGACCAAGAGCAGACTGGGGTCCTTCTGCCTCGCTGTCTTGTCTTGGCAAAAGTCAGTCATTTTGGTCCATGAAAGATAATGGCGCAAAGCGGTTAAACAGTTCTAATGGCTGTATAGTTGGATTAAGCAATAAAGGTTGGTGACGATGAGCTGCTGCATTATTCCTTAAATCTTGTCCCCATCTGAAGTGAGAGTCCCAGTTGTTGTCCCACCCTAGGGTAGGGGTCCTTGGGAAAGATACATTTTGCTGTTCCCCGTAAAAGAATTTCAAAGTGAGGGGGACCACAGTACCTCGTCTTCGTTGGGGAGGAAAGATATTTGCAAGGATATTCGGAAGAACATCTTGGTTTGAAAAGCTCACCGCCACACAGTCCCCTTTTAACTTTTTCGGCCGATTTCCTAGCCAGGGAACCCTGGTTGCTGATTTAATTACACTTGCCAGGTGATGCTTTCCCCCTGGAGCTAGCCGCATATTGCTAGTTAGCCAATGTAAGGCTTTGCTACAAAGTGAAGTGGAGCTTTCCGCTGTGCCCCCTTCCAGCGGGGGAACGTTTGCAAGGACTAAAACAACAGGTGTGGCTTCGACAATAAATTGCAGGGGGTCCGTTGAGTGAGCTTGAGCTTGTATTTGCGCTGGCGGAATGTTAGCCGAGGAGGTTGGGTCTGTTGAGGTATTAGCTAATATGGGACCGTCATTAATGGCAGTCAAAATTGGTGGCGATGAGTTTTCCCCAAGCAGTTGTATTCCATCTCCAACACCCACATCGCCTCCTACGACAGCTCCACCAGAGTTATTGCTCATATGTGTAACTAGCGTAGTTATGTTTTCAATACCACCTGCAACTACATTGTGTAGACCACCCAACTTCTTAACCTCTGCTTGCAATTTATCGATTTTAGATATGAGAGGTTTGACGATAATGTTGATTATTATCTCAATGAGATCTGCAATTTTCTTAAAAAGAGTTTCCTCAAAAGAGCAATTTGGATGATCCTCAACACTAATCACTTGTTTAGATTTAGGGGTTGTAGCCCTCTTCCGTCTTGTCCCTGAACGTAACCCACCCCGCTTTGGGGGGTTCTTGGTGCATTGTCGTTTAGGCCTGGCAGCGCGCCCTGTGGGAGACTGCTCGTGCACAGAGACATGAGTCTGTATATCTTGATCAAAATCATCATCATTATCAATGTCTGTATCGGCCTCAGCCTCAGCGGTTAGTCCCTCAGAGACCGGGGTTACATTATCTGCTGTGCCAGGTATTACTTGGGAAGTAATGTCAACAATATTAACTGCACTATGAGCCACTTGCATCAAGATTTCATCATTCAGAGTAGATACAGATGTAGAGGGAGACGGACAACGCAAATCAGGGGATTGACTCAACCCCAATGACTCCCTCCTTTGCATGTTTATCTTCTTGACAGTCTGAACAAGGTAATTGTTAATCGTGTTATGCTGAACTCCAACAATTTTTTTAGACATGACTAGGAATTATAAAATATTGTTGTTGTGCACAATAAAACTGTAATAAAGTCTTGTGCAAGCAAGACTTACTTGAGGGATGATCACAGAAATGAATCTTGCAGCGTTTGTAGCCCTGCCTCCTCCTGCCGATGAGGGCCGTAGAGGGGCCCGCCCTTTGCCCGCGCTTCGCCCCGGGCGTCCCGCTCGCGTCCCGCGACGCGGGTATGAGCCCTCCTTTATGCTTCCTTCGTGCTCTCCTTGCGCGTCACTCAACGCGCCGCCGCGAGGCCTGCCGGGTGTTGTGGTTCCCGGAGCGGCGGCGCAGGATTCTATGGCTGGATGACTCTCGGCGGTGGCGGCTTCTTCTGCTGCAGTGCGGTACGGCAGGTAAGTTTTTTTTATGCGGTCTGAGGTATTGTCCTTATGTATATCACAACTACCCACTATGGACACAAAAGACTAATGTCTTGTCAGAAGTACGTCAACCTGGTCAGCCTACCACAGAGCCACTAATACCCATCACTTATGAGACCCCTTACGGATGAAGTAAATCAAAAAAAGACTAGCTTGAAAGGGAGGGGTTTTGTTACCAGAAATTATTAATTTTGGACAAAGGACTCAAGTATGTTTTGTCAGGAGTTGGTGGCACCTTGTGAGTGTGCTCATGAAGCCCTCACCCACCAACCTAGTTGGTGGCATGCTTCATCATCGGGCCCACCCAGTGACACCTAGCGTGTCCCGGGTGTGCTTCGACGCCTGATTACAGCGGAGCAGGTATGTCGCTGAGTGTGCGGTGAAGACGGTTATGATAAATGAGATTAAAACGGCTTGGCCGTGGTCCCAGTACCCGAAGGTGAATTAGACTTTAATACCTGGGCCACCGTCGGCGGTTAAAAATAAGGCTGTGGGATGTTCGAGGCGGGTTACGACCTCCTACATCCTTTGTTGGTCAACATGTTTCAGCCAGTGCCTTATGAGTATTCTGGCTTTCTTCAGGACGAATTAAAAGGGGATGTGTGTGTGATTAAAACTAGTGGATGTGTATTTACAGACTATGTGTTTTACACGCCCTAAAGTGTTTTTCTATGTGTGAGAGGGGGATTCCCTTCTCAAAAACACCTGTACATAGAACATACAAAACAGAGACAAAACATACAAGGGATAAAGAAGAGTCACTTTTAGTATATTGCATTATATACATCTGTGTGCCGACTTAATAGCGTTGTAAGTGCTGGCTGTAAGCGGCTACAGTGTAATGGTATTGGTGTTACCATTATGGTGAGATTCGCACAGGAATTTCGGGGGTGGAGTGGCTAAAAAAACGGTATTGACAACAAATAGTGTACGAGTGGGAAGTAAAACGTAAAACATTTCTTACGCTAGTTTAAGCAGATTTTTGCTTCAAGGTTTGTGAAGTGGCGAGGGTTGGCCCTGTGGGCGAAAAAAGGTTTTTGCCACTTAGATTCAGAAGACCTGTTGGGATAGAAAAGCGCTTACCAGTGATGAGGGTGGTAATCCATCATACTCACAGAATTACTGGGCAGAGTCTGCATTGGACCTGTAGTGCCTCCTTCGCAGAACCGGTGGGAAATGGCAGTTTCCGCTGAGGTCTTATACTGTGGTTGATTGGATGATAGTTCACACCTGCATTGGGGAAGAAATGGTAGCTGTCGAGTCATTGTGCTTGCAGGGCTTTACCGGAGATCTATTGTGAGTGTGTACGCATGCGCGGTGTGGTTGTTTGTCATGCGCATGTGCCTGATGGAGTGTTCCAACCGCTCATGCGCATAGAGCATTAGATCGCGCATGTGCCTCTAAGGGCAAAGTTGAAGCCTCAATATTGAATTCCTAGTAGGGGAGTACTGGGTGGTTTGTCATAGAGTCATTAGCATGTCAATGAGTTCCAGGGAATGGCATCGTTGAGGCCCTCAGTGGCTGTCGAGAGGCGGTATATCCATCGCTGTTCTTTGCTCAGGTGTTTCTTATCATTATCGATTGTGCTTTCTGGGATCTGCTCAATGATTGTCCAGTTTAGGTCATTGGGCGTATGGCAGTGGGTGATGAAGTGGTTAGTGAGTTTGCTCACATTTTTCTTGCATCTTATTGTGCTTCGATGTTCAGTTATCCTGGTTCGGATTTTGCGGGTTGTCATCCCCACATAGCGAAGGCCACATGTGCAAGTGAGAAGATATACCACATTGTGTGAGTTACAGTTGGTGTGGTTTCGTTGGGTCCATATTTTGTTGGGCTCAAGGTTCAGGGTTTTAGTATGAGTGGTGAGATGGCACACACTACAATCATTGCAGGGGTAGTCACCTGTGATCTTGGGCAGTCCCCATGCATTCAGAACGGTGTTCGTTGCAAGTTTAGGTTGTGGTCTGGGTCGGGTGCTCACCAGTTGGTCCTTCAGATTGTGACACCTCTTGTATGCGAATCTTGGTGTTTCCCATTTCCTCTGTCCAGAGTTAATTATCCGCCAATGTTTTTTAATTATTTTTGCCACCTCGTTGGACGCTGTGTTGTAGGTTGTGACACAGGTGATGGGCTGTTCCTGATCCTCCTTTGGTATGGTCTCCAGGAGGGCTTCACGGTTCTGATTCCTGGCCCTCTTCTGAGTTTTGTGAATGATGGCTTTTGGGTAGCCACGTTTTCTAGTTTGCTTGCCAGGTCCGCCGATTGTGATTTATAATCACTGATTTTGCTACAGTTTCTACGTATTTGTAAAAACTGGCCGAATGGTAGATTTTCTTTGAGAGGGCGGGGGTGAAAGCTCGTGAAGTGGAGCAGTGCATTCCTCGCGGTTGGTTTGTAGTATGTTGTTGTGATCAGAGTGAGAGCACATTTTGTGCACCGACTTCTCACAAAACAATCGAAGCATTCGAAAGATCGGTGATGTCTGAAGTGCAAAGAATCACTTTCAAGAAACCCAACAAAAGAAACTTGACAACCAAAGAGTGGAATACTCTTAAGAACTTGAGTAATGATAAAAGTCTTACTTTCCAAAAAGCAGATAAGGGCGGGTCCCTTATAGTCATGGACACCGAATTTTACAACAAAAGTGTCGACAATCATGTGAACAACTGTGACATTTACTTTCAACTGGAAGGAGATCCTACACGAGATTATCAACAGGTCTTGCAACACATACTAGATCATGCCTTGGCTATGAAATGGATCAGCCAAAAAACTCACGCATTTTTCAATTTAAAATTTCCCAGAAGACCGCGGCTATATATGCTGCCTAAGATTCACAAAAGTTTAACCAACCCGCCTTTTGTTTCGGCGTGCGGGTCCATCTCGGAACCAATTGGTAAATTCATCGACAAGTTTTTACAACCCCTTGTTCAAACTAGCGAAACTTACATTAAAGACACTACGACCTTTCTGAACATGTTGAAAACTGTGACTTTACAATCAGGCAATGAACACTGGCTATGCACTATTGACGTTATTGCGCTGTACACATCTATCCCTCACAAGGAGGGAATTGAAGCACTAGAATGGCGTCTATTGAATAGTGATCTGGAAGAGTACCAAAAAATTCTGATTTTGGAATTAATGCAATTTTCACTATACCACAGCTATTTTGAATGGAATGGTAAATATTTCAATCAAACCAACGGAACGTCTATGGGTTTTGGAGGAGCTCCCTCATATGCGAACATTTTCATGAATAAATTTGAGACTGAGCACATTTTGAGTAACAGCAATTGGATCAAAGGATTAATCATATTCAAACGATTTATTGATGATATCTTTCTAATTTGGCAAGGAAGCAAAGAACAACTTGAAATGAATATCGCATCGTTAAACTTGCATAATCCAAGAATTCAGTTCACGCATACCAGTTCCAATAAAACCATTGCATTTTTGGATGTACAAATAACGTTAACCAATATGAAAAAAGAGGCTATCCCCCAGATGTCTTACAGAATGCTTTGGATAAAGTAAACAAAATCCACAGAGATAAACTACTCGAGCCTAAAGTCAAAACCACGCAACAAAAAACAGTATGTGTAATGAAACACTCAGTTGAATCCTGCCAAATCAAACGCATCATTAACAAACATTGGCATCTTATCCAAATGGAACCTGATTTAAACAACCTATACAGTGACAAAGTAACATTTGCCTTCCAAAGATCCAAAAATCTTAAAGAACTGTTGAACACACCAACTAAGGAAAAACAGAAATGGAAAGGAATGTTAAAATGTTTGAACTGCATCCATTGTAACAACGTGATGCTGGGCAGTATCTTGATGCATCCCACCAAAGGATATCCCATTGAGTTATTACACACTAGCACTTGCGACACCATGAACTGCATCTACGCTATCAAATGCCCATGTGGCAAAATTTATGTAGGGCAAACGGAACGTAAAATTAAAGTTCGTATTACCGAACATAAAAGCAACATCAGGCTTGTCAACTCTAAATCTTCTTTAGCATGTCACTGGAAAGACGCTGGACATCAGATTTCGCAATTAAAATTCATGGTTCTGGAAACGATCTTGCCACGCCCAGACATGGATCCAGTAAAACAAAGACTCAGAGCAGAATTTTTCTGGATCAAGAAATTGAATGCGAACCATCCGATTGGTTTAAATGATCGTGTGGAACACGCTTGCTTTCTATGACTGTATGTAGACTTTACATTGACCTAAGAATGACTCTGATCTCCGAAACATCCGGTACAGTAAAATGAACCTTGCATGCACTCAGGTTCATAATGTGTGTTATGGTTGTAATATTATATCTTTTGCATTTCTATTGTTTTCGTTTGAATACTCGCATATTGCTGCCATGGAAACTCCGTGGAACAATTCTTCCATTAATCGCAACGTTGTATTTTGATGTCAGCACACTCAGGTCACATGCTGGGGGCCTCTGACTATTGGCGTGATCGCATTGGTTAAACTCGCGATCACGTGACATGGTTTCAACCAATAATACACTGGTTTGTATTGATGTCGACTTGACCATTTGAACACTGATACTCCGTGAGGCGCGGCAGCGTCCGCTTTCCGTAAGTTACTCACTGTTTGCTGTGTGCATGTTACATGGCTTTAGGTTGCATTGTGGCATTGTTGAATTATATTTCAGACCTGCATTTATCATTCAGGTATGTTTGTTTACGATGTGAATATAATACGTGTAACATGTGTACAACATTGCTTGGCAGCTCGTTTTGGATTCATTGTTTTGGCAATATGTTTTCAGTATGAGTTATTTGTTTTGTAAGCATTTGGATATACATTGCTTAGGAGTGACTAATCCGGTCCTGTTTGTCCCTTATTGCAGACCCCTGACGAAGGGTCAGATGTATATGACCCGAAATGCATTGGGTGAAGTACTAATGATATGGTAAACGCTACCTACGTGACATAAGAACTTCATTATGTACACTAAGAAATGATGTTTACATTGGATTGATCAACTTTTCATTGAAAATTTAAAACTGAATCAATAAATTGATGAAAGATGGATAAGAAACCTTGATGTTTCCAAGTTAATTTGACGCTCAGCCTTGAGGATAGATCCCTCTATTCCTCAGTACTTCCTGTTGTGATCAGAGTCCCATCTTTGGCTATTATGTCCAGGTCTAGGAAGGGAAGGTGGTGGTTACTCGCTGTGCTGGTGAAGTTCAGGTATGGGTCCCTGGTATTGAGCCAGGTCATGAATCTGTTAAGGTCGTTCTGGGATCCCTCCCAGATTACCAGAATGTCCCTTACGGATACCAGCAAAATGAATCCCAATGCTGTCACTATTACTCTGCAAGATTGTGAATCCAAGCACATAGAGACTTTTTGAAAGAAAAGAAAACATTCCTGACCAACCTGGCCTTCGGATGTGTGAATGCCAGCTGCCTTCTGTGTCGTTATTATTATGCCCTTTGGGATTCTGTAGCACAAGTTTTGCCAGCCGTTCCGGGTGACCTTCGGCTGTCCCTTACCCTGGCTATTCAGGACAGTGAAGTTAAGCAGTTTCCCTTGGTTAGATTACTGATAAAAACGCCCAAATATTGGTCTTGGACACAAAGCTCAATTGAGCAAAAGCATAAGCAAAAACAATTTTAAAAATATAGAAATTTTATTCAAACAAGCTTTTAAAACATATTAAAAAAACCTTCTTATATCATAAGAGTTTTTCAATTAAGAACAACTCATTCACAGTTCATATAGACATCAACAAATACTCCTACTACAGTTAAATGAATTGGAAAAAAAACAACTTGCCTACATACACTAGATTATGCAGTTTAAAGAAAAGAGGGGAAGAGGGAGACAAACAAAGACATCAACGATTTGTCATACAAATGTGCACATCTAGACCCTCATTACAACTCAATCCCAGACTCTGCTTTTTTTCCCGTTGTTCTTGGGGCGAGTTAGGTTATTTCATTGTGCAGTGGTAGGCGTCAACGCGTTTCGAGGGGCTCTTTTAGTAATATGCCATCTTTTTCAGGACTTTTACATGAGTGTCTCCTATTTTGGCACTGGATGGTTGCCTATACACAGAGATCCTGTTGGTAAATATATTCGAATCAGTATATGGCATAAAACCACAGGCAGTCATTTTTTTTAAATACATCTTATTGGCGATAAGGGCAAAAACATGTTGCATAGTTCTTTGCTGTTTTAGATATTATGACTTTTTATCATTAGCCAACTGATACTTATTTGCATCACAATACTCAAATTTGACATACATTGGTTGGGATCTTGCTTTCCTTGTAGACCATCAGTCCTACCAATATGTGGGCTTCTATTCAGAACCATGCCTCCCTGGGTACCCACAGTGGCATCAAAGCTTGTAGGGTCTGTTGTGGGAAATCCTAACTGGGAGATGCCAAACCTACCCTTACTCCCAATTCGTATATCGTGATTTACTAATTCATTTACCTTATTGCATTTTCAATTTATAGGCCATTAAGGTTTATTTCTGTTTTCAGATTTTGCATAATCGCATCTTTGTCTTTGCCGAATCTGAAAGGATAGGGAATATCGTGTATTAACAGCAGGGTCCTACCTATGCTTACATGTCTATTTATTAGTCCGCTACGTTGTTTCTTTACCTGATAGTCCTGTTTTATCTCGCTATCTGGTGGCCCTCATTCAGACGGTGTCAGGATAGAAATGAGGAGATACCTGTCCCTTATGACATAATAAACAGGGGTTTTATTAAAAAAAATTTGTTGAGAGCGCTTAGTAGAGCAATCCTATTTCCTGTTTTATTTTTTCAATGTACCTTGATTTAAAGGGCAATCTCAATAGTGAAGACTACAAACGACGAATGAGGACTTTTCTAAATGTGAAAGAACATTACATCCCAGTCTCAAATAACATGATAACTAAGCTAAAAAAAAAGATGTTTCTACATTCTTAAACTCTGGGAGAGAAAACGATTTGATTTGTGAAGACGAGTACAAATTTCCCTTCAAGAATAACCCAATCACACCGGCAATATATGGATTGCCAAAAATCCATAAGGATGTTAATAACCCACCTATGCGACGTATCGTGAGCAGTCTGGGCTCATTGCTGGAGCCATTGAGTAAGTACGCAGATTTTTTTCTGCGGCCAATTGTCCAAAAACAAGAGTCATACTTGAGGGACACGGCGCATGCTATTGCGGTATTGGAGGGGCAGAGCTTCGATAAGGTGACCCAGCTTCTGGTCACCTTGGACATCGAAGCTCTGTACACGAATATCCCCCAGAATGACACCATTGAGGTCCTAGCCTCCATCCTGGAATATGAAGACCTGAAGGGAGGCAATAAGGACTTCATTTAGGATGTGTGGAGCTGGTGCTAAAAAATAACATTTTTCTGTTCAGAGATGAGTTATTCAAACAGGTGAAGGGGACCAGCATGGGGGCCACTTGTGCCCCCAGTCTGGCATGTCTCTATGTCAGCCAATTTGAGCTTAAATATATATATAACGAGGTGGCACCATTTTTTGAAAATGTGTCCCACTGGCATCGTTTCATCGGTGATATCATCTTTATCTAGAACGGTGCCAGGGAGGACTTGGAGCATTTCTTGGAGTGGCTAAACCTAGGCAATAGCAACTTGAACTTCACGGCTAATTACAGTGCCAGTAGTGTTAATTTCCTGGATATCAAAATCAAAGAGTCAAACGGACAACTAGAAGTAGAATTCTTCACGAAACCAACAGATAATGTAAATGTAAATGTAAATGTATTTGAGCTTCTATAGCGCACAGCTACCCACAAAGGGTTTCCCAGCGCTTGCTTAGGGAACCCGTCCTGGTATTCCCCTGTGAGATAACCCCGGCAGGGTATAAAAATATCCTCTTATAAGTTTATAAGTTTTAAACTTATAGGTTTATAAGTACCCTATTCCCCTAGTTCCTGAAGGGGTCTCTCTCAATTCCTCCATATTCAGGACAGTGACAATGAAGAAAAATGTGTCATTCCCTCTGATTTGAACACCATGTTTTTTACAGTGAGCAATGGGTACTAGTGTTGCTCTTTGGTGCGACGCCTGGATGAGGTTGAAAGTGATGTCATTTGCTGATTCCGCATTAGAGCATTTTAAGGAGAGCAGTGCCACAGCACGGTCTTTGGGCGTTTCTGCTCCCTTAAGACTATTTCACCAGCAATTTTGCCATCTTAACTATGGTAGAGGTTTTCAATTTTGCCAATTTCAAACTTCTCCACCGCCTTACAGTTCTTTGAGTCAATGTTCCGGACAGTATGGACAACATGCAGGTCAGTACCCTGCCCATCAAGCAACTGCAAAACCTGTGTAGTGTTTTCATGCCCGCACACAGCCACCCTCTCAGAAGTAGGATCAGATATTTCCTGTAAGGATGCCAAGCTATCACTTCAGACAAGTGGGTCCTCCAAATTGTCCTTCAAGCTAACCCCTCTCATTTCTTTTCACTCCGCCACACCTTCCCCCACCTTTGGGGCAGGCGGCTGATGAAGGACCATTGTGCAGCAGGAAGCTCAGGCTCTTTAGGCAAAAGGGACATTGAGAGGGTTTTAGACACAGGGGTAGGAACTGGGTGTTACTCCCACTATAGAGTGCCGAAGAAATACTGAGTCCTTAGTCCTATTATAGATATTTAGGTTTAGGTCTTTCTGCGGAAGGACAAATTCAAGGTGCTTACACTTGCCCAGGTTCTGTCTGCCCTAGACCATGGAGACCAGATGGTGAAGTTGGGACCGCAGTATGCATATTGGCATGATTCTTCTCGACCCAGAAAAAGCCTTTGACCGTGTCACATGGGACTTTATTTGGGAAACAATGCCGGCCTTTAGTATCCGTAAAAGATTCATCAACCTGACTCGAGCCTTATACAAGAAACCTAGGGTAATACTCGCAGGAAACTGATCTAATCCATTTCAGATATCCCGTGGCACCCGCCAGAGATGCCCGCTTCCCCTCTTTTGTTCGCTCTCTATATAGAGCCCTACCTGCAGTCACTCTGTAGGAATGCAGATATTCAACCCTTTACTGCTGGAAAGCAACAACTGAAACTGGTTGCGTATGCGGACAATGTGGCAGTTTTTTCTTCCAATCCTGTAACATCAATTGAACAGGTCTCAAAAGAGGTGGCCTGGTTTGGTGAGGTTTCAGGGTACAAACTTAATATATCCAAAATTCAGCTTCTCCTGAATTTTAATCCAGACTCTCCTACCCCAGGGGTATCAAAGTCAGTTTATTTAGGTATCAAGCTATGTCCAGAGGTCCACAATATTATCAGATTGACCTATGGACCTCTGCTATCCATGGTAAACTCCAAATTAAAATCGTGGAACAAGTTACCACTTACGATTATTGGGTGAACCAACATCATTAAGATGAATATCCTCCCTAAATTCCTTTATTTGTTCAGGGCTATCCCATTAGGGATCCCTGGAGGGCGTCATTGGCAGCTTTTTATGGGGGTATAGGTGTGCAAGTAGAGACACACTTTCTGAAACTTCCGTTCAAGAAGGAGGGCTCTCACGTCCAGATTTTAAGCTATATTTCTGTGCGGTATTCTCCTGTCTGCGCAGCTTACTCGATCCAGACAATCAAGGCTTATTATTAAACTTTTAGCGGTAGGGACAGAGTGCAGGCTCCTTCTCTATCGATTAGGAGATCCCAACTACTATAAGAGGGTGCGGTCCAAGGTCCTGAGGGATATCATCTATACATGGAAGTAGATGCGTTCCAATTACTCCATAGCCTTTATAAACAGACACTCCACTCTGGAATAAGCCTGCGTTCCCCTCAGTTTTTCAGGATTCGACCTGCAGGTTCTGGGCACTGAGCGGTGTTGTAACAATCGGTCAGCTCTATGATACTAATGGCTTCAGGACTTTTCTGGGGTTGCAGGAATTATTTGGACTTCCACAACACCTTTTAAAAAAATACTTACAAGTGAAGGACTATATCCAGTCAGGCTGTCAATATACTTTGGATATTGAGTTCTCTGAACTCTTCCTATACTATTTTAAAACGGTGAGTAAACCCTAAATTAGCGCCGCCCATTAGGGGCTCTCCTGCTCAAACACAGACGATACTACAACTCTGGCAGCCAAGTGGAGCCGACTGCTTTCAGTAGAGACTTCAGCTTCAGAGATTCATAACTCCCTTGAAATATTAGGTCACTCTATATAGTCTAAAACTGCAGCAACTGCGTACTATATGCCTGCTTTATTATATGTCAGATAAAATACCCGAATGGGGAGCAAATGTGCTACGGAGAAGACTAAATGCCTGAAGTGTAAACTCCTGACATAATACATATATTTACGCACAGCCCTGCTTTGCAAACATTCTGGGCAGGGGTGAGCCGGTATATGATACCTAGGCCACCTGAATGCAATAACCATCAAGAAAAAAATCATTGGGTTAAGTGCGACTGCTAGGGAAGTACTCAACAGCTGATAATTATAATGTTGGTCTGTGCCAGGGCCTGGATCTCTTCAAATTCCCCTTAGGCCGTAGAATGGAAGGTTCTCATTCGTCAGATCTATGAGGCGGAGATGGCCCTGGCTAAAGCCAAAGGTATCACCCCTCTGAAAAAAAATCTGAAAGGATCTGGAAAATATTTAGATGGGCCCCTCTCAGAGCAAATGCTTAATGCCGACTAAATAGTTTTTGGGTCTCTTCTTAATATGGAAAGACTGCCTCAAGTCCCTCTTTCTTGCCGGAGCCCCCTTCCCTTTCTGTCCTCGTGCATTTTCTTCCCTTATGATCTTTCATGTTTTCTTTCTTTTCCCTTTCTTTATTTTTCTTCAGATACAATAAATGTTGTACAATGAGTTTATGTATGACCGAATATTTTGACCAATAAAAAACAAATGTATATATATTCTCATATTCCTGTCCTGCAGGCTCACAGGTGCTACCTGAGGCTCACGGTGGGCCAGAAGCATTTTTGTTCTCTGTGCTTTCTTTTGAGCTAACTGGTGCTGCTCAGGTGATCACGAAAGTGATATTGGTGCTCGCAGCACCCCTTCAGCAGTCAGGATAACAGCCTTTCCTACCTTGGCTACTGGCTGGTGAAGGCAGACTCAAATCATCTAACTCCAGAAGACAGCGAACCTCCTAGCATCATTGGGGTTCATTATCAAAGTGCCAAAGTCACATCTGACCCTTTCACAGGTGCTCCTTTTCATCAGCTAATCTGGATACTGTACGGTTTTGTGCCTTTAAACTAGAACGGAGAGCCCAGGACATTTGGGCTATGATCCAGAAGTTTCAGCCTCTGTCCTGGATGGCAGTGTGGATGACTTTGGTGCTTTTGGGGTTGCTGGCGTCTTTCATCATGCTGCTCACGCATAGCAGATCAAAAACACAAGAGGTGATGGAAGTCATGCTTGCAATTTGTCTTACCCTTTGCCAATGAGTATTATTCCAACCCTATTGTTCTTTTTCCCTCCATGCCATTTCAGTTTGTTACCCTTCATATACAAATCTGACTCAATAGGGACAGTACAGCCTGAATTGCCTGGCCCAGGTACTTCCTGAACTGGAACACAAGCAACCCAAGGCTGATTATGGCTGAGATACCCGCCACCCCCTCTCAACACAATCCCCAAGGATGGGAAACCGGAAACAGTTCTGAACTTTTGGAAGACGGGAGGGAGTGACCCTCCCGGCCGTATTTATTAAAATATGAAACAAAATTAAAACATTAAAATAACAGTTTCATATTATGTACAATTTCATTACCACATTGCGATGTTTGGCTAACCTTAACATATTCTCTAATACAAAGGTTCTCCTAGCCGAACTAACATCCTACAAAACATTTAACTTGAAATTTTGAAATTGTACATCCTAACGTTTAAGGGCCAACGGCAAGGTCGTAACCGGTGTCAAGATCCCTAAACCACAAATATCCCCCTCACTTGTGAGGGGCGACCGCACAGAGGTGTACCTCGAGTGCAACTACCAATTTCCCTTGACTTGACGGGGGCCCCAATAAACTCGACGCCACTTAAAGGTCGTCCGAGGACTCGTGTGAGGTATCTAGAAGGTAGCGTAGACCCCCCCCCCAAACCCCACACAACTTACCGCATCTGCCGTCGCAGATGACCTGGCCCCGGGAAATTCTCCAGGAGGGGGCTGTAGCCCCTCCTACCCAGGAAGGGGCCTTGACCGCCTTTCCTTTCCTTTCGGCGGCCCATCCTTAGAAGGGACCGCCTACCCCGTTGAGGGGCCAATGGCCACCTCCCTCGAGCGCTCCCATCCGTAATGGGTGACGCCCACTCATAGGGATCTTCCAATTAGTGCTCACCGATCATGACCTTACCGCCCGACCAAAATAAATACGACAGTTCTAAACTAAATGACTAAATTACTTAAAAGACAGTGAAAGCAACCACTTTATTAAAAGCATGCTACTGATCAACACTAGAGCAGGATTACTTTATTTGCAAAACATACCACAATTGACCATTTCTTTATTGCATATTCAAAATTATCACGATAATAATCCGGTACCTGCAAAATAAAAGAGTTATCACATCAAACTTCATTCAAAACCACTTGCTGTCCTCAGGGGCTGGTGGGTGGGTCAAAATTGGCTCTTCGTTCCGTCTCGAGCTCACGTGCAGCGAGGTGGTGCAGCTTCAGAGCACAGGAACAAGAGGATGCTTCCTTGGCTTGTTGCTCCTTTTATCCGTCTTCAGGGCGGGCGTAAACCCGCCCCGGCCTGCCCCGAGGGCGTGGCCCGTCCTCGTCAGTGTCTAGGCCAGCCCACTCCAGGGCGGGAAAAGGGCGCGCCCCGGCTACGCCGCTTCGGGCATACCAGCCGAGACTCGCCTCCCGCCCAAGATGGCTTCCCGGGGGGATCGGGGTACTCTGCCATACGTGCGGGGGGACCGAGTGGTCGCCCCTTTCCATTCACCCTGCTCGGGCCTCTTCAACCGGGTGTAGCTTGATTTCAGTGGTACAGTGTGCACAAGACCCACGTCTGGGGCATGCCTTGCAGTTTGGATGCACACCAGACATTCAAATGGTGATGGGAGGAATGCTTGCTTTTTGGCTAACCACTGGTATTTGCTTAGGAAAGCATTCAAACTCCTGATTCTTTTACCCACCAAGACACCGCCGCTTGGATGCAACAATATCCAAATCTTCAGTCTGATGTAGCTGGTTCCAGTGGCAATTGGACCTCAAATGCCTGTGGGCATAACATAAGGAACATCTGTTGGATTGTGTCCATATTTGGAATCTGCGTTGGTGCCTACTGGCCTGTAATTGGGTCAGTGGTAAGCCCCCCCCCCCTTACCCCATACAGAGCTGACCATGTTCTTGGATGCATCACTACTGGGTTGGAGAGGCCGTCTGGCAGAGGTGCAGATCAGAGGACTCTGGTCTCTAGCACAGACTCCATTCCACATCACTTTGTTGGAGTTGTCAGGTCCTCCCGGAAAACACCACGCCATGTGGTATTGCAATTAGCAGGGAGAGGTGGGACCTTGGGCCCCGTGTCAAGAGGTTTTTTACATCTGGAAGTCGCTGCACCATCAATGAATTTCTGTGGTGGCAAGCCACCTAGTTGGATCTTTAAATGCCAGGGTAGAACCGGATCACAAATTGCATTTGCAGCTTGACCCGACACAGCGTTTTTCAGACTTGTAGCTCAATCTTTTCACCACTGCCAAGAATGCGTAATATCAGCACTTTTGCGAGTTTAAAGATGGCTCCTTCGAAGATGCCTTCCATCTGTTGTGGATCTCGGGACTCCTGTGCTCCTTTCCACAACTGCCTCTCCTTCTCGAGTTTTGAAGATGATCAGGAACGACTAGGCCTAAAAGATTATAGTGGCATCAGATTGGGCTAAGAGAGTGGGACCAGGAACTAATGGGCATGATCATCTGTCCTCTTATCAAGCTGCTGCTTTGGAAAGATCTTCTCTGGCAAATGCATGGCAGGGGATCCACTCGGGCCAGCACAGTCTGCATCTTCATGCTTGGAGATTGAGTGGGGGCACGTGATCTCCATAGACCTTTCTTCTGAGGCCTCTGATGCATCTTGGCAGCATGGCGTATATCCACAAAATGAGTGCACCTCAGTCATTAGGAAAAACATGTGAGTTGGTGCGGCACCCAACAAGTTGACCCATTACAAGCAAAGTTGTCCCAAGTTTGTTCACTCCCTAGCCCGGCTAGGACTTTCTTTGGGCACTGTTAAAGGCTACTTATTGGCTCTTTGTACTTTTTTGTGCTTCCCAGATCAGCCTTCCTTATTAAATCACATGTTCGGATGAGATTTTTGAAAGGTCTGCAGCATTTGTTTCACCAAAACACTTTGTGATGCCACAGTGGGACTTTAACTTAGCCCTCACTTTTTTGATCTGCAGTCATTTTGAGCCTGCTGCACAGTTGTGCTTTGAGACTTCTGACGGTAAAGACGGTCTTTTTTTAATCATCGTAATATAAACTAGATGTGTGCGCAAGATGCATGATCTTTCTGTGAGCCAGCCTTATGCCACTTTCTTCCAGATGAGTTGGTGTTGAGGGCCTGAGCTTCCTTTTTACTGAAAACTGTTACTACCTTTCGTTTTGGGCAGGCTGTCACCCTTCCAAAATTCTTTGCTCCTCCTCATCCTTTCAAGGCAGAAGAAAGACTCCATCTTTATATCTTAAGAGAACGAAGTTTTTATATTGATTATGCCAAGGAAAATCGCCTGAATAATCAGCCCTTTGTCGTTTTCTCCAGAGCAAAGAAGGGTGGATACTCTATGTAACCATAGATCCCTCACCAACCCTCCCAACTCTCCGTCCTGTGAAATGGACTCCTTCCACATCTAAAATAGGTCCAGTTTAAGAGATGTTTACACTGGCCATGCTGCTAGTCTGCTAAGTTGCTGTGTGTATAAGGGTGCGGATAGCCAACAAATCAACTGATGCCACTTAGCCATCTACCAGTGTGCATGAGAACTGCTTCAAAGTTTCCAGATCCATTCTGATTCCTGTGGAATAGTCAAAAGGTGAAGAATCTGCAGGTAGAGTATTCACTAGAAAGAACGTTACTGTTCAATAGTCCTAGAAAGCCAGTTTATTAATACTACAGGTATTAAATAACAGCACTATAATCTACGAAAAACAAAGGGTAGAAAAGCAGTGCTTACTTGATACTCACTTAAAGTGAGTACAATTATTCCAATTGTAGATTTCAGTCTGTACAAAAAATACTTCAGTTTTTTTTTAAATCCTCAAAAAAGCAATTCTAAAAACATGTAAAAAAAATTGAGCCTGATAATTATTTGAGTGACATTTGCGGTATGCCACCAATATGCTTATATACTGAGCTTGAGTAGAAAACATTATAGCGTTCTCTAGGATACAGGTTATTTGAGAATAGTCTGTGTGCAAATTGTAGCTTTTGAGAAATCTTGTCTGCAGGTTGAGCGATGGAAGAGGGATTTACAGTCTTCAGCCAAGGACCAGAGATCGTTTCTTCTAAGAAGGCAGATGTTATCCTGTGCATAAAGTAAGTGTAGATCACAAAACCACACCTGGAAAGGACAAGCTGAATCTATAGTGATGACCAAACATTGCACACTATCCTTGAACTTCTGAAGGACCCTGAGATTTGGGGAAGTCAGTCAGAATATATGTCTTGTCCTACATTAGTGTGTCATGCAAGGTTCCCGCCACCCTCTCCATATCTGGTATTTAGTAAGTTATCAGTGTTGTAAACAATTCTGTGAATGTACTATCCCTGTCCTCAAAAATGAGATGACAAATTTGATGGAGAATTTCTCACTTGTGTAGATAGTGGAGTCACTGGCTCAGGATCCCACTTTGATATTATCAATTACTGAAAAGTGAGAGCCTACCTGAAATAAACCGCTTATACAAGACCCAATTTCACAGATCTACTGCCTGATGGTAGAGCAAGAGTAGTGTTTTTTACAGTATTTCCGTTCGAGCGACGTGGAATTGTTGTTGTAGATCACCAGCACACTATATTACACCACCTAAAGAAAGACTTTCATTGTGAAAAACATGGCCTTTATTTTCAACATATTAAAGTTTAGGAATAAGTGATTTGTTTCAAAAGGCACTGAATGAGAGCTGCGCGCAATGATCCTTTCACCCATATTCTGAAGAGTCCGTTTTAGGCACCTGGTAATCATGAGCCGGCAGAAGGGAAATCCCATCAAAATGTTGGGACCATGATCCTCCATCTCGAGCGAAGCGGAGATCGGGAATTGCAGGACTAGAATGGGCTTCAACTTGTGGCACAGCGGCTTATACTAAAATGCTGCTGGATAGAGATACTTGGGGCTCATGTGGAGCTTGTCATGGGATGTCACTGCAATTTAGGATTCCTATTCTATTCTCGGATTTAAAGAGCACATGGCTACCCATAAGGGCCTCCCATTGCTAGGCCTGTTGTCTCAAAGTTCTCTAGAACCACCGACCTACCTCTATTTTGTTACCTATTAAGTGATCCCTCTCCCTGGTGGCCATTATGCTCCCTGGAGAAGAAAAGGCCTTCAGAGATTTGAAGTCCAGAATTTGTCAGGTGAACTAAATTCTCTTGAAGACACCAGGGAAGATTTGATGTGATTCCATTCCCTGCTTCTACCTTTGCTGCTCAGATGAGACCATCATTCTGATAAAGTAAACAATTGATTTCAAGCAGTTGCAGAAAGAACTCTACCTAGATCAGCATCTTGGTAAAGTCCTGTGTATAGCACTGTAACTACATGGCAATATTATTTACTGTTGGTGTCAATTTCTCACCATTAAACGCAGGTGCTTACATATTCATGCAGTAATGGTAAACGGATTGAGTGTTTTGTGGGTCCACTCTGCACATCCAGTTCTTGTTTAGCACTGCTGCCAGGAGCAGAGCTGCATGTAGGTGTCCCCGTGTGCTGCAGTGTGCGCTGTTCTAGCACTACCTACTGAACTGAAGGTGGCGCGCCACACCCAGATTTGCTGTTTCCTGATAACTTCTCAGCTTTCAAACAGTGTGCTGGAGAACACCGACTGCCAAAAACGACAGGAGTCCAGCTGTTCTGGGGCATCAGGAATCAGATGTGACAAATCTGCATACATTGTGTCTTTGGTGCCTGAGCTTGTTACACATCTCGGTCGTGTCATGGCAACAATTCTGCGTGTTAGAGTGTCTTCATGAGCACTCGTTCAGCAAGGCATTCTGGTTGGAATGAGTGCACAACCCTCACAAGGAACGACACAGAGGTAATCATGCAGACCATTCACTCAGGGTCCCCTAATCAGACCCAAGACCCAACCACATCTACAACCTGGGAACTTCCACAATCAGCACCACCTTGACCCACATCATCAACACCTCCACTTTCCCGGATGAATGGAAACCTGCAGAAATAAATGCACTCATCAAGAAGCCCCCAGCCGGCCCGAATCAACTGAGCAACTTCCAACCCACCTCACTGCTCCCCTATCCAGTCAGTGAATGAGAAGGCCATCACCAAGCAATTCACAACCCACCTCGAACTTCAACATCTTCTAGGCACCACTCAATCAGGATTCAGAAAGAACCATAGTACCAAACCACACTCATTGCGGCCACCAATGACATTCGAATCGTCCTGGACTGAGGAGAAACAATGGTCCTCATACTGTTCGATGTCTCTGCGGCATTAGACACAGTCTCCCACAACACCCTGATCAGAAGGGTCCATGAGATTGGCATACAAGGAACCGGTCTCAATTGTATCTGCTCCTTCCTCACGGGAAGAACCCAAAGTGTCAGACTGCTCCCCTTCACATTAGAGGCCAAGAAATTGATATGCGGAGGCCCACAGGGAATCATCCCTCAGCCACACCCTTTTCAATATATACATGACGCCTCTTTCCAGTATCATACAATAACAAGACATCACAGTCATCTCCTACGTCAAAGACACCCAAGTCATCCTAAACGTGATGGAGAACCACCACAAGAACCAACTGAACCAACTTCACCAACTGTTTAACCACGATAGCAGACTGAATACGATCTAGCTGCCTGAAACTCAACTTTGACAAGACAGCAGTACTGGTCTTCGGCAACAAGACCTCCCTATGGTACTCCCCCTGGTGTCCGTCGGAGCTAAGACCAACTCACACCCACAGACCGTGCAAGAAATCTAGGTATCATCATAGACGACAAGCTCAACATAATGGCTCAAGTCAATGCAGTGTGGACTTCCTGCTTCCACATCCTACTCATGCTTCAAAAGATCTTCAAATGATTGCTTCAGAACACCAGACTGATTGTTATGCAAGCACTCATCACCAGCAGGCTGTACTACAGCAATACTGGCCCACCAGAATCTCCAACTAACTCCTACACAGACTCCAGGCCATCCAGAACACGGTCACAAGACTCATACTCGGCCACCCAGACCACACCCACACCACAATGCACCTCAGGAAGTCACTAGCTCCCCATTCAGAAGTGCAGCTAATTCAAACTTCTCACGTTCACATACACAGCCTTACACAACACTGGACCTGAATACCTGTACAGCCACATACACTTCCAATAACCCACAAGACACCTATGCTCTGCCTCATGCTTGTACACACTCCCCACATCCACAAAAGCAAGTCTGGAGGATGCTCATTCTACATCACACCCAAGACATGGAACGACCTCCCTCAACACATCAGTGCCTCCTCCTCACTTTTCGAGTTCTGCAAGAAGCTGAAGACCTGGCTCTTCATATAAGCACCTTGGGGGCCAAATCAACATAACATGATAATGAAGTAGGAGACTCCAGTACATCTTTCTGCCCCACGTTCTGAAGATCAACAACGACCAGGCCCAAGTCATTTTTATGTCCCCTAATTGGGATAAGAGAATGTTACCCGGAAGTCCTGTGCATTATCATTTGTCTTCTGATTAAGCTAGTTCTTCCCGAGAATCTTTTTCCAGCACTAGGGAATGGTCGTCCACCTAAATCTATGCAATTCACATCACTATGTGTCACGATTGAGTGGCAATAATTGACTGTTCAATTTGCCTTCTGAAGTGGTTGATGACATCCTTGCCACTAGACGCTCCTCCAGAATAACCCATTTATTTTGGGCACTGTGAGAAATTCTTAGCCTGCTATGATGTCACTGATCACTTACAGTCATAGTTGTTGAATGTCCTTATGTTTGTGTTATCTTGAGCTCAGCCAGGGTTTGCCATGGGCACTACAGATGGTTGACCCTTTTGGCCTTTTTGAGTTTGCCTGTCCAACCATCCTTGTTCAAGTCATGGGTTGGGATAAGATTTATTACAGGTTTGACAAGTGTTTCTCTTATACAGCTTGTGATGCGGCAGTGGGCCATTAACTTTCTTCATATGTACACTCTTTGAACCTATACATAGCTGCTCGCTGCGTCTCCTGACCTTGAAGACTGCCTTCCTCATTGTGGTCATGTTATCTTATTGCATGAGTGAATTGAAAGCACTGTCATTGCAACTGCCCAACCTCATGTTTTCTTGGACAAATTAGTAATGAGGGCTTGGCTGGCGTTCCTGCCAAAAGCCAGACTCCCTTCCATATTGAGCAATCCATCACTCTGTCACCATTTGCTGACCGGCACCATTCAAAAGAGGAAAGGTTCCATTGGTTGGATACCAGAAGGTCTTTAAGCTATTAAAGGGTTTGAACCAAGGATCATTGTGTGGATGATCGTTTTGTGGGGTTCTCTGGAGCAACTAAAGTGAAGGATGGGGAGATGGCCATGTTAAAGTTGTTAGCCCTCTGCATTAAGATCTGATCTGCACTGGCCAAGAAACACACTGGAACGTCTGGGAACCCATTTTACTAGGGTCAAGGCTGCTACAACTGCATTGTTGTAAGGGATGACTGTCCTTGAACTCTGCCAGGCTCCGAGGTGGGTATCCGTGCCTATGCTTAGGACGCAATACTGTGTTGACAACCAGGTCTTGATGGAAAGGCACTTCTCCCACTCGGTTTGGAAAATAATTCAAAGGGAGACCTGCACAGAATATTGATATTAATCCATTTTATAGCAAAACACATTCATTTACAAAACAAAAAGGTGATGTTAGTAATTTTTCTCATAAAGTTTCTAACAATTGCCACACCGTTCGACAAGGTTAAGGGTCATATAATTAGGCTTGTTTGTTTGTTTTCCGACTTCCAGCACAGGGTTTAGAACTGGATAAAGTTTGATCTTGTTCTATAAAATACCCATTGTTAGACTTAGCATCATTGGCGTGGGTTTCCCCTGTATTTCCCTTGACCTCCTTTGTTTTTGCTGTGTGTTGGACTCTGTTTTGCTGGTCTACATGCTTTGGGCACTTTGCCACTGCTGTTCAGTGCCAAAGTGCAAGTGCTCCCTTTGTAAATTTTTGTTGTGGAATGGGGTTTCCATGATTGTCATGTTTGATGTACAAGTAAGTCCCTAGTACAGTGCACTGTGTGTACCCAGGGCCTGTAAATCGAATGCTGCTAGTGGGCTGCAGCACTGATTGTGCCACCCACATAAGCAGCCTGTAAATGTAACTCAGGCCTGCCATTGCAGAGCCTGTGTGCAGTCTGGTACAACCATGTCGACCTGGCACCCACTTTCCAGGCCCTAACCTTCCCTTTTCTTACATGTTAGTCACCCCTAGGTAGGCCCAAGGTACCCCTGTGGGCAGGGTGCAGTGTATGTGAAAAGTAGGACATGCCCGGATGTGTGTGGCATGTCCTGATAGTGAAATACTGCCAATTTTGTTTTTCACTATTGCAAGGCTACCTGTTCCCATAGGATTGAAGGGAGAGTTTGCTTATCACATCTTATGAACATAACTAACCCTGGGAACAAAGTAGGAAAATAAAGTTTGGTATGCCTGAACTCAGAATTTTAAAATGTATCTCTTAGTGAGGGAGATTTTTACATTCGGTGTTTGAAAATAACACTTTTAGAAAGAAGGTATTTTCTTGCTTAGACATCCGGTGTGCCTCTGCTAGGACGTGGATTGACTGTCTGGCTTTGGAGTGTCAGGGGCTGGGGAGGTACAGTGGCTCCAGAAAGTCTGATGAGTCCGGGCTGGGCTGAATAGGCCTGGGTTGCATTTAGAGTAGGGGGAGGAGATTTCCTTTCACCTGAATGGGCCTGGTCTGCCTTCCACAATGCTCCACCTCCTGCCAGGAAGCTGCACCAGACAGGACAGAACTGGTTTTGACCAAGCACAGGGCTTCTCTGCCACCAGAGATCAAAAGATTTTGTAGTATAAATATTGGGGCCCAGACCCCAGAACGTTAGATCACTGCTGAACTAAGGAACCTGCCAGGAAGAAGGACTGGGAAAGCGGAGGAGTATTGCCCCTGTGCTGTGTGTTGTTGGGGTTGGCCTGCAGTGGTTGCTTCTGTCTTGGTTAGGTAAAGTACTGAACTGTGCTTTCATCATCCTGCTGTTAGAGTTTTTTTCCAAGGGATTGAAGTAGAGCTTGCCTCCTGTTGGAAGTTTCAGGGATAGAAAAGACTTCCTAGATCACTTCTGGAAATCAAGCGGAACGTTTTTCAAGGAGAAGAGTCAGAGAAGTTAAGGGGGAATACTGCCCCTGTGCAGTTTGCTGTATGGGGTTGGCCTGCAGTGGCTACTTGCTGCCAAGGAAAGGAGAAAGGACTGTGAAGTTTGCGGTGTACCCTGCTTGAGAAAGATCTCCAAGAGCTTGAAACTGAGCTTGCCTCCTGTTCTGAAGTCTCAGGAACACAAAGACTTAACCACCAACTCCCCTGAACGTCCTTGCTGGGAGTTCTGACCTGCAAAGAAGTGCCTGCTGCTGTGTTGGACCTCTAGAGACTGTTTTCCACTGGGAGCTGGAAAAATCAACACAGAGAAGCGGGACCCATCCATACCGGTTTCCGACTCATCACCTGCTACAGCTCGAGAAATCGCTGCACGCCGCCTCGAGTGAAACGATCTCCGTAGTCCGAGATCACCGCACTGATTTTGACGCAAGCCCTGTGTGGCTGCAAGAATCCACGTACCGTTCCGTATCATCACATCGAGGTGCCAAGTTTTCTGCATCGTTGGGGAACACAGTAAGAAACCGACGCATCACCTCCCCACTCAGTAAGAAACCAACACAACACCTCCTCTCTGGTAAGGAACTGACGCATCACCTCCCCTGTGCAGGAGTAAGGAACCAACGCATCACCTCCCCTGGAGCAAGAAACCAACATCACCTTCCCTGAGTGTAAGGAACAGACGCATCAACTTCACTGCAACCCTTTTTATGTGTGTGACGCATTCAAGGTACTGTGTGTGAAAAGGGTTGCATCTGCAATTTGCTTTCAACTGAACTATTTCTACCATTTGAAAGTCATACTTTTTACTGTATTGTGGATTTTTATCGTTTTGGTTTTGTTTTGGTTTAGATAAAGATTACTTATTTTTCTAAACTGGTGTGGTGTCCATTTGTAGTGTTTTCACTGTATTACTGTATGTGTTCACAAATGCTTTACACACTGCCTCTGAAATAAGCCTGTCTGCTCGTGCCAGGGGTTATTTTAGAGGTGTATCCCCCTTACCCGGACTAGAAAGAAGGGCCCCTACTTGGACAAAGGTACATACCTCTGCCGACTAGGGACGCCCATTTCTAACACCCACGAATAATTAAGCATAGAGATAGTGACAGAAAAATGTTGTGCAAGTGAGGCATCCAGCAGGAGACTATAATTAACAAAGCCTATTGATAATGTTTTTGTTACTCTGTGTCATTTGGTAATTGGAATTAATTCACCATCGATCCCAAATCTACAAAATTGTAACAGTTTTAGACCCCATATTAGTACCAGTAGAACACAATACTAAGCAAGCAAAAACACAGACTAAATAATAGATCAATAGAGCTTGTGGCAAGCCTGTCGAACAACATCTGTTGCTGTTGAGAAGCGACTATAATGAAACATGCCACCATTATGTGGGTGATTGGATTGTGTCCATTTAAAAAAAATAAAAAATAAAAAACTGGGCAAAAGATAACATTTTTCTTAGTAGTGGGACAGCACTAAAAGTAGACATATCACCTGGAAATTGCAGCTTTATTAACTGCAAAAGAAAGGTTGTTGAATGTTGTAATGGAGGTGGGTTCAGTTAAGGCGTATTTGACACAACTTTTTTTCTGTACACAGAACAAAGTAGAGTCACTATCCTAATATTTAGACAGATAAAACATGATTTTGAATGTCCTGTGTGCATTGTTTCAGCCTACAGAACAAGCTCAGGAAACGCTGGATGCTGCCTCTGTGCAGGGGTTGTTACCTAGTGTGTAGCACCAGTTCCACACTGTCTTTGTAAGATGGCAAATTAAGAACGTGGCAGAGTTGGTCTCCCTGTGTTGTCATACAGGAAAGGAAGAAGTAAACAAATGAATAAAAACTTGTCTTAATGAATGCAATAATTTTAACAGACTATAAAAGAAAGGGGATTCCCCATTCTCGAGAAGGGAGGAGGGTGGTAGGAGGGTGGTGAGGATGGAATAATGTAAGGGGTAAAGGCAACCATGCTGCCTCGTAAGGGTCATGGTTTCATTGTGGTCAGTTAGGACATTGAAGAAGAGACTGCCTTCTTTGACTTCAGGGGTTCTGCCCCAAGCAGACACTCCTGAGTTTTCTCAGGTCATTCAAAATCGGCAACCAAGTTACTAGGAGAAACCATGAGGTGCTCACTGTACTATGATAGCTGTGAGAAAACAACCCTTTTAGCTTGGTCACCCCAAGTTTTTGTTTTTTTGCAGAATTTTACTGCTGGTTTTTAGCCTTTGAACTCTGGGGCACTACTGTGCAATGCCCTGTGTATATGCACTGGCCCCTATAACCTTTTGAAACTGGCTAATCGCTGATTGGCTTACTTAAACTTATTATAAGGCCATAGTACATAGTACCAAAATACACCTATGACGTAGGAAGTTAAAATGTCTCCTGTGAATTGCAGCACAACATGGCTTCAGGCTTACCATTGTAGCCTGACTTCTGCTGTGTAAAACCTGTAGTGGGACATGTTAAAATAACCCTTTTAACAGGTAAAAGCCGACCTTTTAAATATTAGTAAGTCACCCATATTTGAGCATTGTAATCTAAAAGAGAAGTTGAATGGTATTTAAAAGTGGAACATGTAGAAAATGTATGTTATTGTGTTCCTACAGTGTCCTGGCCACAAAAGCTATTTTGATTATGACAGGCCTTGCTGCCTTACGTAGGAAATTGAGTACATATTAAAGTACTGATACTGCCTTCTCAGGGATGGGACCAGCTAGAAAAATATATAGACTTCTATTTTTAATAGTTAATAAAAATTCAATCCAATGGCAAAGTTAGACTTCTATTTTTAATAGTTATTAAAAATTCAATCCAATGGCAATGTTAGATTTTTAATAACTATTAAGTAAAAGTAACTTTTAGAAAGTTACCTTTTACCTGCCTGGTCTGTTAGAAGGATAGTCCGCATTTGCCTCTGCCAACTCCCAGCCTGCGCTCAACCCAGGAAAAGTTGTGAAATTATTTCTACGAGGACACAATAGGCTGCCCTAAATGGGCAGAAATGACTCATCTGAGATTCATAGAATATGCAACGTGTAGGAAGTCGGCATTCTGTTGATACAACAGTGTGACATCCTGCCAGGAAGGTCTCTTAAGCCACGTGTAATACTTTGGTGCACTTGAAAGGAGAGAGCAGGATGCTAGGACTATTCTTATGGATCCCCTGTCTGGTTGGTGAAGGACCCTGCTTTTGTTCTACCAGACTTCAGACTCTGGGATTTTTGTGGGTCCAGTAACTGTTTCAAACTGGATTTTAGTTGAGACACTAGTGTTGCAATACTACCCCTCCCACTCACACCCTCAGAGCCCAAGTTTAGTGTGGCTGAAGATCTTAGCCCTCCTGAATCGTCCCTCACACATTGTGTTCAGGGCCTGTTAGCAGTAACGCAAAGAGGATCTAATGAAAAGCAGGTAAACAAGGGCCTGAAATAATTACACCATTGGTCAGAGAGGCTAGGTCTAAGGTTATCTTCCACCCACACGCTGGCGATTCATACAAAGCTGTATCCTCACCATGCCTTCCTCAGAACACTGCTGGAATTGTGAAAGATACCAAGTGGACTGAACCTGCTTCACTTGGCATCTGTGACCTATGAGAAGGACCTGAGAAGGTTGGTCCCCCTTCTACCTGAAATCAAAGGACAGAAAGACCTCTAAGTACCCTAAAGCTGATCTCCAAATTGGCCCCAGGCACATAACAAGAGACCATTTCTGTGAAGAATCCCAGCTGAAAAGGGGTAATTGGACCTGGACTTAACTTTGCGTTTGCCAGCTCCCTGACCCCCTGAAAATCTCTAAATTTTCTTCTGGATATCCTGGGGAATGCATCCTTAAAAATGTACTCCTATGGTTGTTTGGGTACCAAAAAAAGTTGGTGAAATGTTTCCAAACTTTTGCTGCACAATTCCTGAGGTTCAAGTGGGCCGACCTTGAAATGTATGTGACCAGCAGTTCCATGATGTCTGTTTTAGGTTTGTTCTGCACCAAGAAGAGTCTTTCCTTAGAAAAATGAGAAAGCCCCTTTTCAGATTTGGACTAAAAGTTTTTCAAAACTTCCTTTCTTCCAAATCCAAGCGCGACCAATAATCTTCATCAATCTGACCCACCCTACATCGTGGTAGGCCTTAAACCGTGCCTAGGTCCCAGTCAACTGCAACCATTGACCACAGCTGGCACTCTGTGCTTCCATGTGCGATTAGGTTTTAAATATTTCAAATATTCATGTGTGTAAAAAAACACTCATATGTCAAGTTACCCTTATTGGGTTTCCTCCTTTTGGTGTCATTTTATTCATTACATTTTACACTTATATCAATTGGAGGGGGTAATGTGTGGTGTTTTTGACTTTTTAACTGTTTTGTCACTTCTGAATGCTTTACACGTTTTCGTTAAGTTAAGCTTGTCTGCTCTGTGCAATAGCTAGCAGGGGATGATATCTGGCTTAAATTAATGAAACCTTTGACTGGACCCAAAAAGATAGTGAATGTATCACTTGTGTTAGGCTCTCATCCACCCCAATTAATAAACCACTTTGGCACAATACCCTTAACTCAGTCAGTTAAAAAGGGCCCCCTTGTAAAGTATATGACAAATGGTAAGCTAACTTCATGTCTTATTGACACCAGCCCAGCTCTTAAAATTGCTAAGTCCCCTTCAGCACCTCTCACAGGCTTGTCTATAGATGCAGCAGGACTCTCAAACCAACAAGTTCCCCATCACATCACTGGCCCTGTTTCTGTTACCTTAGTACCCATTAATTACAAAAATGCATTTATACTAATTCCTACTTCACTGCTGGGTAGAGATTTACAGTGTAAACTAACATGTTCTGCAACAGTGACTGGGTTTTCCTGAACCTCCCAATGAAAACAACGTACTGGTTGTGCTGTGTGAGTCAGATAATCAGAGTTTCAAGCTCCCTCCTCTTTGTGGTCTACCAGATCAAATGATGTAGGACGCATTTTCTCCATCCAAACCCTTTAAGATTAAGGTAAACCCCTGGAAGAAAGTCCAGCATTCCATATTATCCTCTACAATCTGAAGCAGAATCTGGATTTCAGCTGATCGTCTTAAACAAAGTGTTTGTGAGCACTGTGAGCTGATTTAGTACTCCTATTTGCCTATTATAAAAAAGTTATGCGAGACCAATATGTACCACTTGGTTGGGATCTCCTTCACGTTCCACTGTGTAGAATCCTCTTTTGGCACTGTTCTCTGCGTGGGACATAGAATGTGTTGTTCTGGCAGTTGCTTAGACGGGACATAATAAACAAAGTACTTACCAATCTTGAAGTTGTACTTCTTTTCATTGGCAACAAGTTGTCCCCTCTTCCGCTTCCCCTTCTCGGAGTAGATCTGCTTCCTTCCAGCTGGCGATTGGAAACCCGTTTCTCCAGTGTGGCATTTTCTACTCCACGGCATTACTTCTCAGTTTTGCCATCTTCTTGGACTCCTGTCTTGGTCCTGCTGCAGTCCTGGTTACTCGGACACCGATTTTGGCTATTCCTAGCCATTTCAAGATACTGTTGTTGTTTGTTGTGGGCGCGCATGACCGACGCAATCTGCCATTGCTTCTCACGCCTTCCCACAGTGATGAAGCCTCAGCCCTGAGGTGCTGCGTGCCTCTGCCTGACTTGCCTGTCGTTTCTCAACATGTGCGGCCTTTTTGAGTCAATATTTCTTCAATTGCGCGTTACTTAGTAACAACAGTGTTGCTTTCACGCTGACGCGCACAGCTGTTTCTTCCGATTACCACGTTTCTTCGTTAGCGCACCAGCATAGCAATCCTAGTGTTACTTTCACCGCTGATGCGCACAGCTGTTGACATTCATCGTATGCACACATTTGATGGAATAATCGCTGATGTGCACAGCATATTTTCATTGTTGTTAGCATTATTTCTCCTTAATTAATGTGCACAGTTACTATTACCACAAGTTCTAATTTGCCTAATTCTATTATGCACTCACTGTACGTATCATAAAGAATATAATTTTATACCTTGAAATTAGTTACAATTGTGTGGGCAACAACACACACGCGCACAGTCTTAGTATTGATCGCGTTCCAGCTCCCCCACCCTTCTTACAATCTCCTGGTTCTCCTCCCATTATATGGCAACAATGGAAGGATACATTTGAGAGTTATCTGGAAGCCATCGATGGTGACATGTTCACCACAAAGAAGAAGAAAGCACTTCTTATGTATAATCTTGGTGCCGAAGGGCAGAAGCATTTTCAAAACATTGCCTCTTGAGGTTGTCAGCACTTGTGTGACTGGCGGCGACAATGGCGATTCTCTGATCATTGATGACTTTGCATCACTGATCAAAACTTTGGATAAAAGGTTCAACCTCAAGAAGAATGTTGTACTTGAGCGTCATAGGTTTCTACAACTTGCCCAGGTTCCTGGTGAATCTATTGATGATTTTGTTTCTGCGCTCAGAACTCCTTCCGTTACCTGTAACTACAGGGAATTTAGAGATGAAATTATACGTGATCAATTAATTGAGCGCACATGTAACAAGAAAATTCAAGAGAAGCTCTTGTCATCAGACGACCCTGATCTCGAGACAGCTATTACTCTTGCGAGGAGCATTGAGCACTCTCAATTTTGCATGAAGGAAATGTGCAACTCTTCTCAGCCTACCAAAGTTAAACTGTTGTCAGCAAAACAGAGTATTAAGACTACCAAGTTTCCCATTGAGAATATAACACAAAAATCACCTTCTCTACCTTCACCCAAGATCATATCGGTGAAGACGCAATTATTTTGTTTTCGTTGTGGCAGAAAATCGCATGTAGGTAATGCAAAGTTCTGTTTTGCTTTGAACCAGACTTGTTTCAAATGTGGGGAAAAAAGGCCGTCTGGCACGTTTTTGCAAAGCCATGGTGTTCAACAAAGGAAAATTGTCAAGTCCATTGAAGAAGACTTTATTGATTCTGGTGACGAAAATGACAATATGTTGTTAATGTTGTCTTCTCCAGCCTTCCAATCTGAGGGTGTCATTGGAATTGCATCTTTGGGTGTCATGCGCAATAGAAAATCTCCCGCATGTGTTGTTTCTGTGAATGGAACAAATGTGAATTTCTTAGCTGATTCTGGTTCCCCATTTACCCTTATCAATGCTAAAGATTTTGGGGGGTTAGATGCCATTCGATTGCACCAGTCTAAGATGAGAATTGTTGCGTATGGGGGCAGAAGAGTGGAAGTTCTTGCTAAATTTTAAGCAAATTTGGAATTCTCTGGGGATCTTGCTACATGAACAGTATACATTGTTGAGGATGGTGCAAATTTGTTTGGATGGGAAGAGCAAGGTGAGCTTTGTATCATTCTTGATCCTAATCATCCCAACATGGTTTTGTCCAGAAGTGAAGCACGTACATTTTACACTCAATCTTCATCTTCGTCCAATTCAGTGGTGGTGGGACTTGTCATGTGATGAGTGGATTCAAAGGTATCCCAAAGATTTTTGAAACAAACTTGGCAATCTAAGAGGTTTTCAGCACTGTATCATCCTTAAAAATGGTGCAAAGGCAGTTGCACACAAAAGTGCGTAAAGTACCTCTGAGTTTGCGTGCGGAATTAAAGCATGAACTTGAACGTTTATGCGCCATGGATGTGAATGATGCCATAGAAGGATCCAAATGGTTAGCCCCCATATTTCTTGCACGCAAGGCTGACAAGTCTCTTAGGATGTGTGTAGACTTGCGTGATCTTAATGCTAATATATGGATTGACCGCCTGCCCTTGCCCAATTTAAACAAAATGCTGGCGACATTAGATGGGACCAAGTATTTTTCGTCATTTGATATTTCCTCAGCTTACCACTAGGTTGAGTTAAACAAAGACTCTAGACAGCTCACCTCTTTCCTGACGCAGGAAGGAACCTTCTGTTACAAACAAATGCCTTTTGGTTTGGCATCCGCTTCCAACGCCTTATGGGGAACTTATTCAAAGACACAGCGGGAGTCGTGTTTTTCCAAGATGATATTCTTGTGTATGCACAAACTGAGGCAGAGCAGGACAGCAGAGTTAAGCATGTAGTGGAAACTGTGAAACTTCATGGGCTAACCTTAAGAAAGGACAAGTGCAAATTTTTTCTGGAGGGCGTCGATTATTTATGTCACCATATTTCCTGTAAATGTATAGAACCCAAAATCAAGATTTTAGATGCCATTCAAAATGCACCTTCACCCACCAATAAAGATCAATTGCGCTCCTTTTTTGGTCTAATGGAGAACTATGTCAAATTCGTGGGGAATTTTGCTGATAAGACTTCCTGTTTGCGTGAATTACTCAAGAAAATGTTTTAATTTGTGTGGTGCAAAAGGTGAGTTGATCAATTTGATCTTCTCAAAAAGGAGATTGTGCAAGCTCGCCCCTTGAAATTGTTTAACATCAATGACCAATACATTGTTTTTACTGATGCCAGCAACATTGGGTTAGGCGTTCTTCTTATGCAAAACAGGAGTGAGGACATCGTTGTGTTTGCCTCCAGGACTCTTCATGGTGCTGAGCGTTCTTACTCCACCATTGAGAAAGAAGCATTAGCTTTATGGTGGGGTGTCCAGTACTTTTGAAATTTCCTGTAGGGAAATGAATTCATCCTCAGGACAGATCACAATCCTCTGGTAGATCTCTTCACCACCAAAGGTGGCGGTCGTGCCACTCCACATATTGCCAAATGGCAATATAGACTCCAAGAATTCAACTATCGTTTGGAGTATGTTGCTGGTGTAAAAAACAACGTTGCTGATTGTCTATCCCGTTTAACCCTTGCCAAAGACATCAGCGAGTCCTCTGATATTGTATGTGCCTTTGGTGCGGTTGTTGACATTGTGAAGGGCACACTTTCTGAGCATGAATGGTTGCAAGCTCTATCGAAGGACAATGAAATCAAAAAGGTTGGTGACTTTTTGGTTCATGGCTGGCCTGTCAACAAGGATTTGTCTTCTGAGTTAGTTCCTTTCAAAAGGGTTTGTGATGAGTTGTCCATAGTGGATGGAATTTTACACAGGGCTGGCCTTTTGGTCATTCCGTCATGCATGCAAAATAAGGTAGTAGATCTAGTTCAAGAGGGTCATCCTGGTATTCACGCTATGATACGCAGAATCCATGAGGACATTTGGTGGCCCGGGGTGGACAGGTCCATCAAACATTACGTCAGTGACTGTTGTGCTTGTGTTTTGAGCGATAAGACTCAAGTTACTCATCCCTCTCCCATTGATCCTGTTGTTGTCAAGAATCAACCCTGGTGCAAATTAACTTTCGATATTTGGGATTTCTGGAGGTTCTCCTTTGTATGCTGTGGTCTTAGTGGACTATATGTCCAAGTGGCCGGAGATTAAGTTTGTGGAGTGTGTGAATTCTTCGTCTGTCATTAATTTCTTGGAAGAGGTGTTCCTTCGAGAGGGGTTTCCTGAGGAATTAGTGACAGATATTGGGACCCAATTGGTGTCTCTGGAAATGCAAAATTTCCTCCAAGAACACAGCATCAGACATGCTTTAACTTCACTTTATCACCCTCGCAGCAACGGATTGGTTGAACGCTTTAATTGCGTTATTAAAGATCAACTGCAATTGGCTTTGGTGAATGGTTTACCCTGGCATATGGCCATTGCAGACATGTTGTGGGCAATCAGAACTACTCCTCATATTAGTACTGGGCTGTCTCCTTTCACTCTGCTTAGGTGAAGACTTGCCGGTTCTAACTTGAACAAAGATTGGATATCTAGGAAAGAAGTTGACCAAGCTCGAATTGGCAAGGTAGTGGATGTGAGAACTGCTGTTCAGTCAAAGTACCCCACTGTTTCTGAAGTAGTTTCCCCTGTGTGTGTTGGAGATTTGGTAAGAATCAAGAAGCCTGGCTTCATTCGTAAGGGGACTTCTCGGTTCTCACCCCGTGAGAGAAGTACGAGACTGTATGGTGGTGTTGGAGAATGGCAAGATTTGGAATAAGTGTGCCATTTCTGTTGTGCCTCAATCCAAAATAGTGTATGTTGGTGGGAAGATGGTGTTTATTTTGAGCCGCTAATGTAATTCCTGTTCTTCCAAGTTGCTCTTCTTCTAATGCAGTTCCTTCCAATAGGAATGTTCATTCGGATTGTTCTTCTTTCAAAAGGTTTCCTTTCAAGATGAGATCTACTTCTGTTAATTTTCAAGACTGTTATGCATTGATTATGCTATGTTTTTCTTCCAAGATGTGATCTTTTCCGCTTAAGTGCTAAGTATATGTTATGCATTGATGATACTGTCTTTCTTTTTATTATACTATGTTTTTCCTCCAGGACGAGATCTTCTCCTGTTAAATATCAAGACTTGTCATGCATTGATCTACCTTGTATAATTCTTGCTTTTCTATTTATCTTATTGTTCTGCTATCTATTTCTTTTCATTTTCTTTTATTGTGTGGGAAAGGAGGTGTGTTGGGATCTCCTTCACGTTCCATCATGTAGAATCCTCTTGAGGCACTGTTCCCTGCGTGGAACATAGAATGTGTTGTTCTGGTAGTTGCTGCCTGGGAGCTGCCTAGACGGGACATAGTAAATGAAGTACTTACCAATCTTGAAGTTGTACTTCTTTTCACACTTTGTCAAAGATCTTGATGTCCAACTCTACTGCATCCTTACTCGTATCCCAGACATTACTGATGGTTCTCTGTAGTAGATCTCTGTTCCTCAATCTTCTCCAGCCTCTAGGAGAGAGTCTATTGTATCCTCTGTATTGCATTTATATGTAAACCAGCCTAGGTCCTCCTAGCTGCTCGACAAAAAGTCAAAGAGAAATCCCTGGGGTGTGTTCTAGTTAGCCAGTGATATCTATACCCGTACAGTTACACCATAGCACTTGGATTACAAGTTGCTATAGATCACTGTCAGAAGGGAAGAGATTTGGATAATGATTCCCACAAAGAAAAATATTTGTTAACAATCTATTTTTTTATTAAAATAAAACAATAGTTTACAATAAAAATACACACATTTAAAATTTCAAAGGAACTTTCCCTGAAAAGTAAAAGTTAATCAGTAAAATATCAGTGAACAATATAAAACCATAAAGCATATAAGTACATTACATTGCACACCATAGACACAAAGATTTTGTTACTAAAGACAACACATGTAATAAAGAAAAAAGACCCCTTTAAAACAGTGGCACTTTGATGTTTTTACCACTATTGATTTCTAGATCCACTAGCTGAAAATGACATGTATATTACAAAACACATGTAACAATAATACATGTACATCCAGTGTGTTTGAGCTAGAAGTGGATTCTCCCGTGTCAAAATGCGTCGACGCGTTTCGGTGCTTTGCACTTGATAATGTGGCACCTTCCTCAGGACTTCATAGTAGGGGTTTTCCGTACAAGAAAGAATTCACTTTCCCTAAACGTAGGCGAAAAGATTTCACTCAGTTCCCTTAACGGTTGGTACTGGGCGCCAATTGCGTTTTTCCAGGATAGTCGCTCTGAGATCACTAGCTGTTTTGGCCTCTATGTTTCCTTTAAGGCTCCTACTGGTGGTGTTCCTTTGTCTTCAGATTAGTCTGATCTTTTTCTTTTTTCTTTTTATTTTAAAACACGGTATCTGCAATGGTTTTAAAACTTGCTTCAAACGGGCATATATTAGGGGCCTCGCCGGAACTGGATATGTTCTCTAAGCTCGTAGCGCCGCGTTTCTGCCTCGTTTGATTCTGCACTCCTAGCTGCTCGGCCAGAGTGTGAGTTGGTTACGTAATGCTGGTGTGACTGTGATGCGTAGAATGCCTGGGTGCCAGAGTGGATGAGTGGTGACAGAGATGGACTGAGCAGCTAGGCAGGCTGCTCCTGGTGGGGCTGGTACTTGACCAGAGCTGGCTGGAGTTAAGCTTGATGTTACTTGGGCCTGGAACTAATGAAGACTTGGCAACTTAACATGGCTACCTGGTGTAGGGCACAACATTATTTTGGCAACGAGTGGACTTACTCATGCGTCTTTTATGGATTATTGGTAAAGCGTCTTTTATGGATTATTGGTAAAGCAAGCAGGAGAAAAGACAAGAAACAAAGAAACTACAGTAACCAGAGAAACTACAAGAAACTAAATCAACTACATGAAGCAGAATGGAGTTCCAGGTAAGACATTCCCACCAGTGTCCTTGTCAACGGACAGCGCCACCCACTTGTGTCCTTACCAATGGACATTACAGCCTGGAATTACTTCACTGGATCTATAGAAAAGTTTCAGTGAGTTGGAGGTGTAGTTACACATGTAGGTGTTCCAGCCACATAGTTTTCTACAAAAAAGTTTGGTGAGTTGGTGGTGTAGTTACACTACAGCCACATTTGGTGTTCCAGCCACATCGATTTACAAGGACCACAGTGACTTCAAGGAAAAGGCACCTCTTGTGATACTTATTCCGTGCTGCCTCTTTGCCTTCATGAAGTCGCAACAAGCTGAAGGGTTGAAATTTGAACCAAAGTGAGTACATCTACTAGATACTATGTGCTACTGTGCGGCATGGTACTTAAGGAAATGAAGGTCTGGCACCAGGCATGTAGATGCGGGCACTAGAAGAGAGGTGGCAGCTTAATGTTTTTACGATGCTCCTGAGGATTTTAATCTCTGGCAAATACTTTACATGTGAGAGGTTAACTGCAGCTATATTTTTCAATTGTGAGAGCGCATGCCGTATCAGCCCATGCAAATGAAATGTTGTGGCTGACGCTTGATGCCGGTTGCCGGATTCGAGCAACAAAGCTAATTTTTTAAAGATTCAAATTGGCTATGCGCAAATGCCTGTCTAACCGCCGTGCACTATTTACAAAAACTGAGGCACAGGCCATATGCTCCACGGGCTCGCTTACCTTGCCTGTGGTATCGCGCTTAAGTCTCCATGGCACGTGGTTACGTCTTGTCATCTATGAGGTACTGTCAGCTGCTGATGGACGCTTTGCAGCACGGCAGCGCCGTGAGCTGTTGTGTTGGGTGATCTACACTCAGGGGGCACCTGGGATAGTTTAGGCCTAACACATGGCCGTATATAATAATGAATCGCACGGACGCTGGGGAACTGTTGGTGGCTCTGCACGTCGTTGCCAACTGGCGTACGTACGTGCGGAGACCCCTTTTATTAAGCAGGTCACGTGATGGCTACGCCGCACGCCTGTTGCGCCACAGGTGTGAATGAGCTGGAACACAACATTCCTCCCCGAACACAAAAAAAACAACAGAAAGAAAAAGATGCACCAAGTACACTGGAAAACTATGTACCACAAATAATCACACTCAGTCTCTGAAATTCACTTAACAGTCTTTGGTTGATCATTCACTTAAACATACAGTGGAACAGTCTTACGTGAGGTAGTCACGGAGACGGCAGGAGGGCTCTGGGTTTCTCCTCAGCCGATATCGAGAGACCCCTCTGGCCGGCGTGACACTACCCCCAGCCGGGGATAGTGGTTTGTTGTCGTGGGCAACAGAGTCATCACCGCCCCGCTCAGCACTGATGTCGTCCGAATCTTCGGGATGACCATTACATTCACCTGTCGACTCCTGAGACCTTTCCCCTTGGTAACAGCCTCTGGGTGTCGGGGAGCTGACAGCCACTGGGCCGGATGGCGCCTGGATCTCTGGCGACTCAGGCGCGGCAACCACCCCAGTCTCGGGATGATACAGCTTGAAATGGGACACATTGCAAGTTACAGTCTCTCGGCCTCGGGTCGCTATGACGCGTGTTCCCTTCACATTGACCACCTTCCATGGCTTCTTCTCATACGTCAACCTGAACTTCCCGCTGGTGACGCGTTTCTTCAGCAATACTAAGTCTCCGCGGGTGATTTGCAAGGTTTTGGCTCTCCTACGCTGGCTGGTCTGGGCATAGGCTTTCCGCCGTTTGTCTTCGATCTGGTTTTCATTGGCTAATTCTGGCTTCCAGTGGGGATGATGTGGAATGGAGTCCACAACCACTCGCCCCCTGAGAACGTGTCCCGGTGCAACCCCAGTGGTTGTGTGGGGTGTCTGTCGATAGCTCCTCAGAAACATGAATATCGCCAGTTACAATGACTGTCCTTTGTCATGGGCAATCCGTATTACCTTATTGAGAGTTCGCATGAAGCACTCCACTTCACCATTGGCCTGTGGCCAACGGGGAGTTATTCTGCGATGCCGGATTCCCAAAGCACTGAGATAGCTAGCCAGTTCTTGTCCCTGAAAAGGAGGGCAATTATCCGTACGTATTTCCTTCATCACTCCATGAGCGGCCATTATCTTCTCGATTTTGGGAATGACTTCCGTAGCGCTGGTGTTGGAGACTATTTCTACCTCCGGGTATTTGGAGTGGTCATCAATGGCTACCATGGTGTGTTGCCCGTCCGGGAGGCTGCCGAAGTCCAGGCTGACACACTCCCACGGGTGTCGTGGCCGGGGTTCTGCTATGACCGGTGCCTCTCGTGGGGCACCCCCAGTGACCTGGCAAGCTGCACACGATCTCAAAGTGGCTTCCACAAGGTCGTCCATGAGGGGAACCACACCTTGGTCCTCAAATGAGATTTTGTTTTGACCATCCCTTGATGGCCAACGTGGGCCAGTTGTACCACTTGGGCTGTTAGAGATGATGGTATTACCAGTCTGTGACCTCTCAACAGGCATCCGGTGTCGTCTGCATTCAGTTCCACTCTCACGTGATAGAGGCTCTCCATGATGCGTTCGTATTTTCCAATCCTCCTTAGCTCAGTGCCCGTTCCCGTTCTGTAGCGCCATTCGGGCCCTTTGTAGGCAGTCGTCCTTCCGGATGGCCTCCGCAATGCTCTCCAGCGATATGGGCATCGGGCATGATCGGGCAGTGCTGCACCTTACGTATGCTTCGGTGTCTGCCGCATCCTCCATTTCTTTTTGAGTGGCTGCTCGCGGGTTTTCTGGACCCGGGTTGATACTCCACCTGGCAGTTGTAGTCTTGGAGTTGGAGCATCCACTTCTCGATGCGAGGAGGGGGTTTCGTGGAGGTCCCCGAGAAAAGAGCAACCAATGGTTTATGATCGGTGGCTACTACAAACGGTTTCCCGTACACATACAGGTGGAAATGCCGGCACCCCCAGTGGATTGCTATCGCCTCTTTCTCGATTTGAGAATATTGTTGTGCAGTCTCAGTAAGGGAGCGACTGGCAAAAGCCACCGGGGTGCAGTTCCATCGGCTCTCTGCCGTTGCATCAGGACAGCTCCTAGTCCTACAGGACCAGCGTCCATGGCTACAAGCGTTAACTTCCGGGGATTGAAGAAGGCCAGCGTTGTGGCATCTGACAGAGCTCCTTTGATCTCTTGGAATGCTTTCATCTGTTCAGGCCCCCATTTCCAGGGTGTAGTGTCTTTTGTGAGTTCTCTCAGCGGGAGTGTGAGGTTGGCGAGATCCCGGATGAACCTCCCACAGTAGTTGACCATCCCCAGAAAACTGCGGACCTCGGTGACGGTGGTGGGGGAGCAGCTTCCTTGATGTCCTTTACCTTATCTGGATCCGGGTTGACCCCCTCCGCGGAAAAGGTGTATCCAAAAAACTGCAGTTTCCGCTTCAGAAATTCACACTTTTCCCGATGTAATGTGAGACCGGCTGCCCTTAGCTTCCGGAACACCTGCGCTAGCCGGTTGTTGTGCTCCTGTATGGTGCGGGCGTGTATCATGATGTCATCACTGACATTGATCACACCTGGTATGTCCGCGATCAGTTCTTGTATGACATTTTGGAATACCTCGGCCGCGCTGGGCACACCAAAACGGAGGCGAGTGTATCTCCGTAGTCCTACGTGGGTAGAGAAGGTCGTGATGTTGCGTGACTCTTCGTCGAGCACCAGTTGGTGATATCCGGAGCGCAGATCTAGCTTTGAGAACCAGCTGGCTCCTGCCATTTCTCCTATTAGGTCATTAATCGTGGGCATTATGTGGCGCTCCCTTTTGATGGCGGCATTGGGGAGACGCATGTCCACACAAATTCGGACGGCTCCTGTTTGCTTTGGTTTTCGTGTGACCACTATGGGTGAAACCCAGGGAGTGGGGCCCATCACCTTTTCTATTATTCCTGCCGCTTCTAGCTTCTTGAGCTCCTCTTCTACGAGAGGTCTGAGATGGAAGGCAATGCGGCGATGCCTTAGTGCTACCGGCTGAACGGTATGGTCGATGTGGAGGTGTACTTTACTCCCTGTGAATTTCCCAATGCCTGTGAAAATGTCGGAGAATTCTGTTATGAGCTGTTGAATCGACTCCTGGTACACTCCAAATGCAAATTTGACTACTCCCAGGTCCTCCGCTGCCCGACACCCAAGCAGCATGCCTTTCCCATCTTCTGACACGAAGATGTTGGTGGTGATTGATTGGTCTCCATGCGAAATAGATGTCTTGAACTTCCCTCGGATCTTGAGAGGTTTGTCCTGTCCGTATGCAAATACAAAGATGGGTGACGGACTCAAAACCGGTGGCGGGTCCAGCGTTTGATGGAGGGTGGCAGCCATGAGGTTAATGGTCGCGCCTGTGTCTACCACCGCCATGAGCTCTTGTTCACCCACCCGGATGCCACACTGTGGCAGTCGGGTCGCGGTGCCAATCATGTGCACCTTGTGCACGACCCTCTCCTCTTCCTAGTCATCGTCCATGTAGCTCTGACTGGGGTTTCCTTCGGGCACAGCGTTCACCACCTGCCGAGGTTTGCGATATTTCTTGGACCGGCAGACCTTCTCGAAGTGGTTGAACTGACCACACCCGGAGCATCGCTTCCCCTTGGCTGGACACTCTGCCGCCGGATGGGGTGTTCCCCTGCAGTATCCACAGGTCTTCCCTGTCGTCCCCACGGCGGCCCCCGTGGTTCTCTTGTTCCACTTCGTTGGTGACTTGACTGTTACTTTGTTGACCGGTTCGGCCTTCACCGGCGGCTTCCATAAGGGCTGCTCGAGCCTTCGATAATTCTTTGGTGCGGCCAAAGGTTAGGATGTCCGCCAGGGGTTTCCCAGACTCTTCTAGGATGCGTTCTCGGAGTTTGGCCGACGCACATCCCTGGATGATCTGTCCCCTTATTTCCTCAGTGGGGTCCGCGAACCCACAGGTTGACGACAAACTTTTCAACCGTGCATGGTACGTGTCCAGCGATTCTTCCGGCAGTTGCTGTGCTTGCCTGAAGATGAACATCTCATAGTCCTGATTGGCCATGGGCTCGAAGTAGGCGTTCAGGGCGTTTATGAGAGAGTGGTGATTTTTTGGCGGGACCTCTACTAGAGTTTTAGCGATATTGTAGACATCCTTTCCCCCTAGGTGGAGAATCATGGCCCGTTTCTGGTCCTTGTGGACCTTGGTGGCTTCGAAGAAGATTAACAATCGATCCACCCAGTCCTTCCACTTTGGGGCCAACGACGATGGCAAGCCCTCCACCAGGAAAGGCTCGATCGGGGGTATCGTGGCCATTGCAGTGGTGAAGGTGCTCGTGCAGTGGGTGAGTGCAGCACCTTTGTGGTTGTTCCCTGGCTCTCCCGTCTACAGTTGGACTTGCAGGTGCCAGTGCTTGTTGGCAGTTGTAGATTGCGGGGCCCTCAAGTGATGAACACACCAATTCTGCGTGTGGGGCCTCGCCGCAAAAGGAGGCGCGGAGCCGTGTGAGGCGGCACTGAATGAGCGGGCGCACATGCGGGGCACAGCAGCCCACCTGACGCTGCCACAGCCACTGGAGTCTCCGATCCGGTTCCCAGTCACGTAGCCGCACTGCGTGCGGGTCTGCAGGGCACGAGCGCCACGAGCCGATGGTAGAGCTCGCGGCCGCCCCAGCAGGGCAGATGTGACACACACAGCGAGGGCACGCCCACCCTCACCGCCAGCTGTTGTGTCGGGTGATCTACACTCAGGGGGGCACCTGGTATAGTTTAGGCCTAACACGTGGCCGTATATAATAATGAATCACACGGATGCTGGGGAACTGTTGGCGGCTCTGCACGTCGTTGGCAACTGGCGTACGTACGTGCGGAGACCCTTTTTATTAAGCAGGTCACGTGATGGCTATGCCGCATGCCTGTTGCGCCACAGGCGTGAATGAGCTGGAACACAACAGTGAGCCACCCGGGACGTCGTCAAAGTTCCGCCATCTTGCGTTTGTTCTCAACCTGGCATCGTCAAGCACTGTATTAGTGGTTTCGGCTAGTTTTTGGCCAATCGCATCTTGTATGGGACATTGTTGGCCACACAAGCATTTAGAGTAGCAGGCAAGCTCTGTGAACATTTGATGCATGCTCATATTTGTTTGTAGTGAGTTATTGTCATCTAATGTTCTGCTTGACGTGTGAAATCATCTGGTAAAGACTCTCGGTCTGTGACATTTCATTGTGTTAACCTCATATGGGTTTTAAACAACAGTGGTACACGAAGAGAATCATTAGTCGTAGTACCATGTTTGTTACTCTGCAGTGTTCTGTCTGGTTTGTTCTGCAGCGTTATCTTGGTCCACCGTGATAGGTGTGTCTTTATTTCTGTTGCACATGCTAGGAAAGTCTTCCAGCTTTCGTTTACCAGCTGCAGTATTGACAGTTTATTTTTCTAAAAGACAATTTACATTTAATAGCAATGTGTTTCAGCATATCGGTGAAACATTGTTCAAAGGGGATTTTGCTTAATCTAATAGTGGTTACAGTTTGGTTATTGACTAATGTCCATAAGAATGTCTTTGCCTTTCTTAATTTAATTTTAATGCTGTTACAGCTAGTCATCTTTTATGCAACCTGGCTTTCTTACAGTTGCATTCAATGGTTCCCTTACGCAAGGGAGATTCTAGTCTAGTTGTTTTCGGGTGAGAAGTCGCTCACCGACGTGGGTCATAGTTTAAAAATGTAATTCATTGGAGTTGTTTTGCATGACTTTTACAATATATATTTGTGTTTAGTGATACCACTGTTTACGTTCCCTTATGTAAGGGGTGTCATAGTCTTAGTGTGTGTTCATCACAGTTGATACCTTACATGAGGGATGGGTTTAGGTAACAGTCCCTTTTACCCCTTCAAGGGGGTATGTATTTGGTTGAGCTCCCTTATACTTGTTTATGATGTTAACCCTTTCACAGGGTTGGGTTGTGGGTGTCAACCCCACTTACATGTACAAAGGTACATCCCTACATAAGGTGTGTGTTATGGGTGCTGCTAGCCCCATATACAGGTGTGTTTCCATGGGTCATTGTCCCATACCCTTGTTAGTTCCCTTGCTGTTGGGATCGGTGTCACGGGGAGTTTTGCCCTTTGCGTTACTCTACATGATGTTAATTGGGATTGGTGTTGCTGGGTGTGTTTCCCTTTGCTTCACTCTACATGATGTTACTATTTGTTTACGCTTCAAAATATTTAAATAATTTTTCATAGGTAGGAGGATGGGGAATATTGATACTGATGTATGTTGTATTTTATCCATCCTTTCTTGCTTTGTTCACTCTCTCATGATGTTTTGCTTTTAGTTGCATCCTTGGGTTTAGAACTAGGCATGGGCGGAAAATCCGTTCCGCTCGCGGATTTTGCGGATTTTCGGGAAATCCGCAATCCGCGAGATTTGCGAATCTCCCGCAAAATCCGCAAATCCGCGAGCAGCTGATTTTGCTCGCACTGCTCGCACTGTTCGCGTGAGTTCGCGCCCCGCGAATAAGTGCAAAATTGCAGAAATACGATTTTAGCAAAACTGAAAGTAACTACTTACCAGGTTCAAAAGTTCAGGCTCATCATTAGTAGCCATTTCCTGTAGTGCTTCCTGAGGGGCCCCTCCAGAGTTCAGTTGCCAGTTGAAACTATTATGTGACCCTGCTCTGAACCTCAGAATAGTTACACATATGCCACAAAGGTCCTGAATTACAGCTAAGGGAGACAAGCAGGAGCCAGGCTGGAAGTTAAAATCCATTAATCAGCCCCTAATTCATTATTGTCAGTTGGGGCAGGGCAGGTGTTGTAACTAATTTTGCAACAATGAAAGCACTTAGCAAGTGCAAAAGATCACTAATCAGGGCGCACTAAGGAAGCAGGTGCCAGCTAAAAAAATATTCTGTGACACATTAATCAGCCCCAAATTAATTCAGGTCACTTGAGGCAGGGAAGGTGTGCTTTGCTTTGCCGAAAATAATGTACACTGGACAACCAGAGGGTGTGGTGATGAAACAGAGGGTGGCATGGGTGGGCCAGAGGGTGGCATGAGTAGTCAGAGAGTGGCAGTGGTGACAGAGAGTGGCAGTGATGAAGAAGTGTCCCAAACAGGCTGGACACGTAGAAACAACAAGTTCGCGAAACTTGCGACCCGACAGGTAAGTTCGCAATTTGCGAAAGTGTACAAAACCCTCGCGAACTGGCAGAAACACGGGCGAACACAAAAAAAAAAAAATCCGCAAATTCGCGGGAATTCGCGGATTTTGCGGATTGCGAATCCGCAAATCCGCAAAATTCGCGAACGCGAGATCCGCAAAATTCGCTCATGCTTATTTAGAACACAACTGCTTTTTTGTGCTTAGTTCTTCCCCTGAAGTATTGTTATTTTTTTGTTTTCTTTTAAAAGGAAATGGATAATGTTGTATCCTCTATATTGCATTTATATGTAAACCAGCCTAGGTCCTCCTAGCTCCTCAGCCAAGGTGTGAGTTGGTTACGGAATGTTATTATGACTGTGATGCGTGGAATGCCAGGGTGCCTGAGCGGATGACTGGTGACAGCTAGAGATGGGCTGAGCAGCAGGCAAGCTGCTCCTGGTGGGGCTGGTACTTGACCAGAGCTGGCTGAAGTTAAGATTGATGTTACTTGGACTGGAACTAATAAAGAAGACTTGAAAACTTAACATGGCTACCTGTGTCTACTTGTGTAGGGCACAACAGAGTCTATGTCTCCTAACGTCTCAAAGGGCAGATCTCAGCTAAAATGGTGCAGTCTCCCTCAAGCTTTTACAGAGTCTCCTTCAATCTTTTCTTAAGTTTTACATTGAGATTTGAATGTGTTTGTCATCCCTGAACATTCTACACTGGTGCAATATGTTGATGGCCTGTTCCTCACAATGTCACCTTACACAGTGTACACCAAAATAGGTGGTCTCTATTTTTTCATCAAATTTACTAAAAATGGGCCTAAGGCTACAGAGGAAAAATTTCAATTTATGTCTCTCCTGTGTACGAGATTTAGATCATGCAATTTTAGCTCAAGGGTGCCATATGCCGACTGGCCAGTTTAAAGCTATCCGTAAGTTGCCACGCCCTGTTACCCTCTCTCAGTTATGCTTCTTCTTGAGATTAGTAGGATATTTTAGACAATGGAGTTTGGAATTGGCTGTCATAGTATAACCCTCTTTAGTGTTTGCCACATGTATCCTTGTATTAGCCTGAGAAAGCTAAAAAAGCCTTAGTGCAAGTGAAGAAGACACTAACAACTGCACCCTCACTCTGGCTTCCAAATGACTGTAAGCCTTTTAACTGTACTGTCATGAACGCAACACCTATGCTCTCTGAGTAATGGTACAGAATCATGGGGACCAAAAAGACTCCTTGTTTATTATTCCTCTGACCTCAACTCCATGGCTGCAGGATTTGCACCCCGTTTGCTTTTTGACACCGCTGCCACCCATCTGATCGTGGTGTCAGAGAATATTGTACTAGGCTTCACTTTGATTGTTGTAGTCCCTCACTCCTTAGCTACTGTTTAGCTTACTACAAAACTCAACATCTCCCCAATGTCAGATTGCCCTGATACGAAATGTTACAGTTGTCTGCTTCCCAAAATACTTTGATCAATTACCCTAATTTGAATCCCGCCTCATTGACGTCCACCTCTGAAGAGGGCGAGCCCCATGGTTATCTTCTGGTCTATAACACTTGACCAAACCACATTTTGATTTGTGAGATGCAACAATGCAGAACAGCGAACTTGTGTATTTTGTCGATGGTTCTTTTCTGAAGAATGATATCCGAGAACTTGTAGCTTGATGTGCTACTGCCCCTTTAAAACCAGAATGTATGTGTCTCAAACTCCCAGATCCATGGTTCATCCCTGATTTAAATAACAAAAACAAATAAATACATATGCTTGAAAAACAATGGTGACTAACTCACCAATAATTAACACAGAAGCTGAAAACATCAAGGAAGTATAATAAACGGCATATTCATTAAGCCAAAGCCAAACCCAAATTCCTGCTCCCACAAATTCAGACCTCACAGAACCCATTCAGAGCTCTCTTCCAATACATCTATACAAACATCTTACCTCGAGGAAAAACTATCTCTGACAGCACCAATAAATGCAAGACTTTATTGAACTATTTTCCAACAAAATCTTTTTGCTTCGTTCAACATCTTCATCCTTGAGCGGTCCTAAAACTATCACAGCTAACGGATGTATGTCATTACAACGCGGAATTAACAACGCAATACCTTTACGAAGCGGTCATCACAACGCAAGTCGTTACAACGACTTGCGCTGGACTTAGGAATAGTATAATTTACTATTCCAACTCCAGCCCACGTAACAGTAGGGAAGGTGTTGGAATAGTAAATCATACTATTCCTTAGTATATAGCGCCATCCAGCGCAAGTCGTTGTAATGACTTGCGTTGTGATGACCGCGTCGTAAAGGTATCGCGTTGTTAATTCCGCGTTGTAATGGTTGTCTCCCACAGCTAACTCAACCAGTGCCTGAAATGTTTTAAGCTAAAATCGCAAAATGACTAATTTAACATTAAAAACCTCAATCTGTTGCTATCATTAAAGAGAACATTTCATTGGTTTCAAGCTTCGGGCAAAATAAAATCACCAACTGCTTTCTTTCTCAAGGCTCAATCCTGAATCCTTCTGATACGGACAAATCCCACCACTGCTCAAAAAATCAACCTTGATCCCAGTCTACCAGAAAGTTATCAATCAATGTTTAACCTTTATTGGTTAGGGAAGACAACTGAAAAATGTATCTTCCTTTAACTCACTTAATTTATCAATAACGAAGACTAACTACCATCCCACCAATCAGGATTCAGATCAGGTCATGGAATCGAAACAGCTTCTTTCAAAATTATGGATGGCATGCACTAAATACTGGATGGTGGTGAATCCTGTCTGCTTGTTTTTCTGGGCATAACAGCAGCCTTCGACACAATTAATCACTCCTGATTACTTAACCTTCTTCTTGAACACCGTTTATGACTGATCCCCTATCATTTGTGAAGTTCCACAAGGATCCATCCTATTCCCCACGCTCTTTAACCTTTATAAAGAACCCCTCGCCGAAATTGTCAAAGATTCCATGGTTTCTATCGACCAATATGCAGATGACATGTAAATTTACCTAAAAGCCTCAACATTAAAGCACGTCCTCACCAGAGCAGCAAAACTAGACCCTTCTCTAACCATGACACCACACATAAAGTTGTCAAAAGGACTGATTCCAATGGCAGATGCTAAAAAACTGAAAGTAATCCGACAACCAGATCACATGAAAAGTTCTGTCCAGGCTCTGGTTCTCTCGTGCCTGGACTTTGCCTATTTGGTTCTACCAGGCGCGACTCAAGCTACCCATGTGGCACTAAAAGCTGTCCCACACGCCACAGCCAGACTACCCTCCTCGACCACAAAATTCGACCACATCTCATTTATACTCATTGAATTGCAATTTCAAAGCATTCCCTTAGTAAGCCCCACCCTATGTTACCATCCTACTCAGGACATGTGGAGGAACCAGAACTCTTCTTTAAACACACGTATTCTGAAACTTGCACACTCTGCAACTGTCCTTCTCAGGAATGGTCTCTGCGCTCTAGACCTTCCTACTGAAATCAGAACTGCTCCAAGCCTCCTTTCCTTCCATCATCTGCTCAAGGCACATCTGTCAAACTGTACCTGACCCTATACCACTACATAGAACAAAAGGGCTGCAGGCTGGTCCCTAATTCAATATCTGAGTTAATCAGTACACTTGCAACTTACATGCTTCTTCCATCATCTTTCCTTTCTACCACCCTTCTTCACTTATATACACTTACTTTTCTCCCTTCCTCTTCCAATTCTCCACCTCCATCCCATTTCCCCCCCCCCATCTACGTACCCATACCCGTCTCTCACATTAATACCCCACACTCCCTCCAATTGTCCTTATCCACCCTTACACATTTAGCTATTTATACCATACTCCCAGCCAATGTTTCCCTCCTTCTCGCTTAACTATTCAAGTTTTATGTAAGACCTTGTGTCTCATTTGTTGTTAATATGTAAGGTCATGTATACCTTTGGTGATCATACACTATATAAATCTACAAGATACATTTTGGCAACATCGGCCCTACGTTCACCCGGCTCAAGTGAGCGAGTTTGTTACCCTGGCTGGTGCCTGCATTATTGCTTAAAATAAATTACCATATTTACTGACTCTAAATATGCCTTAGGATTCACTTGTGACATGGGTTGTTCTGGATGCATTGTGAGTCCATGTCTGCAGGGACGCCATTCAAAAATAAACTGTATGTGCACAGTTTGTTGAATACACTCATATTGTCACTTAAATTTGCTATTGTGAAATGTCATGCGCACCAAACCACACAAGATGAATTGTCTCTAGGGAACACACTTGCAGATCAGTTGGCCAGAAAGGCTGCATTAAACCTTAATGGCGAAGCTACTATGTATATTTTACGAATCAATGAATTTCCTGTGCCTTTACTGAAAGATCCGCCTGAATCACAGGAGTGGGCATCTTCTACTGAGGAACAGTCATGGATCAAGCAGAATTGTAGAAAGAACCTAAAAGGAATGTTGAATGATGGCTTAGAGAGTGGTGGCATCAAAATGTTTGCCCCCCAAATTGGCGCACCTTTATCATGGTGTAGTCCATGTTGGAAGAGACGGTATGAATCATTCCGCAGTGACCCTTCTGTTGCCCAGGGTTATTGCCCATCCTATGTCACCTGCCAAGCACATAATATTGGGAAAGGATCAAGACCACCCATGCTGCGCACCCACTTTCTTGGTGACACTGTGCATTTGTTAATTCATTTCATTCAGACACCCTGGTGATGCTCCTGTTCTTATGTGTTATTGTGGGCACGTTTTCAGGTGAAGTTGAAGCCTACCCCTGGTGGTGTGCTGATCCCACTGCCATTATTGTAGCTATGACCTTTCCAATGACCAAGGCTCAGGGTTTCTCCTCTAATGTTCAGGAAGTGTGCAAAGCCATAGGAAGTAAACAAAATGTCTACAGTGCTTACCGCCCTGAACCCGCATGCAGGTAGAGAGTGTAATCACACTGTAGAATAAGGTTCTTAAAATATGCTATGAGTCCCATCTGAAATAGCCGATGTTCTGTTGCACTTCTGGTTAATGTGAGTCATTTATTCACACAGAACTAATTTAAGACCATACAATGAACCCATGACGCTGCCTTCAAATCCTTTAGTATCACATGTTGCTCTATTGCTGCAACTGTATGACCTAGTGTTGAGATATGGCAGGCAACTGATTCGCTATCTCATCAGTTTCACTCATCATGTCAAAGGTGTCCTGCCTGAATGCTCCATTAAAGCCTGCCACGCTTGAAGGCCAGACAGTGGATGTTTGTAAAGGTGCATCATTGGAAGTCTGCCAAGCAGCCATGTTGGAGAGGGTCCTTTAAAGTGCTGCTCACGAAGAACACTGCTGCAAAGTGTTGAAGACTCCACAGATGGAGCCATTTCTCTCATTGTAAAAGAGCACCCACACCTCCGAATTCTGCTGCTGTTGCTTCTCCTGTACCTCAAGTTCTTGTCCAACCACCAGAAGACAGACCTGCTTTGATGAATAAGTCTCCAACCAGAACACAGAATAGGGCTACAGCATCTGCACCCACACAATTCAGTCAGAACAAGATGCAGCTCCACTTTGTCACCGTAAGAAACTTCATCCAAAGTGATTGATGGATCATTTGCTACCACATCTCATTGTGGTTATGGCCATGTCTGCAAACCTTGTCCATTGTTTGCTACCTCATAGAAGTAAATTCTGGCACATGTATTCAAAGCATCTGCCTGCTCGCAGAACCAATGCTTTATTTACCAGGACAACACATTTTAATATGCTAGATGGGCACTGAGAGGGCTTGGACCGTTCCTCTTCCTGCAACTACATTCTCTTGCCCACCAATGCACAACTGGGCTTGCCAATGATTCCTGTTTCTCTTGAAAAAGAAGTCACTCATCTTGATTTATACTTTAATGAGCATTACATGAAGGAGCGTGATGCCTGCCTAGCTGAGAACCCTATCGAACTTGATGGTTTCCAAATTTCAAGATGCAAGAATCATGCCTGCTACTATCCACACTGCTTATGCTGCCTTGGCTGACATGGAAGACCCATAATACCAGCATCTTTGTTGAGGGTAGTGAGTGTGACATTGTCCTTTGTGATACTAGACTATGTTTCCCCAGTTAATTTTCAAACCTCAGTCGGAGAACTGTTCTGTCACAGCTGCATTAATACAGATTGTTAGACCTGCCATCCTTGGTTTGGGTTTCCCCTGTATTTTTGCCTTTACCTCCTGTTATGTTGCTGTGTGTGTTGACCTTTGTTTTTACTGGTGTAGATGCTTTGGGCACTTTGCAACTGCTGTTCAGTGCCAAAGTGCTAGTGCTCCCTGTAAATTGCTGTTATGGATTGGTGATTCCAAGATTGGCATATTTGATTTAGTAGTCCGTCCCTAGTACAGTGCACTGTGGGTGCCCAAGGCCTGTAAATCAAATGCTGCTAGTGGGCCTTCAGCACTGACTGTGCCATCCACATAAGCAGCCTGTAAATGTAACTCAGACCTGCCACTGCAGTGTCTGTGTGCAGTTTGGTACTGCCATGTTGACCTGGCAAGTGCACCCACTTGCCAGGTCCTAATCTTCCCTTTTCTTACATGTTAGGCACCCCTAAGGTAAGTTTAAGGCACCCCTGTGGGCAGGGTGCAGTGTATGTGAAAGGTAGGACATGCCCTGATGTGTGTGGCATGTCCTGATAGTGAAATACTGCCAATTTCGTTTTTCACTATTGAATGGCTATCTGTCCCATAGGATAGAATGTGAGTTTATTTATAGCATCTTATTAATATAACTCACTATTGGAACAAGATAGTAAAATTAAGTTTAGTATGCCTGAACTCAGAATATAAAAATGCATCTTTTAATGAGGCTGATTTTTACATTGTGTTTGAAAATGCCACTTTTAAGAAGTAGGTGTTTTCTTGGCTAACCATTCAGTGTGCCTCTGCTAGGTTGTGTATTGACTGTCTGGCTTTGGAGTGACAGGGGCTGGGGATGTTCATTCTGTTCAGACAACAGCTTCGGGGGTTGAGGTGTGTCCTGCCTTTCCAGGGTGAGTCAAGGCTGGGCTGAATAGACCTGGGCTGCATTCAGAGTAGGATGGGATTTCTTTCACACCTGAATGGGCCTGGTATGCCTTAGACAATTCCGTCTCCACATCATGTCAGGAAGCTGCACCAGGTAGACAGAACTTGTTTTGGCTTGGCCAAGAGCTCCTCCGCCACAGAGAACAAAGGATTTTGTATTATAAAAAGAGTGGCCCAGACATTTAGATCACTTCTAGGAATCAAGAGGAACCTTTCCCAAAGAGAAGAGCTGGAAAAACTAAGGAGGAATACTGCCCCTGTGCTGTTTGCTGTCTGGGGTTGGCCTGCAGTGGCTACTTTCTGCCAAGGAGAAGAGAAGGACTTTGCTGTGTGCTGTGTCCCCTGCTTGAGGAAGTTCTTCAAGGGCTTGAAATAGAGCTTGTCTCCTGTTCTGAAGTCTCAGGGACACAGAAATTTCACCTCAGTCCCCTCTGAACTCCTTTGCTGGGAGTGCTGACCTGCTGAGAGATGCCTGCCAGCAGTGGCGGTTCTTTTATATGGGCGGAGGGGCTACGCCCCCATCCTTTTTCAGCTCTCTAGTTGTGCTTTTCTATTCTTCAAAGAACTGAAAGTAAAACTATCTTTTCTGCGAGTAAACTGCCTCAGGCTGTCTGCTACGCAGACATTGACTTCAGGCATGAGGCAGCGTTTGCAAGTCATGTTTATGGCTGGCATAAATCACGCACTGTGAGCATGCGCCAGCATTCCGAGATTTGCCGGGCTGATGAGCTCAGAGCCCTGAGGCTCGTGACGTCACCAGCTCGGCAACGCCATTGTATTACTTGCTGAAGACCTCCCCTGCCGATAGTTATCCCTGGGCGCAGTCTGCTTCAGCTCTGCAGAGGCCAGGGCTATACGTCAATCACACTTCACCAAGCCTCGCTGTCACCCCCACCCTACCCTGCCCTGTGACCAATCAGACAGGGGCCCTGTGACCAATCAGACAAGGGTGGGCTAAAGTGAACAGAAAGAAGCTGTGTCATGAATCCTTGCTTGCACGTCCTCTGGTAAGTGAAAATTAAAGTTACATATTTCCAGAATAAAGTTGTGTTTAAAATGCATGTGCCTGTTTTATTTCTCAGCAAGCTACAAGTGATTAGCAGTTTGTAACTGTGTTCGTTCGTGCCCTCCTGTCAGGCATTAGTTTGTGGCTGGAATCCCGAAGTTTATGATAGCTCCCTTAAACCATAAGGGGTCGTAAACTGTAATTAGCATTTAATTGCAGGCAAACCTTGATCACAATATTTGGTGAATAAAGACGGTTGCACACAACATCAGGTGACTGCTTTGGAGGGCTGGGTTGAGCACCAGAGTATACCTGGGACTGACAGAGAGCAGACTTCTAGGGCATGGATTCCAGCTGATAGCAATAGTAGTCCTCTACCTGACATTCCTTCATTTAGTCTTTTGAGTGGCATTGCTTAGTCGAATAGCAGCATAACTGTTTTTAATGGTCTACTTTCTGCAATACACTATCAATAATAAAAGCAGTGTCCATTACCCTCTCCTATTGTAAACACCTCTCAATACAGTGCACATGGCAGCTTTACATTAGTGATATAGATAGAGCTGTCCTGTACTAGACTACTCCCTGTTATGTTGTTTGGGGGATTTTATGAAGCACAATTTACTCCCCCGGAAAAGGTTTCTTGAGGCTGTAAAGGGAAAAAGTACAGCTACTAAAAACGTGATGGAAAAGGCTTACGATGACAAATGCAATTTGGTAGTTTACAAAATTTCAGAAGGGATGAATCATTGCTGTTATCCCTATCTGTTGTTGCGGTCTCCTGTCTGTTGGCATGCCCTGCCCGTGTTTGTGCTGCTGTGTCTGTTGCACTAGCCTGCATATTGTTGTAACGATCTGGTTGTTGCAGTGTGCTGTCTGTGTTTAGTCGGCCCTGACTCTGTTTGCACTCCCCTTTCTCTTGCGCTGACCTGTTTCTTGTGTTTCTGTGGCATCGACCTCTCGTTTATTTTGCCACACTGTATGTTGCACTGCCCTATATATTGTTGCGCCCCCTTGTTGTTGCCCTGAACTGTCAGTTGCTGCGCAGCCACATGCGTTGTTGTGGTGTCATGTCTGTTGCAATATCTAGTCTGTTGCTTTTGCCTCTGTGTTTCTGCTGCACTGTGCTATTGCGCACAGCCCTTCATGTAACTCTGCCTTTGCATTACCCTGCCCTGTGATGTCTTGCGTTGCAATGGCTGTTGCACTGCCTGGTCTCTGGTTCTGCTTATCTGTCTCCTGATGTGCCCTGCATTACCCTGTTCGTTGCACTGCCCTGCCTGCTGCACTTCCCTGTCTGTTGTTGTGCTACTCTGTCTGTTGTACTGCCATTTCTGTTGTTACGCTGTCCTGCCTCTTACACTGCTCTGCATCTTGCATCTACACACTGGTTGTTGGAATGTCACCCATCTTGTTGGTCTGCCCTGTCTTTGCACTTCCCTGTCTCTTACTAATCTGTCCCGCCCTTCCCCTATTGCACTTCCCCGTCTCTTGTTGTGCTGCTCTTTCTCATGTTGTGCTGCCCAGTTTTGGTGTGCTGCATTGCTTCGTGTTGTGCAATTGCATTGAAGGTGTGCAGGGAGGGTGTACTGCACTGCAGCAGTGTATGGTGCGGGACAAATCACTGTAGTTCTCTATGGGCATGGCGCCTGCACTGTGTAGATGGTGCGCTGTGCAGTCAGTGTATAATGTGTACAATGCAGATTGACTGCCTGTAGCTGTGAGTATGTGAGGCCACTTGGACCGGAGTTGTATGCAAAGAAAAGGTGCAGTGTGGCTGCATGTTATGCACGGTTTTTGCAGTGCAGCACTGCGGGAGATACTCTTGACTGCAGTGGTCACTGGCTGCTACGGCCGGGATTGAAGTGCACTTGAAGTGTGCTTGCGGGTACATGCTGTCTGATGTTCCCTTTATCTGTGATTTGCTGTAACAATCTCTTAGACTGCATGAAATAATCATGCACAGCCCGTGCAGTAATTAATCAGCGCTGACATAGGGTCAGGAGCTGGTCTGACCATACCTCTCCAGAGCCTGCTTCTGAGGTAGAGGATCTGCGCCGAGGAGAGGCCGTCAGAGAGCAGGGAGGAGAGGCCAGTGAAAGGTGACAATCAGAGAGATGGGAACATAAAGGGGGGAAGAGCAGAGGGGAGAGAGAATGGAGAAACTAACAAGAGCACAGACAGCAGGAAACAATACAAATGTATTGCTGGCAGCCAAAGCAAAATAAGTGCGTGGAGTGAGGGTTAAGTGTCCAGTGCTGTTGTCTGCGGTGGCTCGAGTCTGTGAGTCATTCCGTGTTGAATTTATGATATAGGCAGCTGAGAATCCGTATTTGGGGCCTCTTACATCCTCTTTGAGAGACTCGAGTCGGCCGGGCCTAGTCAGATCCCACGTGGGACAGCGGCCTGGAGTCCAAACTGTTGATGCTCTGCTACAGACCAAGTCAGCCCTTGCAGCCGTTACCCAACGGGACAAGCAGGCACATGCACTGCATTTTGATAACAGAAATGGGTGACAGTGGCGTGATGTCTGCAAAGGGCTGTGCTCTGCTTAATTCATCCCAAACATGCAACCTGCACAGAACAGAAGGATTATGAGCAGGCACAGGAAGATTTGGTGGCGCAATGAAACCTGCATCCTTGATACACATCCTTTGAGTAAAACTATTCATGCAAATAGGGACACACTGGGCTAGAAGCCTTATAAGCAGACTTGCAAACAAAGCACCCAAAAAGGGAGGCGGGGGTTGTGACTGAAGGGGGATGGGAGAGATGGGTAGATTTACAGATATATGACGAAGAGGGGGGTGGCTTCTATAGTTAGATTAAAAAAACTAGCTAGTTAATGCAGATAGATGAACGGACGGATAGCCTCAAGGTGAGAGGACCAACTGAAGGACGAAATAAAGGATATGAAGCGAGTGACAAAAGAGAGAGTGTGACTACGGAGGACTGAGAGAGAACAAATAGATTGCTAGAGACAGTAGAGAGAAATCAAGAGACAGACACAGAGAGTGAAAGAGGGTGCAAAGAAGAAAAAGACCGACCTAAATAAATATGGATGTAGATAGAGATAAAATAACAGAAAGAGATACAGGCCTAGAAAGAGAGAAAATAGATACTTGGAGATAAAGTCAATGGAAAGCAAAGAGAAAAGAGACACAGAACGCACCTGTAAACCAAAATGTCATGCCTGGTGTGTAATGGAACTAACCTGGATGTAATTGATAACATAAGAGAGAGAATAGATTTATAAATAAAGCAAGAAGCGAAATTGAAAGAAAGATGAAGGACGAGAATGAGAGAGAGTGTGTGTGTGTGTGTGTGTGTGTGTGTGGGAGAGAGAAGCGATGGATTGTTAGAGAGAACGAGAGAGCAGGGATAAAACAGAGAGAGATGGAGTTAAGCAGAGCCAGAATGAGAGATTGTGGCAGAAAGAGAGAGGGGTATAACGAGTATTTTGAGCTAGAGAGAGAGAAAGAGAGGGACATAGGAAGTAAGACAGATATGGGTATGAGCATACATACACAGTTATGTCTACTATAATCAGACACTGGAACAGACCATTGAATCTTGGAATGAAAAGTCTTGTCCCGCTTTGGGGTAACTTAAAATTAATTTCTAAATATGAGAGAATGTTAATTTGCTTTGGCAAGTCATGCATTCTAGACTGCACTTAGCCCACATGAAATGACACGTGGGAGGCCTGCTTTGGCAATGAATTGGATCTGAAATTTCTGAGTTTGAGTTGCATGGTCAATATTTAGGTGTCACTTTTATAGTTATTTAGACTGTGTTTCTGTTTTATACTGTTTCTGCCAATATGTAACCTTGAGCCACAGATTTGGTTGATTTCGATTTCAGTGGTTCAGTTTATTTGGTGATTCACAATTCCAATCATGGCTAACACATGGCTTGTTGAACATAGATGAGATGTACTTGCAAATTGCTGGATTGCGTATTGCATTTCAGGTTTTCAATTTGACCAATCTTTTGACTTCTTACCAACGAAATAAGAGTGTCTTCTTGGTCGAGGACCACACTGCTTTTTCTCTTATCTATCTTGTATCAAATCCCTGCTGGACTATGGGTTGAAAGAAAGCTTGAATAAGCAGCTACCTATGTTATATGATATCTCTTTATTAATGTAATAAATGCACTTTCACAATTGCTTTATTAACCTTCCTGCTTTCTCAAATTTGCTTGAAAATGCAACATTTGTCCACTGTTTTTTCAAACATTTCTCGGGGGGAAAACCCCCCGAACCCTCCTTAAGTTGTTAGGGCTCGCTCGCTACGGTGCAGTATGACAATAATTTTACGCCCCCACCACTTTCAAATGTCACCAGCCGCCACTGCCTGTCAGTGTTCTGGACCTCTGGAGGTTGTTTTGTGACAGAAAACGTATTGCAGTGGTGCAAGAAGAATTTTACGATGCAACGCCGCCGCCGAAGAATCGACGCAGCACCTGCACGCGGCTAAAGTGTCTGCCATGCGACGAATCCTGTGCACCGATCTCAGATGTCCTAGATCACCGCACCGATTCTGACACAGGCCCTGTTAGAGAAAAACCGGTGCATCAAGGGGACTGAAGTCATTGCAGTGCTTCCCGGGTCTTCAAGCATTGCATTGTACCGGATCGTCATGCATTGCATGGAAGCGCCAAGTCTGTTGTATCGTTGGGGGATGCAGTAAGAAACTGACGCACCACCTCTTCTCCGGTAAGGAACCAACGCATCACCTCCCCTGCACAGCAGTAAGAAACAGACGCATCACAGAGAGCAAGGAACTGACGCAACACCTTCCCTGAGTGTTAGGAACCGACACATCACCTTTCCTGCAACCCTTTTTGCTAGCCTTTTTCGACGCATCCAAGGTACTTTGTGTATAAGTGTCGCATCCCACATTTTCTTGGAATAGAACTGTTTCTACCCTTTAAGAACCATATTTTTAGTATTGTATTTTTGTAGTTTTTGTCTTGTTTTGGTTTAGAGAAAGAATATGTATTTTGCTAAACTGGTGTGGTGTCCATTTGTAGTGTTTTCATTGTATTACTGTATGTGTTCACAAATGCTTTACACACTGCCTCTGAGGTAAGCCTGTCTACTCATGCCAAGCTACCAAGGAGGTGCGCAGGGGTTATTTTAGAAGTGTATCCCCATTACTTTGACTAGGAAGAAGGGTCCCTACTTGGACAAGGGTACCTACCTCTGCCAACTAGAGACCCCCATTTCTAACAAAGATTATGGAATATATATCTACTCTATGGTAAACTCACCTACCAGTGGCTACCTAGAGACTTGGCAACCAGAGGCTGGTCCAGGTCTCGTTATACTGCCGATGTGGTTTCAGCCACCCATCACATCTGTAATTAGTTTTTCCATTGACAAAGACTGCCCTGTGCTATCTCTGAAACAAACCACTAGTTTTCATCTTTGTTTTCCCATTTTCGGGGTTAGACAAACTCTCCCCTGAATCACTGCCCATATACTCGAGGAAGTTGAAAATGCTGTTACATTCTTAAAGGTACTTGTTTCTTATTAGTTTGATGCTCACAGACGTCATTTCGCAAAGCAGAGTGGCTTTGGATGTCATCGTAGCTGCCAAAGAATGTGTATGTGAATTAGTGGGCTCTGAATGTTGCTCTCTTTGCCACTGGATTCAAGCTAGCCTAGCTGATGAGGGGTGTTGCCCCGAAACCGGTCCCAGAATGCTTTATTCCGGTCCAGGGAAGACCTGACTTGACCGTTCGGGCTGGACTGTTCCCATGAGGAACAGGGTCAAGACTGCTTAAAATATGGGTGAGTCTGAACTGGGATGGCGAAGTGAGCTAAAGAACGATGATGGATTTATCTCAGATCTGTGACTGGGGGTGAGTACTCCGTCTATAATCCCCTTTTGTTTGCGTTGTTGCTTCCTCCTCCTCAGTACCTCACTTAGCACCCCTGAGCAAATTATGGACAGTGTAGCTGAACTAAGTGAAGTACCCAATGGGGTTTGATTAGACCAAAATAGTATTTGGTCCTGGTTGAAAGGTATTTTCCTGAGATGGGGAATGAAGATTTTTCAGAAGATAATGCAGTGTTAATTCTGTTTGTGGTCATTTGCAAACAATTCTGCTTGTCCGCTAATCTTGTCTCACAAGCAATAATGGCACTTCACATTCATTATTATTAGCAACTGTTGCAGAGGGCAAAAGCAACATTAGTGACTAAAAAACATAATGACAACTGCGACACAATCACACACTTTTTTTTTAATAAAATTGCTTTTGAATGATTACTTAAATAAAATGTCATAATGGATTGGTAATAACTTCATGATAGACACCTTCATGGAATGTGCAGGAATGCGAAACAATTAGTAATATCACATTTGAAATAGGACATCATGGCATTTTCTTTTGTTATTATATTTTAGAAACGTCAGTCTGGTATAGTGAGGGTGGGTAGGTCAGATTAAGCTAAGGCCTAGCTGCTGCTACTAGTTGTGGTGAAGGTATATAGTTTTTCACAAGTGCATTTCAAGTTTTCTTTACGTAAGTGCAAAGTGCTGCTTTCTCCAAGCATCCTCCCCAGCTACAAAACTAGCTGATACTCACCAAGGATCAAAAAACACAACCAGAGGAGAATGAAGTTGGTTCCTCCATGAGCACTAAAAAAAACACAAGCATTGGCAAAGCCAACCTGTCTTGACTTTGCCCTATAGGAAGTGTTTGGTAATAGCGAAGTGACTGTTATCACCAACTGTTCACGAAAGAAAGTACTAGAATGAAGCTAAATATAGAGGAACAACAACAATCAGATGGAAGGTGGGATTGGGTCCTCTCTGCTAAACAGACTTCAGGAGCAGAGTCAAGTTTTACCGTCACAGAAGAGTGTTATGAAAGGGAGTAAGAAGATTAAGTTATTATTGCAAGTGATGAACTTAAAAGTCACACTTAACAAAGTAATGTACAATGGATACTTCTGACAAGGAGCCAGTATTTCAATTTTATATTTTAAAACACTTATGTGCATGCATGTCTTTACTCTCCGAACAAAAAAAGTCATAAATCAAACGTGTCATGATAGCCAAGTAAAACAAATAAAGGCAGAGGGCCGATTAGTGGATATTACTTCCTAAAAAAAAATAATTAGAAATGAAAATGTCCCTTGATAGCAACTTAAATCCGCCAAAGAGCACACAATAGGTCGCATTGACAAGCAACACGTCATGTCGCATCTGCCGGCTACTACATGGCTTATCACCAAAACTGAAAGACAATGCAGATGGGACAATACAAGTAGTCAAGAAATGCTATGGTTTTAATGGACAGTCCATCCAAGCAATTGCAAACCATGAACAGTACATGAAAGCGAATGGCAGAAGGGGCTGGGTCACAGCTGAATCTTTCTGTACTTTTTTTTGTACTTTTTTGACGAATTGATGAAACAACTAAAACTTTTCATAGTCAGACTTAAAAATACCAACAGATAGGAATTTATGCAGAATATTCCTCATGTCTCTGGTGACAGCTGTTGGTGACATGGTAAAGTGTTAGTTGATTAAGCATTTTTCATACTGCTGGGACGTTTTCTTAGCTTATTTAATTTGACTTTCGACAGCTTTTACTTTTTTCACAAATATAAATTTACCAACCGAGACACTTCTGCTGACGAGCTACAGTCAAATTGGCCTTCACTTCCATGTGCCAGCCTAATGAATCAAAAAATTTAGTGACTCTCGAAATCATGTGATGTTATCAAAAGAACTTGTGTATTCTAAGAGGTTTAACCTCCCGTTCAGTGCATGGCACGCATTCAAGATCATTATGAAACTACAGCAGTGACTGGAAGCTGCTTTGAACATTGATGAAGATTATATTAAACAGTAGCTCACTGAAGCCTGTAGATGGTATTGCAAGGTCAACTGAGTTCTTTGTCTAATAATAATTGGAGTAGTTCAAATGCCTGATACCTACCTGCAAGGAGAAACCCAGCCGTGTGGTGTATGCAGTGTGATGAAGTGTAAAACTGTACATACCGTTGGCTGAATTACTATGGAATATGTTTGCATTAATAAATCGTTAGCTCTCTTTATACTCTGCAGACTTTGCACAGTATGAAAGAAAACAAACAATTGGGAATCTGTACAATTTAACTCTACCAGGACTGTAGGGGATCCCTTTCAAAAATGTGACTGTAGAAAATCTTAAGTGCTCAGTTGGGAAACGTGGCTAATGAACATAATGCACTGACACAGTTAGGATTGGAATATGTTTCTGAAAGGACATTAAATGGTACTTATCAGAAAGATTTTACCATTAAAACCTCAAATAAAAAGGTAAACATGTATCCCTAATCCATCCGAGTATTTCCAAATTACTTCTAAAATATGTTCCCATGCAAACTTCGCTTTAGCTACTAAACCTTGATTTGTGAAAGCTATTTTGTTAGTACATCTGGATATACATTATGGATACGATGCACAGGCCCAATCTGCATCACAGATACACGTAAGCCTGTGCGTTGGGCAGAAAGTCGGACAGTGGTCTGTATCACAGCAAATTAACCGTTCCCAGCCTTGGTGTGAACCCAAGCCAACACTGGGAACAGTGCATTAGTGAATGGGGGACTGGTTATTTCATGCCACCAATTGCTTTTCACTGTGCAAATGTCAACCTCTCTGATTTCAAAGGGGATGGGGGTAGAGATCCTCTTGAGCCTTCCAAGAGTTGTTGTCTGGGGGCCCACTTTCTGTGCACAACCTCTCTGTGGTGCGCAATCAATGCATCTTCTAATAATCTCTTTGCCTCTCTGCACTTCAGTAATACGGTATATATACAACACCCAACTCATCCTAGTGGCGTGAGACTGGGTCAAGAGAGAAATATACCCAGAACTTCTGGGCATGAGCATCTGTCCTCGAATCAGGCTACCACTGTGGAAGGATGTTCAATTGCAGCAACAGGCCAGGTTTCCACACCTGAGTCTTTGCAATCGACATCTCCATTTTTGGAGATTGAGCGACGATGGTTTACTATGTTTGATATACCCCCTGAAACTATTAACCTTGCTGCCAGACTTCCCTCTACAGAGTCTATTTATGTTGGGTGCTGGGACAAAAAAAGTGCCTAGGAGTGGAGTCTGCAATACACACCCCGTACAAGCCAGACTGTGGGATGTTTTATTGTTCATTTTATCTTTGGCCCAGTAAGGTCTTGCAGCAGGCGCTTTTGAAGTTTATTTGCCAACCATTCTGGCCTTTTTGTATTTGCCAGACCAACCATCCTTGTTTAAATCACATGTTTTGATGTTGTTTATTAAAGGTTTGGCACACCTATTCCCTCCCAAACCATTAGTGATGCTACATAGGGATCTTAATTTGGACTGGACATTCAACATGTGCACTCCCCTGGAACCAAAGCACTGCTGCTTGTTGCATCTTTTGGCTCTCAAAATTGTCTTTCTCATTGTGATCGCTTCAGCTCGTCACGTGACTGAGCTCCATGACCTACACTACGTTTTCCCCAGACAAACTAAGTTTGGGGACCCGAGCTGCCTTTTTGTCTACAGTGTGACTCCTTTTCACATTTGACAGTCCATCACTCTCCCAACATACTTTTCCCAGCCTTAGCCCTTGAAAAGGAGGAGAGACTCCATTGGCTGGACCCCAAAAGAAACAAACCTTTACTCCAATCTCACCAAAGATCATTGGGTGGATGATCACATTTTTGTGAAATTCTCTGATCCAAAGAAAGGTAAGGCAGTGCAGAAAATGACTTGTCAATGAATAGTCCTCTCCATTGAGATCTGCAATGCATTGGACAAGTAGCAGTGTCTGGGAGGACCTAGGACTCATTCCACCATGGTCAAAGCTACTACTCCTGTAATAACACGTGAAGTGCCTGTCCACACCTGTCAGGATGCTCTATGGGCACACGTTCACGAAGCACCACTACATTGACAAACAGATCCATCGGGAGGTTAAATCCCCCATTTGGTCCTCCAAGACGTTTTGGTCGGAGCCTCCTGCACAGTCCTTCCACCTTGGGAGGTACTGCTTTTGGCATATATTCTAAATGTGAGGACACTGCGGTTTGAAGAAGAGGTTACTTACCTTCAATAATGCTCTTTCTGGTGGATACTCAATCTCACCACAGATTCCTTCCTGCCCTCACATCTCCTCGTTCTGTGGAGTGGTCTCTTTTTACAATCTAAAAAGCCCCAAACTAGAGATCTTCACAATGGGACTGACAATTCTTTTGTGCTCTGTGTTGAGGGGCACTGAAAGAGTCAAGTAATAAACTGACCTTGGCATGCAGGGGTGGTACTCCATCACTTCTGGGGTGGAACAAAGGCAATGTGGCACCACCTAGTGGTCCACTGCGGCACTGGTGAAAATTCTTTGGATGCAGTCTAGTGCCTGGGGATATTCTAAAGGTGAGGAATCTGTGGCTACATAGAGTATCCACCAGAAAGAGCATTATCAAAGGTCACTTGTTCTACTTGGCCACAGGTTGGAATTCCCCATGGTCAATGGGCGGTGTGTTTGTGTGGATTCCTCCTTTACCTGAAAATACTGAAAAAAATAAGCTGTTGAATAATTGAAAAGGTTAGTCCATCTGTGACTGTGAGTATTAAGGCTGTGTGGAAAAGATTGGTTTCCTGAAAGGAATAGATTATTCAGTCATTTTTACTTTATCATGGGTGTAACCTAAATTGTGTCAAAGAAACTGGAAACCCAAATCAAGATGGTGTGACATTGCTTACAGCTTTGCATACACGATGGACTTCTCACCCAATGGTCAGTGTCTGAAATCACATAGAAGAAACCCAGTGGGCCATTTCAGTCAATCCAGGTCTACCACATCTGTTTTACCAACATGCAAATTACCTTGTTTTTCCTAATATATATTTAATCCAAAATGAATAGATCCTTTTGTTTATGCAATATCCTGGAGTGGGTCAAAGACAGAAAGGGAGTTTAAACTACCTAAGACTCTCAAACCTTAGTTTCAAACCTTTCTCTGGCACCAGATGAAATTGTGCGTATTCTGTATCCCCATTGTCTAATGTGACAAGATCAATTTTATTCTGGTGTGGAAGTTCCTCTATGTTGTTTCTATCAGTGAAAGCACATGCCGCCTACCTCGAGTCAGGTGAGTCAACAGACACTGAAACAAACAGGCAGAAAAAGGAGGTGCTAAAGACACTAGCCGCCAGGTTCCAGGATATTAGCGAAACGCCCATTTACACAGTTGTCATAGGAAATTACCTCACTTCAGTTTGTTTGAATTGCACATATATTGTATCATGCATTGTAACAATCAACAAGCAGCAAAACAGCTAAATTTAGACGAAGAGAGCCTAATGACATAACCTTCTAGTATTCACACCATGTGAACAAGACAGCCCTGGTTGTTAAATGCCCCAGAAAGGCAAGTCTCACACAGAGAGATGAAGATAATGAAGACAATGAGAAGGCACAGCGACTGACCGCATTAGACTCTGCTGATCAGTGCCAGAATAAACCCTATGGAGACCCCAAGGCAGTCGAAATTTCGCCCCCCCACCCCCAGCAAATGATCTCCTAATACGTTTTTAACTTTAAAAACCAACAATTGTAATTAACCAATTTTAATACACAAACTAAACATTAACAATTATTAATGTTATTAAACATGTTTTTTTACATTACTTTTAATAAACCAACAACTCTTTAAATATTTACTTTCCTCAATTTGTTTGTGGCGAAATCTTTCAGGATATCTTGGAAGTCTACCTTTTGCAAGACGTGGCACTCAGTGGAATATTTAATGTCATTTTTTTATTTCTTTGAGTTGATTCATTGTTTTCTATCTTTTGGAAACAATTTGGGAAAGCTTGATTGTTATTTTGTTTCAAGAGCAAATCAATATTATTTTGATCCGGTGTCGCGGCCCCCCTATTAGGAGTGGGGCTCATAGGCTACTGTTTACTTTGCCTATTTGGTATTCTCACACTGCTGCAGATGCTGAAAATGCCGAGCTTATAAAAAATGTTCAACCTGTAGCTTTATTTGTCTAGTAGTGTGGTGAAAGTGATGCAAGTCAGTTTCTTGTTTCTTTAGGTTTTTTGTGTGAGTTTTTTTACTCAGTACCGACTGTTTAAGTGCGGCGTTGCTACCTTAAGATGCAGACTCGTTGCTGGGGTGACAAATTAAGTGTTCTACAATTGGCAAAAGTTGCCTGGGTGTGCTTGGCAGCCCTTCCAACCAGCTTTGACAGTGAAGGAGCATTTAATACTGCGGAGGATGTTTACTAAGAAAATCATTCCAGCCTTCTGCACGAACATGTTGATTGCCTCGTGTTTCTTGAATGTAATCTAACGCTCAAACAGTTCATGCATATTCAAAATAAATTTGGACGGCAGTGCGTGTACAATGTTAACCTTTAACCTTTCTGAAATGACTTGCCTACTGTCATGTCATGAACATTTCATTAGAGCAAGCCAGCAACTACTCATTTTAGACTAAAGTTGAATAAACTAAAATTAACACGAGATGTGTCATCTGCCAGCCACTGGTAACTGTGCTCATTGATTTTGGGTAAACTAGTTTAAATACTGTATTGCATAAAAACAAACGTAATGTTTCCCCCAAGGGTAGAGTTCTTGAAATTGATACTAGCAGGAATGAGTAATTTTTCCCCAAGGTCTCTCAGATTTTCTTGTGTTTTCTAGGAGCTGAATAGCAGGCACTGTTTTTTTTCCAGTGCTCCTACTGAAATGACAAGTGTAAAGAGTATGTCCACCAGGTTCCTTTCTTGGAGAAATTAGGGACACCCAAAGGAGAATAGGAGAACCACTTGATCAGAGACTTGTTACTCACATTAATTTGCCTAGTTATTTGACCGAGGATAACTGCATAAAATGGATTCCCACTAAAAGCTCAAAAGACACTGTGCTCGACTTTAACAACATATATCTCTCTGACCTTCAGGTGCATTTACACGGAAGCAAATCCATGTTAGTCCAGCGACCCAGCCTATGTACACCCTAAGCTCAAGCCTCAGGGCACAACAAATCTCAACCTTTTCAGAAAAAAAATTGCAAACTGTTATCCTCTAGTGGGCTATTAAATAAACCTCATGCCTCGGGGGAAATTGAATGAAGACCATGGGTCCTAGATTCTCCATTCGCTGACGGGACTTACATATAGATTCATCAAAGTCCTCTTTTGCGAGTCTGTATTAGCGATTATTAAGGAATCGCTATTACAGACTCGCAAAACGGGATGCATGTAGAAATTGCAATATTTTTTGCAATTTCTACTGCTTCCTTATTTGCGATTCGCAAATTGCTAATCGCAAATAAGGATGCGATTTCCCGTTCATTCCTATGGGCCTAAAGGCCCATAGGAATGAATGGGGAGTCAATCCTTATTTGCGATTAGCAATTAACGAATCGCAAATAAGGATGCGATTTCAAAGGTGCCAGCCCTGTAGCACCCCTGAAATGGAAATGTACACTGATGTTGCACACACACATTGAAGGACTGGGTTCTTTAAGACCCAGCGGTGCCAGGGGACAACACCTGAAACCTTCGTGGGTAACCTGCTCCGGCGTACGAATGACAGAGACACGGGACACTTCCTTCGGCGTCAAAGATTCAAGGTTTATTTACTGCAGGGAACACAGAAGTCACGACAAGTACAACACGTGCAACTTGGGGAGACTGCTTCAAATTGGTTCTGTGGATCGCTCCTTTTATACACGATTTTCCCATAGGTTTGCATAGCAGACAAAGGTTTACAACCCGGTTCCCACAATTATCCCCGAGAGGGGTCGCTTTGGTCACTTTGATGCTCATAAGGTCCGGAACATAAGTGCGGAAACATTTGGCGGTTCCCAACTGTAAAAACCCATCTTCCCACCATTAGTACATTCCAATCAGCAGTAAAACAGATCGAAAATAGGAACAGGGACAGGTGTAGAGGAAGATGGAAACAGTAGGGAGATTGGAAAGGGTGTAAAAGAGGAGGTATCGGGAAACACGAGATGCAGGCATCAAAGGGACGTGCCTAATGAGATGCACGGCTGAGACAATAAACCGGCACGGCAAGATGAGCCTCGAGCGGGGCCATCTGCCTTACAGTATCATCCCCCTCATCATAAAGACACTTACAAAGGACATGTGTCTTCCGCAAATATCTTGGGAGTCCCAGGGTCGCGAAGCGGACAACGTCCGTTCGCTGGCTACTTGAGGGCAAGAGACAAAATGGATGCCGTATCTAAGATGGAACCCGTGGGTACAGAGGAAAAACCCACATAACAAACGAACGGTTTAAGTTAGCACAGCGAAACTGCGCACACTTACTAAACTCGTCATTTGCGGTTTGTAGATATCAGACTCGACCATATTCGTGCGAGTCGAAAACACCACTTACAATTGTCACGGAACCTCAGACGCTCCTTTTGCCCTCATGTAGGCAAGCACTAGTCGGAATCATATTCGATATTCATCAGACCATCTAGATGTTGCTGTAGCATAGCTCTGTCCAACCGAGTCCCCTTGGTAACAGGTGGCTGTCTCATACACGTTGTAGCACAGAGGCCACATAAGGCAGGACCGCACTGCACACAAAGGCAACACGTGAACAGGAACGCTACAACGACTCCGATGATCATCAGAATCTTCCAACCCCAAGTCGACATCAGGCCCCAAAACCACCCAAGTAGCGTCCAATCCCCTACATCCACGTGTATGGATTCAGAGATCTTATGCAACTTTGAGATGGCTTGATAGACAGTCGGAGCATTATCAGGAATGAAAATACAGCAGCTCGAATGGATCACCTTACATACCCCACCTCGATCTGCTAAGATCACGTCTAAAACCATACGGTTTTGTAACGTCATAAGTCTATCTGCCTGAAGTTCTGTGGTGATATTACCAAGGGCACTGGCAGTAATATTAGCTGTCGATTCTACCACTCGAGTCAACTGTCTCAGGTTCCTACTATTAACCATAGGTCCCCAAAACGGGAGGAAACCCTTGAAAAAGTCTCCAGCCTCTTGACCGGCAGTATCCTCTTCGCTAATTACGCCTCTCACAACTCTAGTCTTGTGATAATCTGCATCTACAGTGAACGTCGGAGGCAACAAATTCGCGATAAAACATGAGCCCATGAAGTCAGAGGGCAACCATGCATACGCACGATCATGACAGATAAAGTATGTACCCTTGGCGGCCAAAAACACAGGGGACGAGACCATCGGCAGAATGTAATTTTCAGTGCAAGCACTCTCTCCAAGTCGGGCTTTCGATCTTCGGCCACGACCTATTAGACAAAAATTACCAATGTGGGGTACGACCCATATCGGAGGCGAGCTTTTAAGCTGTTTTTCACTAGTGAACACACTATACTCGCCTCTACTTAGGACCCTATAGGCTTGTACCTCTTCTTCAGGAATAAGCGAAGGATCATAGATATCGCTATCTAAGTCTTCAATCGCTATAGACAAAGGTTTCTGGTACGAAGTAGGACCAGAGTAGGGGGAACGTGGTTCTCGAATGGGGTGGAAACCTAGTGCGCTTCGAAACATTGTTTGAAATGCTCGAGCAGACCCTTGGGAACTATACGGTAACACCAGATATGGAATTCCCTTATCCGTAGTATGTGGCATCAACCCACACACCCAACAATTAGTAGTGTTAACCACTAACTGATGCTGATGAAGGAGCTGAATAAAGGAATTGTTGCGGAATTCTGCACGTCTAGCCTGCTCGTGTTCAGGTAAGATATGAAAAGAATGCGGAGAAGCAGTGGAGGTGAGTTTAGGGTCAGGGGTAGGAGTAGGTATAGCAGAAGGTAAGAAGTAAGACATCGTGTAATACACCCCACCCGCCAATAATGCAGAAACAGTCAAAAACAATACGAATATTTGGAACATAAAACATTTGGTACGACTGAGTTGCTGCAGCTTGAATCTTTGTGCTTGAGCCCCTTCCAAGTCCGTCAGCTTCGAAAATGCCATCCCCTATGACCGTCCGCAACGTTTCTTGACGCACTTCGTTCTGTGTAGCAGCAGTCAATCCCTAGGAGTTCCCAGGAACCGACGGTCTTTAACCTAGTGTCAAGACCTACTAACCAGAAGGAAGTACGCGCGCGGCCCTACGGTCTTTATTTCACAAATATATATGCGAAAACAATGTTTCTCAGCTGTGGAAGCAAAAAAGAGGTGTAAGAAATGGAACTCAACGAATATATACAAAAATAATTACAGTGATATGAGTGTTCAAACTGATCGTGGAAAACGGGATAATGCAATTGTCAAGGGACAGAACAGGATCTTTTATTAGTCTCTGGTGCTGGATCGCAAAAAGTATCGGGTTTTCCCAGGACGTGTCTGTTCGTCAAACAAAGGATCCGTTGAAGAGACAGCGTTCTGTTGATCAGTTGAATGTTCTGGTCTTGAGTCTTTTGCTGACAAATGTTCAACAGTGTCTTTCTGCTGCACTGAGGATTCTCCGACAGGTTGTGCGTCGCTGAAAGGTACAAACGCCGGCAATCCTTCGGTTTCAGTTGATGCAATGCCTCTCCTCACCCACGAGTCTGCTGGCAACGGGATAGGGACTTTTTTGGTATGGGTGGCATGCACCCAGTTTTTCCGACCCTCTAGACGAACTGCAGTTCTCGTGGCAAGGAGGACCTGGTAGGGTCCAGTGAACCTGGGATCCAAATTGTTCTTGCGCGAAAAGTTGCGCGTCACCACCCAATCTCCGGGCTGGAGCTGGTGGCCTGGACTCTCCGTCTGCGTCGGCAGTGCTTCGTAAACCTGTTGGTGAATTAACCTCAGTTTAGCAGTCAAGTCATGAAGATAATCGATCAACATTGGATACTCAAGATCACAGAACGTACCTGGCCTAGGAACCCCCCAAACATTCGCAGGACGACCGAACACTATTTCGTAGGGACTAAGCCCTACTCGGGAGTGTACAATCGCCCTAGTTGACAGTAATGCTAAGGGTAAAGCGTCAGGCCACGAGAGACCAGTCGTAGCCTGAATCTTTGCTAGCTTTAGTTTAAGGGTGCCGTTATACCCTTCAACCAAACCAGCTGACTGGGGATGGTTGGCGCTATGGAATTTCTGATTAATTCCAAGGCCCTTACACACACTCTTCATCACACTCCCCACAAACTCACTTCCGTTATCTGACCCCACAACTCTAGGCATTCCGTACCGAGGAAAGTATTCCTTCAGTAGGATTTTCGCAGTAGACAAAGCAGTATTGTCTTTGAGAGGATAGGCCTCGATCCATCGGGAGAATGCGCAAACCACAACTAAAACGTATTTCAGGTTATTGCATCGCTCCATATGGATGAAGTCCAATTGAATCACCTCAAAGGGACATGAAGGGGGAGCAAAACTGCCAGGAGGAGTTGGGGTTCCCTTGCCAGGATTGTACAACATACACACCATACAGTTCTTAACCAAGCGTTCAGCACATTTCGTAATACCATCATTCTTCCACACAGGGGACAGCAACTTACAAATACCTTTCGCACTAATATGTGCTAACCCATGCGCCATTGTCACAACGGCCAGCACATACGCATCGGGCAGCATCCACCTTTTCTGATCCGATAAATCAATCCAACAACCATGCGCATCCAACTTTCCCGTACTTTCTTTCCACTTCATCTTTTCAGTCTCGGTGGCCTCATTCTGAATTGCTTTCACACTCTCGATAGTGTCCTCACACATACTCGATTCTGTAGGCCACCTAACCGAACTCGTCACATACATTCGAGTGCTAAGGTTCCGGGCAGTTTCCTTAGCAGTCTCATCCGCAAACGCATTACCACGACCAACATCATCCGTCACCTTACGATGCGCACTACATTTGACAATCGCCACTTGCTTAGGCAACGTAAGTGCATCCAAAAGATCATTCACAAGCTGGCCATGCTGAATCTTCGTACCATGCGATGTTAGAAAACCTCTCTCTCTCCACAACCGTCCAAAACTATGTGCGACGCCAAAGGCATATTGGCTGTCGGTAAACACATTCACACGTTTCCCTTTCGCTAACACACACGCTCTAGTGAGAGCGATCAGCTCTGCGGCTTGGGCAGAATTCTGATTTAATCTCGCAGTCTCAACAACAGTAGTCAATGTTACAACAGCATAAGCAGTAGTCACATCGCCATTCGGCAACTTGAAACATGAACCATCCACATACAGCGTTCCATCTGGGTCTTCCAATGGGGTGTTTTTAAGGTCCACTCGACCTTTTGTTTCCTCCTCTGTCCTCAAATAACAATCGTGTTCTGTTATTTCATCTGACTCTGAGCTAATTGGTAACAAAGTTGCCGGATTCAGGACATTACAACGTTTTATTTGAATGTGGCTTGCCAACAGCGTCAACTCGTACCCAGACAACCTCGCACTCGTCAAGTGCTGAGTTTTCGTACGATTCAAAAGAGTGTCGACTGCATGCGGAACCATCACCGTAAGCATATTATCCATGACCAATCCTGCTGATTGTCGGATGGAGACCGCAGCTGCCGCTGTTGCTCTCAAGCAACTCGGCAATGCTCTAGCTACCGGGTCCAAGGTCGAGGAAAAATATGCACATGGATGTTGCTTACCACCAAAAGGTTGCGTTAAGACACTCAACGCACAACCTTCTCTCTCGTGAACATATAATGTAAACGGCTTGCTATAGTCAGGAGTACCTAACACAGGAGCCGAACACAATGAATCACGTAATTCAGAAAAACTTTTCTGACATTCTTCCGTCCACGGTAAAGGAGTCGAAACATCCTTGCACGTAAGAGCTACCAATGGTTTCGCTAGCAATGAAAAATTTGGAATCCATTGCCTGCAATATGACGTGATACCTAGAAAGGCACGCACATCTCTTTGGGTTGTTGGCACAGCCATTCGCGCAATTGCTGCAATTCTCTCTGGGGTCAACCGCCTTCCCTCCTTTGACAATAAGTGACCTAGATAGGTTACTTCTTGACAACAATATTGGAGTTTAGAAGGGGACACCTTGTGATTTAACTCGCAGAGATGTTGCAGCAGCGACACCGTAGCAATTTTGCAAATGTCCTGAGTATCTGCAGCTACCAATAAGTCATCGACGTATTGGATTAAGGCCGCACCAGCCGGCAACCTAAACGCATCCAGTTGACCCTTCAAGGCTTGGCTGTAAATCGATGGACTTTCACAGTAGCCCTGAGGAGCGCGTTTAAACCGGAAGCTGCGTCCACCAAGAGAGAAACCGAAAAGGTCTCTGCTCTCTTCTGCAATCGGGATGCTGAAGAACGCATTCTTCAAATCAATCACCGAAAACCACGATGCAGAAGCTGGAATCAGAGTCAGTAGCGCCGTGATGTCAGGCACAACGGGGAACTGAGGAATCACAATTTTATTCACCTCCCGTAAATCGATAACAAAATGATAAACAGGTGGTTTCGAAGGATCAGTACGTTTTAGAATGGGCAGTACAGGGCTGTTGCACACGTTTCCCCGTGTTTCCTCAATAACGTCTTTCTCGATCAAATCATAGATGATCGCTAACAACGCTCGTTCACCATCAAGAGAGATACGATATTGGGGAATACGTGGCAATCGCACATTAGATTTCAACTGAACAACATAAGGTGAGATATCAAGCAGGCCCACATCATTGGGACCTGTTGCCCACAAAGACGTAGGAAGAGAACTCAATTCCGGTGGAAGCTTATCGAGAGACAAGTACATAGGAGAGACAACCCTCTCTCCCAACGTAAGCTTTACACCCGCAGGAGAACAATACAAAGTTGCATACAAACGTTTAAGCAAATCCAGACCCAAAAGATTTTCACCACAACCCGTGGCTAAAATCAACGGAGCTTCTAGCTCACGAGGCCCAATTGTAAGGGGAAAAGGGCGCGAAACTGGATTGCTAACGGGGGCGCCAGAGAATCCAACGGAAACATTTGTTAAGCCAGACAAAGGTGCGCCAGGGAGTTTCGAATGCTTAATGGAACTTTTCGCTGCACCAGTGCCCAACAGAAAAGGCTCAACGACGCCCGATGTAGCAACTGCGACGTAAGGCCCTCTCTGATCAACCGGAACTGATACTACTCCCTCTCCTTGTCTTCGGCTGTCCTAGTAATTACTGTCGTCAGTTCCCTGATCGACGTAATAATCGTCTACATTGTACTGCGCAGATCGTCCTTGCGACGATCCACGTTGATCAAAACAATTATCGGAATTTGATGAGTTATCTGAGCGATCATTCTGAGCACCACGACCTCTACCACGTGGTGCCTGCTGCGAACCACCACGACCTCCTCTAGATGAGTTACCACTATTACGTTCATTTAGAACAGGACAATTGAATTTGATATGACCCTCCTGTCTACAATAGGCACATTGATTGTACCCTAACGAGGATCTTTGGGAAGAGGAGTCATTACGAGATTGTGATCGGTTCGATTGCGGCTGCGATCTATTTTGTTGCAAAGTATTCTGATTCGAACGTGGAGGATAGGCCTGCTGTAACAACACTTTAGTTTTAAGCTCTTTCGTCTTTTTATCGGCGCGGTCGTTCTCTTCTTTCTCTCTATTCTCATAATATTGTGCCGTGGCCAATATCTGAGCTGAAGTAGAAACGGCCCACGCACTCTCTGAATTCTTCAATTTATTGCTCAAATCGGGCAATAAGTTCGACACAAATTTATCCACGAACAACCTTTGACCACCCTCAGTGCTCATATCCTGACCACTATGATCAATGAATGCCTCCTCGAACCTCGTAAAGAAGTCGGAGACACTCTCGTCCTTTTTCTGTTTACAAGCTGACAATTTGTCCCAGTTCACTCTCATAGCTGGCATAAGAGTTTTCATTAACGTGATTATTCTTTGAGGGAGAGCAGTAATGAGTTGTTCAGGCTTAGCCCCACCAACTTGTCGCGTATCGGCCGCAATAAGAGCAGCCCAATCGCCACCTAATTCATTTGGATGATTCTCCTGACGAATCTTAGCCCATACCGGTTGCGGTACAACATTGCCAAACAGCATGTCAATATCAGCAAGATTCATTACCGTAGCATCTACGAGCTGCGATAATTCCTTATAGTACCCTGCAGGATTTTTGCGAGGGTCAGGCAAAGATTGCTTTACCTGTAACACTTCCGAGCGTTTCCATGGGAGATGTATCCATACTCTCTGGAAATGTGGCAGAATAATAGGATTAGCATTAGCATCACCTGGCATCCATACTGGTGGAACTTCACGCATAGGAAATTGACCAGACTCATCTGGCTGTCTTTCAATATCCTCAACAAACAAGGCTTGAGGTATGGGAGCGGGACGAAAAGATAACAACCGTTCAACAGCACGTCGAACATTGGAATCCACTATCAGTCCAGTCGAGAACTGAAGCTGTAGATCAGACAAAGCGGTCAGCACCTCGTCAGGTGCGTCGGCCGATATCTGATCACGAAGGACCTTACACATTTCCTCGAACACAAATCTTTGGGTTGGTATATTGAATTGACAAAACGTGTCGAGTACAATACGTGGTGGATTTCTAAGGGGATGCGTCATCCATCCCATCGCCATATTATATAGCGAAGCGCGTTCCCTGTTACCAGGAAGCTGACTACGTCTCTGAGGACCATCTGAACCAGCGGACCCAAGAACAGGTCCGAGCGAATGAAAGAAACTAGCCGCAAGAGGAGAATTACGACTACGAGTAGAGGGAGAAGTATAGGACACAGGACTAACAAGCGAAGGAGTAGAGACAGAAACAACAGCAGGAGTTAACAGAGCAGGAGCAGTAGCGGGAGCAGGAGTATGTGGAAGCGGAGGAGCAGTAGGAATAGCAACAGGCAAAGGAGCAGGAACAGTCGGAAGAACGGGTGCAGGTTGAGGAACAGGCAAAGGAAGAATAGGTGCAGGAATAGGTACAGGAGGAACCACAGGAGCTGTGGTACCCTGTACATACGGAGGTGGCGACTTCATAAGATAGGACATTAAAGGATCCTCAACTGCCTCTTCCTTCTTTTCCAACTCCGTAGGCAAAGTAGGATAGCACTTATCTATAGTCATACGCTGTAGCCTGTCAAACACTTCCTTTTCCTTAACCTCCTTATCATGCTGAAATTGCTCTGCTTTCTTTACAATAGCAGCAACACTATCTCTCTGATTTCGTTTAGTCTGTCTGATTTCTTTCTGTCGGGCTTCTTTACGCCACAACCGAAAGGCATCAAACATGGCCGGCCTTGACTTTTTCTCGAACAATTTAGCCTCTAAGTTATCTAGGATCGGGGTCTCAAAGCTACCATGAGGTGGCCAACTAAGGACACCGTCCTTCTTTGTATAGCGAATCCAATAATCATTAAAAGTAATCGGGCCTAGCCCATGTTTACTGTACAGTTCATAAGTCGGAGTTCCAACCGGAGGTATCGGACACGAGTCCTCCAGTCGGGAATCCGCACCACAAGGTCTGAAACAACTAAACAAAGTACTACGACTAGGCATCTTGCACACTAGCCGAGTTTCACAAACTTCAAGGGTTACGGGATTTACCAAGTCCCAGCAAAGAGCTGATACCCTCGGTTTTTGGCGTCTGCAGGCGTCAAATAACACAACAAAGTACGCTAGCAAAGTGTCACCGACAAAAACACTCACACAGCGTCAACAACAAAAACACTCGCTAAAGTGTCAACAACTAAGGACTCTGGGAGCGACCCACAAATACTTAACTCAAAGATCGATGGCGTCACCAGGAAGGCCCGTCAATCGTCTCGCTATACCAAGGTCTACGCCAGGCGCCAAAACAGGTCTACAGTCAGGGCAGCAGTCCGTCGCAGCCGTCAGGAGGAGGGAATCTTCGCGGGAAAAGTCTTCGGGCCACTTGTTTCGACAACAGGATCGATGAAGCGGAGTGCACCTTCCCTCGGAGATTTCACACGAAGTTCCTCACGATCGTCGGGCTTGGACCGGTACCACTGATGCAGCCCCACATTGGGCGCCAACTGAAGGACTGGGTTCTTTAAGACCCAGCGGTGCCAGGGGACAACACCTGAAACCTTCGTGGGTAACCTGCTCCGGCGTACGAATGACAGAGACACGGGACACTTCCTTCGGCGTCAAAGATTCAAGGTTTATTTACTGCAGGGAACACAGAAGTCACGACAAGTACAACACGTGCAACTTGGGGAGACTGCTTCAAATTGGTTCTGTGGATCGCTCCTTTTATACACGATTTTCCCATAGGTTTGCATAGCAGACAAAGGTTTACAACCCGGTTCCCACAATTATCCCCGAGAGGGGTCGCTTTGGTCACTTTGATGCTCATAAGGTCCGGAACATAAGTGCGGAAACATTTGGCGGTTCCCAACTGTAAAAACCCATCTTCCCACCATTAGTACATTCCAATCAGCAGTAAAACAGATCGAAAATAGGAACAGGGACAGGTGTAGAGGAAGATGGAAACAGTAGGGAGATTGGAAAGGGTGTAAAAGAGGAGGTATCGGGAAACACGAGATACAGGCATCAAAGGGACGTGCCTAATGAGATGCACGGCTGAGACAATAAACCGGCACGGCAAGATGAGCCTCGAGCGGGGCCATCTGCCTTACAGTATCATCCCCCTCATCATAAAGACACTTACAAAGGACATGTGTCTTCCGCAAATATCTTGGGAGTCCCAGGGTCGCGAAGCGGACAACGTCCGTTCGCTGGCTACTTGAGGGCAAGAGACAAAATGGATGCCGTATCTAAGATGGAACCCGTGGGTACAGAGGAAAAACCCACATAACAAACGAACGGTTTAAGTTAGCACAGCGAAACTGCGCACACTTACTAAACTCGTCATTTGCGGTTCGTAGATATCAGACTCGACCATATTCGTGCGAGTCGAAAACACCACTTACAATTGTCACGGAACCTCAACATGTCCAAAGGACATGTGTGTGTGTAACATGCAACTTAGATAAATGCACTAAAGTGCATTTTTCTAAGTTTTCGCTATTTACCACGTAGTTAGACTTTGCGGTAAATAGTGGCCCCGGATTGCGAATTCGCAATTTTAAAATGGTACATGCATTGCATATAAGGAATCGCAAATTGCGATTCCTTAAATGCAATCGCAATTTGAGAACTAGCAATTATTTGCGAATTCTTAAATTGCGAGAGCATGAACCATTGATGAATCCCAAATGCAATTTTTGCGGGCGCAAACAGCCGATTTTTGCGATTCGCACCGTTTGCGCTCGCAAAAATGTTTGATGAATCTACCTGTTAAACTCTTCCTTATCCTTACCATATCCTCACATAGCCTCGTTTTTTTCCACAACATTTTTTTGTGACAAGGAGGAGCTGGTTAAGAAGCCACGGTATGGGTTGACAGCAGAAAAATCATCCCAGCCCATTAGAGTAAAATTTTCATTCAAATTGTGTCTTGCAAATAGTTTCGTAAACCAAACTGTCACTGTATCATTATAATACTCTATTATAAATATGCTTTAAAAATACTTAATACATTGACATCAACCTAAGAAAGAAACGAATTGGACCAATAGATACCTTACTGCCAAGTTTGGTATAATCACGCCCATGTGAATGTTTGAGCCAAAATTATTTCAAATGAGACACAATAAATGTGGGCTCCATGTTCAAATTCTTCCCCACACCCACACACACTACATACCTTTTCTTTTGAATAGTCTGTAGAAAGGTCTCCATGATCGACCTTGTTGGCATAAGTAAGTTTTTTTTTTTTTTGCAGTTCTACCCAAACTAGGGTGCAGGTATTATTAGCTGCATAAGTGTTTTGCCTGTGAACTTTTAGTTGTAAGCAATACTAAGGAATACTATTGACAACTCTGTAGTATAGTTCCTCTTCAGGACTACCCACAGTGTTTTCTGAATATTATCCCAATAATACACTCTTCCCAGAGCGGTAAGAGGTAAAGATGATCTTCTGTTTTACCACCTGTCCGGTGAAGTTCAGTACTCCCCATGTTTTCTATATCCATAAACCATCTCTCCCCAAAAACAGAACAGTCACTCTCTGGTGTTAACGCCACTACAGTCAACCTACAATTATGTTTTTCTTTGGGCGCAATTGGCTACAATCCTTCCTACCCAAGCATATCATTGCTAGCTCTTTTGCAATCCAATATTCTTTGACTGCTTAGCCATGGCTCCAGGGCTCATGCATCTGGCTCTCCTGGGTAGGCCCATACAGATAGTATCCTACTTGTGATCCACATCAATGGGACTCCTACTCTATGATGCGGATTACCCTAAACCTGGTAAGTATCGGCTTGTGTGATTGCGTCTCATGCTCTCTACAACACGTCATGTTAGGGGCAGCAACATCATACCATGTTTAGGTTATGTTTACGGCCCTCGCACACCTCACTTAACCCATCCCATAGAGATAAAACTTTGAACAACTCTATTTCAACCATACATTCCAAGAGGCCGTCCAGGAGCACGATGAAAATTGGAGACCTTTGCAACCCAGTCAGGGGTATGAAGCGCTGTATAAATAATACTGTACAACTAAACCAGCACTTGGCCTCACACCTTTCCCAAATCTCGATTTCAATTTAATTAAGGGGCTCATTAAGATAGTGGTCGGTCGGACCGCTGAGGATATTGCGGCGGTCAGGAGACTGCCGCACAAGCAGTCGGCAATCTGACCACAGCATTAGGGTGCAACCACTGGGCTGTCGATTGGAAAGTTCTCCTTTATACAGCGGATTATGCTGCGTTCCAGGATAAGGGCTGCAGCACAAGATGCCATGCAAAGGAGCACTTTCTGCACATTCATGCACCGTGTGCCATGAACCATGTGTTTCATGGCACACTGTGCATGGAGGTGCGTAGTGGCACTACATGTGGCCCACGATGGACGGAGGCCTTGTTTGGGGCCCCCAAAATCAATTTCTGATAGCCTTTTCATGGCGGTCTTTACAACATGAATAGGCTGTCCTAAAGGGATATAGTAATCCCGACGGCGGTGCCTGCCTCGGCACCGCCTCCATTCGGGATTCCGATTCCGACTGCTGCTCTGTCAGGATCACTGATCTTGGTGGAGGCACTGGTCTTCCCCTGACCACTGTGGGTCTGACTGCTGGTATTGTAATCTGGCGGTCAAACCGAGAAGCTGTCAGCAGTTGGACTGCCACTGAAGGCCTGTCGGTGGCGATCCGACCGCTATCATAATGAGCCCCTACGTCTTAGTAAAAATTAGCATGTGTATCTCTGCTGCTTTTGCTGAGGAGTAAGTCTACAGTACAGAAATAAAAAACCTTATTGAAAAGGGTGCACCTTTCTATAACCTTCCTCCCTCAAGCACATTTTTCTGAAGTAAAATATAAAACTACTTTGTGTATTTGAGGCTGTCACTGAAACTACAAGATAGCATCAAAGAAGTTGGCATGGTTTGATACACTTCAGTGTCCTATAAATCAAATCCTTCTCAAAGTGCAGTTGCCTTTTTGCAGTTCCATGTAGCGCAAACTTATAGTAAAGACGTTAGAGAGTTTTAGAACAGAACAGCCCACCTTTTCTTAATGGAAGGGGAGAGTAAGTAATTTGCCTAGGGCCACAGGATGCTGAGCTGAGGCCCGGTTTCAAAGCTCTCCGTTTCCTAAGGCGGCAACTCTAGTCGCTAGGACACATCTAATTTTTGAGTAACTGCACTACATCCAATATCTTCATCATCTTGGACTGTTCGGGAATTCTCACAGCCCCGCTTACCAAGTCAAAAGTGTTATGTTGAGAGGTGTTAATTACACAGGATTGCATCAAGTTGCAAGGCAGACGGGTAAGGACAAAGATAAATAAAAGGACTGTTTGAGGCACAGTCAAATGTGCTTATAATGAGACATTCCTAAGTGTTTAGTGATTTGAGATGCATTAGATTTGAGCAAAAAGACCATGCCAACAAGCATTGCTTAATGCTTTAGGTCTCGCCTATGTGATTACTAATGAGCTGTTTTTGTTCTAAGTTGTAGATTCCTGAGCAATGGTACTGTGTAAGTTACAGAAAGTCTGTTAAAGTGTTATGACTTGTTTATGTACAAAGTGGCAATATATTGTGCAGCTACTAATGGGCTAGCACGGGTAAGTAATAGCACAATTTTCAAAAATGAAATGAAAGAGGGAAATAATATAATTAATTAATGTAATAGCAATAGTTTGTGTTTAGAGCAGCTCTGACAGCATTTGGGGCCAATGCCACTGCAGTTGCTGCAGCATTCAAATCTTTCCCCTCGTGCCTGCAACTAACGGCATTTGTGGCTGCCTATTAAGTAGTAACATATTGTAACATTTGGTTTTCGGAGGGGTTCCAAGAGCTTTGGGCCTCAGTGTCACTGCACTATTGAAATCACAACCCTAGGGTCTACAAGGTAACTGTAATTGTGACTGCTTATTTAGTAGTTAAATATTGTAATATTGGGTGTTTAGAAGAGTTCTGACAACTTTTGGCCCCAGTACCTCTGCACCTGCAGCACCATTGAAATCATGCCCCTAGTGCCTACTAGATAACTGCACTTGTGACTGCCTGTTTACTGCCTGTTTAGTAGTAATATTTGGCAATAGTCTGCGTTTAGTGGGGTCCCTAAAGCTTTTGGCCCCGGTGCCACTGCAGCTGCCACACCATTCAAATCAAGCACCTTGTAACTGAAAGATTACTGCAATTGTGTCTGCCTGTATAGTAGTAAAATATAGCAATGTTATGTGTTTGGAGGAGTTCTGACCACGTTTGTGCCCGGTGCCACTGCACCTGCTGCACCATTCAAATAATGACCCTGTTGCCTGCAAGATATCCGCACTTGTGTCTGGCTGTTTAGTAGTAAAATATAGCACTATTTCGTGTTTAGTGGAGTTATGACAAATTTTGGCCTCCGTGCCACTGCACCTACTGCACCATTTAAATCAAGCCCTTTTCAACTGCAAGGTAACTGCAATTGTGACTGCCTGTTTAGTAGTAAAATATAGCAATATTAGGTGTTGAGAGTAGTTCAGACAACTGTGTGGCCCGGTGTCACTGCACCTGCTGCACCAATCAAATCATGACCCTAGTGCCTGGAAGATAACTGCACTTGTGACTGCCTGTTTAGATGTAAAATATAGCACTAGTAGGTGTTTAGAGGAGTTCTGATAACTTTTGGGCCCAATGCCACTGCACCTGCTGCACCATTGAATGCACGACCTTGTTGTGTGAAAGGCAACTACACTTGTGACTGCCTGTTTAGTTTTACATTTTAGCAATAATTTGGATTTAGTGGGGTCCCTAGAGCTTTTTGCCCCGGTGCCACTGCACCTGCTGCACCATTCAAATCAAGTTCCTTTTAACTGCAAGGTTACTGCAATTGTGACTGCCTGTTTATTAGTTAAATATAACAATATTATGTGTTTCGAAAAGTTTTAGCAACTTATGGGCCTGATGCTACCGCACCTGCTGCACCATTCCAGTCATGACCCTGTTGTCTGCAACGTAACTGCACTTGAGGCTGCCTTTTTAGTAGTAAAATATAGCATAGCTCCTGTATATTAACTTTATTTTTAATGTGCAATGTTTATTACAACATTTAGAATTTGATCATGACCAAATAGATTACGTTGAAAAAATCAGTCCGATAATGCCTAGTGCAAAGAAAGGCATGAATAGGAAATGCCACAAACGGTCTAAGGCTAAAGCATCGGCTATACACAACTAATTAATACAAAGCAAGCATTCCAGCACACTAGTAGAAGCCGTCTGCTTTTTCTCTGGGAAGAGTTCTTATCTTGATTGTGTATGGTGCTTAAACAGTGTGTACAGCCTTAGTAGAAGTATCGTAAATACTGCAGCCAGGGGAAACTAACAAAAAAGAGTTCCATACAAAAGTGAATGGACACAGTAATTCGGATAAGGGAACTGATAAGAGCACTCTTTTAAGATATATTAAATACGAGAGAATTCACAAGCACAGCGCAAGCACTGTGCAGGTTAATCCTACAAACGTGCTGCTTTGGTTGCCGTGGACCTGCCATTTATCCACCTTTTTGATAGGATGAATCAAACTTGTGAGCCTATGATATTATATCTGACACTAAAGAGCTCAAATTTCATGAAGTTCTGAAAAGAGGACATTGTCACCTTAACATGTTTCTAATGAATTATAGTTTGTTTTTCTGGCTAATATTGGTAAGTGTTACCTTGTTTAAAATGTAAAATTAAGGTTTTGTCAGGAATTTTAAAACAATAAAATTTACCTTTGACTGAAATCTTGACAAAACATTTGCTATTCAACCACTTCTGATTGTACTATTCACACATAACTCTGATTTCATGAGTGTGCCGCATCACACGTTTCTCAGGGAGAAGGGTGCCCAAGGATTTCTTACTGTAGATGACTAGCCTGCCATGGACCATGAGGGGGCAGGGGAAGAAAATAGGACTTAAATGGTGATAGGCAATTAGAACAAAGGGAGGGGGGGCACATTTACTAACATTTTGCACTGTCTGTGCATCACAGAATTGGCGCAACGCAGCACAAAATGTTTTTTATGATTTACTTTCCAGTGCAAAACTTGTTTTGAGCTGGAAATCGTCTAAAAGTAATACAAAGTAGCGCAAAGCGCTGCTTTGCATTTCTTAGCGTCAAGGGGGTGTTACATGGGTGTTACCTTGCAAAAACACCCATGCTTTTTGACCCAAAACCCTATCTACTAAACATTGGAGACCGGGTTATGCTTGAAAAAATAACACCATTTCAAAGAAGGGGTTAAAAGAATAAATGTTTTCTTTCTCCTGTGACCTGCACTGTACAGCATACATAGAAAGTGGGAAAAGTTTTGAATGTTGTCTAACATAGTATCTTGTACTGGAGGGGACCCTCCCAGTACAAAACCTATGCTAGACTCACGAGTATACCCTTGTACTATGGCGAAAAAGTGTGTGTGTGGCACATGGCAGCATTCTATGCTGTTGTTAGGGAGAGGGGAAGAGACAGCCATATCTCTGTAGATATAGCACTCCTCTACTCCCTCCCTGTCATGCACCACAGGGCAGCATTTTTGGCAGCTGCGCTGCATTGAGTGACAGTTTGGTAAATCTGCCCTGAAGTTTCAGACTTGCCCTCAGTGATCAGTACAAAATCTTCCCACTCCTATAACAACTTCTATTGTGTCATTAAAAAAATTATTCCAATCTTATATTTAATAGATCTTATTGATATCAAATTTTAAGTTTTCCAGTTTAACAAACCCCTAAAGTTGGAAGGCTAGGTTGGCCTTATCCGGATTTGAGCATAGACCAGTTGATTAAAAAATGTTTCAGAAGAAGAGCTGTACTCGCCGAGAAAACCTATCCGAAGCTGATATTGCAAACTTGCTTGCAAGCTTCAACACTCCAACATTATCAGCTCCCCCTATTGCCACTACTCCAGACAACCCAAACCAATACCTAGTACAAATCATTTCCCTGACTTAGGCCAAACACCAGCCTTTCCCAAACAGGCATCAGCCATCAAAAACATCCTTCCAATTGCAACCAAAACCCAAGACACTCCTTAGACCAAAATATTCACATCGGATTTATGGTGCATGCTCCATGATTGCAGATCAGCAATAAAACACAAGCTTGAAATTGCGGACACTGTTACACATTATAACCGTGACCTACTATTTCTCACAGAGACCTAGTTCCATGGCACATCTCACACCACAATTACCCTTCTCATTCCTCCGAATTACTCCAGAGTAGGTCGAGTCTTGACTCTTTGATCTCATCAAAACAGCCAACAGCTCTTTCAAGCCCACTTTCAACAAATTTGATGACCTCGCTCCAAGAAAGCGGAAAAGTTGCACAATTGTTTGAATTCCAGGGGGAAATCACTCCTATGCCAAGATGAATATCCTGGCCCCTACTTCCCTCCACTCGATGGTTTGCAAAGCCAAGAACATACCTTTGACATAATCGAGGAGGAATTCTTACTTGCAAAAACAATTAAAACCAAAACCACAAAACATTGCACAGCCTCTATTCCGAGTAACATTACCAAAGACCTTTACACACTCATGCTCCCTTTACTGGACAAAGCTGGTGAATCTCTCTCTTAGCCAAGGATCATTTCCTTGTTCTCTGAAAGAGAGTTGTCACCCTGCTGCTCAAAAAACCTTCTGCAGAGGCGAATGACTTCAACCTTTGCCCTATCTATAACCTGCCTTTTCTTGCAAACATCAACGAAGATGTGTTGTAGAGCAACTCAACCAAAACATCAAAAATAACAACCTTCTGCACGAATTCCAATCTGGCTTCAATAAAGGGTACTGCACTGAAACAGCACTGCTCTAAGTAGTTGATGATGCTGTATGAGTCTTAGGCTCTCACAGATCCTAATCCTCTTCAATCTGATCTGTCGGCAGCAGCGGCAGATCACTTGTAGTCACTCTGGATAAAAGGCTCAATTTTCAGACACATCAGCACCATGGCCAGGAATGTGCAGTTTCAACTACGTCTCCTTTGGGAATTTGCCACTACATTTCTCAGCAGGAGCTGATATCCCTTGTTCAATCACTGGTTCTCCCCAGAATCCACTATAGTAACTCTCTTCTGACAGGTCTCCCCAAGACATACCTCATTCCTTTGAAATCAGTTCTACATTTGACTGCTCATTTTGTCTATGGTGCAAAAAAGAAACAACCAAATTTCACCCATACTTGTCAATCTCTGCTGACTCCCCATAGAAGCCAGGGCGATATATGTTTGCCCGTATCACCCACAAGGTCTTACATACATCCTCTCCTCAGTACTTAGCAAAAAATGAAGTTATTGAGAGGCTCCAATCATTCACGAAATGTTTAAACCTTGTTGTTAAAGTCTTTGACCTTTACAAAGGAAAGTCTCATGGCACAAACTTTCTCAGGCAACTTGACCAGAATGTGGAATGCCCTACCCCCAAAACTACGGACCACGACCACGACCACATTGCCACATTGCTGATCTTCAAAACGGAGCTGAACGCCCTTCTCCTACAAAGACACTTTGGTCAGTTGTTCCCTCAGGAAACATCATTTACAACGCATGCGATACATTGTATGTCATTACAACGCGGTCATTACAACGACCGCATGGTTACATCGCATACCACAACAATGCAAGTCGTTGCTGTAGGGGACAGAAGGTGTTGGATTTAAAATCCAACACCTTCCCTACTGTTGCACAGACTGGAGTTGGAATAGTAAATTATACTAATACAAAATATAGCACCCCTCGTACAGCAAATCGTTGTAACGACGTGCGTTGTTATAATATGCGATGTAACAATGCAGTTGTTGTAATGACCACGTTGTAATGGCATGCAATGTATTGCATGCGTTGTAACACGGCCTATTTGTTCCCTCAGTTAACCTCCCCGATGATAATGAAACTGAAATTATTACACTACTCCCGCCTCACCTGATCAAACCCTGCTGCCACTATCTTTACCACCTACATCATCTAATAAACGCAAGTCCATTCTTTTGTAATGATCGAAACAAATAAATGTTTGTAGGTATCTACCAGACACTTTGTTCCTTTTGTAATGCCATAACTGGCAACTATTTGCAAAACTTGTATCTCTTGTAATGAAACCTGTTTTATTGTTAAGCTCCCTAACTCCTTTGGTTACCATGTGCGCTAGAAAGAAAATGCATAATTATATAAATAAAACGTGCCGGCAACAGACCAGGGATAAATAATAGCATGCCTTGTTGCTTAAGAGCTCTCTGAAAGATGGTTGCACTATAGCCTAAGTCAAAGATACTCCTTATTTTTTTATGTATTCTATTGTGCAACAAGGCTCCAAAGGGCATCAGAGCATTCCACTGTGGAAAATATAAAATTATTACAACAAGAAAATAGCATGTGCATTTGAGCACACACAAACATGAAACAAAACCTCAATTGGAGGGTATCACATCCAATGTTGGAGCTTCAGATGTAGTATGTGAGAAGTTGTGGTCAGGGGGGTGGCGGGTGGAATAAGCAGATGATGGCTGTGTAAAGGGATAATGCTGTATAGTTAAGCATATATGTGATTTTTAAGAGGTTCATTATGGAAGTATGCATGGAAGGAGAAGGGATTCCAGTAGTATAGCAAATTATCATTCTGATTATAGTATTTTATAAAATTACCCTACCTAAGTTACTAGGAGCACATCCAGCTCAAGTTTAGTTTTCTTATGCGTTTTTTGTGTGTGTTTTTTGGGGGGAGTTTATAACTGGTTTGGATTGTTTTAAGGGATTGTGTTCCTTTTAGGTGAGTGTGTTTAGACATGCAGGACCAGATTTAATGAGCTCTTGCATCTTGCAACCTGGATCAATGGTGTAAGTGTATTTATTAAGTAGTACAGTTGAGGATTTGCATCATTTTGGACCCCTGCAGGGTTCTGTGCTGTGCTCCATGAAGACTTACTTATTACAAGAGGATGGTTAGAACTATGCAAATCCATTACAAACCCCGTTCAATATCAATCAATCAATCAATCATAACACTTGTATAGCGCGCTACTCACCCGGGAGGGTCTCAAGGCGTTTGGGGGAGGGGGTCCGCTACTGCTCGAACAGCCAGGTCTTGAGTTGTCTCCTGAAGGCGAGATGGTCCTGGGTCAGTCGAAGGTGGATGGGGAGGGAGTTCCATGTCTTGGCCGCCAGGTAGGAGAAAGATCTGCCTCCGGCGGTGGCTCTTCGGATGCGTGGTATGGCGGCGAGGGCGAGGCTGGTAGATCGTAGCTGGCGGGTGGGCGTGTAGAAGGTCAGTCGATCGTTTACTATTCTCACGCTGATCCACACAGTATAACACGAATGTCAGAATGTGTGGAAAAGTTTCATGTTGCAAGTAGATGCAAAAAGAAAAAAAGAGGGCACACTCACCAGTACATAAAGGAGTATTACACAGTTCATCACACATTAATCTGCATTCATGGAAATTGATTTTCTTCACCACAGGCAGCGACTGTGAAAGTAAAATATCCGATGAAGATAGAAAAGGGGAGGATGTTTTGACAAAGGATTATACTGACTGTCCGAAGGGAGTTGGATGTCATAAAATATTATAGACTGAATAAACAAATGATAATGGCTCTACTGGGAAATAAATGGACACAATTTGTACTCCAATACTTCATACTCGCATGCTGTAGCAACACACCTGAAGCTTTTGGCTGTCCGACGTCTACTTCAATCAGGATCTTTTAAAAAAGTACTTGTTACTGGGTGGTTGACATTTCTCTAAGTGCATTATCTTTTTTTACCAACTGTAAGAGCCATTCCTCAAATAACTCCACATAACTCCACAATATCTGCATTTCTCAAATACTGATGAGGAACCAGTGCAGATCAAACAAGGGTTTGACCAAATATACAATTTCCATATTATGCATGCATTAGAGTGTATCTGTATACAATTACTACCATGAGCAACAACTGCTGACATGTTTCGACACGCGAAACCTGCCTACTTCATCAATTTTCAAACTATTGTTCATTCAAACTAAATTTTTACCAATATTGTGGCTAAATATCCAGGACATGCTTATGGTTCTAATGTTTGTGAGCATTCAGCAATTAATTATCGATGTGAGAATGGGCTTTAAGTGAAAGGGCTTATAGTTGGAAAATATTTTTCATACCAAAACCTAGTTTTTAAATTATTTTGATGGTTATGCTTTTCTGAATGTATTATTTTTAAATATTTTTATTACTGTATTGTCAGGATTTAAAATGTTCTTTATATATTTTTTAAAATAAATTAGACATATTGATATTTGTATTTTTGAATATACGTTTGGACAATTTGTGCATTTTTTTAATATAAAAGAAATATTGTTTTTAGATATTGTGTCATTAAAATGTTTTACATATTTTTCTGATAATTTTAGATGACCACAGTTATGCCCCCAGCCCTATTTGATAAAACCAATAGGCAACCCAAAACTGTAGCTAAAATAGTTTTAATTCTGCACTTGAAAACACCAGGAATATAATTGAAAGAGCTTTGTAATGCCTAAGTCCAGATTTTGTTATTTAAACTATCTGGAGGACAATGGCTATACACAACAGAGATGGTGTGCACGATGATTATTGATTGCACAACTCCTTATACCAGAGCTGTGCTTGCCTCCATTCCTTGTGATAAAGAAGCTGACATTGTTAAGGAGGTTGTTCCTGTACAACATTATTTGCAAATAGATGTAGTTGCGCAGGAGGGTAGAATAAATGGTATATAATTGTATTGTTCAATAAAGTAATTTATATCTACCTCAAAATATTTTGTCATTTGTTATTAATTTTTTGTATAAAAATATATTTTATCTTTCTAAATACATTACTTGTTATTCAAAATAGCATAATCTTTTTTAAAGGCAAATTTAAAAGTATATAAAACAAAAATAAAATGTGTAACTGTGCTAATTAAAAAGAAATGAGCCAACATAATTTTACATAATGTCTTTTGTGTTTTTTTTTACTTTTGAAGGTTTGTGATTTCAACACTTTCTGATATTTTTTATATATATTAGGAATTATGCGTAAATATAAATAAAGTACATATTTGTCTTTGAATAAAAAGAAGTGAATTGAAATCTAAACGGACACTATATTTATTTGAAAAATACCTAAATACATCCCAAAACGCTACTAAGGATCTAAAACAATATTTAATATATAAAGGTTAAAACGAATCTATCTAATAATCTTAATTGCAACTACATCTATGCTAACATGCTAATACATAAAATTACCCCTTCCTAATCCCCACGCATCAAACTGAACAAATTTTGCAATAATACCTTAACACAATTCTAAATATCTAACACAGCACTAAATCTAAAATATGAACTATCACATGCAACACAAAGGGCCTTATTTTGAGTTTGAGGGTCCGATGGACAGCCAAACCCACGGTGGCCTATAACAAGTGTTTTTGGTCAGACCACATGGAACCACTGCTGCCGTCCAGGGATCCACGATCCCTGGTGGTCTCGTAGCGGTCTGAGGCCCCTAAAATGCTGGAAGTGCCGCTGCAGCACCGCCAAACATATTAGGAGTTTTCTCACTATCACAATTTTTATTGTGGTGAGCCCGCAATGAGAAGTGTGTCAGTGAGTAAAGGCCCCCTGGTGCAGGAGGGAACATAGTGTGCCCCCGTCTGCATGTATCCCCAGTTTTTGCAGGGTATGGATTGTCATGGACTTGACAGTCCATGCCCTGCAGGAATGTACAATGGCGTTCCCATTGCTGTGCCTTGCTAAGGCTCGCATATGAGCCTAAGCACTGCACTGCCATAGGCCAGCTGCCGCATGACAGCCTATCCTGGATTCGTGTTGGAAAATGGCAGACGGACGTATTATGGCTTTGGGAGTGTGGCAACGGCGTGCTGGCGTGGCTGTCCGCTGGCACACTGCCAAAGTCATAATAAGGTCCAAAGTATAACATTATGCACAACCCTCATTCCCACACATATAAAACATTAATAAATGTACCTAAATAAATAGTAATCCAAATATCTGCAACTTCAATAAATATAATAAAATATTTCTAACAATATACTACACTTTCTACAATGGTGTCTCTTAGGCCCCCGGGCCATTGTTGTTCATGGTAGTGCTTCACTTGTCATTGCCTGCCTTCTCTGCTCCTTTGCTTACTGCTAGCTGGTCATCATCCTCCAAAAAACTCATGCTATTGCTACAAGCCATATTTACTGTTCTTGTCTAATGGGCTAGATTGGATGTTGATTGTAATGCAAACTTGCTAATGGGGTTAAAATGTGATGATATTTATTTGAAAAAATACAGGAATTTACATTACTAGTTTGAATATATTTTTAGCATTACTTTTCATTTTATCTCACTTTGACCTTTAAATACTATTATTAAGAATATGTATAGCTTGTACACAGGGGCACGAGACAAGAGTGCCCCCTTTCCCCAATGCTGTTTATTCTAGCAGTTGAGCTGCTTGCACACAAGCTGCTCATGTCATCCCAGAATTGGGGCATACCAGTAGGCCCGGAGACGCGCGCGCGTCAGTCTAGGCCAATGATATAATCTTGTATACCCACAATTTATACAGTGGAATTTCCGCTGTGGCAGCGATCTTTGAGGAGTTTGGTCAGGTGTCGGGACTCCACATAACTTTTTTTTTTACTTTCCAATCTTTATTTCGGCCATTGGCCATAAAAGATAAACAATACACATATACAATCACAATAGATCAATACATTAAGCAATATAAAACATTGGAATTGCATATGCTAAAAGTACTTTAAAAACTATACATCTTAAAATTAGGAGGAAACCAGCACCTTTAAAATGCGATTACGGGTGTGCCAGACATTAGTAAAAAATTTTGTCAATGCAAACACAGTTGGGCCTGAGACATCAGATTTTAAAATCCTGTACATTGGGGCATATTCCCTACAGCCCATGTTTCTAATCAATGGGAGAAGCCAATATTTCCTCGCAACCCTATAGGCTGGGCAAAAGAGGGCCACGTGTAAGTCAGTTTCCTCCGTGGCGTCACAGGCCGGACACTGCTTTGTGGTGGGAGGTGATGACCAGGAGCTGGTAAAGGACCGAAAGGGCAATGTGCCGTATCTCCATTGGAGAAACAGCTTTCTGGCAAACACAGGGGAAATAGCATCCAAAACCCCCTCATACCTATATAAGTCCTTACTTTGTAAAAATACAGAGGATAATGACCCTTCAGCCTGGCCATCTAGGTCCCTAGCTAGTTTTTGTTCATGGTATACATTAGCCAGGGACCTTTTGGAGATGTTTAGTGCGGCACTGGCAGGATCAGTCCATAAATCCGGGAGCCCTATTTCCATACAAATACATTGGATGTGTCTAATCCAGGGGATCCGGAGCGCTTTTGGGTGGGTCAATAGTTCCACCAATTCCGCCCTATAGGCTGCAAGATCGTTACTACTCCACAGCCTACGCCAGAAGGCTATGGGTCTCAAACCTATTTCGTCGGCTATTGGTCGTAGACCCAGATCAAACCTCAAGGGGAGGAGCGGGGTACTGGGCGGAAGCGCGGCTATCTGTCTAATGAACTTATTCTCCGTTAGTGACAGACTACGGCAAGGTGTGTGTCCCCACAGTTCCGCCCCGTACATGGTCGCACCCCTGGCCTGGACCTTGTATATCTGGATGAGCGACCCCAGCGGGCGGTATGAGGAGCCAGTCATCATCCGGGCGATGCCCCCGGTAGTTTGTGTCAATTTGAGGTTCGCCCTGCTCTGATGGGATCCCCAAGACATGGTTTCATTAAGGGTCACACCAAGGTATTCAAAAGTGGCGACTCTCTCGAGCCGTGCTGCTCCCAATAACGGGTTCGGCCGCAGTTTTTGGCTTGGATTCAAAACCATGTACTTGGTTTTGGCCGCGTTAATTTCTAGCCCCCTGTCAGTACAGAAGGCCACAAATGAGTCTAGGATCCTCTGTATCCCCATAGGGGTTTGGATAGCAGCAGGGTGTCATCTGCAAACATAATTGCAGGCACCCTGCTACCATTCAATTTGGGGGCGTCGGTGTAGTCAGTGGCATTCAGGTGGCGATTACCCCGTTAACGAAGAGGCAAAACAGGGTCGGTGCCAACACACAACCCTGTCTTACCCCTCGATCAACGGGGAATCTTTCAGTGAGTTCCCCGGACCTCCCACACCTCACTCGAGCATAATTATTGTGGTGTAGCCTCTGTAAGATTAATAGGATGTCCGGAGGAACGCCCATCTCTGCCAGGACGCTCCAAAGTTTCCCCCTGGGCACCAGATCGAAGGCGGCCCGTAAGTCCACAAAAATTGTGTAGAGACTACCGCCCTCGAATATTGCTGCCCTCCAATAGATGATGTTCAGTCTAAAAACCTGGTCCACTGTGGAAACTCCCTTCCTAAATCCCGCCTGATAGGGACTAAGGACACCCACCTCTTCCACCCAGTCCTGGAGCCGATTCAGCAAGACCCTGCCAAACAGTTTCTGTGCTACATCAATTAAACTGATGGGTCTGTAGTTGGCTGGGAGGAGGGGCGAGCCCTTTTTGAAAATGGGCACCACCTCCGCCCCCAGCCAAGTACTAGGGATTTCCATGCCGCTAAGAACTCCGTTGAAGAGAGCGGTAAGATAGGGGGCCCAGACAATGGGCTCCTGTTTAAACAGGTCCCCGGGTAGGCCATCCAGTCCCGGCGCCTTTCCCGAGGCAAGTCCTGCTATGGCAGCAGTGACCTCACCCAGTGTTATTGGATCCCCTTCATAATCTGGCCAACCAACCCCGGTATCAGCGATAAATTCTCCCGGCTCAGATCTGTATAGGGACTGGAAATGTGCCTGCCACACCCCTGGAGCGATGTTTGGCTCAATTGCCGATTGGAGATTTCCCGACCCCCCACTCACTATCCTCCAAAACAGGCGGTGGTCTTTGGTCGCTAGGGCCCTGGTAAGTTCTTCCCACTGGTTTTCCTCCCATTCGGCCTTAGCGTGGGCAACGAGTTTCTTATAGGCCCGCCACATAACTTTGGATAAATACGTGGTCTTCTTCTTCAACCAACTAGAGGTTCCATGCAGGATAACATTTGTTGATAACGAGGTACAGGTAGCCACAACCATGTTTAAGTATTTGGAAGGACATATATATAGAACCAAACAAAACACAGTAGACGGACATGTGCAGAGAGCAATAAATGCGCTCCGCTCTCAAATAGTGTTCTGGACTACACTGCCATTGTCTGACTCAGGGCGGCCAGCCATCGCAAAGATAGTAATGTTGCCTAGAGTGCTGTACTATTTCACAATAATCCCGATTTTTCTTCCAGCGAATATACTTCGAGTACTAGATTACTTATTGGTAGAATTAGTTTGGGGCACGGGTGGAAGCGGTGTGGCATTCAGGAAATTACAAATACCGACCACTGCTGGAGGGATGAGAGCGCCTGATTTTAGGGCCTATTGTATGGCGAGCCAGTTACAATGGCTTTCATTCCGGCTTGCAGGTCGCAACCTGCAGGAAATTGGGTACACTCCTAGACTGAAAACTGCATGCGAAATTACACAGCGTGCACTCAATCTAAAATACGGACTCTCCACTATTGCAAATAGCACTGAAGTATTGGAATTCTGCCATAAAATATACTCGTCCATGTATACCCAATGCACCCAATATCCTTTTTGTGGGACTGCCCATACCAACGGGAGTGGTCAGATAACAGACTGGGCGGAGGGCGGGATAGCAACAGTGGGGACACTGTCCAGGAGGGCACACTGATGTCACACACAGACTTTACCACTGCTAATGGCCTGTCGGATACTCAATTCCTATTACATGTGGCATTATCTCATAGCGTGAAACAGCTGTGGGCCCCAAGTGGACAAGAACCTCCCACAAATGAATACGTACATATGCTGCATTTAATGGGAAATGGTAGGCATCTAATGAAATGGCTTTATGCAGGCATAAGAGGAACGGTAATGTCTCCACTAGGGGCGTCGAGGACTAAATGGAGGGTAGACGTAATAGAGGGTCTGACGGACAAAAAATGGCCAAGAATACTGGAATACCCGAAGATAGAGTCCCATAATACATGGTGCAAATGTATCCAATACCTGATCGTACAGAAGGCAGACCTTACTCCGCATAGACTCCATAAGATGTTTCCCGCCGCCCCCTCAGATTGTCCGAGATGTGTTGAGGTGGATGCAGGGTTTGTACATAAGCTGTGAGCATGTCCAGCACTGACACACAATTGGGCGCAGATAGTGCAGGTGCTTACTACCACCGTAGGGGAGAATACTTGGAACCCAGCAAAGAGCTGCTTGCTGGGGTTATACCACCAACCAAAGGGATATAAGGTACATGTGCGCTTTGCTAACCTAGCGCTAATACTAGCAAAGAGGCATATTACAAGTCGGTGGAAGGCAGCAAGACCGCCAAACCTAAAGTCCTGGAGGGAGGAAGTGATTAAGTGGAGTGTTGCTGAAAGTGCTGGGATACGTAGGGTAGGGAAGAAGGGATTGAGAAAAATACTGATGGGAATGGCGTTGGATGTGCTGTACGAGGCATTTAAAAGCCTGGACGAACCAACGCAAGTAGAAGTGGCATGATCAAGTCTCGTGCATGTCTATGACAATGTATTATTCTAACTGTTAGGCGGCTATCGCTGGTGTTCTTAGTTAGATAACTGTGGGGGGGGGGGGGGGGGGGGGGGGGGTTGGGAACCAGGGCAGTTGTTTTAGGTGTATCTGAAATTTTAAAATGAGAATTAATGATGCAGTACGGGATATATGCTGTCAGAAACTGTTTACACTGCAACGAGTTGATGTAAAAGAACTACACACATTGCAATGTTGACTTGGCAACGTAATAATTTATTCGCTGGTTGTGTACACGCCGGTGAGCCACAGCAATACTAATGTGTCCTGACGTGATTGTAGAGGTTTGTATGTAAATCTGAAAAAAGTAATAAAGTTTGTGTTAAAAAAAAGAATATGTATAATTTCTGGATTTTATAATGGCTATTGACAAGTGGCAGAATCTCATTTGTCACCAAAACATGAAGGTAAAACTTAATGTATATTTATATATTTAAAAAAATGTAGATATATACCCACCTGTTCTCCTGTGTTGGCCTCTTCACTCTCGGCGGCTGCTGTTGGTGATGGATCGTATGTTACAGCGCGGAGTCCAGTACCGCGCAAAGGGGCCCCCGTCTTACAAAGTTGGCTCTAACTCTGCTGGTTGCTGCTTCGGTGGCGTTTTGGAGTTGCCCGGGGTGCCGGGATATGTCTGAGTCCACCTGCTTGTCTGGTTCACTTACGGCGGTGTTGGGGTCAATTGGCTCTACGCTGGGCTGGGCGTGCATGTCTGCCGGGTCCCCGCTTTTCTGACACCAGGAACAGGCAGGTTGAGACGGTTGGAGACCGGAGGGGACAGCGTATTCTTCTGCAGCAAAGTGGGGAACAATTGCATTACAACGACGCTTGGTCACCTCCACGCAACGTTTTCCAGTTACTAAGCAGAATGCACTCTGGGATAGGTAGTCACTACACACAATGTGACTCACCAATAGACATTTACGTTTGCCATTCGGGCTTAAGGGGGTGGAGCTAAGCTGGTGACATCAGGAGGGGCGTGAGATTGTGTTAGAGATATTCTTTGCCGCTGCCTGACTCACCACAAACACCCGTACGATTCATACCCGTCCATCCGAGTCGTGTAGTACGATCCGTATTCCGCCAATCCGTCTGAATCGTCGCGATCCGTACGTATTGCAAGGCTCGTACACATGCCGTACGACCCGACGAGTACGATCCGGACTTGGGTATGAGGATGCGATTCATACGGTCCACATCAGGTAAGGGCGATTTGTACGGAAAAGCACACAATCGCGTACACACCGTACGGTGCGTACACCTCATGATAGCAGGGGTACGGTGCGTACCCCTGCAATCTTGGGGTGTACGCACCGTACCCCGCGATCGCAGGGTGTACGCGAACATATGGTGTACGAGAACAAGGGGTGTACGAGAACAAGGGGTACGGTGCGTACCCCTGCGATATCGAGGTGTACGCACCGTACCCCTGCGATCATGGGGTGTACGCACCGTACCCCTTGTTCTCGTACACCCCTTGTTCTCGTACACCATATGTTCGCGTACACCCTGCGATCGCGGGGTACGGTGCGTACACCCCAAGATTGCAGGGGTACGCACCGTACCCCTGCGATCATGGGGTGTACGCACCGTACCCGGGGAGGCCGTTCCGTACATGTTTTGGGGCGAACTCTGCTTTTACAGCTGTTTTCAGCTCCCTTAGTAAAAGGGTCGTATGGTGCGTACCCGACACGAATCGTACTAGCCAGGTCGGAAAAAGCAGCCGCGAACCATACTGATGTCACATACAGCGGGTTCCGAGGGAGAATCGTACGGGGATTTGATTTGTACGGTCTCTGTACAATTCGTACGGAGTCCAGCTCCTGGTACGAATCGTACTTCGTCGTACGTACGGGGGACGTTGCAGAGTACGATTCATATGGGAAAAACACTCCGAACGGCTATTCGGAGCGGTTTTCCCGAATCTAAATCGACCGCTATATGTAATGCATACATTTTTTTTTACTATGGCATGTTTATGTTCGTTCAACAATTTTAGAAATATGTATCAATACATTTTATGGAATGATTGACCATAACCTGCTGTTTTCATTTTTAAGTTTGTTAAAAGATGTAGGCATTTGTTTGTTTTAAGTACACCATAAAAGAAGATGTAGAGGTGATACAAACTGTCAAGAAGATTGTTTTGGGGTTGGTATTTAGAGGCCAATATTTGTAATGTTGATTCAAATTCAATTTACTAATGAAGTCAGATTTTAAATATATATTTAGGAAAGGTAATTGTTAAAAAGTTAGACTTTGCCTGAACCTCCTGTAAAATTAGTGTAAGCCTGCCAGCCACTGAACTTCTGCCAGTGCTTCCCCTTAATGAAGTGTGAAAACTGCTCCCAGAGTATTAACAATGGCTTAGGCAGGAAGACCTCGGTGTGAGGTATGCGCCTCCTCTCAGTTCGGGAAAGAATGTGACTGCTCTTATGGTGTGGTGGTCATTCGATTTTCATTTTTGAAAACAAATTCTCGCTTTGGGAGTTATTTTTTAACATTGAAAAACTTTGTAAAAGTTTGATGGGTAACCATCATGTTTGACGTAGCTGTCCATCAAACTTTTATTACATTGACAGGAACAGCCATGAGTATAGTTCCTGCCAAAGGGGCTGGCCGACAGCTCTGCATATGTCAGGCGGAGGTCCTGTGAAGATGGCGTAGGCAATTTCCTCCAGCATCCCAAAAGAGTAGTTTCCACCCAACATACTCAAAATCAGCCCCTGGGTCTGAAGGTTGAATTTTTTACCGGGCAAAGGCACATAAAGTATCCCTTTGACAAGAGTACTTGGGCAGCCATTAAACTGGAATTTTTCCCAGAGCTTTTCCTTGCAAAACCAGTGCCTCTGCCAGACCGCACCCAATAGCTCTGTGACTTCAAGAGCATTCCGATGGATACAGCCTGCAACTCTGTCCTACTGGAGGATTGTTTTCCAAATCTGAGACTAAATCAGAAGGAAATGACTTCAATGGTCGACCTGCTTTGGGTATCTAACCTATGCTCCATTGCAGTCAGCCTGAAATTGTGCCTCGGTACTAGTTAGCTGCGAACAGTGCCTTCTCATTGGCATGCTGCTTTTTGTTTGGTTCCTACTGTCCTCAACGTTTGACAGTTCCGTTATTAGATTTTAGTCAATATGGTGTCACTTTTCTCATCAAATTGTTCTATATTTTTAGAAATTGATTATTGGATTTTTATTGCATTGTGTATTGAAGCTTTAATTATTTGTTTTTGCTCAATACTTGACACACTTTTCCTTAAACTAAGCTAATCTTAGCCCAACAGCTCTGTGCCACAGCAATGCAGGGTCAAGGCTACATTTATTTATAGAGCTTGTGTGTTGGACCTAACAGGATTTCAATTTTTTTTACTGGGGTCAGACACACCTCTTCCTAATAAGCCATTTTCTTACAACTAAGGGGCCGATTCCAATGTCGGGGGACTTTGGTCCGTCCGACATCGGTCAGGAGCAGTAACCCACCGACCTGCTGTTGTGGATTACGGCCCTGCTAATACGATTCATTCGTATGCTTCACAATGCAGGCATGCATTCCAAGCAGAATGCATGCCTGCATTGAGAAAAGCAGGGGTGCAGTTCATCCCTGCACCCTGTGGCCGGCACCCCAAGGTGCCTGCCACTGGGTGCAGGGATCCACAGAGGGGCACTATAGGTGCCCCCCAGGCTGCCATTCGGCAGCCTTGCACCCCTGGTCGCCCCCAAAGACTGTTTCCGACTGCCTTTTCATGCCGGACAGACAGGCACGAAAAGGCAGTGAAAAACTGCCATTGTAGTCCCTCGGTCGTAAAGAGGCGACCGGGGGAGTACTGAAGGATTTTTGGATGGCAGATGGGCTCTCGGAGTCCGTCGTAGGCCATCCGGAAATCCGAGTCGGATTCCATCGGCTCGGTCGGAATGGAATCCTGCACTGACCGATTCAGATTCGGCCCCCAAGTAATGAGATTAAAACAAAACATTCTGATGTGTATATGCAGAAGAAAAAGAACATTTTGTAAAAAACATTTAATGTATTTTTAAGTCTCTTTAACTTTATTCCAAAACATTGATACATACATTTAGCCAATAAAGAAAACACTACATTTTTCGATTGTGCTTATCAAGACAATCACTTTTAAAAATGAACATTACGATTTCTGTAGAAAATTAGGATCATTTTTTAAAACACACTTTGTAAAAATGTATTTTGTGTAGTATATACAATGATTCTAAGAAACTTACAACATTTTAAGAATATTCACCAACACAAAGTATTCTTGTACATAAACATAAGTTCAAGCTCAGATTACTGTTGTTGTAAAACCTGAAGCTTGAAATGATCCATAAAGATTATTCAGTTAGAGACTAGATGGATTTAATTCAGTGTATGGCTGGCACGGCACTGCCAGATAAGCTGACTTGAAAGGGTCAGTGTGCAGGTCCTTTTATGACGGTGGCCTATGAAAAGAAAAAAAACAACACACACACTGGCACTTTCAAATCAGGTCGATTGACGCGGCCATATTAATAATGACTGATTTGTACAAGGACAATAATTAGGCAACAGAAGTCGAAGAAGAGAAACATATGGACAACATGTTGGATGGAGTACAGGGCAGCCCTGCATATAAAAGCAAAATGGTATGTATGAGCCACGAATAAATATCACTAATTAGACAAATAATTCTACGTTTATCAGGTGAGTGATTAAAAAATATTTAAACAGATGGCTGTACCGATATATCAGAACTAGTCATAGTTGATATATACGACCCCAATCATTCCAATTTTAAGAAGCAGTTTTTCTATCTTATTATGAAGAGAGATTGTCCTCTACATTGCCTGAAAATCAATTATTACAGTAAAGTGCTTAGGAAAGGGTCCACAGTCAAGTCATCACACAACGTTGAGCTGAGGCCAGGATCCAAGACTGGAACCCCCATTGCAAAGTCAACAGCTTTAGCTGATAGGTCACATCTATAGGCCACATATCCTCCCAATGGTGTTACAATATGCTAGAGCCTGTAGAGACGTATTGCTGTACTTGACAATATGTTAGTACACAGAGCCACTGGAATTATGTGGCAAGGGAGAGCCAAATTCTGCAGCAGGGTTGAATAAAAGATGTGGCTAGAAAAGGCAAATTTTGTGGCATAATGCAGCACATTTTGCGATAGTATAATCTAGTTATTTTGTAATTTTTACACTTGTGAACACTGTCTGGACATTGGTTGCACCTCATTTTAACACGCACATATAGCAATAAGATCCTTTTTAAATCGCCTTCCACTCCATGACATGCGTTTTTAGTAACGTTTGAAACATTTGAGCTAGAAAATATATTTTTTAGTAAAATCTGCAGATTATGCAGCGGATGATGGATTATGTGGCAAAACGCAAATAATCTATAATTATTCAAAAATCACTACAGCCGCACAATCACATAATTCCAGTGGCCCAGTCTACACAATAGAATAGAATAGATTACTACAGTAGGCTAGGGGTGTGCTGTTGGTTACCTCTGTGACAAAACCATGCGGGTAGAAGATTTCCACTGTCAGAATCCTTGTTAGGCCCTCTTAGGAGGTATGGTATATGTTTTTGTCAACTCTAATTCTGTACATATTTCTGATTTTATGGCTGATTTTATGACTGTATATTTGAGGATTACCTTGTAGGAAAGCTTGTGCTCAATGTAGTAGGTCTGCTTTGAGTATGGTGATGGGCCAATGATAAATGTGATGGGCTTTTTTGGTTCATTAAGACAAGTTATGTCAGATGCCATATGCCTAATTTGTTTATTATGAAAAATAACAACAAAGGCAATATGCCCGACTTATTTATTGTGAAAACCATACATTAAAGGAAATAGGTCTTTAAGGTTTGATTAATATTAACATGTGAATGGCTATCTATACATAGGAATTTTGATACATGGAATCACCCAGACTTCTGTAGTAAGCAAGAATTATGGTGCTGGCGGTAGAAGATTTGCATCGTGTTTATCGCTGCTATAACTAAGGGCCTGCCAGATATAGCTGTCTGCCCGGCCCATCTAATATTTTTTTTTTAAACAACTGTAAACATGGCTATATAGAGGATCATTAGATCTGCCTTATTGTGTCTGATTGAGTGTCATTCACATTCTGTTTATAACCGTGACAGCAAACTTCATTGAGCAATGAGTTAGCCCATGTCTTCCGTTGTCTTTATTGCCCCGTGAGTACTGGCATTTTGTTGCTCATGTTCACATCTGTCTCAAAATGAGTGATGTTCAATGTCTGGACTGGGGGACAGTCCTTTAGTGTTTCTTTTTTCATTTTATAGGTCTCCTTTCATTTCTTTCTGAATTTTTTAAGAGCATCCTGAAGCTCTTGAGACAGTCCTATCAGACTGCTCACTTGATGCTATTTCTAAAATGGAAAGCCAGCTTTGAATGGTATTTTCTACATTATCATTGTTGCATTCTTGAATGGGGGCCACCCTGTTTAGAAGCATGTTTTTGGCCAACTTGGATCAATACAACGGTGTTAAACTATACAATGTAGCATTTGTAGGCAGGGCCGGACTAGGAACCAAAGGTGCTGCCGAGCTCTTTGCCAGGGCCGTTTTCGGCCGATTTTGTTACAGGGCCGATTTTGTAACGGAGCCGATTTTGCAGCTATGCTGCAAAAACGGCCCTGTAACAAAAACGGACCCCAGGGGCCCCAAACCGGCCCCCCACCCGTGCGGTGCATCGGGGAATTGCCCGGTGCCCGCTACGGCCAGTCCGGCCCTGTTTGTAGGTAACCACCTACTGTGATGTTTGCTGAGCAGCCATCTTGGAATGTTATTTTTCACACAGTATCATTGTAGATTTTGCTCCTAGATGGGCAATACCTTCCTTCTAAAGTGTCAGTTATGTTAGAACTTGCAAACAATGATATGCTATGCACAATGTCATGGCAAGATGGCCACCCACTGCTACGTTTAATTTTGTTTTCATTGCACGCACATGCCAAACAAGTTTAGGCAGTGGCATTATTTGTTTTATCTCATTTTATTCTTTTAATGTATCTTTCATATGCTTGTTTAGTGTGTGTGGCTGTTTCACTGAACCTTGCTGAACTGGTGAATGCAAAAATGATTTAATGATTGGATAAATGGATGTATGAGTGACACATTTTATATATGTTGATTCATTGGTTGTCTAAACTCATCTGTGGCTTAAGAGATAATTTCAGGTATAAGCAAGGCCTATAGGATTGCCAATGTGTGTCACCTAATTAAGAAATATGTATAAAAGGTATACTTGGGCATGTATAAGAGGTATACTTGCAAATCACAATGTAATTGTTGGGTGGTCTCTTTTTATCAACGTTTTATTTAATTCTTATCTTTTTAGCTACAATTGTAATGTTTTAGTTAACTGTGCAATAAATAAACCTTAAAAACATTAGGATGTCTGCTATGAAAAATGGGCCATGTCTTATTAAATGTTACTCTAGTCTACATTCCTGATTTGGGATCGCCACAAAGACTTGCCCTGTATTTCATGGCATTTTTATGGAATTAATGAAGGCAAACCTAGATTCCGGGACTTCTGTTTTTAGAATTGTCTTACCTTACATCAAACTGGGACCAGAAGTTTGCAATGGCACTGGAGTAAGATCAAAAGGTGATTGCATAAGAAACTCTTTTCTTCGCACGGCCAGCGTAATTCTTCGAGGAATCTCTGTGGGACAGTGCTTTAATTCTTCAGACTTTATAGAATCTCATATTAGGAGTATTTACAAATGTAAGTGGTATCAACTACTCTGCATGGCTGACAGGCCTAGCTTCTTGCATCCATAAATACAAGTTCTGCTTAGGCTAATTACAAACAACAAGGGTGATGATGAAATGCTTGAATTAATCTCAGCCACTTTGATTGTTTGTGGCCACATTCCAGTCCACAGCTATTCACCCACTATGCCACTCTAGACAGAGACCTGCCATGTGCAAATCAATCCTAGTCCTGCTCCAACAGGAATGGATCTGCGCAAATCTTCCAGGCAGGTCCCCCCCAGACGGGAACAGAAGCAGCTGCAGACTGGTTTGGGGCTACTTAGAGCTCATTAGTTGGGTATAGCCTGAGTCCTTTGGCACCGTGATCACGGGACCTACATTTGAGCATAGTCATTGCATCTAGGGCTTCAACTGCGACAAACAGCAAGGTGATGTATGGACTGCTTGAATGAATCTGCCACTGGTGATTCCTTGGTGCCACATTCCACTCCATCGTTTTTAGCCTCTATGCTTCTCTAGACAGAGACCTCCCATATGTAAATCAGTCTTGGTCCGGGTCCAATAGGAACAATCCAGCCTCATCTGCCAAGTCAGATCCCCTCAAACAGGATAGACTATTCCTATTAGAGCAGGAGCAAGGCTGATTGCAAATGGCTAGTGCCTGTGTGAGATGGCATACTGGAACCTTTTTGTTTACCTCTGTGGGATGCCCTAAGTATGCACTCAAGCTGTACCCTACTGAAGTGCCACAAATAGGTCGAAACTGATCTGTACTGTTCTATTTTCTGTTCAATGTTCTGTTCAATGGGGACTGGACAGTTCCACCTGGACTATTCCTAATGGAATAGGACCAACCAACCGTACCTTGTGAGAACAGCAATTAGTAAATAATGTCCCGCTCACAAAGTTCCCTAAACAACATTTTGTGTAATTTTGTTTTTGATTCGCACCAGGTTTTCCTGACGCAAAAAGGTCAAGCACCGTTAGTGCTCAAATTGTAATTGGTTTTGGGAGCAAATGGAGTTTCCAACCAAAATATGATTTGTGGGCCTTAAAGTATGAACGAGGTGAGGAGTTGTCACTGTGCAAAATAATTCTGTGCGTTTCTGTCATGTTGCAAAATGTGGCTGTTTACTTCATAAATATAACGTATCTACTTAGAGCACGGCATTCCTCTCTTGAAGATCTCTACTGCATCTGAATGGTGCTGACAACATTTTTTTTTAATTACACCCACCAATCACTTTTCTAGGTGTCTTTCGCATAAGGGCAGCACAAGATGAAGACACACTTTTGCCTCCGAATACAGATGAGCTAGCTGCCAAGAAAATCGTTTATCTTTGGCACTGTTCGTAAAACCCCCAGAAGAGCGTTATTTTAACGATTTTCAGGCAGAACAGCCTGGTCATATTTCTACTTGAATTTTGAATCTTTCTGCCAATCAACAAAAATAAATTCCAGGGACATCAATGAGGAGTGTTTTTGACCTTGGGTTTTCACTCGCCTGCCTCTATCTTTATGATTACGTGGATATCTCCTTTTCTAAAGCGTCTCTTATTTTAATCGTTCACTAACTTTCCTCATTCTAATTTATTAACAACTTAAGTTAATTCCCCCCCCGCCCCCCCAACATGTGACATGTCTCATCGCCTACTCACATTTTATTTGAAAGCTGAACATTCACAAGAAGCTTAGGGGTTACCGTATTTTCTGGTGTATAAGACGACAGGGCGTATGAGACGACCCCCTACTTTTCCTTTTAAAATATAGGGTTTGGGCTATATTCGCTTGCTTGTAAAATGACCCCGGCGTATAAGACGACCCCCAACTTTTGAAAAGATTTTCAAGGGTTAAAAAGTCGTCTTATACGCCAGAAAATATGGTATTTACGAGCCTGGCGGTCCATGGACAGCCAGACTTGCAGGCGTGCGGTGGTCTTCAGACCGCCCTATTACAACTTGGACTGTCCATCCGCCCTGGGCCTGCAGCAATCGCCAGGGATCAACTGCCAGGTCCCTGGCTCTGGCACAGTGGTCTTGAGGCCACAATATGCTTGGCGGGACCGCTGCGGTCCCGTCAAGCAAGTTACAAGTTTCCTCTCAGTCGCTGTTTTCATGGAGATTCCACTACTATGAAAACTGTGGCAGAGAGGAAACAAAGGGGCCCCCTGTCGACTCTGGGCCTGAGGATACATGCAGGAGGCACATGTTGTGCCCCCCTGTGTGCATGCACCCCAGTACCTGCATTGCATGGCCTATAGCAGTCCATGCCGTGCAGGTACTGATTTTAATGTTCCCATTGTGGTGCCTATTTCACGGGGAACGCCAAAGAACCGCCTGCCTGACCAGGAGAAAACTTGTAATATGGCGGGCTGTTCAACCACGGGTTTGGTGGTGCGGGATCGGGGCTGTCCTGGTCCCGCGCCTCCAAGCTCGTAACCAGGCCCTCAGTTATGAAGACTGAGACGAATTAATGAACTGGTGAGGCGGGGTCCCAATCCTACCCGATTCACTATTTGTGGGGTGAAAACGGTTTCCTTTGTATCAATAAGGACTCATAATGGAAAGGGAAGACCATTCGGTCCCCCCGAACGTATGGATGGGTGCCCCGATCCCCCCAGGAAACCATTTTGGGCGGGGGCGTGGTTCGGCTGGTATGCCCAAAGCGGCGTAGCCGGAGCACGCCCTTCCCGCCCAGAAGAGGTTGTCCTAGACACCCACCCGGAAGACCGCGCCCCGTGGGCGTACCTGAGGAGGGTCCCCGCCCTCCCGCAGACGGATAAAAGAGCGGGAATCGAAAGAAGCGTCCTCTTGTTCCAGTGCTCTGAAGGCTGCACCACTCGTTGCTCGTGAGCCCTCGACGGAACAAGCGGCAATTTTGAGAACTTGTAATCTTGTTTTTTCTCTTTCAGTTATCGAGAGTTCGAAAGGACCTGGGACCTCGTGGATCGACTTGAGCGGAGTAAACGAAGCTATGGCCGGCAAAAAAGCGGGAAAGAGCTCCGAGCTGGAGAAGGTACTGCGCACCTTGTCGAACCGAATGGCAATCATGGACCGAAACTCGAGGTTTGGCCGAAGTTAAAAAGCAGTTAGCGGCCCAGAACAACCCCTCAGGCCGCCCTAAGAAGGTAACAGGCCCGGCCTTGCCGGGAGTCATCCCTGAGGGTAGGGGGAAGCGTATTAAGAGGAGGGCGTTTTCCGGGGAGGATCCGGTTCCTGAGGTGCCCCCATCCACCCCCATCACACCGGCGGACAGCCCGGTACCAAGTCCAGATATAGGTCTACCAATCCCGGTTGTAATTACCCCTGTAAATGATGATCAGATGCCCCCAGAACTGGCTCTTCAGTTAGCGGCAGTGTTGCCCTGGCTCAAAAAGAAAGCAGGGGGGGCAGTGGCGGCGGGGGATCCGGCCGAGGAGGCAAGATTGATAATCGAGCAGTTGCGGCAATCGAGAGAAGCCGGGACGGCGAATGTTCCTTCTATTTCCCCAGAGGTAGCGCCTGGAGCAACCACGGTTGGCCGGGAAAAGACAACAGACACGGCGGTTGAACCTGGTAAGAATCCATTGCCAATGGTGGGGGAAAGTTCAGTGCCTTCGCGGCGTGAGAGGGTGGCCCAGCACATCCCAGCGGCCACTAAGGAAATGATATGGGGGGACAAGTATGTGAACATGTTTTCTTTATTGACCGACCATCGCGAGATGGAATACGCAAAGACCCAGAAAGATCTATGACACCCCAGCGTGTGGCGGGCCAAGATGGCAGAATTTAGGGTCGACGAGAGCGTAGCGAACTGGGTGAAGGCCTTCTCTATATTTACGGCAGTAATGGGGGAACGTAAGCCTGAAGTGTTGCCCGAGCTATCCTGTTACCAGAATAGGATCATGGATTTTTATAACATGTACGGGGGGAATGAGTGAAAAGGATATGACATGCAATTCCGAAAGTCTAAAGAGTTTGATGTAACTTTGACATGGGACTGCCTCTACACGGTATCATGGCACAGGCAGCTCTTGCCTGGATCGGCAGGTACGTCCTCGCCGGGCGGGAGCGGGCCTGGGACAGTTCAGCAAAGGCCAGCGCAGCTCTTTCGAGCAAGCGCTGGTGGGGAGTCACAGCCCAAGACCGGTGGGAACGGGGGCAAGCGCGGGGTCTGTTGGGGCTTCAACAGAGGAAACTGTAACAGACCCCAGGGAACGTGTAGGTTCCGGCATGCTTGTGCGGGCTGTGGGAACTCCTCACACCCGGAGAGTAGCTGTAGATCCAAGAACAGTGGTGCGGGAGGAAAGGGGGGGTCCAAGCAAGAGTGAGGTGATGCTAGGTAAACAATCCCCTTAACCCGTTGACATCATGGCTTTGACTCCCTGGTTGAACAAATACCCTGATCATATATCCGCCGGGATGTTGAGGAATGGTTTCTTATATGGCTTCAACATCCCGGCGGGAAATTTTCAGGGGACCCCCTTTTGTAAAAATCAGCTATCCGTCCAACACAACCCTGCAGTGGCAGCCAGAAAAATTACCAAAGAAGTCAGCCTGGGGCGGGTAGCAGGACCCTTCCCATGCCCGCCGGTGGCAGATTTTGTGTGTTCACCTCTGGGAGTGGTCCCAAAGAAAGACCCAGGGGAGTATAGACTCATTCACAACCTGTCGGCCCCGAAGGGCGCTTCGGTGAATGAAGCCATTGATCCGGATATCTGTTCAGTCCGGTACGCATCGTTTGACGATGCTGTGACCCTGCTGAATCGCCTGGGCCCTGGGGCTCTGATGGCGAAATCGGACATCGAATCGGCATTCAGGTTGCTCCCGGTACACCCACGGGACCAGCGCTTGCTAGGATTTACGTTCCAAAGGAAATATTACATGGATAAATGCATGCCCATGGGTTGCTCAATTTCTTGTGCTTATTTTGAGATGTTCAGCTGTTTTTTAGAATGGGCATTCACTAAGGCCACAGGACATAGAGAAGTGATGCACTATTTAGATGACTTCCTGTTCTTGGGGCCGGCAGGCAATGCGAACTGTGCACAGGCACTGCAGGATTTCTGCATTCTCATGCAGGAGTTTGGCGTCCCATTGGCACCAGGTAAGACGGTGGGGCCATCTACTTCACTCGAGTTTCTGGGAATTGAGCTCGACTCAGTGGAGGGATGCTTCCGTTTGCCAATGGAGAAGGTGGCCAAGTTCAGGGCATCCTTAACGCAATGCCTGGGCAAAGAGAAAGTGACCCTGCACCAGTTACAACAAACAGTGGGTCAGCTTAACTTTGCCTTGAGAGTAATACCGATGGCTCGCCCATTCTCCCGCTCCATTGCATAAGCTATGGTCGGCCTCAAGGAGGGACACCACCGCACGAGACTGTCGGCAGAGGTTCACCAGGATATGCGCATTTGGTTGGCATTTCTGGCGGACTTCAACGGTCGAGTAGTGTGGAACAAACCCCCAGCTTCATCGGATGAACTGGGTTTGTGGACCGATTCAGCCGGGAGCGTGGGATTTGGCGCCATCTTTGGTAACCGATGGTCGGCACAAGTATGGCCGACGTGGTGGCACTCCAGTGGCCTAACAGGTAACATTGGGTTTTTGGAGCTGTTCCCCATTTGGGTGGCTCTGTTGGCATGGCCAGACGATTTCAGGGACCGATCAGTAGTGTTTTGGTCGGACAATATGACTGTCGTTGAGTGCATCAATCAGCAAGCGGCCCGCTGCAAGTGGATCTTGAGACTGTTGAAAGAGATTGTGTTACATTGCATGAGATTGAATGTACAGTTCAGGGCAAAACATGTGCCGGGTGTACTGAATAATGCAGCTGATGCACTCTCTCGTTCACACATGCAGGCTTTCAGGGGCTATCTACCCACAGTGGACCTAGTGGCGGCACCGTTCCCCGAAGCACTGTGGCTGATCGGTGCCCCGGATTACAAGACCTCGTGGCAGCCAGCTTAGCGCCCAGGACGAGGAAGGCTTATGAGGGAGCGTTTCGTTCTTACTGCGCCTTTTTGGGCCCGGCAGGGAGACATAGCTGGGGGCAGGAGGAATCCTTCCTGGGGTTCCTAGTAGCACTGCACAGAGAAGGCCGATCAGCCGCAACTGTCAACAGACATAGAGCGGCCATATCATTCATGGCACAGCTCCACGGTATAAGGGATCCAACGGGTTCCTTTTTAGTCAGAAAGGCGCTTCGCGGCTGGCAACGCCTGGAGGGTCGCAAACAAGATACGAGGCACCCGATTGGTTTAGAGAGATTGTTTCGGCTTTTAGCAAAGCTGGATGAGACATGCTCCTCCCCTTCTGAAGCAGTTCTGTTCCGGGCAGCTTTCGCCTTGGCATTTCATGGGGCCATGCGGGTAAGCGAACTCGTGGCAAGGAACAAGAAAGATATGGAGGGAGGCCTTTGCAGGGATCACGTGCAAATACGGGGTGATTCGATGCTAATCTCGATAGCTAGGTCCAAGACAGACCAGGATGCTGTGGGGGATAGTGTGGTTGTGCAGCGCGCTCGAGGGTGCCCCACTTGTCCGATGAAGTGTTTAGAGGAATACTTGGCACAGAGGCCGGCGACATGGGGAGGGAGCCTGCTTAGGCACAAAGATGGCACCCCTCTGACGAGATTTCAGTTTCAGAGGGTGCTAGCATTGACAATCGCCGAGGCGGGCATGGACCCGTGCGATTTTGGGACCCACTCCTTCAGAATAGGGGCCGCTACTGAGGCTTCGGCTCGGGGTCTGGGTGCAGAAGAGGTAAAACAGCTAGGCCGTTGGTCCTCGAACTGTTTCAAAAGGTATGTGCGGCTGCACATGTTGTAAAAGACTGATGAGATGCACTCACGCTTGTTGTCTTTTGCTTGAATTACAGTTTCGCGAGCCTGTGACGCGGGGCGGAATCTGGGATCAACCCATCACCGGAGGACCAGCGGTCGAGGATCACCGACTGGAGAGCAAGTGGTATGGGTTGTGGGCCACTCATACGTGAGGCGCGCCGGAGAAGTATTCATGGCAGGTGACGCGACTCACGCATCTGGGGAATACGGGTTCAGAGTGACCTTCCATGGGAAGGGAGGCCTCTGTTTTGACCAATTTCAATCGTTTATGGAGGGTCTTTTAGGGCGGAAAAGGTCACCGCCATCTATAATCATAGTACACTTGGGGGGCAATGACTTGGTAAGACTGGGAAGACGAGTGTTAGTGGAACACATTTTGTCGGCAGTCAGCTGGTTGGCTAAGAGGCTCCCGGGGTGTACAATTGCCTGGTCCCACATGATTCCCAGGAAAGTTTGGCGGGGGGGTTTCTCTGTGTCAGCGTTGAACCACTCGGTTAAGAAGGTCAACAATAAAATTGGGAAACTGTTTCGCTCCGCGCATCTGCATAGCATTCCCCATGGGTGTATTCGGGGTGATCACTATTATCTGAATGATGGGGTTCACCTGTCCAGGGCGGGGAATGATTTACTAATAGGAGACTTCATAGCATGGCTAAGGGGTTTGAGGAGGCATGACCTTTAGGAGGTGTGGGGGGCCGGATAGTCGGTCAACTATCCGGCCTGTGGCGGTAAGGTCATGATCGGTGAGCAGTAATTTCAAGGTCCCTAGGGGTGGCACCACCCAGAATGGATGGGAGCGCCCGGGGGGAGGCGGCCATTGGCCCCTCCCACGGGTAGGTGGCACCCACTATGGATGGGTCGCCTAGGGGGAGACGGCCATAGGCCCCTCCCAGGGGGGAGACGGCTAGATGCCCCTCCTACGAAATTCCCGGGGGCCGGATATCCGCGACGGCGGAAGAGAGTGTGGGGAAGGGGGGGAGTCCACGCTGTCCTTCTTACAGATACCTCACACGGGGACTCGGACGACCTTTAAGATGGCGTCGAGTGAGAGGGGGCCCCCACGACAAGGGAAGTTACAGTTGGCAACGAGGGTAAAGTCCTCTGCGCATGCGCCACTCACACCGTGAGGGCGGGAGTTTGGTAGTAGGGATCTGACACCGGTTAAGACCTTGCCGTTGGCCCTTAATGCTAGGATGTACAATTTTAATTTAGAATGTATACATTTTCAGGATGCTAGACTCGGCTAGGAAACCTTTGTATTAGAGAGCTGTTAAGGTTAGCCAAAGAACATGTCTTCATCAAAAATGTAACGAAAGTAAAATTGTACATAATTCATGAAACGTTTTAATTTAATGTTTTAAATTTTGTTTCATATTTTAATAAATACGGCCGGGGGGGTAACTCCCCCCCGCCTTCCAAAAGCTCAAACCAGTGTCTGTCTCCTCCCCTTGGAGAATTGGTGTTGGGAGGGGGTGGCGGGCATCCCGGCCATATGGAAAGGGAAGACCATTCGGTCCCCCCGAACGTATGGATGGGTGCCCAGATCCCCCCGGGAAACCATTTTGGGCGGGGGCGTGGTTCAGCTGGTATGCCCAAAGCGGCGTAGCCGGAGCATGCCCTTCCCGCCCAGAAGGGGTTGTCCTAGACACCCACCCGGAAGACCGCGCCCCGTGGGCGTACCTGAGGAGGGTCCCCGCCCTCCCGCAGACGGATAAAAGAGCGGGAATCCAAAGAAGCGTCCTCTTATTCCAGTGCTATGAAGACTGCACCACTCGTTGCTCGTGAGCCCTCGACGGAACAAGCGGCAATTTTGACCCACCCACCAGCCCCTATTGCAATGTTTTTGAATAAAGTGATTTGTTGATGATATCAGATTGTATTAAAGAGATACAGTCAAGTTGTTTCAGCATTGAATAAATGTGTATAGGCCTTTCTTCCTTTGTAGAAAAGTAAAGGAATGTATCAAGTAATGTAATTGTCTTGTGCTTTAGGACCTTTTTCCCGTTGTAGAAATGAAAAGTTGATGAATCATCAAGCTGTTTCACGTTAGGTGAATTTTCTTCCCTTAGTAGGTAAAACAACTGTCGTATTTATTTTTTGGTCGGGCGGTAAGGTCATGATCGGTGAGCAGTAATTTCAAGGTCCCTAGGGGGGGCGCCACCCAGAATGGATGGGAGCGCCCGGGGGGAGGCGGCCATTGGCCCCTCCCACGGGTAGGCGGCACCCACTTCGGATGGGTCGCCTAGGGGGAGACGTCCATAGGCCCCTCCCAGGGGGGAGACGGCTAGATGCCCCTCCTACGAATTTCCCGGGGGCCGGATATCCGCGACGGCGGAAGAGAGTGTGGGGAAGGGGGGGAGTCCACGCTGTCCTTCTTACAGATACCTCACACGGGGACTCGGACGACCTTTAAGATGGCGTCGAGTGAGAGGGGGCCCCCACGACAAGGGAAGTTACAGTTGGCAACGAGGGTAAAGTCCTCTGCGCATGCGCCACTCACACCGTGAGGGCGGGAGTTTGGTAGTAGGGATCTGACACCGGTTAAGACCTTGCCGTTGGCCCTTAATGCTAGGATGTACAATTTTAATTTAGAATGTATACATTTTCAGGATGCTAGACTCGGCTATGAAACCTTTGTATTAGAGAGCTGTTAAGGTTAGCCAAAGAACATGTCTTCATCAAAAATGTAACGAAAGTAAAATTGTACATAATTCATGAAACGTTTTAATTTAATGTTTTAAATTTTGTTTCATATTTTAATAAATACGGCCAGGGGGGTAACTCCCCCCCGCCTTCCAAAAGCTCAAACCAGTGTCTGTCTCCACCCCTTGGAGATTTGGTGTTGGGAGGGGGTGGCGGGCATCCCGGCCATATGACTGCTGCTAGGAACGTGACTTTAGAGTTGCTTGATGATGCATCGATAGGGAGATTACTGAAGAGAATACTTGGTAAAGGGCCTCTCCTTGTGGCACGTTATTGAGTCAGCCGCCATCTTTCTAATTCAGCCTGATACTTCTCATTTGATATTTCATTCTTCAACCGATCCATATATTTTTGGGAAGATCACTGCAGAGTACTAAATGATTTTGCAATGTGCTTCCTAAATGACGATTTCATATCTTTATTAGTTTCCTCTACCCCATTTTCCTCCTAGGCATTTCAATTACTTGCATTCCTGCATGCATAATGAGATATGGGTTGGTTCATAAAATTACATATCGTTTATCATTTCTTCAGGCTTATATTTCAAACAATAGTAAGCATATATTTTGCTGATGGGAAAATGATTTACTTCTTACAAGTGGGCACTGTTTATCATGTGGATTTCTCAGTGTAATGGTGTGTAATTGCACTCTTTGGTACAATTTCCAATTTGTAAATGTATTCAATGTATAACTCATGGTACAAATTTGTAGGTTATATGAAATTTGCGTAATTTGCACTTGCGTAATTATGCAAAATTTTGAGAAAGTGACATGAAATTATGCATAAGTGCACAAAAACAAAAACTGCATTTGGCAAAACAGATTAAGGGGAAATACGTCCTCATGTCCAAAATAGACACAAGGCTGCATTTTACACTTTAAAAAATAGCTCAGAAATCATAAGCATCACAAGCAGCAGCTGCTGGCTTTGTGACCTTTCACGTTGTTCCCATGGTATGTGCTATAGTTTTACCACAAACGGCGCATAATTACAAGAACATGGTATCATGGTTTCCAGAATTTTGCGTCGCAAGAGTAATGCAGAATTAGTAATAATATGCCAGTGTGACAGAGCTTTGGCCTGGGCTTATGATTTATATTCATGATGCATGCATTCAAAATATAAATCTACATTACGTTTTATAGTTTAAGTATGTCGGTATCGTTGCGATTGGTGTAAAAGCCATTATCAGTACATATTTAATGATAGAAAGCCATTAACCAGATATGTCATGCACTCATCTGCCCATGATGGGTGCCCTAGGGAGTGTGCCCAAGAGGGTCCCATTTCGGTTGAGCCTGGGCAGCGCATGCACTGATCTGCTAGGCATGCTGTATTCGGGTAGGGACTTGAAGCTCGCCCACTCTCTGCCCATATTTTTCATTGGCTTGTGTCATTGTCCACTGTAAACTGTGGCTTTTCATTAGTCAAGAGGCTTAGTAGTCCCTCCTTAGTACCGCCTTGCCTCATTTTGTAACATCCCATGGTGACTCCCCCTGTTACATGTGTTGGTGCTCTGAAGGCTTCAGTTACAGCCTCCGAGCACTATTTCTTTCAATAGTTTTTACATGCCTGCTGTTATAGGCAAGTCACTCACTCATGTCCTAACACTTTATCATTATTATTTTTTAATAGCATGGCACGCCACAGTGGCGATTGTACCTTTGTTTTATTTGCGGTGCAGACGCTGACCCATGTTTTTTCCCCCTATTTATTTATGTTCTTTGTTTTGTTTACAAGCACCCCATGCCATGCTTTCATGCTAATAGAGGCTGCGCCCCTTTCTTTAGACAAGCCATGTCTAAAGAAAGGTACGCAGCAGCTATTAAAGTGAAACCGCTGCATGGGGCGCTTTTACAAAAAAAAGCATCTGTTTGACCAACAAATTCTTTTTTTTTGGTGAAAGCGCCCTGTACCTACTTTAATGATGGCTGCAGACCTATCTTTAGACGCGGATTGTCTGACGAAAGGAGCGTGGCCTAAATTAACGTGAAAGTGTCGCATTTGCGAGAGTTTATAGCTGAAACTCTCGTACATGCGAGATCTATACCATTGCAAATGCTTGTTAGAGGAGCTGTATAGAACCAATTCCTACATTTGTATTAGACTGTGGGGGGAGATTTACAACCATTGTGTCATTTTTGCCCCGCCGTTGAGTTACTTTTTGTGACGCAGCGGCTGGTAAAAATGCGGCACATTTACAACATGACGCATCTAGGGAGATGTGTCACGTTGTGAAGCCCCGGGTCACATTATACTAGCGTCAGCTATAGTGTATGCAGGGTGGTGTTCCCACGCAAAAAAGCCTTGTAGAAGTGACGCAGTAAAATCTACAAGGTTTTACTGCGCCGCTTCTAGGACGCCACTGCGTCAAAACCTTACGCCTGCTTGGAGCAGGTGTAAGGGGATGGTGCAGCACAATGAGGATAGGCCTCCCCATGCATTGCTGGAGTTGCATCGTGCTTGCGACGCGACTCCAGCAATGCGTGACTTTTGTGCAAAAATTCTGACGCATCTGTCAATCCTTGGGCCATTGTGCGCCGTACTGTAAACACGGCGCATCCATGGTGGCACAAGGGTTTCTCAGGGTGGCGCAGAAAAAGTTACGCATATCTACAGATGCGTCACTCTCTTGTAAATATGCCCCTTAGTGCGGAGTGGTCGAGCCATGATCTTGCAGTGGGTAAAAATCATTCCAGGGGTGTATGTGTCCATCAGTCCCAGAGCCAGACCCACAGACCCGCCGTCCATGCATTAAATCACTTCTCTGCACAGCAGGACTTCTATGTCTGTTAGCTGTAAAGAAACGGGCTCCATTCCTGATGAGGCATCCAGAGGAGGGCAGGGCTGCCTTCCTAGTTTAGGAGTGACTGGTGTATTTCCTGGCTTGTGGCCGTTCTGCAACGGAGCACCGACGCCTCTCATGCAGCTGTTGGCACAGTAGAAATGAATCCTACCGACAGCACCTGTGTCTGCCTGATGCTGAGCAGAGGTTCTCAGCTTTCAGCCATATCTGAACCGGCGCGTGGGAGACCACGCGCCTGCTCGAAGAAGGTTCTGGAAGGGGCTGTTGGAATTTACGCCATCTCACCTACCTTTTTCCCTGTCTCAGTCACTTTTGCCATAGATTAATTATATTTTTAAACCGGAATCAGAAATATTGATTGTCAGCCTCAACGTTTGCCCTGAGGTTCACAGATTGTGACAGTAAATCGACCTGCCTCATCCCTCGTGCACAAAACCCCCATCTTTTCAAAAGCGGTCTATTGTTCATAGAAGTGACTTCAGTGTTTGAAGTGTGAACAGCTGACTTCCGCTTTTCTTATAGATGTACAAGTTGGCAATGCAAGTGCAGGGACTTGTAAAACTGGAGGTTTGCAACTTGGAGGCTGGGCCACCTCAGTCGTTCATCGTTCTGAGGTGATAAAAGGAGTACTGTTGAGTTGGATGGTAGCGATACGATCATCTTACCCCACCGTATGAAAGAGGATTGCACGGTATCAGCCAGGGCGCATATGTTTTTCATCTGGACCTATTCACCTCTCACAATTTTTATTTTCCTGCTTTTTAATAGCATAACGGTAATTAATAAAGCGCACGGTCACCCAGAAGGGTATCTTGGCGCGGATTAACAGATGTTTAGTCTCCTGGAGTAGTAAGTATAAAGTAAATTGACTTGGGAGTCTAAAGTATTAAGTATATATGGTTACATTTAGAGAAAGTTAGTAGTGTGCATACATATTGGCTTCAGTATTCAAGTATTCAGTATTGGGTCAACCATTAACTAAAATGGATAGCTTAACTATTTATGGTGAGATGCTAGACAAATGGCAGAAGACAAAAAACACGGGGGCAGATTTACATGCCCCTTGCATCACTTTTGCACCGCAGTTGTGTCACTTTTTGTGATGCAGCGGCTAAGTAAAAATGCGGTCCATTTACAAGGTGACACATCTACGGAGATGCGTCACGTTGTAAAGCCCTGCGTCACATTATACATGCATCAGGTATAATGTAAATGTAAATGTAAATGTAATAATGTATGCAGGGTGGGCTTTCCCATGCAGAAAAGCCTCGTAGAAGTGCCGCAGTGAAATCTACAAGATTTCACTGCACCACTTCTAGGATGCCACTGCGCCACTTCTACGATGCCACTGCGTCAAAACCTTACGCCTGCTTGGAGCAGGCGTAAGGAGTGACGCATTACAATGAGGATAGGCCTCATCATGCATTGCTGGAGTTGCGTTGTGCTTGTGACATGACTCCAGCAATGTGTGACTTTTGCACAAAAAGATGCGTCAGAATTTTTGCTGCATCTGTCAATCCTTGCGCCAAGGTGCGCCGTATTGTAAATACGCCGCATCCATAGTGGCGCAAGGGTTTGTCAGGGTGGCACAGGGAAAGTGACTCATCTCTACAGATGCGTCATTTTCTTTTAACCCCTTGCATGCTGATGACGGCCCCCATCCGTCATGCACTAAGGCGCTCGTGTGCTGATGACGGCTGGGGGCCGTCATAAACCCGCCCACTCGTGATTTTGCCGCACAGGCGCAGAATTGCGGCAGCATGCAAGGAGTTAAATCTGCCCCCGGTTTTCCAATGCATTCAAAAAGTTTGTCTTGCTGTAAATGTTTGCATCTTCTTAGACATCGCACAGATGGCTGTGTTTTAAGAATCTCTTTCAGAACATGTGGAGCTTGTCACAAGAGGCCCCGTGGGTCACCTTGTTCATCCCACCTCTTCTGAACAAGAATAATCTCTTAGTTAATGAACCCATTGCTTTCCCGAGGTTATGTTTGAAGGCTTGGAGGAATGACCTAGCGTTGGAAGCTATTTCTGTGACTGCCTGCTCTGATAGTGAGCAATTTATTTTCAGTATCTCCCCAGAAGGTAGTTTTGAGTTAGTGTTGCCACTTATCTCTATGATAGCAAGAAAACTTGGTCTAAATGTGTCATTGTGCAGGTTGCATCAGAAAGTAGAGTTTGTTTAGCATCCACAATGCAACCTTGCCAGTTCACTGGGCCGAATTACTCAGTAGCCCACTGCAAACTGAAAGTTTGAGCTTTTGGCGTTGGTAATAATAATGCAACGCCAATAGCTCAAACTTTCAGTACTGCGAGGGCTATTGCATTGCAAATGTTTTTTTCCCTATTTATTTATTCATTTTTTAAGTAATAAGTGCAGGTGCCGCGATTGCTTAAAAAATAAATAGAAAAAAACATTTCCAATGCAATAACTCTCGCATTACTGAAAGATAGAACTATTGGTGTTGCATTATTATTAGCAACGCCAATAGTTCAAACCTTCATTAATGCGAGACCTATTGCATTTTAAATGCTTGTTCCATACGGTATGGAGTTGCCCGTACTTCGGGACTATTGGAAGGGGGTGCTCGACTGCCGCAGCGAGGCGGTGGTAGGTGCTCTGCAATTGTCTGCCAAATGGTGCCTACTTAATGTGTGGGCGAAATGGACCTTACCTGCATGGAATGGCTTTGGGTCACCTTTGGACTAATGGTGGCCAAGCAAAATCTAGCTTGCATGTGTAGAGCTGCATTGGGTCCAGGCTTTGGGGACTGGAAGAAAGACATGGACTGGTGCATGCTGGCGGAGAGAATAGTGTACATGGGTAGTGGCTGCCCAAATAAGTACAACAAATTATAGGGCGGTTGGAATGAACACAGAGTGGGCCTGTGTGAACCCCTGACTTTTACTGTGGATGCCAGGGTAGACTGATGTAATTAGCATGATACCATTGTCCGGTGAAGCTTCGATGTCCTGATTTGTTCAAAGATGTTGTTTGTTCATGTGATCTCAGTGGAAGGCTGCTGCTGTCTGTTTGTCCTTCCTTATACCTGATAATTGCTAATGAAGCTCGGTATTGATTGTAACTCTTTTATTATTCTTCCCTATTTTCAGCATCAGTTCTCCTCAGAAAAACATGGTTGATTCGCTTGAGGCATCCCATTTTCTAACAAAATACAGATACATATCTAACAAGCTAGTCATATCAGTCACATTACACTCAACAATTCTGGGAGGATGGCAAGGTCTGCATCAGAGGGATGAGTATACTTAAGCAAGCTGGCACCCTGACTGATGTTAGACTGTAGATTGCTGAAGGTAAAATGGAATGTGATGTTTTAGAAAAGAAGAACATGGCTGACTTTGGCGTCAACACACTGGGTAAGATTAGCAAACTCTTAGTGGAACACAGAGAGTGGGGCGAACACAAAGAAAAAATATATAATTGCTCTTTCCCCTAGATACAGAGAGAGGGAATGGCCCAGTAGGATGCCGGTTTAGATTTTCAGATTTTTATATCAGCGACCACTAGCAGTGTCGGCTATTCACACATATTTGGGTGTTATGGCGGATGCCTGGTTTGAGCATGGGTTTAAGGACGCTCTTATACCCCTGCAACAGTAGATGACATTCTTAAAGTAATAGAGAGCTTCCCTGCTGTTAAAGCCGCTGGTTCAGATGGGCTGACATGTGAATTTTGTAATTCCTACAAGGCAGTTTTAGCTCTCCACGTGGAAAACATTTATAGTGAAGCTTTTGTGAGAGGCCACTTGCCCACTACCACCACAGAGGCCATTATTACAATCTTTTTTAAGCTGGCAAAAATGTTACAAACCACTCACCCTCTCTTCTTCTAAATGGAGATAATAAAATATTGGCAAAAGTTAACTGGCAACAATATTTTCAAAGAGTGATATTTTCTTCTTCCAGGGGTAAGATAGTCTTCCTTTATGCAAATGACTTACTACTTTTTGTTAAATGTCCAGATGAAAATATATCACCATTAATAAAAGAAATTATAGATGATGGAGGGTGCCAAAGACTTTCAATTAAGTGGGATAAAGCTCTTTACACTTACTCTACTAAACCTATATTACATTATCCATTGTAACTGAACAAATCTTCTGTCTAACACTTGGGCATATATGTCTGCCATGACTGGGATAACTTAATTTGGGACAAATATTACCTGCTGGTGGATATGTTAAAGAATCAGAGTAAAAGATGGATCAATTCGCCATTGTCAATGGCTGTCTGTATTGCCATTAATAAAAAGATTGTTCCTCCTAATTTTTTTAATTTGTTTTTAAACATCCCTTTCCCACCGAATGCTTCACAGCCTTCAATCACTGTTAACTAGGTTGATATGGACAAACAGCTTAGGGTTAAGTGGCAGAACCTTAACCTACCTTTGGAGAGGCCGGGATTTAGAGTACCTGATTTTTATACTTGCCATCTTCTTTCACAAGAGCATTATGGTATCTGTTGGTGGGAAATGAATTCAAATCTTAACCACCTTGTGATCGAAAAGGATCACGTCTGAACAATGTACTATGCACTAAATTAACTAGACCTGCTCTTCAAAATACATGCAGTTTTCTGCACGCATTGGGCATAGTGGACACTTTTCCGCAAAGAGGGATTTGAGACATTGTATTCCCCAGCCCCAACGTTAAGTAAAAATCTTTTGCTTCAGCCTACTTTTGAGTCGTTGGTCTTAACATTGTTTGCAGAAAGAGGCTTGGACACGTATATACAGAAGATACATATATGACAGTATTTGAACACAACTATAGAGCTGCTACCAGCCCAGTTGATATCTTTTCTTATTTTTGCCTTCGTAAGCTTTGATTACTACCTTTCCTCAGGTGTAGTCAGCCCCTTGACAAAGCTAAAACTGACATCTAAAACTACCGGAAAATGGGCATCTTAACTATATACTCAAAGCGTTGACAGTGCATGGTAACTAGCCCCTCACCAAAAGACTATGGGGAAAAAAGACTATGGGATGATGACCCAGTGTGGAAAGACTGCCACACTCAAACTAAACAGATTTCCATGAACTACAAACATAATTCACTGCATTTTAGATTCTTAAATAGAAAATACAATTCCAAGTCTCCTGTGAATACATTTTTCACAGTCTTAAGTCTAGAGTGCCAACAATGTTCCTGCAGTACAGCAGACTTTTTACATCTTGCCTGGAAGTGCTCAGTGAGACCCTCCTTCTGCGTAATATACATGAAGTTATAAAGGACACTATGAGTTACCAAGTGGTGCTGAACACCTCTGTGCATTTCTGCTAGGGCATGTAGCAGAGCTCACAATGTCTGTTAAGAAGCTTACTACAGCTTATTACTTTATTATTAATACTAGCTAAATGCATGGCCTGAATAACGAGACCCGCACTGTGGATTGAATTGGATTCAGGATGCTGCCCACTGAACTTACACCACTGATAGTGTGGCCATGTTGTTGTCACTATAGAGTAAGCTGTGGATCAATAAGGTCCCCTTTGGTGGTCTTTGGATAGCCAAGCACAAACTGAATCATAGCATTCGCAAAGGTATTGGAACAGAAATGCTGGGCTTGTGGTACCTTGCTGTAGTATTTGCTATTGGAATTCGCTTAAATGAATGCTCAGTGAATGTACTTAAAGGCTCTTTACAATGGCGGGGGCGGAAACCCTCCTCCTGACAGTAGTAAACTTTCCGACCGACTCGTCGGTTTACATTCCCATCCCCCTAATACGATGTTTGCGGTCAGAACGTAAACTGCCCAGTCATTCCGACTCGGTTCTGACTGTCATTCGGAACCGCACCGATTCCCCCTATAACAGTGTTACCGCCATCAGGATTACGATGTCGGTTTCCAAAAGCCTTTCCGAACTGGCCTTTCACACATGGAAAGGCTGTTTGAAAGTGGCTTTGGGAGGCCCTAGACCCCACGGACTACAGTTGGTGGCCGCAGGTGTACTGGTTATTTAGCATTGGTTATTTTGCATTGCCTGAGGTTTTCAGGATGAGTAGGAATTTGATACTCTTCAGGAATAATGGAGACAATTAATGATTTGCTATGCATACTATTCCTTGATGTGCCCTCTGTACTGACAAATGATTGCATTAAGCTGGTTGACGCTATTAAACCTAAAACTTTAAATGAAGTTTAAAAACAATTTTCTCTAGCATTATTGTTAATCCACAGTTTGCATCTTCGATCTTCCATTCATTCAAAGCTTTTATCGGAATAACATTACTATGTGTAAAACAAAAAACTCACCCCCTAAACGCGCAATCACTTCATCATTAGATTGTACCACTAAGAAAGATATCTGCAATGTTGTGTGGTTCCTACATGTGCCCATTGTGTTTGGAAAAAATCATCACATGTAACTGTTGTTCTCATGAATGTTAATGAATACACCAGCTTCTAGTTTCCTTTTCAGACAACTTGAATGATAAAATAATATATTCTCCAAATAATTATTATGACAAAACTACCCCAGTCAAGAAATCTGACATAAATACTTACCCACCTTCTTCAAATGACAGTTTATTATACAAAATTTTATTAATGCGAAAATACAAAAGATTTGTGTTAATTTATTTATTGGAAGTTGTTGTTGAGATTACAATCTGTTAGACAATGTCTATAGCATATGAGTCGGTTTAATCAACAGAGTTTACAACTCCAGGAATTTACAACTCCAGGAATTTACAATTTGTAGACCATTAATACACTCGTTATTGCAAGATAACGCGATGTGAATAGCCTGAGATATGTGTTGTAGACCCACATAGCTCACTTGGTTCAGAGACCAAGAATCAAACACTGTCACATACCTACACAGACATCATGCAAATGGAGCACTTATATGTCATGAAACTGCATCATATATGTGATACAATTCCCTTCTTTTGACAAACACATTTGACACTAAAAGCTAAGCTATTCTTTACAATACATCACATTGCTGGAACCTCAAGTGGAAACTTTAGAGATCTCCCATTTCCTACGTTGTGACCCACACCCCCAAAGACACCTTAACAGAAAAAGCCTGTCAGAAGAGCACTGCAATGCAGCAGAATAGCAGTTGTATCACGTGAATAAGTGGCCTGGGTTATTCTATGTATAAGTCTTTTTAATGAATCATCACCCACTTCTGGCCTAGTAAGTTGGGTTCCTGGCCACAGCAGGTTTTCACGTAGATTGGATAAGGATTTTTTTTCTATTCTCACATAATAATTCTATGGCATCTTGCAGCTTGTGGTACTTTAAGGTCCTTTGCAGTGTTTTTCTCTGCAAGACCCTCGAAGTTTATACATTTCCAGTAACTAAACTACAACATCAAAATGTATCAAAAAAATAAAAAACTAACAGGAATATTAACCTCACCCAGTATGTCATAAGGATGAACTACAGACTGTCTTTGTTTTAAGCCAAAAGCACAAAAAAGCCTAATTTGCAGCTTCACTTTTCCTGTTACAAGTATTGACATACAAGACCCAGCATAACTGGTGCCTGAGGCTTCTATATGCATAATGGATTTCACAGTACCTTCCACCAGTAGAGAGGAATCTCCTGGAATAGAAAGACACTGGCTAAGGGTAGACTAGCAATTGGGCCAACTGACCTTTGTTACTGACTACCTTCCCAAAATGAGAGGGTGGTGTCTTAAGATGACTGATTGATCATTGTCACTAGCTGGTTTATCAAGATACAGGGCTGTATGTTGTTACAGATTCACATTTCGAGAAGGCTGAAAAGACAAGCAAAGAACTTAAACTAGGCTCATATTTCATGGCATCTGTGACCCTGTTCAAGGGCTCCCCCCCCCTCTTTAATTCTTCCTTATGTGATATCCGAGCATGCAACACAGTAATTTTGCAAACAAACCATCATCTCAATAACTGAGGACACTTGCCTGCTTTTTATACAAAAAAGAGAAACCCTATTGTATCACAATGATGTTTACAAAACGGGCAACCATTACAAAAAAGCACAATCAGATAAACAGCTGTCGTTGAGTAAAGAAACCAGCTGCCAGTTCATCTTGCACAATAATTTGTGTCAGCAGTTGTATACATATTCAAATTTAAAGTATTATGTATGTATGCTTGTCTGCTTCTGAGAGTTCTTCAGGGCTGAACCTTTTCTGGATTCTCTGGGTTTTCTTCTTCTCGACTTCGGAACCGGCGTCCAATCTCCTCGGTAAAGGCTGAGCAGCATGGTTTCTGGAAGAAAGAAGGAATGTGTTAGAAGGACACCTGTTATTAGTTTTTGGGAGAAACTGGAAGGTGTGCTGCACAACTGTAGATGGAAAGTGAAGAAGACCTTTCCACTTCCTTCCTTGTGCCTGCGTAGCCTGTGGCTCTATCTCTTTGACTTCATGATTGCCCGGTTAGGTGCTGTATTATGGGTCTATATGTGGTGAGTTCAGTGGTGGTGTAATTCTCCTGCCACCAAGGGCGAGGTGTGTTTACATTTTCATTTACCCATAAAATAACCTATTTGTAAGTCCCTCTTTTACAGAGGCTATAAGCAGGGCTTTAAGTGGGAAAAAACTGGTGGTGCTCTAAAAAGGGGGTGTGGCAGATTTCTTAAAGGGGTGTGGCCTATCCGAGTAGGGGCGTTGTCTAAATCAAGATAACTAGCATTGTGTGCTTAAGAAAATCATGAAGTTGCATCCAGCAAAGGATAATAAAATAGGCAAAGAAGTATATTTATTAAGTATAAGCCCCTGTCACTCACAAACCAGACAGTCAATACACAACCAGGCAGAGGCACACAGAAAGGTTGAACAGAAAAATAACCTCTTTCTAAAAATGCTATTTCCAAACTTAGAATTTAAAAACCATCTTCACTAAAGGATGTGTTATTAAATTCTGAGTTCAGGGATACTAGATTCCATATGTCTATCTTGCCGTTATGGGAAGATATGCAGGTAAAAATGTTACACATCATTCCCCATGTTATCCTATGGACAAGATAGCCTTTCAATAGTGAAAAACGAAATTGGCAGAATTTCACTATCAAGACATGTTTCCCACACTAGTAACACCAAACAAAAACCGGGACGTCTGGTCACCCTACCTTTGACCTTTGAGGCCCGAAAATAGAGCCCCCTTTTGAGGCCCCCCCCAAAAAATCTGGTGGGGCTCAGACCCCCACGGACCCCCCCTACTTAAAGCCCTGGCTATAAGGTTATCTTGTACTGCCAGTGCCTTAATTGTGCTAGTGGTTGCCCGTGGTGTGGACCGGGTCTTATTTTCCACTTCAGACTTTGACCCAAGAGAAAAAAAAAACAGAAAGGGGACAAAGGTGAAGGAAGAGAAAGAGAAGGAAGAGACATTGACAAAGGGAGAAAGCAAGGATGTGTGAAATAAAGACAAGGTGGTGAAATAAAGAGGAATGAGAGGTAAGAAAGTCTAAGCAGCCTCGATATTTGGCAAACCCAGCATTCAGCGAGTAGTTTTAAGGTCCTAAGAAATACTTTGCATTCCTGTGCTAATTTTTTTAATTTTCTAAAATATGCCCTGCAACATTTTAGGAAAATAACCCATTGTCTGAACGAGCACCAGCACCACGGGAGCAGTCTCCCCACTAAAAGGACCACCATCATAGTCCGTGTGAAGAAGAACCCACCATTTGACAGGGTAGTCAAACTGACTGAAGAATAATCCATCCATCAACAGTGCATCAAAGGGGTATCATATTGAAAGCTTATCCACAGTCAGGCCCAATAACCAGTATGATAACCCACCCATGTAATGGCAAACCATCAGAAAACAGTCGATCTACTGACAGGATACAAAGCAAATCACCTACTGTAGGGGCTGATCAATAATTACGGTAATGATCCATCAATCAATGGATCAGATCCTCGACCGAATAAACCATTTATTGACAGGGTAGCCCTGAGCATCTAATGAAGAGCCTAAACTCTGCAAGAGAAGGACTTACAATCAGGAGAACATTCTATGAAATGACATAGCACACCTGAACAAATGGAAAACAATTCATTCATTAAGAAGACAGCTCTCACCATCGTCAGAACATCAAATCCTATGATGACAATGTATGAGCATTAAGAAAGTAACAAACCCTGTAGCTTAGTTTAGTGTTTTCGTTTTATGTAGTAATAAGGTTGAAACATTGCTAAAGGATGGAGCAGAAACGTAATTTTGTATTACAAACAAAACAAACACAAATTAATTATAAACTAGTGCAATCAAATATTACAGTAGTAATAAACCAAAAAAAAGCAAAATTGACAAAATCAACAAAACACTGTTTATATGGAAAAGTTTTCTAAAAGAGCGGAGATTAGCAGCAAGGTAGATAGAAGAAGAAAAGGAATTCCAAGCCTGGAAGCGGCTATTGAAAATACTTAATGGCCCGTGCATACTTTTCTGTCTAGTGGGAGATAAAGAAAGGTGCATTGTTGCGAGTCGTGCCCATTCCTCCACAAAACTGAAGTTTAGACACCAAATATGAAGAGTAATGCTCGATAAAAGCCTTATAGGTAAAGCAATTAAATTAAGCTGTCTGCAGGCCTCTACAACAAATACAGGGGCATATTACCAAGCAATAGCGATAATTATCGCTATTGCTTGGTTAGAGACAAAAATTTACAGCTGAGCTGCGGCGATTTTTACCGCAAATAAACCTTGGTATTACCAAGGTTTATCGCAAATGCGATAAAAATCGCCGCAATGCATGAATAGCGCTGAAAAGTCAGCGATATTCATGCATTACCGAGCTAATGCTCTTAGCCATGTTATCCACCTCCCATTGGATAACATGGCTAAGAATTGCTCAGGGCAGGTGTTAGCTTTTGGAGATATTCGCGCTTAGCGCGAATATCTCCAAAAGTAGGTAATAGGAGATAGCGATGTTAGCGACTGTTTTCAGTCGCTAACATCTTGGCACGCCCACTTTGCATGTCATTAGTGATAAATATCACTGACATGCAAAGTGGGGCCCAAGATGGTCGCTATCTCCTACTAGCTGTCGCTAACTGGTGTTAGCGACAGCTAGGTGATAGGGAGATTATTTTATGTCCGCTTTCTTGGCTTTTAAAGCCAAAAAAGCGGAGATAAACCCCCTTGATAATATGCCCCATAGAGACTTGGGACTGGACATCGTCTTTAAAGTTGCAGGCTTAATCAGGAAATGACAGACCAGTCAGCTTATTCAGGAATGACCTGAACATCTTACATGGAAGCCAACTTCAGAACAACTGATTGAATGACAGAGCAGTGTGGCAATCATTAGAGCGACCCAGTCACTCACAGGAGAACAGCAGATCCATTAATGTTGAATATTCATCGGGAGAACAATTCACCCACTAAGTAGGTACCCAAACCCTCCAAAGAACATCCTATCCACTGGCAGGAGGTCAACCTTTCCAGCTGGATAACAAACAGATGGATAACAGGACAACTTAATGAAAAATCATTTTCAGTGTCCCTCTATTTAAATACAATCACAAGGATAGCCCATAAAAGGATAGAGCACCCCTACCATTTGGAAATGACACCCACACACCGATATGGATGTCTCAACCATCAGGAGCACGCCTTACTCTTGAGAGAGTAACTGATGATAGGAAGAACATCTAGATCAAGAGACGACAGACCCAGAGCATCATACTCCTCCCCCTCCACCTGTCGGACAGCTACAGACCATCTGATGCACAAACATTCTTCACTGACATAGTAGCTCAGTTCACTAGGACAACAAACCATCCGCTGAATGGGCATCCCCAGCTGTCAGGGCAGCGTGATCATTGAAAGAACAATCCACCGACTCACATGGCCGATACAGAGCATCAGATATCGTACTGCTCGCTCACAGTGCACCCTGGGTCGCAAGAAGAATAGGCCGTTCACTAAAAGGACAGCCCAAACCATCAAGACAACTTCCTATCCCCTTGCAAGACATCTGTGAAAATCACACAAACAACAGATGAACTAACATAACAAAAGTCAGATCATAGGATGAGCAACTCCTTCATAGGCAGGAGAGATAGAAGCTATCAGGAAAAATTATACCCAAACCAATACCAGAACAACACCCTTAAAGACAGGGAATAAATAGGCAAAGTACAAAAATCTTTTCCAATCTCTTACATAGCTGCCATTAGGGGAACTACCCATCCACTGACAGGGCAGCCATGGACCATCAGAAGGACATTCTAGCCACTGCAAATGGTTTTTACAATCAGGAAAACAGTCTGCCAACTGGCTGTGTTGCCCTAACCTACAGGAGACTAACTCAGCTACTAATAGGGCACAAAACCATCAGTAAAACAACCCATCACTGACGAAGGAACCAGACTATCAGAAGAACAGCTATTCCACTAAAAGCACAGCCTGGAAATCACGAGAACTACCCAATAAAAGAGAGGGCAGCTTTGACCATCAATAGGACTAACCATAAGCATTTCCTGCTAGAAGGGGAAATTACCTACTTACTAACCCCAGCTAACATTAGCCAGAAAAAACATCCACCAACAAGGGGAGATGGCAAATCACAAAAATAAATAAGTTACTTACCTGTAACACTAGCTTTGCAGCATGACTGTTTTACAAATGTATATTCTGTACATATATCTGGCCATGCCTTATCACCTCCACGAGTTTCACAGAGAAGGTTTAATTCTATTTCCTCATTTCATGTGAACCACTCCTTTGCCCTTGTAGATAGGTCCACGCTGAAGGAAATCACTAATAAATAAATAAATATATTCTGCTTTGCAGTGGTTGGAATGTGAAAGTGCAATTCACTTTTGTCCTAAAAATCATCTTTTATGCATCCCTGTTCATAAGGGGAACATTCCATCTACTGACAGGGTAGCTCTGAACATCCCACAGCCAGTCCTTCCTCTGAAAAGATAGCTCTAATCATTGGGAGACCAACCCATCCTTTAACAGGAAGCCCTGCCCATCAGCAGAACTATGAGCTACTGAGACGGATCAGAGCTGCAATGGAGCCTACCCCATTACTGCAAGATTGCCTGAGAAAAAAATAACTAAAGGCAGATGCCTGAACCCAGATAGCTAAACATCGGAGAAGTTATTGATGTGTCAAACCTTTTAATCCACCTCTAAGACCCAGTTGACCCCATACAAATGTCCCAGGCCATGGACGAGGTGTCCACTGGGAGAAGTTATTGCTGATTAACCGCTTCCCTCGTCCTGTCTTCAGTTTAAGGGCCAATACATCATTTCATAACCATGATTAACTGGTAGCTGTTTCCTTTCCAAAGAATTTTACTTGCACATTCAAATGTATGCTTAAATATCATAGAACACCGAAGAAATGCAAATGATGGATCCTAGGTGTTCGGATTTAATATGCTAACATATTTATTTATTTGTGTATGTATTTATTTATTTATTTATATTAATGTATCCCTCTATAAATATAAGAAAATCTGACTGGGATCGATAGAAACTTTCTTTTCGTCCAATTCTTCTTATTGAATTTTTGTTAAACAAAATGGTCTGTATCAAAAATGCTGAAGCAATGTATACTATGCTTTACACAGAAATATATAGAGTACATAAACATAAAGCAAGGGCAGTAAATCAAGCACAAAAGTCACAGAGACAACTTTTGAACATTTGTAAAAACAGAACCGTTGCTTTGAGAATCCGTGAAACAGAAGACAATTTAAATCATATCTAAAGATGATAGCATAGTGTTGAAGGTAGGGATATACTAAGGGGCTTATTTACAAGTCCCTTGCAACAATTTTTTGCCACTGTTGCATCACTTTTTGTGATGCAGCGGAGGCGTGAACAATGCGCTAGGTTGCACCCTATTTACAAAGTGACGCATCTAGGCAGATGCGTCACCTTGTAAACCCCTGCATCACATTATACCTGCATAAGGTATAATGTATGCAGGGTATATGCATCTGTTAATCTTTGCTCTATCGTGCACCGTATTGTAAATACGGGTCAACATGGTGGTGCACGGGTTTTGTCTTGTAGGCGCAAGGAAAGAGGAGAGGAGTTGGCCTAACAACCAGGGAGGTCGACTTCCAATCTGGGGAACCAGGTTCGAGTCTCTGCAAGGACGCAACATCCTGGGATTCTGGGCAAATCACTTAATCTCCCCGTGCCTAACAAAAATGAATGTGTCTTCATGTAACGCAACTGGTGCTTGTGTAAAGTGTTCTGGCACCTGATACCTTTGGGTCAAGTTTGCACTATATAAAACAAACTCCGCTAAAAAAGAAAAAGTGTACCTAATAAAATGTGTCATGCAGTTTTATAGCAAAGCACCTTTATAAAAGAAACAAAAGTGTAGAACGTGTTTGCCCACAAGGTGCACTCTCGGTTTGCTTTGGCTTCAACTTCACCCATTTACTTGGTACACTTTTTATCGACCACAGCCCTGCCAAGTACCTTTGCATCAGGGGTTAGGCTAACGCATTTTAGTGCCGGTGTCCGCATCCCCGCACTAAAATGCATTAGTCACGCATTATGGTGCACTGCGACACACCCAGGAGGGGCCTTTAATGAGGCTGCATTTAAGCAGCCAACGAGTTAAAAGTGGCTTCTCGGGCAGTGCCAGCGCTGCTGCTCAGAACCTGCCTCTAGTTTCATAAACGTAAAATACATTGTACACACCATGCACTGGTGTGTCCCTGTGGTTTAAATTGGCACTGACTGACAAGAGGTGTGCACCCAGGCTTCCGAAAAGGCCCGCCCAGCTTCGGAGTGCGGGTCTCCAACCAGTAGCTTGTGAGCTACTGTAGGTCTCCAGGTACCTCTGAGTAGCGCACCTTTGTGCATTACAGCTTATTAAATTAGAAAGCTTTTGATTAGTTGAATTATCATATGTATTAAAAAAAATGATTATACAACACTAATAATATTAGTAGCTCTCAAGGTGTTTCATTGAACATAAGTAGCTCTCAGTACAGAAAAGGTTGGAGACCCCTGGGTGATCAGTCAGACCATATTCTTGTGCATTAGATTCCGAGTTTGCACCCTAAAGTTGAAGGCAGAGTGTCCTTTAATCAGGTGGCATTTGTGGTTGACACTGACCTCAAGAGTTGGCTGCAGCACACGTCTTGGTGGAAAAAGGGCGGGTCTCTTTCCACGCACACTAAAAGATAAATGAGTGTGCACAGATTGTTGTCTAGGTGTTGATCACCCATACCGTAGAGGCTAAGCAGGAACCTCGGGAGGCGGCTGCAGATAGAGGCTTAAGGGGGTAAGGAGATCCTCTCATGGGCACCCCCGTATGATTTTGCGTCTGATAGAAAGAGCATAGAGATTCCAACTGTAGCACTCACAATGGAGGGTAAACTGCCTGGTAACTTTATTCACAATCCTCGGATCATCCCCTTGTGACAGTGACAGTGTGTGACCAGTGCTGACAGGAATCAGTTACCGACCAGAGACCTGCCGTATTCTCCCGGTGACACAGCTGCACCAGAGGAGCATGCGCAACAGTGGGACAGCCACCAAATGAAAAGAGAATCTGTGTGGATGGGGAACAAACTTTTATAAACCCGTTATCAACTATTATCAGATTTAACACTATGTGGCAGCACTTGCCGGAGATGTTTTCATGGTTATTCTCACTACTGTGTAATGTGTACTGTCAAATCACAAATCAGACTTTGAAGCTGGGGAACCAGGTTCGAGTCTGGCAGAAGACTCAAAGATCCTGTGATTCTGGGCAAATCACTTAGAGCTAGATGTACGATGCGCAAAATAGCGCCTCGCAAATTGCGAGTCTTTTGTGACTCGCAATTTGCGAGGGGCTATTTTGCATGTACAACAGTGTGTTTAACACTGCTGGCGATTCTCAATGGGGTCGCAAATTGCAAGGATCATGAATATTAATGAGCCTCTGGCAATTTGCAAGCCCATTGGGAATGACAGGCAATTCCAGGGATGGTGGCCTGCTGGGCTCAGCAGACCATCATCTCTTGGATTGCTTTTAAATAAAGCAGCTTTAAAAAAAAATGCAGCCCATTTTCCTTAAAGGAAAACAGGATGCATTTTTTAAAAAATTGAAACTTTTTCATTTCAATTTTGAAGGGCAGGCAGTGGTCTCTGGGACCACTGCCTGCCATTTAAAAATATTTTTGGAGCCAGTCACAAAGGGGAAGGGGTCCCCTGGGGACCGCTTTCCATTTGCGACTTCATTACCACCCTCTTGAAGAGGGCAGTAATTTGCAAGTGTTTTTGTGGTTGCAAAACATTCATACATGGCTCTGCCGTCGCTATTAGGAAGGGAACACCCCTTCCTAATAGCAAGTCGCAATACACTATTTTGCAAGTCGCAAATTATCTGTGACTCGCAAAATAGTGTAAGTACATGGCCCAGACTAAAATTGCATGCACAAACGGGTCGCAAACCAGTTTCCTCATGCAGTTTCACGTCGTACATCTGGCCGCTTGTAATGCAACTGGTGCTCATGTAAAGCTCTCTGATACCTTCTGGTTGCTTCCGTGCTATATTAAACTGCAACAACAACAAAATATATACAATGGTGATGTGATGGTGCATATTGGTTGTGTGATGGTACATGTGTCATGATCCACTGATATCGGAGCGAAGTTAGACCAACATTTCGGAATTACTTGGGTTTGCACTGGTGCCGGCACAGTTTTGCACAGGCATTTGTGCCACACAATTTCACTTGACAGTCAGTGCAATTGTAACGACAGCACCCGGAAATTTTGCTGCACCATTGTCCCGGTGCAATTCCATGTAACCCGGGAGTGCAGTCCCTCTTAAAAATCTAAGCAGTCCCTTTTGTACATATTGCAATGTCTGGATATGCTCCAATATTTCCTATTTAGAGGCCCGCAGGGCCACACTAGCCAGGGTTATTGGTGCTCAAATAACCGTTTCGAATATGTGTACTCTGGTCACATGCTTACACGCACTCTTTAAACAAAACTTTTCACTGCAGGAAATACTGAATATGGTTCATAGAGTGATGGTTAGCACATTACGAGACAATGTATAAAACAGGACACAGACTAAAGTCATCAAGAACAATATGTTACTTTAAAAGCATATGTGACGTACAAACGTTACAAATCTAAGTTACGTCTGAGATTCTTCGAGTAATGAAGACTTCTTTCTCTCCCAGCAGCAGCCATGCTTCGATTTATTTCTATTCACAAGGTAATATCAAAAGCAGTTACAGTTAATTCTTTAAAAATATTGTAACTGTTTTGTGTTAAGGACTAGCGGCCTTTTTTATGAGCCCTTTGCGCCGCCGTTGCATCGCTTTTGTGATGCTGTGGCGGCATAAAAAATGTGCCACATTGAGCCATATTTACAAAGTGACACATCTAAGCAGATGCGTCACTTTGTAAAGCCCTGCGCTACATTATACCTGTGTCAGGTATAATGTATACAGGGTGGGCGTTCCCCCATAAAAAAGGGTGTACACCAATTCTAGGACGCCACTGCATCAAAATCTAACGCCTGCCTCACAGCAGGTGTAACATTGAAGCAGGCGCCTTTAACATGGGTCTTGCCCATGTGTAATAACCCATTGCTGGAGTAACGTTACTTTTATGGCACACTCCAGCAATGAGTCATTACTGCACCTACAGACACATCAGAAATACTGACGTATCTGTAAATCCTTGCGACATGGAGTGCCGTTCAGTAAATACGGCGCATCCTTGGTGTAGCAAGGAGGGCGCACTGAAATGCGTTGCATCTCTGTTTTCACGCAGCAATGCAACACTTTTCATAAATGAGGCCCTTGGACTACAACTTTGCGGGCTAGGCAGATAGCGGGCGGATCGTCGGACTGGGGTGGATTGTTCAGTCAGTTAATCATTTTTTATTGATTAACTTATTTCTTTTTTAATAATACAGCCTGTGGCCTATGACGTGACTCTTCTTAGAGCTTCTTGTCGCTCAAATTGGCGTAATTTATGATATTGATATATTTCCCTCAGCTTAATTGCTTGATTTGCTCACAAGAAAGTATCACTCACGGTTGTTGAAATGTCACTCATAATTACACTGAAATTATGAAAATGCCACACATAAGCAATCTGAAACCTTGGCAGCTATGCGACCATGGGCTAAATCCAGTCTATTTTCAGATATTTGCCCCCGTGGCAATTCGATTCCACATAGATCTTTTAACGTGTGGGTAAATCCATGGCCAGTTCAACAGCTTCTAGCAGAGTTATGGAACTCTGAAATTCTAGATCACCGTTTTAATATAATTTGTTTCTGCTCATTGCCAAATTGTAGTTTATGTTGCTGTCAACGCATTTAGAAGTATTTAAGAACCCTTTATTTCAAAGGTAATTTTAAAATCCTCTGAGAAAATTGAGCATAGTTGAAATGACATGTCTCCCCCCCCCCCCCAAAAAAAAGGCTGAAATGACATGTTGCAAAACAATCTTTGAAAAGGTGGAAATAGAGCTGTGTGGTTGCATCCATCTGCCACGAGAACGGAGGATCAAAATCTAACACTAGAGTTTTTCTAAATTGTAATGACTTTTTTGGAAGCAAGAACTCTAATTGCCAAAGCAGCGCAGAAGTGCCCGGCAGAAAATATGTTCGTTTTTACTGAATATCGCACTGTGGCACCACAACGTCTGTTTGGTGGCTGACAATCCGTTAGATGCTGTCAAAACATTTAGCACACTTCAAAATTCTGAAAGCGCTTAATGTGCATAAAAAAGCGCACAGGCTCAAAGTTTTTCCTGGGAGCCAAATACTGATGCTGTAGAATGCCGGTTTGTTGATTACTGAGTCTTTCTAAGTCACGCCTCTTTCTTCTACCATCCCACAATTCTTGTCCTGTCGTCTCGTTCTTGTAGATTGTGTTTGATTACTGCTTTCTCATTTTGTCACAGTTTTCCTAGCATTCTCTTCATCCAACTATCTCCCTTTTCTGCCTTTCTCTCTCTATGGGCCAAAGTCAATGGCATAGCAGGGGGCGGTCCGCCCAGGGCGGTATGAGTTTTGGGGGCGGCAATGGCACTTTTACCCTCATCGTTGTCTGTCTCCCTGCCACCACCTCTCCTTGCTCTTGCCTGCGGTCATCGCGGGGGGGGGGACAAGGGCAGAAACAGCCACAGGCGGCAAAAGGTCAAGCTACCCCACTGGCCAAAGTCTGATGGTGAAAAATTTGACTGGCAAACCACTGGTACAATTTAAACACTGTGGGCCTGATTCACAGAATTTACTTAAGACAAAATTCTAAACTTACTCCCATTTTCATATTCACAGAAGGCACTTACTCATTTCGGTATTCACAGAAGTTAGGAGTCCTAACTTTAGGACTCCTAAATGCCTTCTGTGAATACCGAAAGTCTTAACATTAGGATTTTTCTCTAATTTTAAGACTTTCGTTATTCACAGAAGGCATTTAGGAGTCCTAAAGTTAGGAGTTATTATTATTATTATTATTATTTTTTGCATTTGTACGGCGCTACAGCTACCCAAAAAGGGATTCCCGGCGCCTGTGACATTCGATTGGATAGAAGGAAGATAGCTAATTGTGGTAAATTACTGCAATTGCTTCTGGAACAGCCAGGTTTTTACGCATTTTCGGAATTTAATATAGCTTTCTTCTTTCCGAATCTGCGGGGGGAGTGAGTTCCATAGAGTGGGCCCTCTCACAGCAAAAGAGCGCCCTCCCGTTTTTTGCAGTTTGAATCTTGGAACAGTGAAATTTGCTGCAGTTTGAGATCGGAGATCCCTTGTTGGGAGATAGGGGGAGGCCAAGGCTTGTAGGTAGCCGGGTGCAGTTTTGGTTTTAATTCTGAACATATATGTCAAGGTTTTGAAACTAATCCGATGTTCTATCCTGAGCCAATGTAAATCATTTATGTGTTTTGAAATTCTGTCAAACTTTGGGATCTTGCATAGGAGTCGTGCAGCAGAGTTTTGGATCAGTTGCAGTCGTTTAATCACTGCTAGATTTGAGCTCAGGTAAAGAATGTTACCGTAGTCAATGCGGGATGTTATTAGTGCATTGACTACGGTTTTTTGGGTATTTTGGGGCAACATCCAGATAATTTTCTTTAACCATTTTATTATGGTGAAACAGAGGCCAGCCACTTTATTTGCCTGCTGTTTCATCGACAGAGTATTGTCGATAATGACTCCTAAATTTCTCACTTGTGTGGCTGGAATGGGAAGGTTACCCATCTCTGTTGGCCAATGTGGGGGGCACCAAAGTTCTTTTTTTCTTCCCAGAAGGAGGACCTCAGTTTTATCCCCGTTTAACTTCAACTGGTTGGTGGTCATCCAGTTGAAGATTTCCTGAAGACCATTTTTCAGAGCAGATGGGGTTGAAGGATTTGACTCAGATAGAGAAAAAATGATCTGAGAGTCATCAGCGTATGACATTAAGGTAAGGCCAACGCAGTCGGCTAGATCGGCCAGTGGTCTCCGGTACAAATTAAAAAGCAGCGGGCTCAAGATAGAGCCCTGTGGGACTCCATATGGAGTGGGGAACGTATCTGAGCATGCAATGCTAGATTTGATCTGAAAGGATCTGTCGGTTAGAAAAGACTTTATCCACTGAAGGGCCTCGTTGCGGATGCCGAATCTCTCTAGTGTGGTCAGGAGAATTTTGTGTGATATGGTGTCAAACGCCGCACTCAAATCTAAAAGAATGAGTGCGACAGTCTGACCCTCATCCAGGAGCTTTCGGATTTTTTCTGTTACACCCAAAAGAGCGGTCTCCGTTGAGTGTCCTGCACGGAAACCTGACTGCGATGGGTGAAGGAGGTTGTTGTTCAGCGTAAAGGAGGTGAGGGTGGCATGTATGTGTCTTTCCATCAATTTAGAAAAGGCGGGGAGTAAGGATATAGGCCGATAATTCGACAGGACCGCGGGGTCAGCTGAAGGTTTTTTCAATAATGGGGTCACGATAGCGTGTTTCCAGCTTGACGGGACAGTGGAAGTTAGAAGAGAAGTATTTAGCACGTTTGCTATAGTAGTTAAAGGGGAAGTGTCTAATTGTTTTAAAAATCGAACTGGGAGAGGATCACAGGGAGAGCCTGAGGAGATGGACTTCAAAGACGTTTTTAGGGAGTCCAAAGTTATAGGGGGCCATTTCTCAAGAGATTTTCCTTTCTCCAAGGTTTTTTGGATGTACTGCTTTGAAACAATGTCCTGAGGACTAGTTGCGAAATTTGTGACAATGATTTCAATTTTGTCGTTAAAGAAGGTCGCCAGGTCTTGACATTGTTTTTTTGTTAACGGGTGGGCTGTAGCCGTTGTTTGCGCACCCGCTAGATCCTTTACTATATTAAATAGGGTCTTTGTTTTGTTTGTGGCATTGTTGACGGTGTTTGCTACATAAAGGGCTTGGGCTTTCCTACAAGAGGTATGATACGCATTTCTTGCATTATTGTAAATTATTTTATTTTCATGGATGTAGTTTTTGCGCCATTTCCTTTCTAAAACTTTGCATTTAGATTTTTCATTTTTGAGGGATTCATTGAACCAAGGGGCAGGGGGGCGGTGGAGATTTTTTTTTGCCCCCGTTAACGGAAGGCATTGGTTGGCTGCAGTATCCAGCCACTGGTTGGTAGTTGTCGCAATGTTTTCCATATTTTGGTCATAAAAGGGGGTGCTAGTTGTAAGTACGTTGTTCAGTCTATGCATATCTAATAGTTTCCAATTTTTCATGGGTTGTGCAGACCAGGTAGTATTCTTGGGTGGAAATGGTTTAGTTAGGCTGAAACTGACGAGATGATGATCTGACCAGCATATGGGGCTGGTTTGGGTCCATTTTAGGTCAGGGGTATTAGAAAAAACAGGGTCCAATAGGTGACCTGCCCTGTGTGTAGGACCACTATTGAGAAGCGTTAGGTTTAGAGCAGTGAAATCTTCCATAAGATTACAGCACGCCACATTAGTTTGATCCTCGAGGTGCAGATTTAGGTCCCCTAGGAGTGTAAATTTTTTAAAATTTAACAGCAATGGGGCGATATGGTTTGCTAAATTGGCTGTCCAGGAGTTGGCGCTTCCGGGTGGTCTATATATAAGCAGACCAGACAGAGTGAAATTCGGGTTGAGGGTGATTTGGAAGGAGGCGGCTTCACAGTCTGGGATATTGGCTGGGAGCAATTTACAAATAAATTCTTTAAGATATATAATTGCAATCCCTCCACCCACTTGACCTTGTCTATCTTGCCGTACGATGGCATAGTTTTCAGGGAGAGCCATAGCTACATCTGGTCCGGAGCTCTCGTGTAGCCAAGTTTCTGTTAGAAAGAGGGCACTTGGGGCGTCATCTTGTAACAGGGTGAAGATGTCTAATTTGTGCTGAGGTAGAGATCTGCAGTTGGCGCTAATGAAAGAGTAGTTGGGATGAGTGCAAGATGGGCGTTTAGTTGTACGTTGGGAAATTGGTATTGGGTCCACATAGGGTTGGATATTTGAAAGTTCCAAATTGCAGTTGTTACAATGTGTGTCCCCTAGTGGCGAGAGGCCAATACAGTCGTGATGTAATTTAGGGCGCAGCGCTTTTAGTTGCATAGAGGTCATACCTGCAGCGCGAGGGATGTAGGATGTCATGTCCCATGCCCCGTCCTGTCCCGGACGGGCCCAGACGGGCATGTCTTAGGCTAGTCTTTGGCGCGGTGTTTGGCGCGGTGTTTGGCGCAGATGCTGCGCGTATTCGCTGCGCGTCATAAAAAGGGAGTCCTAACTTTACTACTACTAAATTGAGAAAAATCCCAATTTTAAGACTTTCGGTATTCACAGAAGGCATTTAGGAGTCCTAAAGTTACGAGTCCTAACTTTACTACTCTGAAACTGAGAAAATCCTAATTTTAAGACTATGGTATTCACAGAAGGCATTTAGGAGTCCTAAAGTTAGGAGTCCTAACTTTACTACTCCTAAACTGAGAAAAATCCTAACTTTAGGACTTTCGGTATTCACAGAAGGCATTTAGGAGTCCTAAAGTTAGGACTCCTAACTTCTGTGAATGCCGAAATGAGTAAGTGCCTTCTGTGAATACGAAAATGGTAGTAAGTTTAGGATTTTTTCTTAAGCTAGTTCTGTGAATCAGGCCCTGTGTCCTATGTAGGTTCAGAACAGACAAATCTGTACCAGATTTTCAGGATATGCACGTAAGATATATTTACATACGATGCATTCAAATAGAACTAATTTGGATTGTCAGTGGTTATCCTGGAACCCCGGAATTGATGTGACCCTCTTGCATCTTCGTTGTATACCCATGCTTTAAGGAAAGGTTGGTCCATTGGCGCCTGATGAGTATTTATTCTGAAGATTGTGGCTCACTTACCTTCTGCTCTTCTGCTGTGGTCCTTGCCTTCAATGCAAGCTCCACCAATGACACAATCACGGCCAGAGCAAGACCAATGGACAGAATCAGGAAGAGTCCACCAAGCGTCTGCGGCTGCAGAGGACTGTATCCTGGGATGCTTTCTTTGGCACAAGAGCCTCCCCACCACTTCTCGCGCAGGTATTCCAAGTGGCCCGACTCAGCCATCTCCAAGATGGCCATAGACAAGGTCTCGGTCCAGGGAGAACCTGGAAAGAGGAAAAAGATACAGTGTTTGATTGGAGCAGAAGTGAGTCACACAATAAGCTCCTGTAAATCCAGAAGCTGTCCAAAAAGACACAGAGCCAAATTGCATTATAAAAATGTTAGTGTTAAATGCAATAGTTTGGTTTTTATGATAATGCAAAACTGAACTACATTGTGCAAAGCTTTTGGTGCCGTTGTGTCTTAAAACTCATGCACACTATGCCTTTCGCTACATGTCGTGTAAGACACTGTGCGTTGCTTATGCTTTTTTATTCTTATCATAATGCACACCTTTGTCAGTCACCTACTCAGGCACGCAGGGGCACTGATTAGCATGCACAATCAATAACTTATTGTTCTTTTGAGGGGGAAATATGTGTGAGGGATCACTATATGGCAATCGATATATCACATAACGAAAACATTGCATCCACTATATAGACTATCACTATATTGTAAAGGTACGTAAATGGGGAGTTAATAGAAGTAAATATAAAGTCATTTTAATATGATACCTTGACAATATAGTTGAAGGCTTTATAGTGGATAAAATATATTTTGGTTGATCTAGTTTTGCCCATGATATAATGACATACCGCCGCCTACGAACTATGTGAACTCTGACATTTTTAAAGCCACCATTTGAGCGGTCTTAAATTTGATGATGGGGTGACCAATAAGGGATAGAGACTGTAGGAGACATAAGGTGGTGTGGCCCAATACTACCAGGCTAGCAATTTACTAAAAGCTGTTGTTTTAACAAGTTAAACACAAGTAGATTTGGCAGGAGGTAAGATTATATGACTAACATGGAAACAGGAGGCCAGTGCAATTAAGATCCTACCAAGCTGCCAAGTGGCCTGATGTCCTTTGTTGACATCTTTAGCCAGTACAGGTTTATTTTAGTTAAAAACTTGATTGCATTATTGGATTTGTAGTTTGGCTGTTAGCCATATAAATATGGGCTGTAAAAGTCTCAGCATCTGAGTGCCGTTGTCTAAAAAGCGGGAACAGTTTAAAGGTATTACACATGAGAAATGGTCACTTGGGAAGCCACATCTCTTATCAGCTCCACAACATCATCTTTCACTATGTCGTCAAGGTAAGTAGATGCAGATTTTGAATAATCAATCTATACTTCTTTATCTATGCGTACGTGACGATTCCGAAATAGCAGCAGGCATTACTTTGGATTCTATATAGTGTAGATATTTCTGTAGTCAAAATGTTGACATGCATACCAGAATGATATTATAATACTCCACCATTTAAATTTTAACCATGTCATAGGGTGACCTATTGACATGGGAGAGCGCATTCCTGGTTTAACCTTATTCGCCTAAATGAGGAGAGGAGATGCTCTTACCCAATGAGGCTGCAATGCCGTATCCTCTTGCTCCAATCACTTCTGGGACTCGCATTACAGAACAATCTTTGGCCACAAAAAGGTCCTGCATGACTGATTCACCAATGAAAGCGTAGTTGGAGTCTTTCGCCCTTTGCATTCCCTCACTGGCAGTTTTCACCATCACATGTTCTTTCCTGCGTTCCATATACTCATAGATTATACGGTAACTTGGAATCTTGGAATTCTAAATCATGAAATAATACAGAAAAATATGTAAGCACTGAGTGTGGACTATCATAGAGGCGCAAACTTATTTAAGTTATTAGAAATAGAGATTCTGCTATTTTTGTTACCATGTAATAGTTTAAGGGAATCATTACCTGTCTCCTCAAAACACGAGGATAAAAAACAATATTTTTGAGGAATTGAAGTTTATTCATATTATTCATTTGATAATATACTTGTTTGGGTTTCTTGCAACACAGGTCAGGCCAAAAAGGGTACTGTGGCAGTGTGCGGGAGAAATTCTAAAGGGCAGATTTACAAGCCCCATGCGCCACCAGGCGTCACTTTTTGTGACGTACAGAGGGCGTATGTTACTGCTCCATATTTATAAGGACTGGAAAAGCCACCCTGCATGGCTTTTCCTGTCCTTGTAAATATGGCCCCTTTACACGCAGCACTTTGCATGAAAGGGGAGTTCAATGGGTCTTGCTGTGTGTGTTTCAACGCAACACCCATGGAACAAGACGCATTTACAGATTTACGAGGAATTGTAAATCTAGAAATGCGTCTGAATGCTACGCCTCCCCAGGGGAGGCGTAGGGAGGCGCAACGAGGAGAAATGTTTTCATTTCTCCTTGTTTTTTCCTCTTTCAATGCGTGCTGTATTCTACAGCAGGGGAAAACACAGGAATACAATATATTATTGCAAATATGTTGCATTCCTGTGCTTTGAAAGTGCAGCAGCGTGGCACAGCCAAAGGGCTTGCCATGCCACGCTGCAGCACTTCCTTGTAAACCTGCCCCTTTATTTTTTATCCTCAATGGGCTCCCCAAAAAGCAAAGAGACAATCAGAGTGGTCATGGTTTATCTACTTCTATGACTGAAGAAAATTTGTTGGTCTTAGGTTCATTTATTTAATGAGAGATTATAGCCAGCCAGAATTTAATATGGTCAAGAAAAACTAAGCAGGAGGATGAAAAACTTTAGTGTCCAAAGAGTAGCTGCTGAAAAAAGTAAATGCCATCGACACAAGATTAGCACAAAACCATAAATATTGGTCCACTGCATAAGACTGTATTTCCACAAGTGTAGCCTTTGGGAGCGACCAATGTGGAAAGAATGAACACAGGATTTTGAGATTCTGGAAATATATGTATCATGATATAACATCATTATGGAAGGTAGAAACAAGCATGGAGTCGGTCCAAGAGATTGCAGACCTGTTGAAACCACTCCAATAAATTGCCAGCAAACAGGCCAAACATAACCATGAGTACACAATCCACAACCTATTTCTGTGGATAAAACCTAATTGAAGAAAATCTATACTTTTTGTGGCCTGGCATCATAGGATTTATGAAACTGGAGGATGTATAGAAATCCCTCTCACTCTGATGAGCATCAGACGTTTTCTTGAATTAGGTCTGTTGGTTGTCCAGGACGATCCTTGTCAGATGATCATAGATGTAAAGAGGCAGGCACATGGATCACTCAGCTATTTCAAAGACAACCTTGCAGCCTTTTCTCTAGGCTTAGACCATACATTTGCTTAATGTCACATTGGATTTATCAGCTTGCAATACGCACAATACTTGCAAAATGAAAATTGAACATTGGCTAAATCCACATACAGTCACATGAATTTGGTGTGATCCTGTGATTAAAATTTCAAGATATTATTTGTTTGTCTGACAATAAGCGGAAATGGTCAGAAACACCATTACCAACTACCATGCTGAGATATTTATTTTAAACATAGTCCCTTATGAAACTAGCATGCTGGCTACAGGGAAATTATCATTATTGAAAGAATGGAACTTACAATGGATATTTGGATAGTAGGGACACAGGCATGTATTACTTTATACGGAAGATTGTTCGTACAAAGTTGGGTAGTAAGCTTCTTTATTCAGCAATACCAACACAGACTCCACAGAGGCGCGGAGCAATGGAGATACAGCCGATCCATCAGTCACCAGCTGTCAACTGTCATTATTCTAGAACTGACAGCTGGTGACATGGAACGTGAAACATACAGTGTTCGAGGACGGACATAAGTATACAAATTGCGACACATCTTCCTCCTTGGGAAAGAGGAGAGAAGAGATGGAGAGAGAGAAAGAGAGAGAGAGAGAGAGAGAGAGAGAGAGAGAGAGAGAGAGAGAGAGAGAGAGAGATTATACAGGTAACACAGAATACATGGCCTGAACAGAGAACTGTAAGGAGTAGCATGTAAGTACTATTAGCAAACATAATCTGAAAGTTACAATGGTGGCACCAACTTTCTCCCTACTCTACTTGTGCTTCTGGGACAGGGAGTTTCTTGCACGGGAGTAGCGCTGGACTCAGAGGATGTGGCTTGTACCTCTATATTGGTAGGAGAACAATTGTAGTCAACTTCCTCATCTGACACATCACTAAGTGCTCCAGAGGTGTGCGAATCAGTGTTGATGAGGTTCTCCCGGGAGGGACTGCCTAGATCAGAGCTCGCATTTCCTTCTGGGGTTTGCTTGCATAAAAAGAGCACAGAGAAAGCCACACCTTGTCATCACTAAGGAGTGCTGTATTGTAAAATACTTTGTGCACAGATTAGGGTTGCGAGAACTTGTTCATCCCTTTGCTCGTGTGTCCGCTCCTCTTTACTCTGACCATGTGCCCAGTGTTTAATTTGACTGGTCTGCAACCATGTTTCCTGTCATAACAGTCCTTGCAACTGGATTGTGCCTCTACCATCTTACTCTTAACTTGGTCGGCCGACCAATGAACTAGTTTTGCAGCCATCAAACACCATACATTGTCTTTTGACAAGGGTGTTCTACCTCTCATGAGCTTGAAGGGTCTGTGGCCAGCACTGCTGCATGGAGTAATGCGATAGGCCCAGAGTGTTTTAAGGATTCCCTGTCTCCACACCCGCCTGTTATTGTTGGCTAATTGGATGATGCCCTTGATGACTATGTTGAAGTGTTCAACCGCACCATTGCCCGCGGGATGGTAGACTGAGGTGGTTTTATGGCTTATCTTGTTTCTGTCAAGATAGGTCTTGAACACGTCTGAGGTAAACTGGGGTCCATTATCACTAATTATGTACTTGGGTAGGCCTTCATGGGTGAAAACGTCATCAAGGAAACTGACGACACTGTGGGCATTGGGCTTGGTGACAAACTTTATCTCTGGCCACTTGGAGAAGTGGTCAATGAGGGCAATAGTGTACACTTGCTCACCCTGTTCAAGAATGGGTCCCATAATGTCTACCCCAATTCTTTCCCAAGACATGGTGGGACATGTGATGGGATGTAGGGGAGGTCTGAAAGTGACTTGGGTTTTGTTGGAATTGAGACATAAAGCACAGTCTCTGGCTACTCTTTCTATGGCTCTGCTAATACCCGGTCACGAATACCAGTTTTTAACTCTGCTCTTGGTTTTTCCGATGCCAAAATGCCCTTCGTGGCAAATTTCTAGTATTTTCTTTCTAAGGTTGGAGGAAAGGACAACCATACCACCTCTCAATAGCAATCCATTTTCTTCAGGCAATTCATGTTTGACTTCCCAAAAGTGGCGTAGAGAATCTGGCATTTTACTTTTACTGGTCCAAAGCTTGGACAGTATTTCCAACACCTTGTATACAACAGAGTCTTTGGTTTGATCAAGCATCCATTCATTCATTGAAACCCCGTGTAACTCTTCATGTATATTGGCAATGCATAAGTCTTCAATATCATCATAGTTGCTGGGATCCGAAGTGCGAGCAGGCATATGACTCAGGAAGTCAGCAACTACATTTTTGACACCAGGTACATACTGGACCAAATGATTGAAATCAAATAGGAGAACAGAAGACGCATGCAAGCCTTTCGTAACCTTATTTCCCCAGACAAACTGGCGGAAATGTTCAAGACCCCAAATGCATGCTAGTGCCTCCCGCTCTGACAGATAATTTTTCTTCTGCAGGGGTCAAAGAGCGGGAAGCTAAAGCAATGGTACACTCTGCCCCTTTGGTGTATTGTATTGTATTGTATTGTATTGTATTGTATGTATTGTATTGTATTGTATTGTATAGCATACTTATATAGCGCGTACTGTCACCCAAAGGGTATCCTTGCGCTTTGGTGTCATTTGGGGTAAGAAGAGCACCCAGACCCATCCAGCTGGCATCAGTCGTAATGATGTTTTCTAACATGGGGTCAAAGCCTTGCAATGGTCAAGCGTAACACATTTCTTTCTTTAATGTACAAAATGAGTCTTGATATGTATCAGTTCACACAAACTTATTCTTTAGCTTGAACAATTGCCTTAGTTCGTATGTTTTACACGAGAAATTCTTAATACATTTTGCATAAAATTCGAAAAGGCCTAGAAAAGAACGTAACTCTTCCTTGTTACACGGTACATGTGATCTAGAGTGGCATCTAGCAGTTCTTTCTTGGGCCTGATGCCGTCACCTGTAATTTCGTGTCCAAGGTAGTTTACTTTTGTGCCTGCAAATTCATATTTGTTATGCTCAGTCGTTAAATCTTTTGCATCAAGGATACTGAGGACCTGGTCCACTTTCATGTCATGCTCCTCCCTTGTTCTTCCCATCACAAGAATGTCATCCTGGAACATTAAAATGGTTGTGACCCCTGTGAAAATGTGGTACATCAGCCTCTGAAACATAGCGCCCGCAGACGCCAATCCGAAAGGTATTCTAGTGAAACGATAGCATCCAAAAGGGGCTATAAATGAGGTGAGGTTCTTGCTATCGTGGTGCAGGTGAACCTCGTGGTACGCGGATTTTAGGTCTATAATGGAAAACCATTTTATCCCTTTGGTATGTGCCAACAGTTCTTTTGTTCTTGGAAGGGGGCATTTCTCAATCACAATGTTATCATTGAGGTCGCGTAAGTCTACACATAGTCTCAGGTTTCCTTTGGGCCACTTGGCCACAACCAACAGAGCCATCTACTCTGAGGCTTCTACTTGCTCAATGATACCATCCTGAAGTAGTTTATCCAGTTGGATTCTAACCTCTTCTTTTAATGCAAAGGGTAAATTTCGAACTTTGTGCACAACAGGGATGGCATTAGACTTAACCCGTATTTTGTGCTTATACCCGTTCAAGGCACTGATCCTACCAGAGAAGATATTGGGGAACCTGTTTAGTAATCTCTTGCTGTCTTCCTCATCATTTTGGATGACGAAGACTAGATCAGATCTACTGTGATGAAGTATAATATCCTAGCTGCCCTGGTCCATCGATCCCAAAACGAAGGGGCCCACAGACGACACGTATAGTTTACCTAAGGACTCCCTGCCCTTGAAGGAAAAACATAGTTTTCTAAAACCACACACCTCTATAGGATCCTCTGTGAATGTTTGATGGTGATGTCAGCTGTTTATAACTGTTTCCCTAGGTGTGGCACAAACTTTCCGTTGACTATGGTGTACGATTATGCAACTATGCTTATATACACTCCCCCAATGGACATGTTGCACACTAGCTTCTTGGTTTTGTTGGTGTGTGCATCACTAATTTGCAAAACACACTTGTCTTCAATGTGGAGGACCTACATATTCACTTCGTCATCATTGTACGTGTTATCATTTGTTTCCTAATCCACAACAACCAGCTTAACTGAGCCTGATGATTTTTTTCTGTCATACTTTTTTGAGTGCCCTCTTGCCTGCAAAAGGAGCATTTAACATTTCTGGCTGGGCACGTCTTATCGTTTGCTAAATGGGTGGAGCTACGGCATCTGTAGCAACACCACTTAGTGCTGTTTTGCATTCCACTGGTAGCGAGTCTTGATCTGCTGTTTTTCCTGCTCTTTTTGGAAAAGGATTTAGATTCAACCACCCGGGCCACAGTACCGTCCTCTTTCTTTTCTTTGGTCTCAGAGTTAATGGCCTTGGCACAACGAAGGTTAGCTCAGCCCTCCTTGGGATATCCATAACTGTTTGTAAAGGGGATTCACCCTTGGCCATAAACTGTCTTGGATATTAGTGTTAGAGGCCTGCATGAGAATCTGGTCCGTGATGAATTTGTCGTGTAAATTTCCAAAAATTTCCGTCCCCTCTAACTTTATTATTTATACTATTGTATACTTTGATACCTTCAGCATCCAAATAATGTAACAACACTTTTTATTTTGTTTCTGCAGTAAAGTCTTCATCATCATCAAATGTGGAGATATAGTTCATAAAGTACTCTCTCCACTCCTCCCATTTAAGTAAAGGCTCTCCCCCTGCTTGTAGGAATGTCTGGGGGGGAGACAAGTTCCACAAATACCCAGACAACATGTTAGTGGAGGGAGGGATGAGCCAAACGAATAGGAGGACTGAGAAGCGATGAAGAGTTGAGTGAGAGAGAAGAGGGTGAGAATTTGGCACCATGTATGAACTTGCGCTGGGCATAGGAATAGATAATAAATACAAACAGGTGAGCAGTATTAGTAATTGTTGTGCAGGATTGGGGTGGCACATTGATGTAAGTTATGCTGACCCCATCAGCACGATAAAGCCTGAGAGAAATAGAACTGGTGAAAGTGATGGTGGTAGCTTGTAGAGCTACTTGCAGGATAGCAGAAGTACTAGGGAAACAGTAACGTTGTGTACATCAACGTGAGAGAGCATGAGGGAAAATACCTCTCATAGTCGCGTTGTGTGCAAGGCTTTTCTTTTTCCAAAGAATTTATAATGGGAAGAGCCGATACGCGTGAAAACTGTCCGATGAAAGAGGAGCAGTGTAGAAAACAAAATGGCGTCACGTAGGCGGCGTAACGCATAGGCAAGAAACAACTAGACCTCCGACCTTGTAATACTAAAGATGGCAGCGGACGACGTGCAGGAGCGTACGTCGTTTTCCTGGAAACGTGAAGACAATCACCTCAGCTGTGCTATGACGTAGTGGAGGACCGAGAGCAGCTGTCAGTTGGTAAGTGTAGTTGGCGGCGGGTTGAACTGTCACTGAACGACGGTTGAACCGTAAGACAAGTTCTTGCAGAAATAAGTTGCGCATACACCACCTTAGTGTCAGAATATCCCCACACACAGTAATGCTGGCAGAAATTAGTTGTGCAAACGCTGCCTCAGTGTCAGAACATCCCCACACACATCAGTAGAAAACGGGAGTTGAATTGTCATAGACGTGCTGACAGGGATTATTTGCGCAGACTCCACTTCAATGTAGACACATCCCCACACACGGCAATCGAAGACAAGAAAAGTTTGGCTGTCCTGTGTGTTGACAAAGAGGTGTCTCAGTGTCACGAAAAGATCGTAGCCGTGCTGTAGACTTCCAATATGAAGTGACAGAATATAATGCGAAGTAGGCTGAGGAGACGTAACAGTAGTTTCCCACAAGGACACGGGTGGAAGATTGAGGGTGTGGTGACTGACCTGGAGTCGAAGAAGGTCTAGAGACACACTTTTACCTTTGAGGAGAAGAGCTCTGCATCCGTAACGTGATGCGTAGTTTGCAGTTCATAAGCCTAAGATTTTAATCTCAGGGTGCATCCGCATGAGTGTCTCTAGATGTAGTAGAACTGCAGGGTCCAACGTGGGTTCCTGTGTTGGTAATCGTCGCCAGAATTTTACAGAAGAATGCTCGTACAAAGTTGGGTAGTAAGCCTTTTTATTTAGCAATACCAACACAGACTCCGCAGAGGCGCGGAGCAACGGAGATACAGACGATTTGTCCATCACCAGCTGTCAACTGTCAACATTCCAGAACTGACAGCTGGTGGCATGGAACGCGAAACATACGGTGTCCAAGGACGGACATAAGTATACAAATCACAACACACTTACTCAAAGATCTGATATATATAGCCTCATTACACCTCTGTATCTTTGGCATGAGGTGCTATGTCACACCATTTATCTCCACTTTTATTTTTCATCCACCCTGGATGAATAGAGGACCTTCTTGCCCCCTGTGTAGTGGGCTTGGTGGCTCTCACACCTTCCTTAGGGTTGCAAGGAATAAGTGTGCGCGGCGCTGACAGGTGTGTAAGGGTCTAACCCTTCTGTATCTCTCATAGGACCACCAAATAGCTCAAGTGAGTTTTTGCACTTCTGGATGTTAGATTTGAGTCAGCTCCCACCCTCTAGCCCTTGAAGTGGAGTCCTACATGTGTTCTGTCTCACCCACATAGGTTGCTAGCTCTACAATAGTGACACCACCATGTGTTACCCACTTACTGCTCCAAGAAATCGAGTGGTAATCAGTACTAGCAACACATCACCGTCTCTGGCCTTGCTCTTGCCTGCTGAGACAGTTTCCAGCAGAAGGTTAAAGCATGCTTAGTGCTGCCTCATCCATTCCTTGAGTGCCTGGGGTCCTCCTGGCAACTCCTTCCTTGGTAGGCCACCTCCAAGGTAAGGCCCTTCAGGAAAGAACTATTCTGCAGACCCCCAGTGCAACCCACAGAGCTGAAACTTATCCTGCAGGTATAATTTTGTATAGAGGCTCGTGAAGCTCCCAGCATGTTCCTACTGAAAACACCTAAATATATTAATTCCGGCCACTCAAAACACTGCCTTGCTGGTTTAAAACCAATCAATTGCAAGCAACACCATCATTCTCATTGCTCACACAAAGACATGGTGCAGGTGCTCTTTTCTGACGCCGTGAAAAACAATTGCATTCATCACCATGGCACTCTATTGAGGACATCAGGAAAGCAACAATTCAACAGCTGTGTAGCAACCCAGACCCGGTTTCCATACAAATATTCTACATAGGGAACTTATTGCTACATACAACAGTCTTAGAGATGTCTTTAAAAAGAAAAAGGTGACCAATGACTACTACTCAATTTGCATCCACATGTCTTTAAATAACAAGCATTTACAATGCAATGGTCTCATCTTTGTTAAAGTTAGAGCTATTGGCATTGATCATGACATTATTTTTGTTTTTAAAACATATAAATAAATGGCATTGTCATTTACAATGCCAATAGCTTAATCTCTCGCAAATGCGAGACCTATTGCATTTGCACCCACACACAGAGCCACATGCACCCCCACACACACAGAGCCACACGCACCCACCCACACACACAGAGCCACACGCACTCACCCACCCACACACACAGAGCCACACACAGAGCCACACACACAGAGCCAGAGCCACACACACACACAGAGCCCCACACACAGAGCAACACACACACAGAGCCCAACACACACACACAGAGCCCAACACACACAGCCACACACACACACACACAAACACAGCCACACACACACAGACACACACACACACACACACAGAGACACACACACAGACACACACGCACACACAGAGACACGCACACACACACAGAGCCACACACAGAGCCACACACACCCACACACACACAGAGCCAAACACAGAGCCACACGCACCCACCCACACACACGGAGCCACACACAGAGCCAGAGCCACACACACACAGATCCACACACACACAGAGCCACACACACACAGAGCCACACACACACACACACACACACAGAGTCCAACACACAGAGGGAAAGGGCGAGGGAGGGGGGGTTGGGCTGGGGGTGAAAACTGAAAAAAGAAGGGAATGGTGCTTTATCGGTCACAGACAAAAAGAGTTAACAAGGATAAAGATATTTGAGCAGGTTTTTGTTATAGATTGCCTCACTCAATTGGATGGCGAACATTAGCATTTGCACAATGAATGTGGGGGGTTTGAACGACTGGAGGAAAAGGCAGAGGTTAGCATATGTGGTGAAGCATAACAGGATAGATCTTCTCTGCCTTCAGGAGACCCATCTCCCATGGTCAAAGAGAAATCTGCTTTTCATTAATGGTTTTGAGTTGCTGGCTTGTACGACACAATCATCAAATATTAGGGGGGTTGCTATCTTAGGAAGAACCGCTTTAGGGAAGGCTAGGAGAGTGAAAACCGATAGCAATGGAAGATGGTTGATAGCTGAAATGGAGCTCGGCTTCACTATCTGTGGCGTATATGGTTCTAATGATGATGACCCTGAAATCTTTGATTTTCTAGAAGTTGAGCTAGCCAATTGGCCTACCCCCGTAGTATTTACTGGCGATTTAAATATTTCATCCGAATGGGGTAACGAAATATCATACCAGGGGAGGAAACCCAGAGTCTTTAAGGCAGTCCAGGCGTTGTTTAGCTCGCATGGGCTGCATGATGTATGGCGAGTTAAGGAGCCCCTGAACGCGGGCTATACGTACTTCTCAAATCCGGCTCAAAAGTACTCAAAATTAGATTATTTCTTTATTTCTGCGTCAGAAATGGAAAAAGTCGAGATTTTCAAACTCCCAAGGGTAATTTCATACCACAACCCTCTGGTGTTAAATTAGGATCTGGGAAGGCTGGAAAGGTCAAAAGTTAGCTGGACGTTTGAAAGAAGACTGCTGGCTGATAGTAGGTTTGTAGATCATATGAATAATTGGGTTGGAGAATTTTTTGCGGCATATAGGTATAGTACGTCCCGGAACGGAGTGTGGGAGGCTTTCAAAGCTGCTTTAAGGGGAGAGACGATCAGTTGTTCTGCTAGGCTTAGAAGAGAGAATAGGGGGGGAGGTAGATAAATTAATGGGTAAGCTTGTCATTGCGGAGGAACAACATATAAGGGATATAGCCGCAGGTGGGGATGGTGAGGATAGCCAGAGCGTATTGCTGGCGGTTAAAGCGGCATTGCAGAAAGAGGTTACACCGAAGGCGATCGGGGATTTTCAATCTTCAATGGCTAAGAGGTATGAAACAGGGGAGCAAGCTGGTAGAGTTCTTGCCCTTCGGTTAAGACAGGAAAAATCTAAGAATGTGATCACCTGTATAGAGGAGGATGGGAATATATTTACGGATGTTAAGGATGTTTTGATGGTGTTTAAAAACTTCTATCAAAAATTGTATGAAGAGGGGGATTCGGACAGCAACCAAGTGGAGGGGTGCTCTGATAGGGGCCCTAGATTGGATGATGTAACAAGAGCGGACCTAGATAAAGATATTTTGTATACCGAGGTTCTATCTGCATTGCGGTAGCTTGCGTCTGGGAAAGCCTCTGGCCCTGACGGGATCCCCTGGAGGTATACAAAGCTATGGAACGGGAGATTGTTCCTCTGTTGGTTGATTTATATAATGGGATTTTGTACTCAGGGGTGGTTCCGGACTCGTGGAAAGAAACCAACATCATAATCTTTCATAAGAAGGGGAAACCAGCGGAGAAACCAGGGTCGGACCGGCCAATATGCCTAATCAATGCCAATACTAAACTCTATTCGAAGATCTGGGCAAAGAGGTTGGGCAGGATCATTGGCGGTCTCGTCTCCCCGTGGCAGCATGCGTTCGTTCCTGGGCGTGGCACCACAGATCATATATGCAGAGCTATAACTTTGTTTGACGCCCAGGAAGCCACGGGGGGGATGGCCATGATCCTGCTCGATGCAGAGAAGGCCTTTGATCGAGTTGGTTGGAGCTTTCTCTGGGGTATACTGGCGGGGAGGGGTTTTGGGCAGAAAGTCATCAGAGCTATTAAGGCTATGTACATGGACCCAGTTGCAAGAATTACAGTTATGGGTGAAAAGTCGGATAAGTTCAAGATATGGAGAGGGACGCGCCAGGGCTGTCCCTGTTCCCCTATCCTTTTATCTCTGTATATTGCCCCCCTTATCCAGAGAATATTAGAGTGCCCCAGTATTTCCCCAGTGATTTTTAATGGTCATGTCAATAAGATATTAGCATATGCTGATGATTTGGCCGTTATCACGACGAATCCCCAGCAAGCACTTCCGGTTTTGGTACAGATGGCGAAGGTTTTTGGTCAAGGTTCTGGGTACCTCCTCAACTAATCCAAAACACAGATAATTTGTACAAAAAATATCCCGAAATCTGATTCAAGATTTGTGGACTCTGCTGTTTATTTAGGGGTAAAGATCAATGCTTCAGTGGGCAGAATAGTGGAAGAGAACTACCCCCCTAATTAAGTCTATAGAGGCTGAATTAAAAAGGTTGGATGTGCTGCATCTTTCTTTGGTAGGGAGGGTCAACGCTCTGAAGATGTTAATGTTTCACAGAGTGCTGTCGCTCCCCAAGCTCCCTGCTCTACTCCTGGTATCGTTTGGCTCCCTGCTTTACTCCTGGTATCGTTAGGCTGCGCTCTTTGCCCTCATTAGAGAAGTGTTCATCTGCTGGCTGCTGTGTAGAATCGCGCTATACTGCGATAAGCTTTGCCGAATTGTATTAATGTTTATACCTTCAGCGCTCGCTGTGTTGCTCTGATTCATAAGTGTTGTGCTTTGAATATTTGTAGCGCTTTATTGAATGACCGTGGAAGCTGCTTGATTTTGGCTTTGTGCCCCAGCCTCTCTCTAGTTTCGTTGTTGCTGCTGCTCCGGCCATTTTGTTGTTGTTGTGCCTTGGAGACCGTCCCCTGCGCCTCGCACCCGCCTCCCAGCTGATCCTCCCTCCCACTGATCGCATAGCCCTGCTCCCGCCCTCGGCAGCGCTGTGACCATCCTGACGCTCTCAGTAGCGGTCTCTCCCCAAGCTCCCTGCTCTACTCCTGGTATCGTTTGGCTCCCTGCTTTACTCCTGGTATCGTTAGGCTGCGCTCTTTGCCCTCATTAGAGAAGTTTCCATCTGCTGGCTGCTGTGTAGAATCGCGCTATACTGCGATAAGCTTTGCCGAATTGTATTAATATTTATACCTTCAGCGCTCGCTGTGTTGCTCTGATTCATAAGTGTTGTGCTTTGAATATTTGTAGCGCTTTATTGAATGACCGTAGAATCTGCTTGATTTTGGCTTTGTGCCCCAGCCTCTCTCTAGTTTCGTTTTGCTGCTGCTCCGGCCATTTTTTTGTTGTTGTGCCTTGGAGACCGTCCCATGCGCCTCGCACCCGATTCCCAGCTGATCCTCCCTCCCACTGATCGCATAGCCCTGCTCCCGCCCTCGGCAGCGCTGTGACCGTCCTGGCGCTCTCAGTAGCGGTCGCTCCCCAAGCTCCCTGCTCTACTCCTGGTATCGTTTGGCTCCCTGCTTTACTCCTGGTATCGTTAGGCTGCGCTCTTTGCCCTCATTAGAGAAGTGTTCATCTGCTGGCTGCTGTGTAGAATCGGGCTATACTGCGATAAGCTTTGCCGAATTGTATTAATATTTATACCTTCAGCACTCGCTGTGTTGCTCTGTTTCATAAGTGTTGTGCTTTGAATATTTGTAGCGCTTTATTGAATGACCATAGAAGCTGCTTGATTTTGGCTTTGTGCCCCAGCCTCTCTCTGGTTTAGTTTTTGCTGCTGCTCCGGCCATTTTGTTGTTGTTGTGCCTTGGAGACCGTCCCCTGCGCCTCGCACCCGCCTCCCAGCTGATCCTCCCTCGCCCCTCCCCCCTCCACTTCTCCACTTATGACAGATGATTTTGCGTGCAGCGTTCACGCGCAGCGGTCGTGCCCCATGCGCGCCGAAGGCGCGCCACAGGTAAGCCCGTCTACGCCCGTCCGCGCCTGGACCGCGCACAGCACCAGACCCCTTGGTCCTCGCACACCTCACCCGACCCGCATAACGTATGACGCCGCCTCCCTCTCTGCCCTTAACCCCGGACGCACACCACAATGCTGCGAAGCTGCCCCAAGACGCACCCATGGTCCATTCGCCTGCCACTCCTGCAAGTTCACCTGCACCAGGACCCACACCAAATCCACTACCTCCAAACACAGCTCCAACTCCAACCACCTCAAGTGCATCCTGCTGAACACCCGCTCGGTCCACAGACACGCCACTGAACTCTGGGACCTACTCGACACTGCTTCGCCGGACGTCGCCTTCCTTACAGAAACCTGCATGAACGCTTCATCAGCGCCCGACATCGCCATAGCCATCCCGGACGCTTACAAGATCATCCGAAAAGACCGCAGCAACCAAACAGGAGGAGGCATCGCCATCGTCCATAAGAACACCATCCGAATCACGACCAGCTCCGATGATAACCTTGCGACCGCCGAACACCTTCATTTCCAGATCCACACCGACCCCAGGAACACCCTCATCTACAGACCACCAGGAACCCGCACACAATTCAACGAAGACATCACCGACTTCATCAGCCCACATGCCCTCACCTCCGAGAACTACATTCTACTGGGAGACCTCAACTTCCACCTGGAAAAGACAAACGACAGCAACACCACCAACCTTCTGGACAACCTCGCCAATCTCGGACTCAAACAACTTGTTGACACCCCCACCCACCTTGCCGGACACACGCTCGACCCTATTTTCACCTTCAGCAAACACATCTCCTTCGATCACACCACAGCTCTCCATCAGACAGACCACAACTGCGTTCACTTCAGCTACAAAAAGACCACGATCCGCAACCCCCCACAACCTATTCCTCGAAGAAACTGGAACAAAATCACCACCGATCAACTCTTCACATCGCTAAACCAAAACCCTCCTGCCATATCATCGGACCCAAACCAAGCTGCCACCAAACTCACACAATGGATCACACACAGCGCTGACGTATTAGCACCCTTGAAAAACCATCAGATCAAACAATGTAACAAAAAGGCCCCCTGGTTCAACAATGACCTTAAGAAATCCAAGAAGTTATGTCGTACCCTCGAGAAAACCTGGAGAAAAAACTCAACCTCTGACAACTTGACCGCCTTCAAGGACGCCACCCGCAAACACCACCAATTGATCCGATCCACCAAAAAATCAGCATTCAAGGATCGACTCGACAACAACGCCCACAACAGTAAGGATCTATTCAACATCGTCAAAGATTTCACCAACCACGCCGCCGGCACCAACGACATCACTCCCTCCCAAGACCTCTGCGACTCTTTATCCTCTTTCTTCCACAACAAAATCGCCGACATTCATAACAGCTTTGAAAATCTACCCGAAGAACAACCCACTCCACCCACCTCCGAACCAAAACAGCACTCTCACAACCTTTTCGCCTGGAACCCAATCACCACTGAAGACACCATCCGCCTGATGAACTCCATTCACTCAGGATCGCCAACCGACCCATGTCCTCACCTTATCTTCAACAAAGCAGACTCCATCATCGCTCCCCATCTCCGCGATGTCATCAACTGCTCCTTCAACTCCGCTACCTTCCCGGAAAGCTGGAAACATGCTGAACTCTGCGCCCTTCTGAAGAAACCCACAGCAGACCCCTCTGAACTTAAGAACTACCGCCCCATCTCACTCCTCCCATTCCCTGCCAAAGTCATTGAGAAAGCCGTCAATAGTCAGCTTGCCGCCTTCCTTGAATCCAACAATTCCCTCGACCCTTCACAGTCCGGCTTCCGAGCCAAACACAGCACCGAAACTGCCCTCATCGCAGCTACAGACGACATCCGAACGCTAATGGACAACAGAGAAACAGTTGCCCTCATCCTACTCGACCTCTCCGCCGCCTTCGACTAACCATGGGCGAATTTTGCGAATCTCGCGTTCGCGAATTTTGCGGATTTGCGAATCTCGCAATCCGCAAAATCCGCGAATTCTCGCGAATTTGCGGATTTTTTTTTTTTTGTGTTTGCGCGGGTTTCTGCCAGTTCGCGAGGGTTTTGTACAATGTCGCAAATTGCGAACTTACCTGTCGGGTCGCAAGTTTCGCGAACTTGTTGTTTCTACGTGTCCAGCCTGTTTGGGACACTCTTCTTCATCACTGCCACTCTCTGTCACCACTGCCACTCTCTGACTACTCATGCCACCCTCTGGCCCACCCATGCCACCCTCTGTTTCATCACAGCACCCTCTGGTTGTCCAGTCAGTGTACATTATTGTGGCAACGCAAGCACACCTTCCCTGCCTCAAGTGACCTGAATTAATTTGGGGCTGATTAATGTGTCACAGAATATTTTTTTAGCTGGCACCTGCTTCCTTAGTGCTTCCTGATTAGTGAACTTTTGCACTTGCTAAGTGCTTTCATTGTTGCAAAATTAGTTACAACACCTGCCCTGCCCCAACTGACAATAATGAATTAGGGGCTGATTAATGGATTTGAACTGCCAGCCTGGCTCCTGCTTGTCTCCCTTAGCTGTAATTCAGGACCTTTGTGGCATATGTGTAACTATTCTGAGGTTCAGAGCAGGGTCACATAATAGTTGCAACTGGCAACTGAACTCTGGAGGGGCCCCTCAGCAAGCACTACAGGAAATGGCTACTAATGATGAGCCTGAACTTTTGAACCTGGTAAGTAGTTTCAGTTTTGATAAGATCGTATTTCTGCAATTTTGCACTTATTCGCGGGGCGCGAAGTTGTACTGGGAAGCCGCGAACTCACGCGAACAGTGCGAGCAGTGCGAGCAAAATCCGCTGCTCGCGGATTTGCGGATTTTGCGGGAGATTCGCGAATCTCGCGGATTGCGAATTTACCGGAAATCCGCAAAATCCGCGAGCGAAACGGATTTTCCGCCCACACCTACCTTCGACACAGTATGTCATAGCACACTCATTCAACGCCTCAACAACATCGGAATACAAGGAAAAGCTCTGGATTGGATCATCTCGTTCCTCGCCGGTAGAACCCAGTCCGCCTCCCCCCATTCAAATCAGAGGCCACCGAAGTCATCTGTGGTGTACCACAAGGATCTTCACTCAGCCCCACTCTCTTCAACGTATACATGAGTCACCTCGCATCCATCGCGCGACAACACAACCTCAACATCATCTCCTACGCAGACGACACCCAGCTGATCCTCCCCCTCACCAAAGACCCAAACACCGCCAAAACAAATCTACACGAAGGAATGAAAGAAGTAGCCGAATGGATGAAGAACAGCCGTTTAAAACTTAACTCGGACAAAACGGAAGTCCTCATCTTAGGATCATCCCCCTCTGCCTGGGACGACTCATGGTGGCCACCGGCCCTGGGCACAGCACCCATAACTACAGATCACACACGTAACCTGGCCTTCATCCTAGACTCCTCCCTCTCGATGACCAGACAAGTCAACGCCGTCTCATCTTCATGCTTCAATATCCTACGCATGCTCAAAAAAATCTTCCGCTGGATCCCCACCAAGACAAGAAAGACAGTCACGCACGCACTGGTCACCAGCCGACTGGACTATGGAAATACCCTTTACACCGGGACCACAGCCAAACTACAGAAAAAACTCCAACGCATCCAAAATGCCTCAGCCAGACTCATACTGGACATTCCCCACCATGCTCACATTTCCGATCACCTGAAGGATCTCCACTGGCTCCCCGTCAACAAGAGAATAACGTTCCGTCTCGTCACCCACGCACACAAAGCCCTCTACGACCTAGGACCCCAATGCCTCAACACACGACTGTCCTTCTACACACCCGCTCGCCAACTACGATCATCCAATCAACCCCTCACCGCAATTCCGCGCATCCACAGATCCACCACGGGAGGAAGATCCCTCTCCTACTTAGCGACCAAAACATGGAATTCTCTCCCCACTCACCTCCGACTTACACAGAACCACTTCTCCTTCAGAAAGCAACTAAAAACCTGGCTATTTGATAAGTAATGCACCCACCATTCCTCAAGCGCCTTGAGACCCTCTGGGTGAGTAGTGCGCTATACAAATTCCTGAACTTGAACTTGAACTTTAGAGCCATACCCCTATTTATCGAGGAAAAAACTATGAAACATCTTGAGTCTGTCTTTATTAGGTTTATATGGCAGTATGGCAAGGTTAGACTCTCTACGAGTCTTATGTCATACAGAGGGAAAGGGGCGGGTTGGCACTTCCAAACCTTAGACTGTATCATTGGTCTTGCCTCTTGATTCAAATGTCTATCTTTTTCCATTCTGACACTGGTTCTGTGGGAGAAAACGCAAACCCGGACACTCAGAGTATCCCCCCAATTTTTAAGATGCTGTTGGGGGGGAAAGCAACCGGCTTGTTGCTGACCGAAGTGGAATACAGGTTTTATAAGAAGGCCCGATTTAAGGGCCTCATTTATGAGGCTGTGCGTCACTTTTACGCCGCCGGTGCATCACTTTTTGTGACGCACAAGTGGCGTAAAAAAAGCGCCTTGTTGCGCCATATTTACAAAGTGAAGCATCTAGGTAGATGCGTCACTTTGTAAACCCCTGCACCACATTATACCAGCGCCAGGTATAATGTATGCAAGGGGGGCGTATTGACGCAAGGAAGGGTCGTAGAAGTGATGCAGTGAAATCTATGAGATTTCACTGCGTCACTTTTAGGATCTTGCGCCTGTCTCACAGCAGGCGTAAGACTGACGCAGGCCCTTTCACATGGAGCTTGCCCCATGTGAAAGGACGCATTGCTGGAGTTGCGTCACTTTTGTGACACACTCCAGCAATGCGTCACTTTTGCGCTTACAGATACGTCAGAAATACTGACGTATCTGTAACTCCTTGCGACATGATGTGTCATACATTAAATATGACGCATCAGGAATGTCGCAAGGAGTGCGCACTGAGAAGTGACGCATCGCTGCTTTCACGCAGCGATGCGTCATTTCTCATAAATGAGGCCCTAAGACTTTATATGGGGCTTGGCAGGTATGGAAAGCTATTCTAAAATGTTTTAATGACCCTAAAATTAATCCCTATCTTCACTTGGAAAATTCAAGTCTTTTTCCTCAGTTAAGAGCGTATAGGAACCTACAGGTTTGGAAGGGATTGGGGGTTAAGACCATTGGAGATCTAATGGAAGGGGATAAGATAATAGGGTTTGAGGATATGCAAAGGAGTTATGGTTTCCCTGCTAATCAGTGGCTTATTTATGGTCAAATCTCCCTTTCTTTAATGGCCCTCAGACCTAAACTGAAGCCTCTGGTCGATTTCCCTGTGGTTGAGGCCCTGGCTAGAGGTTGCAAAAAGATTAATGTGGTTTATAATCTTCTGGTCTCGAGGATTCAGGACGATGTAGGGAAGGTGGAAAGCGACTGGGCAATCATATTGGGAAATCCGGATGTTGATTTGGATCTCGCACTATGTTTAAATAAAAAGCTCTTTCGGGCCTCTAATTTACAGGCTCAACACTTTAAAACCGTTTTTAATCTGTACCATACGCCGGCCAAATTATTTGCATGTGGTGTTAGGAATGACGATCGCTGCCCTAGATGTAATACGGGTCAAGCAGACTTAGTACATATGTTTGCTACCTGTGACCGTTGGGCCCAGTTACGGATGAGATTATGAAATTATTGGGAGGGGCTGCTAGGTCAAAGGATCGATCTATCCCCAACACTGATGTCAATGGGTACAGACTCCAAATTGGCTCTGACAGAGGATGAGGCAGCCTTGTTTTTTATGTCGGTTGCTGTGCTAAGAATCCTGATTTCTGCTGGTTGGAAGGATGTTACAGCCCCCTCTTACCAGATGTGGCTTTTGAGATTTTTAGGTATACACAATATAGAGTCTTGTTTATATGAATCTAAAGGTGCTAAAAAAGGGGAAATTGGCAGACGTTTTTGGGCCCCTGTTATGAAGTGTAGGGATGACAGAATCTGAAACTGGATCTGCACAGTATGGACAATTTATTTGTAGACAAAATGTATTTTATCCCCACATCATGAATTGTGCTTTTACGTATTTATATCTGAGTGGTATCTCTATGTAATTGTATTCCTGTGTCAATTGTTTTAATGCTGTGTTTGTGCTAAAATAATTGCTATGTTCTTTTACTGCACTGCAACCTTCAATAAAAAAATTAAAAAAAAGTCCAACACACACACACAGAGCCCAACACACACACACAGACACACCCACACACTTCAGTGAATTTAAGAAAGAAAAATCTTGTACCCATTCTTGTTTCTTCTCCGGGAACTCTCCCAGAGTGTGGAACTCGCTGCCTCAGTATCTGCTGGCAACCAATCACTCATTCACTTCAGGAAGAAACTTAAGCTTCATCTTCTCAATCAATAACTGCACCCTCCCACATAAGCCATCTGACTGACCTGTTGCCCTTACCCCACACCCTTCAAATAAATCTGAGCATCACTACCTTAGGGAAAAACTGTGACTCTACTCTCCCCACTTTTGTAACACCCTACCATACTACGTCAGAATGATATCATCCACACATCATACTGTCTAGTGTATACTTCTTTTACATACTGTCACTATGCATTCCTATTAACTCCATATGCAACTCAAGTAACTGCTACTAACTCCGTAAAGTGCTCTGATACCTTTGGGTCAAGTTTGCGCTATACATAACTGATAAATAAATATTATGCAGACAATATCACATGCCTTCAGGTTTATGGTGAAAAACATACGTTCAAACAAGCATGCTTTTCTGAGAACAGGAATTTAAAGCAGATACTTGAGTTGTGCCTCTAGTTCTATGTTGATGCCAATCCCTCAATGTGTCTTTCTGCATCTACTTTCTGATGCCTGCAACCTGAAGCCCCATTGCAACTCCTGCTGAAACCCCACTGGCAACTCCTGCAACAGCAGTGTTTGCTAACACTATTCACCGGGCACATGGGGCAAGGTCTAAGGAAGTTCCAGTCTACTCTTAGTTAAGTATTATATTTGGCTATCACACAGACGTTCTTTAACTAATCTAAATGAAAACTTGTGTTGCACGATTTCAAATTATTCCATGGATTTAACCCCTACTGATTGGGCCCCTCAACAGCATAACCATTGACCACCAATTTATGTAGCACATTCCTGCAGTAAGAGGTTCTTCTCAAATTAGTCCCTGTCACAAAATCTGAACAGAAGTCCTTTGCACCTCCAGCATTCTCCATTGCTCCTCCAATTCATTAAAGAGCCGAAGATATTTCTTTACAGAGCACACGATAGCCATGGCCCATGTATAATTAGTATCTCATACAGGGAGCCTGTTCCGCAAGGACAGCAGCTCTTGATGTAGTTCCTGCAGCCCATCCGTCTGTGCCAGGTACAGCAGGCAAGAGTCCTGAGGGCTCTTGCCAGCAGGACCAGGAGAGGCCACATCAATGCATGGAGCCGTGAGGGGGAGGGAGCTGCAGACCGAGACAAGGGGGCAGCTGGGAGGCTTTAGTGAGATGGATGGGTATGCACTGAAGAAGAACTTGTAGGGTGAGCACTCAAGCTCTTGAAGCTAACAGATAGTTCATTATTTTTGGAGGGTAATGGATGTTTTCAGGGCAGGTGAGCCCGCTGAAGTCTAAGGGGAGGCACTTAGCTTGCCTAACCACGGCGTAAAGAGAATGTCATACACTAGCAAGCACTTTAAGGTGTAGTGGGCTCTCAGGCATATGATGAAAGTGTCCTACTCACAGGGTTGGGTGGTACAAGGCGGAGCGTGGCGTCACTGAACCTGCTGCACTATTGGTTGCAACGCTTCTGACCCAATGACGTATTCCGATACTTCAGATTGTGGTCGAGTGCTAAGCACCTGTTTTCTGCAGCAACACGTCGTGGGTGTGCCCACACAACAACTGCACGCTGCCCCCACCGGGCGTGGGATGGGTGGGACCTTCCAACTGTGCAGAAAAGCAGAGCATGGGGCCTGTGAGCACTTACACCAGCGATGGGAGTGGAACTCAAGGCAAAAATCTAGGGCCGAGCAAAAAAACTATTTATAAGCTTCTGCCCCCCCCCCCCCCCCACACACACACATTCACTCAAAGGAATGTGACACCGCCTACATCACACCCTCCAGCTAGGTAGCTAGCACACACACATGCGCACGTAAAGAGGTCCCTCGACAGCACACCCAATGCACCTAAAAGTAAAGAAGAGCATTTTTGCGGCATCAATGTCTTCCCGATTCACCATGAGCTCTATAGGGCAGTGAGGGGGGGTGCAGAAGAGTGTGGGGGCCGTGACCGGTAAGAGGTGCAACGCAGGGGATATGTGCAGCCGCGAGGGCCCTCCAATGGGGCTGCTCAGCAGGGAAGACTTTAACGTACCACTTAGTTGTATATATTGTCCCCAAATCTACGAAGATTTAACTAACCACCTCCTACGCTTGCCACACTCCCCTTCCCATAGCCTGTCCTGTGTAAGATCCTCTCACCCCAACAGTTGCCCGCTCACTGCCGTCTCCTACACTCGGGTTCGGGCTCCCGTGTCGCCGCCATCTTGCAGTTTGGCCTGCTGCCCGCAGTCCCGGAAGCTCCATACGTACAGGTCCTGCGGCGAATCTGTTTCGCCCGAGAAAGTCTCTTCTACGGCACCAGTTGAGCTTGGCTCCCTCAGTCTAACTCTGCTCATTTGCTCAACCCATTCTTCCGATACCCGCGATGTGCCCAGTAGATGTGATAACTCGATGTAGCTGCCGGGACCTGTCGAGTGGGCGGTGGAAAGCAGTTGGGATTAGCATGTAAACATGACTGTGATGTCTTTGAATTGTGTCTGTTGTAATCTAGAATCACCCAACGGCGTACGCGTAATAACAGAGATCACGCGACGAAATTAAGAATGCCTCTTACATTGAATTGACGTACTGTGAACAACTCTATTAGGGCTTGATAGGGCTGCCACCCTCGCAGACGCATATTTCCAGTGTACAACTTCAGTTTTTTTTAAATATATTTTTACGAACAAACTTTTTACATTATAAGAAAAAAAGGTACTATGGATTACTGTACATTTCCTGAATGTTCTACGAAATCGATCACATTTTTAAATATTTGCCAAATTATTTTTCAGTACAATCGCAGTGGGCGACAATCTATACTTCTTGGCTAGAGACTATTTTATTTCAGCACGGTGTATGAGACGTTTGTTTTATCTTAATGGGCCGTTTATGTCACTACGACACCTTTTCAGGAGGGAAGTCTAATTTTGAAAAACATTGCCACAAACCGAGAACAGCCCATATGTGCCGGGCCCTCGAGCGGCCCCCCGGCGGCAGCAGGCGCCGCGCCAGCTCCCCCGCCGTGGTGCTGAGGGTGGAGAGCACGGGTCACGAGGCGCAGACGCCGGGGGCAAGGGAGACACGTGCAAGCAGCCGCGGCCCCGCTCCGCCCGCACCCACTCCCGGTCGGCCGGCTGCTGCGCCACGAAGCGGAAGCAGCGGCACTGTTACAAGGGAGCTTCAAACCTGGGACTCCAAGAACTAAAACAAAGCAGAGATCACAAAGAAACGCCATGATACCACCCCCCACCCGGACATTTCTAACCCTCTCACTCCTTCTTGAGGTTCTAATCTGAGGCACTTACTCCCCGGCTCCAGCAAAGATGGCTGCTAACTGCAGACTCGGGGTGGCGCACGTACAGGCTGGAGTCTAGCACAACAGGAAACAGGTCCCAGTGACGTTTTAAGCCCCATCCTTTTCAGACTGGGGGCGTGTTTTTTCCTGAAGACGTCACAGAGAGAAAGGACAGGAAAAAACACGCCCCCAATCCAAAACGGACGGGGCTTAAAGTAACAGACAAAGCTCTTCTCCAATGGCTGGCCGCCGTTTAGGAGGCCAGCCAATGGAGAAGAGCTGGCTCGTTTACCTCCGTACTGAAAACCATAAAATCTCACCAGCGAGACTGCGCTAGCGCAGCCTATGCTAGCCGAGACCTAAAAAAGGAAGCATGTTTGTAAGGTTTGTTCTGGCCATAGCTCTTTTGATGCTTCAAAGTCACTGGGTGTTGTTGAACACCTGTCTTGGATTGGCAAAGACCACATTTCACCAATGCCTCACTGTGGCCAGGGTAAAAGAAAAAAAGAAAGATTGTCCACAAATCCTTCAAATATCAAAAATCTGGGCACTTAAAATGAGCAATATCACTACAGGTGTTTTTGAGAAGTACAGCATATATAATAGTTTCAAAGCTCATATATGACACGAAAATCTTTGGAGGCTATAAAAGTGTTTGCTTGCCTTAAAATTGGTCGAATATACGAAAAACAGATGACTTTACAGGAAAGGCATTGCTGACAGAGGGCTCAGATTGACTTCCTCGCATCCATGTATGTTCATAGAACTGACTTTGTGCTGTGCTTTTACATGCTTAATATCTAACAGTATATGCAACTTTTTAAAAATAGTGTTTCATGTATTGGGCAAGTTTTATCCAGGTACATAAGTTGACATATTTGCAATGTTGACTTGTGTCACTTTTTCCCTGGACTCAGTTGCAGGCGTGGCTCTTATCGCGGTTTGTTAACTGATTGTGTAAAACCTCAATGTATCAGATTTTTACCTTGAAGAATTGATAGGTGGAAGATCCATCGATTGTACCATACTCAATGGCTCTTTGATTTGCCAAGTCTTCAAATGACTGGATGGAGGACGGTGTCTCTTCGTTGCCAGATTTCAACATAGCAGCAAAACTGGCGATGTAGGCCGCCACAACGATAACGGTAAACACCCACCAGATGACAGCAATTATACGTGCCGATGGCGATTTAGGGTGAGGCTCTGCGCCTGTGAATGGAATTGAGAGCAGATAAGAAGATATCAAACAAGCAATCAGTAAAGAAAGGACCAGTTTTACAACTTATTGACGCAGTGCAGAAGCTGCAGATGCTGCACTGCATGAAAAGTAGAGAGGAGGAGAGCGCCCCATTTACAGAAATATGGCATTCTACTCCACTTTCCCTAGCGCCGGCGGTGAAATCTGCTTCTGTGCACCACAGCGACACCTTTGCATCATAGTGCAAGGGTGTCTCCATGAGTCTAGCATAGGTTTTGTTACGGAAGGGTAGCCAATGGCCAGCCTTAGGGCGGGGCCATCCTGACGGAGCATCACTGAAGGTGGAGGGAGTTGTGCACTGTAAGTGCACATGTCAGTTTTGTCGGCCGTTTTAGGACGACCAAACCGACATGCGCACTTACATTTCTTCACCCAGCTGTGTTGCACCGCTGGGTGGAGAAAAGGCACAGACTCCCAGGGCCTGAGCCAGCGTTAGTTCAGCCCACTCAGGCCAATCACTGTGCTGCTCCCCTGCTGGTATTACCAGCAGGAGAGCAGCGCTGTGATTGGCCCATGTGAGCTGGTGCAGTGTGCTCAGCTTCAGGAGAGGAGCATCGAGGGCGGAGACCGCAGAAGCAGGTAAGTGGTTTTATGTATTATTTCCCCTGCACACCCACCCCATCCCCCAGTCTAGTTCATGTTGTCCCACTGCTTTGAGGTTAGAGCCACTACTGCAGGAGGACACACACTGTCAAACACACTGTCAGAAAGACGCCAAGAGTGCCATGGATCAAGACCTGGAACCTGGAGCTGAGCTGAGGAGTGAAAGGAGACTCGAGGCAGCTACAGCAATAAGGCAAAAGCCAACTATTGTGGGCTAAGTTTTTTTAAACTTGGATGCTACTGCGTCGCCTATGCTTACATTTATGCATGCCTGTGTGACTTTATGAGTTGCAGTATTTGTACATTTGTGTGCCCACATGTGAGCGAGGGTATGACTGTGATGTGTACCCAACGGATATCATGTTGGTGTTGTTACAATGCTAGTAATTTGCATAGTCTGAATGCCCAAGGCAAGATGGCGCCTACCCTTGTTATGATCCAGTTGAGTACCTTAATGCCTTACTCACTCGGTTACAGATCAAGCCCCTTTCAAAACCAAAGGGTTTGAAATGACTTTCTAAAAATGATAAATGGTCAGCACCTGAATTAAAGCAACAGGACATTCTGCTCTGTCAATTGGAAGTCCAGTACAGATGAAATTATGATCGATTTTGAAGTAATCTTATCTTCTTACATTTTACAAAGTCAGAAATATTACCAACGTATTACGATAGAGAGAACTTGTTATTGCTTCAAAACAGTGAAGGTGGAAGACTCTTTAAACAAATTATTTAGAACACCGGATTCACTATTCAATCTTAACTCTCTGGCAATGTTATACCTCCACCCGAATTGGAGAGAATAAAGGTAATAAAACCGTATTTCTATATTGATGGGCTCCATGCAAGTATCTTTAAGATAAAATCACATGGACTCTGCGGAAACCTACGTTCAATTGATTTGGAACTAATATGAGGTATGTTTTTCCATTTTTAGGTGTCGCCAGCGATGCAGCGCATGCGCTGCCGCCTTGGCGAGTCCTATTGTCGTTGGTTTTGCTAACGAAGGGGGACAGGAGAGGCCTGCACGCACGCGTCCCACATTTGTTCAATACCGCTTGCACGCATGCACATCTCCTGTCCCTCCCTGTCTCCTGCTCGCTGTGCCTGCGCGGACAGGAGATGTGCACGCGGAGACAGCTCCAAAGGGAAACTGGGATTTTTTTCCAAAATGCCGGAGCCTTAAAGGCTGAGAAAGAGAATGACGGACACGCAAGTTTGTGACTCTTCTTCACCTCGCCTGTCATTTCAGAGGCACCCACCCGCCCATCAGAAAATCAACCATTTTCCCCAAAATGCCTAAATCTATCATTTACAATGTCAATAGCTCAAAATCTCGCAAATGCGAGACCTATTGCATTCCAAATGCTTGTTCTGAATATGGACAACAGTGTTTTTCTATCATTGAGTTTAAAAAGTGGCACTACCTTAACAGATAAGTTTATTTGCAGGGATTTTCCATTATCTAACTAACTGTGGAAATTGGTCACTTGTATGGGTGCTGTTTTTGAACTGCTTTTAGTCTGTTATTTGCCATCTGCTCCTAGCACCAGAGAGCAATATGATGTATGACATAAGTAAATGAACACAAGGCAAATGGGTATCAAGCTCAGGCAGTAGCAAATAATATACGCAGTAGCCATACTAACCTAATGGAAGTCACTTTAAACTGGTTGAACAACTTTAGAGTTTGTCAGAGAACCAGCTTTGCCTATTGAATGTTCCTGCTGCTTCATTTAGAGATGGGGAAGCATCAAGTTTACACTGATATTAGTTAGTACACATTTGAATTCATATATGTGAATTAATATGGAGCTACTATAATTGAAACTAAATCATTATGATGTAGCATAATATTTTATCTGGTTTCGGTTAAACTAGGCCTCAGTTAGGGCTCGACTTCATCTTTATAAAAATGGCTGCTCTAGCCTGATGTTCCTTGTGTGTTTATATTTCTCTCCTGACATCACACGCAGCAAGATGTGCACTGTTTAATTGTATGACATATTGTTTTTGAAGAACTCGCAGTAGGAACCTTTTTGTTACTTTCCAAGGGTCCTCCTGCTAGCACACTGTACTGCATTCATTCATGATTGTTTTCTGTTGTTTATGTAACTAGTTTGACATGACTTCTCGGATGAAATTAGATCAGAAGACACAAATCAATATTTATGTACTGGGTCAGTGTTAACCCGTTAACCGCAGCGGTAATTCCACTGCGGTGCGGCCATTTTCGTGCGCAGGCGGGGCCGCGTCGGCCATTGGCCGACGGCAGCACTGGGGAGGTAGTGCTGCCGTCAGCCAATGGCCGACGGCAGCAAGGAAAGGGCTAAGATGGTAGGGTTATATGATTTTTTAGAGTATTGCAATATGATGCGTTGTAATTGTTCTACGTACTTTTGCTGACACCATGTTGACTAAGTGGTTTCCATAATTTTCGTGCTGAAATTAGATATCGACACCCCTGAATTAAGGGGTGACCCAGAGAGGCTCTGCGACACTACTAGGGATGGTGCCCGAATTCTTATTGATTTGCTAAACATTTGAGACAGCCTATTTTTCTGATTTTGCCTGTCATTGCATTACTTCTGTAACTGAGAGCATTTGTGGCAATTAATGTCTATGTATGTAATCTCATTCTATGAGATTGCTTCTGCATTTGCATTTTTCTATTTCTCTGTATTGCACTTTAAATTTTGGTAAACTTTCTGGGTTTTCCCAAATTTCTGAACCCAAACTCCCTTTTTGAGTCAGTTTTTCCTTAATGATTCCTTAATAATTGTATTTTGATTTTTGAAATGTTGTTTTGAATCTTGTCTTTAGGGGCACACTACCTCATAGATGTTGATGTCAATGCTGACCCCTCAATCTAACCACCACTAACTGCAGATTACCTAAACTGTAGCGCCTTCCCAACTTGTCTACCCGCCAATGACTGTGTCACACAGGGAGCTGAGTATTGCATGTCTTTATTCTGCTGCATGTAACTGCGAACTCAACACTCTAAAACCAGCTTTCATGGCATTGTGCTCTGACACCTGTGTCACATCTCTATGGAGTCCTTTAGGAGCCAAAAGGGTTCCCTCATAACATATCACAAGACACTACATAACATAAGCAACAGCACAGCCACAAAGGCGTGGCATCATAGTCAAGGAAATCAAACAATGACCATTACACACAAAGAGAAAAGTCCCTGCCCGTGAGGACAGTTTTTTTTTCTCCAAGAAAGACCCCCTCTTATTGGGAGGCAGTTACTTGGAAAAAAAACTCTCTGCTGGGTCTTTGAAGGTTCAGTGCCTTCAGTAGAGCCACCAAATAGGTGGCTCCACTGAAGACAAAGAGATCTCCATCTGTCTGGCAGAGATCTGTAAATTTGGCAGACTGTCCTATGTTAGGGGGAGTGGAAAGCTCCCCTGCCATTCCAGCAAAGTGGGCCACCCACCATGGTCTAATTGACTTTATTAGTCTTGTGCTACCAATGTCGGACCATGATAGCTGCTAGAAATAATTGTCAGTATACTAAATGTAATGGCAGTCATTGTAGCCAAATTGGAGGGCTGAAAAGCGATTTGGCTCTGTCAGAATTTGAACCTATGAACAGCAGACCACACCAGATGTCAGCAGTGGTATATTAACATGCTGAACCTTCTTGCAGGCTCTACACATCGCCTAGTGCCACATGATGTGATGACACTTGTAGCATGCAATAATAGTGTGTAAAACACAAATACAAAAATAACCTGAGGGTTGTCTAAGCATATTCCTGGAAACAGATAACCACTTGTAGTACTACCAGATGGCCATACCAGGTTTATATCCTCCAAGCCATGCACCTTTTCGACATATATTCACATCCTAAACCAGTGTCCCACCCTGGTCTCACCTTGCAGGGTCAGAGCTCCGGCTCCAAACCAGAGGCTGTTCAGGAAGGTGAATTTCTTCTCCTCGGTTGGAGGCGCTATCCACTCGCAGGGGCTCAGCCTGAGGAAGGAAGAGTACCTTTTAAAAAACAATGTTCTGTAAAAACAAAAATCCACCACTGCGGCTTTGCAAATGATGGAATATAAGGAGCTTTAGATCTTTTCTTTTTGTATCAAAAGAGTTGATCTACAGAACAGGTTTATGGAAATGGCCCATCTTTTTTCTCAATTTGTGTGATGTTCCGTTTTAACTTTAGGTGTGCATTGTTACCTCATGTTATGCCCCTGTAATTTAAATGCAGGTCATGGCATTCACTTTGGGTGTAAGTTGCCACAATGCAGTACAAAGCATGTTGATAGAATGTGCACAAAATATATATTTCATTTTCCTCTGTAGACACTTGTATTCTATGTAGAGAATTCTATTCCGTAACTAATAGTATATAGTTTAAATCGGAAAATTACGGAACACGGCAAATCTCTGGGACGTTGGGGCCCCTGCATAGTGAACTGCAAGACACCCATTCCTTTGTTTTTGCTATGGTTAAAGGAGCATTCTCTCCATAGCAAACCTCAACTCTTTGACATTTGTATTGTTTTTATTCTAGATGAAGCCAGCAAGTTCCTTTAGACCATATGCTGCTATTCTAGCACAAAAACAAATAAAATTAAAATGAAAAATAATAGTTAAGATTGAGAGGCGGTATGTCCCTGTTACTACCAACTCCACACCGATCCTACATTTAGATTAACCCAGGGCGGAAAACTACGCTATGCTTGCGGAGTGTGCGTAGTTTGCGCAACTACACGCTACGCGAATCGCACATAGCACAGTGCAAAAACGTGTAGCGTAGCGGGCATTTTTTGCTCGCTCTCGGTCCTCAACGCCAAATGGCATCCGCGAGCGAGCAAAATCAACAACCCAGCGAGACTTTTTCCTCGTTCGCGATCGGCAACATCAAGTTGCTGATCGTGAGGGTGGAGAAAAAAAAACTCCCGGCGAGATTCTCAACGCGGGGAGGTCAGGTTCCTCATTGCGAGTGGTCGCGTATGCTTGCGGTCGCTCGCGATGAGAAACTACCAGTCCGCGTTCTGAAAGCTGCCGCTAGAGTACAAATCTACTCGAGCGGCAGAAAACGACCGCTTGCACTGTGCATGATGCCGTTCGCAATGATTGCACAGTGCTGACAAGCATCCGGCACTGTGCAATCATTGCGAACAGCATTTTCCTATCGCACTACGCAGTTCGCATAGCTACGCGTAGCGTGCGTAGTGCACTTCGCGCAGCTACGCGAACTACGCCCAGGGTTAGTAGGAAAAGGATACTTGCAGCCATTGAATGGCAGTGATATGCGTCAGGATGGTTGCCTTCACTAAGAATTTACTTCATTAATTCACTGAAGATTTAATGACAACTACTCTTTTACCATTGGCACAGACATTTTTAAATGCAAGAAAGATGCATATATACCATCAGAGATGTTTTTTCGCAGGATCAATATAATAAGAACTTCATTTGCAATGTAAAATGAATAACTGTTCTTGATAATTGTGTAAATTGGGTTCTGACAGCCAGAGCTTGAATTGGCCACACGCCCAACAGCAACAGTAGTGCCCCATTAGATACATGTTACATAGTTAGCTAATTCTTGCCATAATAAATTGTGTTCACACTTCCTCCTGCACTAACGGTTCATATTTGATACAACCACTGGCACCATCAAAAACCCTCGACATCCTCCCAAGTCATATAGTTACAGCTGTCCTGTCTGCTGGTTATATAGTTTAGAAAAACACCATTTAAAGAGTACAACATGTGTCGATTTAAAAATCAAACCCACCCAAGGAGTTTTTGTTTTAACTCTGTGATCAAAAGACAGTATTGGAGTAAACTCACTTAATCTCTGATACCCACTTTTAATTTACCCCTCACTTACATTTCGTCTGATACCATGCACCAGGGCAATAAGTAACATATCAAGTCCAATCTGTAGTACCACAAAGAGTGAGTGTTTTATGATAGCTATAGGACCTCACATTTATACACATTTTTCAGACAGGAGATGTGGATCCACTGTCATGGGCATCAAAAATAAATTTGAGTTGGTACTCTTTCAAACCTAATATCCAGGCCACTCTCCTGACCCAGTTTATGTAATCCAAGCGGGAATATCCACAACACAGGCATAATGAAGCGTGAGTTCTATGCTGTGACCTTTCTGAAGCAGAAATAAGAAACAGACAAAAGGGGCAGGCACTGCCCAGAAACTTCCACATCTTGTACAGAGCTGCAGTTACATTCCTCTTTCCTACCACATATCAAACTGTAGGGCTCAAGAAGAGCTAATCAGCTGCCTTTCACTAATAAGGTTTTTGTGGAAGTCCTGAAGGTAGCCCTGTCTCCATCCTCCTCACTTCAGTGTCTAGGTTCGTAGCCCCCAGGCACAGGAATACAGGCGATACACTTACACTGCCTGGATAAGCTATCCTCTCCCTCCATCGTGAGCCTTGCTAGACCAGAGACATATTGAGTGGAATCCACTGGACACCCTACTGAGATCCACGCAGCGCAGCGTACTGCTACATGTGCCACACACACACTACACTTAACCACATTCAACATACAATCGGAATGTCAGTGCAAGGTACTGAGTTGTACATAACAGCATAACTTTACACATGAGGGATCAGTAGGCTGCACAATCAATGACAGAAATAGGTCTGATCACACTATAGTCACAAAATGTGGAAGGCAACCACCAGCGCTTTAAATGGGCAAAGATAGTAGTCCATTTGCTAATATGAGAGCAAGCTTGTTGCCCCTATCCAAGGCACAGATCAGGCAGGCCCTGGCCATCACATTATCTGGTATAGGCCTAGGTTTCTAGCCCATGTTGGATTAGCATGATGTCAGGACCAAAGTAAAATCGATACATCAGTTTTGCATGCATTTGGGGACTCATGCCAAGGATACTAGCCTGTTTACCATGTATGGGACATCCCGGTCCCAATTTGCCGAGGTGCCTTTGTTCTTATTTATGGACTACCCTGGCTTAAGGTGTGTGGCAGTCAATGATGGCAAACATGATGACCTCTTGCAGGATGGTCCTGCAGATAGCAGAATGCCAGATGGAATTTGGGTGAGTACTCTCCTGTGGGAAAAGTCTAATGGCATGACATGTTTTCATGTGCTTTTGAGGAACGTGTTTGCATGAGGCTTAATTTAAAGGAATTTCGCCTGTCCTCTTCCATTCCCAGTGCTATAGAAAATGTTCTATTACATTCTATGAGAGTGCACACACTGCTCCCAATATGAGTCGACGTCCACTCGTCTTGGTCTGGGCTGTGATGCAAAGGTATCTCAAATGTACATGGGTAGGGAGATCTTGGGAAACTGGACAGAGTTTGAATGAGGCTCCCTTACTAGGGGGAGGACATTACTCTCTATCCACCAAGTGGTGTGATGATTTCCCAGCTCTTCACTTGACAGTCAAGAGGAGAGGCGAGAGGATGTTGCCTGATGGGTTGGGCGGATGACCTCAAATCTGGGGAACCGGGTTCGAGTCTCAGCAAGGAAGCACAATATCTTGTAATTCTGGGCAAATCACTTAATCTCCCCGTGCCTAACAAAAATGAATGTGTACTTATGTAACTCAACTGGTCATCAGTTAGAGTTTGCGCTATATAAAACTCTGTAAAAAAAAATAAACAAAAAGTAGTAAAGATACTTCCAAACAGTAATCATGCCACAGCCCATTCTTTGTCCTGGCTAGGCAGAGGAATCTTTTTGCTGGAATCCTACTCCACTTAGTCCTTGCAGCAAAAACTACAGTTCTCCCAAGCCTTTAGTTGGAAACTTTAAAACAGAAACTCTTCATAGTTGTGTGCAGCTCAAGAGCTAATGCAGAAAACCTTATATGTACCCGACTGATGCATCCACGCTTGACTTTTGGAGTTTCTAAGGAAATCAGTGGATCCCACATAAACTAGAAAGAGCATACACAAAAGATTGCAAATTAAATGAATACATTTGCCAGCCGAAATTTGCATCTGATAATATACGTCAAGTGGATTTAAAGCAGAAGAATAGAGATATTGTTCAAAGTAGTTTGATTTACATTGATTCACAAAAGAATAAACAAATCAATTTTTTGCACCGTTTTTCTTGCATATTCTGTTTGGTGCATTGATGAAGACAATTTATAGTAAGAATATTTCCATTCATCATTCAACTATACTGAAAGTGTTTTGAGTGATGGTGCATTTATGATCAAATATAAAAAGGATGCGAAAGGAGGGATTACCTGGCAACGACGTAGAGACAGAGGCACGTTACAAAGTAAGCCACAAGAACACCAATCCATGTTTCGGCACTGAAGGGTCGCAGGAAGAGGAAAAGGAAGGAGTCCTGGGCCGTAGAGTCTTTCTTCAGGAGGATACTGATCCCAGTCGCCATGAAAGGCTTCGTGAAGTCGATCACCCTCTCGCGAGCTGCAGTGATGGTGAGCGGGGCCATTGCCAAATCTGCTTCCTGTGTGTGCAACCAGATGGCAATTCAGGGCATGGTTCGTGGTCGGTTGTTTGACAATTAACACAGACTAACTTTTTCCTCTGCTTAGTTCAAGATGTGCTTGGATCATGATAACAATGCTGAATTTAACAGTGTTAATCTCTCCTGCAATTGTCTCTTTCATACAGTACAAACGGTAAACATCGTTTACCACAAAGTTTTTACAAAGCGGTACCTTTACCACGCATCCCTTACAACGCAAGTCGTTACCACAACTTGTGCTGGAGGGCGCTAAAGGATTAAAAATAGTAAATTTACTATCCCAACACCTTCCCTAGGGTCCACGGGGACTGGTGTTAGAATAGTAAATTATGCTATTCGAAATCCGCGCCCCCAAGGCAAGTCGTGGTAACGACTTGCGTTGTAAGGGATGCGGTGTAAAGGGATGCGTTGTGACGGTACGCGTTGTACCGTCATACATCCGTACAAACATTTCAATTAAAAAAGTTACTTTTCATACAGCAAACCACTGCGAGTTGCACCGCCTGTTGGAGCTTGATCTTGGGTTCCTCTGAAACGTAATATATTGATGAAGTTGGGATAAACAATCAAAATGTATGATATATATGTTACATGTTACCTGTAAATACCAATAAAAACATTTAAAAAAAAAAAGAAAGAAAAGTACTGCAATGCAATGTTGTCGCTTCACACTGTAAATCCCCTTGTTTCAAACTTCATGCCCTAGGTCCATTGCACAAAGCTACATATGCATGTATGTCTAAATACACATGCAGATTGCCTTTTTCTGAGTGCAAAACCACATCAGGAGGAATTCACATGTCTGTTTTACACTCATAAAAGGCCTTTCTGTGTGCATCAAACTCCACAAGTGGTCTGCAAATGTGAAAGCAGCTGATTATGTTGTTCATGTGCCCAAGCTCTGCACATGGCCTCTCTGTGTACTCCATGTTCACCCTATTGACAACTCCTGTGTTAAAAGCTCCGAACATTACAAGGCCTTGTGGTCATAGCTCATCGCGTCTGTCCAGTAGCTACAAGCTGCTTTTGTCGCTTGTCTTTATGTTCTAAGCTCCCCACGTTATCTGTCCCGTAGACCCACGCTACTTGTGTTTGTCTGTCTTCATGTTCTAAACTCGACACATTGCATGTCCTTATGGTTTATGCTCTTCAAATTGTGTGTCCAGTAATAGCTCCATGCTGCTCATGTTGTCTGTCCTTATGTTGTAAGCTCGACTCACTTTCTGTCCTGTATTTCCTTGCTGCTCATGTCGTTTATCCTTATGCTCTACGGTCGTCACATTGTCTTTCCTGTAGCTCCAGGTGGCTTACATTGTCTTTCCATATATTCTATTCTCACCGTATTACGTTGCCTTATGTTCTAAACACTTCACATTACATAGCCTTATGTTCTAACCTCATCACATTTTTTGACCTACAGCTCAAATCTTCTTGTTTTGTCAGCCCTTATGTTCTAAATTACATGACCTTTTCTTCTAAGCTCGTCACATTGTCTGTCCTGTAGCTCCACGTTACCCGTGTCATCTGTCCTTATGTTCAAACCTTGTCACATTGTCTGTCCTCTAGCTCCACGCTACCTGCACAATCTTCCTTTGTTCTAAACTCTTCAAATTTTCTGTCCTCTAGCTCCATTCTGCCTGTGTCATCTGTCCTTATGTTAAATCTCGTCACATTGTCTGTCCTGTAGCTCCACACTGATAGTGTCACCTGACCTTATGTTGTTAGTTCATCACATTGTCTGTCCTCTAGCTCCATGCTACCTGTGTTGTCTTCCCTTGTTGTATGCTTGTCAAATTGTCTGTCCCGTAGTTCCAAGCTACCCGTGTTGTCTTCCCTTGTTGTAAACTTGTCACATTATCTGTCCTTTAGCTCCTTGCTACCTGTGTTGACTTACCTTGTTCTAAGCTCGTCGTGTTGTCTGTCCTCTAGCACCATGCTACCTGTGTTGTCTTCCCTTGTTGTAAACTTGTCACATTGTCTGTCCTTTAGCTCCACGCTACCTGTGCTGTCTTCCCTTGTTCTAAGCTCATCACATTGTCAGTCCTCTAGCTCCACGCTACCCGTGCCGTCTTCCCTTGTTCTAAGCTCTTCACATTTTCTGTCATCTAGCTCCACGCTACCTGAGTCATCTGTTTTTTTGTTCAAACGTTGTCACATTGTCTGTCCAGTAGCTCCACGTTGATAGTGTCACCTGGCCTTATGTTGTAAGCTCATTGCATTGTCTGTCCTGTAGTTCCACGCTACCCATGTTGTCTTCCCTTGTTCTAGGCTCATCACATTGTCTGTCCTGTAACTCCACGCTACCTGTGCCGTCTTCCCTTGTTCTAAGCTCATCACGTTGCCTGTACTCTAGCTCCACGCTACCTGTTTTGCCTGCCCTTGTTCTAAGCTCGTCACATTGTCTGTCGTCTAGCTCCATGCTACCTGTGCTGTCTTCCCTTGTTCTAAGCTCATCACATTGCCTGTACTCTAGCTCCACGCTACCTGTTTCGCCTGCCCTTGTTCTAAGCTCGTCACATTGTCTGTCCTCTAGCTCCATGCTAACCATGTTGTCTTCTCTTGTTCTAAGCTCCCCACATTGTCTGTCCTCTAGCTCTATGCTACCTGTCTTGTCTTCCCTTGTTCTAAACTTGTCACATTGTCTGTCCTCTAGCTCCACGCTACCTGTGCCGTCTTCCCTTGTTCTAAGCTCATCACGTTGCCTGTACTCTAGCTCCACGCTACCTGTTTCGCCTGCCCTTGTTCTAAGCTTGTCACATTGTCTGTCCTCTAGCTCCATGCTACCTGTGCCGTCTTCCCTTGTTCTAAGCTCATCACATTGTCTGTCCTCTAGCTCCACGCTACCTGTGCCGTCTTCCCTTGTTCTAAGCTCATCACGTTGCCTGTACTCTAGCTCCACGCTACCTGTGCCGTCTTCCCTTGTTCTAAGCTCATCACGTTGCCTGTACTCTAGCTCCACGCTACCTGTGCCGTCTTCTCTTGTTCTAAGCTCATCACGTTGCCTGTACTCTAGATCCACGCTACCTGTGCCGTCTTCCCTTGTTCTAAGCTCATCACGTTGCCTGTACTCTAGCTCCACGGTACCTGTTTCGCCTGCCCTTGTTCTAAGCTCATCACATTGTCTGTCCTCTAGCTCCAGGCTAACCATGTTGTCTTCTCTTGTTCTAAGCTCCCCACATTGTCTGTCCTCTAGCTCTATGCTACCCGTCTTGTCTTCCCTTGTTCTAAGCTCGTCACATTGTCTGTCCTCTAGCTCCACGCTAACTGTGCCGTCTTCCCTTGTTCTAAGCTCATCACATTGCCTGTACTCTAGCTCCACGCTACCTGTTTCGCCTGTTTCGCCTGCGCTTGTTCTAAGCTCGTCACATTGTCTGTCCTCTAGCTCCATGCTACTCATGTTGTCTTCTCTTGTTCTAAGCTCCCCACATTGTCTGTCTTCTAGCTCTATGCTACCCGTGCTGTCCGATGATTGATTGATTGATTGATTCACAGTGTCTGTTCTTACAGTACAAGCTTCTCTCATTGGTCCTCTTGTTTTTCCAGCCTTCAAGTTCAGCTGGCCACTAAGAACACAGAGTGCGGGAGTGGACCAGTGGATAGGAGAGCTCAACCCTAACAAGCTAGAAGAGCCCTGCACCGGCTCTTATTCAGGGACAGAACTGCTCGAACTGGGCGATCTGATGAATAGGTCCATCTAAAATCTTGGCGCAATGTATCTGACCAACATGATCTACTTGTACTCTCCGGTGCTGAACCTAAGAAATCAGGATAAGTTTCATGAATGTATTTTCCAAGTGCAAATCACGTCCCAAAGCACATCTTTCTCTGTTCTGGGGCATCTTTTTGGAATTCCCTGCCGCAAGACATTCTGATACATCCACTTTGACTACCGTCAAAAGACTTCTTTAGGCTCACCTGTTTTAGGTAGCATCGTATTAACACCCACAATCAATCACCCATTCAGTCGATGAGTTCACATCATCACATAGCAAAGAACACATGGATGCTAGTAAGGAAGGCAAATGCATCCACCACCTGCGACCCAGCGGTGCCGACGCTCTTTCGCGGGAAGTGGGAGATTTTTGAGTCCTGGGGCCTGCTTGGTCCAATGATTTTCACACTTTATTTGCATTTAAAACCCTGCTCACCCTGTTTTAGTGTTCAGAGGTGGCGTGATTGTGCATCCGTGTTTATTAAGCCTGACTCTTTTCCATTTGAGAGCTGGTGGTGGTAAGCGACTGGAAGTCATGTGGTTCACAGAGCTCCATACATTCTTTATTGATTGACCTCATGTTGCAAGACTGAAGGTCTGTGATTACTCCTTCCCCCATTTCCGCCCTCTCTCTGCTCTTCCGCCTCCCCTCCTACTTCTTTTCCCCTCCGCCTCCCCCTACTCCCAGTGGTGGGACGAGTGGGGGCCTTGAGAGAGGGGGCAATCAATGCATTATTATGTACCACCGCTGCCCAGTTTTTTTCACTTTTTCTTGGTGCACTGTTTTGTCTTTTGCAACACCTATATCACATGATGAGGGACACACGTCACTGTTCTGGGACTGCTGTTGAGTGGAAACGGACACTGCCCTATTCTGATTTTCTGTACTTGTGACCAGAGTGTGAAGGAGTTCAACCTATTGTCGACAATGGTAGGACGTGTGTCTATTGCCTTTCTGGAAACCTCCGCCAGGGTCGAAAGCACTGCTTTCTGTGTGTTTTACTTAATAAAAACAAGTTTAGAACAAAAAAAAGACTGAAGGCCTGGAATTCTAATGGTGCACACCTGAATCAAACCAGAACAAAAGAAAATCGACAGTGTCTGGACACTATTCCCTTTCGCATAGTAGTGATTAATTACATTGATTGAAAAATAGAAATGTAGCTCTGAATGTGCGGTCCTCAATGGAGCTCAGAATGAGGTACCATAACCTGAAGCGAGTCGTGTTTGATTATGCCAAGTTTTTGGTTGTAGAACAAAACGCTTTGTCCTAGCTTCTTCCAAGGGCCAAACAGGTGTACTCTTGAGCAATCTACTTCATTCCCACATACCACCGTGGCCGAGCTATCTCTGGTCAAATATCATTATTTCACCCACTACTGTATTTTTTTCTGTGTATACTTCGTCATGTTTTAAAAAGATAAAAACTAATCTCAAAGACACAAAATGCAACGAAAGGGAGAAGAGCTGCTCAAAGCTCGCATGGCTCGAGTCATCTGTAGTTCATGTGCACGGCCAATTAGTGGGAGTGCTTAGAAACAGGCCAACGCCCTGAACTAAGCGCTATGTTTGAAACAAAAAAGAGACTCCTATGTATGTAAGCGCTGCAGTCGCAGTGTGAGGCTATGGAAAAGCCAATTGTGGGCCACATATAACACCGACATAAACAAATCAGTAATTAAAGAATGAAATAAATGCATGAATAAATAAACATAAGAAGGAGCATTAGAAGTCTCGCGTGTGATTTGATCAAATGCACATTTCGATAAACAATGGCAAACACACCAGGGAATTATAATGTAATAAAGCATGGCATCTGATGAACAAGCCTTAAAGCCAAAAACAGAAAGCCAGGCTTCATAATTGCTTTCACCTGAGTGCCGGGAGAAGGACATTGATCTTCGCCGAATCTTGTGTTTTCAGCCTCTGTAATGAAGGAATGTCTGTTGCCATAGCAATAGGGCGGCTAAAATCGACCGATTACGCCAACCTTTCCCCTTAAGCTAAACACATCGGCTTTTGCAGCAATAAATCAGAGCCCCTTAGGGAACGGACGGAGTGTCCGGTTTCTTTGCATAGCGTACACTGAGAATTGAATCTCTTCTGGGCGCACACTTTATGCAAATTAGGGAACTAAGCTGAGCGAGGGGAAGAATAAAGCGATAAGGCATCATCTAACCATCTGGTTGTGTGATGATGCAGGGATGGAGGGTAGATCTTCTGGTTACATGCGCAGTCTCTTCAGTACCGGGAGACACCGAGGGGCATATTTACAAGCCCCTATCGCCACCACAATGTCCCTTTTAGTGATGTTGTGATGGGGATAGGATGCTTTGCCTTATTTACAAGGCAGAACGCTGCCTTGTAAATAAGGCCCCCTTTCACACTACACTCAGCGTGAAAGGGGAGGGCAATGGGTGTGGTGGGGGGGGGTTTCACCCCAACACCCATTGATTTTGACGCTGCCCTCTATTTACAAGAGCATTAAGTTAAATTAAGACCAGGGATAACCTAGTTTTAAACAGGTGAAATGAGGAGAAATTCTTTATTTCTCCTCGTTTTTGCTGATCCCATGTGTGCTGCCTTGGGTAAAATGCCAATGATTTTTTTATGTGCAGGAAGGTCCCCCTTCCTGCACACAAATAATCATTTAGAAAAAAAATTCAGTTTTGCAACTTGTATGCAGGGCCGGACTGGCCGTAGCGGGCCCCGGTCAATCCCCCGGTGTGCCGCATGGGCGGGTGCCGGTTTAGGGCCCCTGGGGGCCGTTTTTGTTACAGGGACATTAGCTGCAACATAGGCCCTGTAACAAAATCGGCCGAAAACCGGCCTCCCGCAAAGAGCTCGGCCGTCCCCCAACCCACATATGTGCAGGAAGGGGGATCTTTCTGCACTTAAACAATCCTTGGCTTCGATCTGTATGACCTCTTGATGCAGGGAGGCTCTTGCAGTTGCAATGGCTTTGGGTTGTTACTTAGCGGACATGGATCTCTCCTGGACTCGAGGAGTGAGACATCATTCTGAACCTTCTGCAATGGTTTGTGAACCGAACTCCATTTTCTGAGTTAATTGAAAGAGGAAAGTTTCCCACCTTTCCTTGGATAGCTGGATAGCTGGTAGTTTGCATTGTTAATAGTGTCGTGGGGACAGAGACCATGTGAATGCTGGGTACAAATTTGCTGAAATTGTTGTATAGATAGAATGGCTTCATCTCAATGAAGAGAAGTTCCTTCTGGCTGACTTCCAGCGTTTTTGAGAAGACCACCATTTTGCTGGACAGCCTTGAGTCATTGTGGCTAAGCCCCATTCTCTTTTTAACTGATTTTCATCAAAACTCCACTTTGTGGCTGAGACAACAACCCAACCCAAGATGGTTATGAGCAAAGTAGGTAGGGCTTTAGTAAGACTTAATCAAGGCATGTAATCCCTAAATTTAACATTCATTTTAGAATCTGATGTATCAAATAATATCCTTTTACTTTACCCCCCAATTTCTGTCTATGTTAGTACGATGCTGAGGGGAATATTTACTAAAAGTGACGCAATCAGTGCAGAGTGTTAATTTTATTTCCCAGAGCAAAACATGTTTTGTGCTGGAAAGTCACCTGAAAGTAATTCACAGCAGTGCCTAGTGTTGCATTGTTTTTCTTTATGTCAAGGAGGGGTTCCATGCGTTTTCATGCTACCATGCATAGATTGTGATGTAAAATTCTATCTACTAAAAACAATAGATAGGGTTTTTCAACAGAAATAACTCCCCTTTGACATAGGTGCTATTTTGGTACAATACACTTACAATGTAGGAAACGTTTTAAAGTTAGTCTAAGCATAGAACTTTGTATCAGTACCTTTCCAGTGCAAATCCTACGCTAGACTCTCTCAGACATGCTTTCACTATGGTTCAAAGGTGTGGGTGTGGCATTAGACAGCATGATTCTGTGCCAGCACTGAGCAGAGAGCAGGACAGACCCATAACTCTGTAGATAGGATGCATTCCTGCTCTCTCTCTCTTACCCAACGCAGCACAACATTATCGGTTGCTGCGTTGCAAGAGATTTTAGAAAATATACCCCTTGTGTTGGAAAGGGCACTTTTTGCAGGGTATCCCCAAACATTTTTCTTTTTCCTCCTATTTTTCCCTGACCTGTGTGTGTTGGTTTTAGGACCCTTCTGGGCACTTTACCACTGATAATCAGTTCTAAAGTGCATGTGCTCTCTTTGTAAAATGTGTTATGGATTTGTATTTCGATGATTGGCTTATTTGATTTATGTGTCAGTCCTTTGTAAAGTGCACTGCGAGTGTCAGGGCCTGTAAATCAAATGCTGTTGGTGGGCTGCAGCACTGGATTGTGCCACCCACGCAAACAGCCCATAAAGTGTAACTCTGGCCTGCGATTGCAGAGCCTGTGCGCAGCCTGGGGCTGCCATGTTGACTTGGCAAGTGCACACACTTGCAAGTCCCTAAACCTTCCCCTTTCTACATGTGAGTCGCCCCTAAGGTAGGCCCAAGGTAACCCCATGGGTAGGGTGCATTGTATGTGAAAGGTACGACATGCCCTGGCGTGTGTGGCATGTCCTGATAGTGAATTACAGCCTTCTTCGTTTTTCACTATTGCAAGGTTACCCAATGGCCAGAGTGGGAAGTTTGATTATAACATCCTACAATCCTAACTGACTCAGGGAACATGGTAGAAATTCAAGTTTAGTATGCCTGAACTTAGATTGATAAAATACGTCTTTTAGTGAAGTTGGTTTTAACATTCTGTGTTTGAAAATACCACTTTTAGAAAGTAGGTATTTTCTGACCTAACCATCCAGCCTGCCTCTGCTAGCTTGTGTATTAGCTGTCTGGGTTGTGAGTGACAGGGGCTGGGGCAGACTCCAGGAGACAGGGTGAGTCAGCACAGGGCTGAATAGACACATCTACACATAGGATGGATGGGAGAAGTCGCACCTGGATCTGAATAGGGCTGGGCTCGCCTTCCACAATGCTTTCTCCACCTCCTGTGGTGCGTCTGATGACCCTGGGCCACACTGACAAAGGAAGAAGGTGCACACTGGCAGAATGCACTTAAAACTGGTTTGAACTAGGTACAGGCCCCTCTGCTTTCAGAGGACAAAGGATTTGCTGGTATTAATATTTGGGCACAGACCCCAGATATGTAGTTTACTTCTGAACTAAGGAACCTGCCAGGAAGAAGGACCGGGAAAGCAGGAGAAGGAGTACTGCCCCTATGCTGCCTGTTGAGGGGTTAGCCTGCAGTGGTTGCTTCTGTCTTGAGTAGGGAAAGGACTGGACTGTGCTTTCATCATCCCACTATTAGAATTTTCTCCAAGGGCTTGAAGTAGAGCTTGCCTCCTGTTGGAAGTCTCAGGGATAGAAAATACTTCAGTGAACTCGCTGGAATCAAGGAACCTGCCAAGAAGAAGAGCTGGAAGAGCTGCCAGTAGGAGTACTGCCCCTTTGGTGTGTTGTTGCTTTGCTGTGTTGGCCTGCAGCTGCTGCTTCTGACTTGGGCAGTTAAAGGACTGGACTGAAATTTCTCTTCTTGTGCTAAGTGTCTCCAAGGGCTTGAGGTAGAGCTTGCCCCCTGTTCAAGAAGTCTCAGGAACAGCAAAGACTTCAAGCCCGACGCCATCTATGACACCGCTGCTGACTCCGTGACCTGAAGGCACCGCAGAGGGCACCGCCTCAATGTCCCTGGTCTCATCAACGATGCCTGCTGACGCCGTCACCGAGCCGCTGCTCGCACTGCGGCCTGTGGGCACCGCACTCCGCAGCACCTCGCTTCATGACGACGCCGTGGTATCCCCAACGACGCCGCTTCACGCCGGACTCAACGCCGCTGCTTGCACCGTGGTTCGGGGGCACCGCTAGTAAAGTTACACAACACACCGTCCACATCCCGCACCGCAACCTTGGTCTACCGAAGCCGGTGCCATCGACTCCAGTTGGTCAGCCGACGACAGCGCTTCAGCAACGCCACCACCGCTGCTGCACCGTGACCAGCCAGCACCGTGTCGAGCACCGTCTTGATTTCACACGCGACCCTGGTCTCACCGACAAAACCATCTGACGCCACCACCGAGCAGATGCTCGCACCGCGACCTGAGGCCAACGCACGCCACACCGCTGCACTTCGGAGGCTCAACGAGAGGACATCGAAGCCCTGCATTTATGAAAGGTACTGTTTGCGGGTCTTCCCGACACCGTAGCTGATCCGTGACGCCGCGGTCAGCCAGAACTGTTGGATTTTTATCGTATTTGGTCTTGTTTTACATATATAAAAATATTGGCTATTTTTCTAAACTGGTTTGGTGTCCTTTTGTAATGCTTACACTGTATTACTGTTGGTTATGTGCAAATACTTTATACACTGCCTCTAAGAGAAGCCTGACTGCGCGTGCCAAGATACCAAGGGGGTGAGCAGGGTTATTTTTGGAGTGTAACTCCCTTACCCTGACTAGGAAGAAGGGTCCCTACTTGGACAAAGGTGCAAGCCCTTGCCAACTAGAGACCCCCATTTCTAACACCTATGCTTTGGGCAGTATTGCACTATCATAAGTCTTCCATTTATGAGATTGATGGGAAAACATTGATATAGCGCTGGTGAGGCAAATCAGGAGACGATGTAGAGACTCACAGAGAAAGGACAAATGGCAGACCAAGGTCAAGCACATCCAGTCCACATGTTCAATAAATTGGAAAATGGTGCAATCACTTCCCGCACCCACCGTCCGGAGGTGTCAGTCGTAGCCAAGTTTTCAAGAAAAAATGGAAGGTGCACTTGTTGTGAAGTCATTACACACGAATAAGAATCTGTTCCAAAATTGCTTCTTTCTATTCAATCAATCTTTAAAAGTGGCACACAGACAACGCGTTTTGTTCCCAATTTTTGCCAGAGGGAAATTTGTCAGTGCTCCTCTATATAAAGCTGGTCGGTAGCAGTGAGAAGTATTTTTGATGGAATTGGACTCAAAGGGCATAAAGACTGCTTGCTAATGGTAGGCAGAAAAGGGGCTTTGGAGAGTGGATCAGGTAGTCCTAATGTAACTCTCAATTGGCAAATGAAATATACAGACTTTTTTCTCACTGGTTTTCAGTCAACTTTCCTCCAAAACAACCTACCTATTCAAAGACTTACAAAATAGTTTCAAGCCTCACATCTGCCCACAGTTGCTATAACCATTTTCTCATTAGTAAAACAACCATAAGAGCAGGGACCTAATGTCTTTCTTAAGAGACCAACACCGTAGCTGCCTGATGCTGAGTTGCTGCATACCAAAACTGCCTAGTCTTAATTCCATCTCATTCCTCTCCCTTCTACCACACTACACTTTCTGTCTTTCATCTCACTTTAGCAAGTTCTTTAACATCATTGTTATCTCCATTTGTCATTGTTAGAAATGGGGTCTCTAGTTGGCAGTGGTTTGCACCCTTTCCAAGTAGGGACCCTCACTCTAGTCAAGGTAAGGGAGTCACACAGCCAAAATAACCCCTGCTCACCCCTTTAGTTGCTTGGCACAAGCAGTCAGGCTTGTCACAGAGGCAACGTGTAAAGCATCATACATACACACAGTAACACAGAGAAAATACTATAAAAGGAGTGACACCAGTTTAGAAAAATAGCCAACAGTTATTTAAATAATAGAAGACCAAAACGACACAAATCCAACACACACCAGTCAAAGTATCCCTTTTAAAAGTTTAAGAAAGTTAAGTCCATATAATCAATGGATATGTTCATTTTAACAAAGGAGAGGTGATGCGTCGGTTCCTTACTGGCAAGGGAGGTGATGCGTTGGTTCCTAACTGCTAGGCAGGGGAGGTGATACATCAGTTTCTTTCTGACAGGGGAGGTGGTAGGTCGGTTCCTTATTGGAAGGGGAGGCGATGAGTTGGTTTCCAGACATGCGGCCTCGATTCCTTACTGCGGTGCGATGAAGAATCGTCTCTCAGGGACAATGCGTCAAAAACTGGACACACAGTGTCGATTTGACAGCGGCGATGCAGGTGCGGCGTCGATTCCACAACCATGAAGCAGACGCTAGGTCGATGATTCAGCCGCGAAGCAGGTGCTGCATCAGCCTTTTGCAGCAATGCATCAATAAATCAGATGCTTGGAGTCGATGCATGGGTTTTCTCCTTAAGATCATCAGGTTACACTTCCAAGGGCCCAGGAACTGTATTTGTCACTACTTGGCAAGTCAGGACACTCAGAAAAAGAGCTCAGGCACTGGTAGGTGAGGTCTTTGATGTCCCTGAGACTTAACAGGACGCAAGCACGCACAAGCCCTTAGAGAACCTTGGAAGCAGGATGTAGAAAGCAAAGTCCCTGATGCAGAGGTCTAGCCCGGGACCAGGGTTCAATTCCCCGCCTCGGCGGGGTCTTGGGCTCAAAATTCCATGGACCTGATAATTCTCGCCTCGGTGCCTATTCTAATCATGGAGTCCCACTCTGCAACTCTGGGCAATAGCTTGCTTAATCTCCACAACGGCCCCCACAACGCTAAGGATGCCTGGCCTTCACCCTGGGGGTGCCCAGGAGTGGACGCCTTACAGGGAAATCCAGGACGGGTTCCACAGCGGTATTCGTACAAGCGCCTTGAGACCCTTGTGGGTGAGTAGTGCGCTATACAAGTATCAATTTACATTTTTGTTCACATTTTTTCACTCCCAGTTCAGAAGCAGCAAGCCAGCAGAGCAAAGCAACATGCAGAGTGGCAGTCCCTCCTACAGCATCCAACTCTTCACCCTGGCAGAATGTCCTCAGTCCAGAAGTGTTCTAATTTTGGTGTCAGAGATCCAATACTTATACCCCTTTCTGCATTTGAAGTTGGCAAAGTTCAAAGGGAAGTCTGTGTAGTGCAAAATACCCTGCCTTTCCCTGACCTGGTTCCAGGCACACTACAGTGACAACTCCTCCCACCACTCTAGCTCAGGAAGGCCCATCATCTCCCTTTGTGTGACTGACTATAGTGAATGCACATGATCCCAACTGTCAGCCAACCCAGACATGTATTCTACAGTCAGTCAGAGTCATAAAATGGTTAAGCAAGAAAATGCCCAATTTCTACGAGTGGTATTTTCAAACATGCAATTTAAAAACCAACTTCACCCAAAAGATATATTTTTAAATTGTGAGTTCAGACACCCCAAACTCCAAATTTCTGTCTCTCCCAATGGAGTTTACACCTAAAAGATATTTCAAAGCAATCCCCATGTTACCCTACAGGGGAGATCGTCTTTGCAATTATTAAAACCGAAATTAGAGTATTCTACTATTTCAACTTGTAAAACACACCAGTGCATGCCCTACCTTTTAAATACACTGCACCATGCCCATGGGGCTGCCTTGGGCCTACCATAGGGGTGATTTACATGTAGTAAAAGAGAAGGTATGGGTCTAGCAAGTGGGTGCATTTGCCAGGTCGAACTGGCAGTTTAAAACTGAACACAAAGACTCTGCAGTGGTAGGTCTGAGACATGTTTGCAGGGCTACTCATGTGGGTGGCACAATCAGTGCTGCAGACCCACTAGTAGAATTTGATTACAGGCCCTGGGCACACCGGGTGCACTTTACTAGGGACTTACTAATAAATCAAGTATGCCAATCATGGATAAACCAATCGCCAATACAATTTAGACAGAGAGCACTTGCACTTTGGTACTGGTCGGCAGTGGTAAAGTGCCCAGAGTCCTAAAGCCAACAAATACCGGCCAGAAACAAATTAGGAGGAAGAAGGCAAAAAAGTTTGGGGATAACCCTGCAGGGCCAGGTCCATCAGTTATGCTTTTCTTTTCTTCCTCCTCCTTTCTAAATGTTCTGCCTTTCTCTTATCTCTTCAACAACTGTCACACATTAACACAGGGTATAATTCTCCACACCTAGTTTTACTGGACATGTTAATACAATGCCATTGTTAGAGGATACAAAACCTGATAGATGAGGAGAGATGTACCCTGGTGAGACTCCTGGTATTGGTAGGGTGACTACTGCACTCCAGGTTATTAGATACTGTCTCTAGTCATGTACATTTTACCTACAAAGTATTAATTTCAGGTGTGTTAGTATAATAAGGCCAATGGAGGCAAACAAGGAATACAACACCCAGATGCAATAAGCTATTACACAAAGGTTCAGGTCTAAAAAAATAAAGGGTTCGTAAAGACCTGGAGGTAGATGGTCACCCAGTATTGTTGACTCAAATCCTTGTACACCAATGTAAAGCAATTGTAGAGGTAGAAGTATTAATAGAACAATTAGTCTTGTAGTTGGATTATTGATAGAGTGAATAGGTGAAAAAGTGATCACTTAAGGTGGACATATCAATCTTAACTGCCTACTGATGAGGGGCTTTTAATGATGCTGCTGGTGGATAGGTACACTGTATGATATTGTACTTTTGAAGGATAACTCATTACAATTAAGTTAAGTTCCCACTCCATGTGGCCCCACACAGAGCAATTATGAAAATTCAGACTCAGACTAAGTCCAAGGCATTCATGCCCCTCCAATCTGTTTTGGGCTAAATCGACTGCAATAGGCAGACTTATTGATATTATAGATCTGGTTTCTACAACAGGCTTCCGCATTTTAAGATAAACCTTCACACATGGTTACAGAAGATTTTCAACACCTGCAAGTCCAGGGCATGGGATAATGTTCCTGGTGTCCTAGATTCACAACCCTTATCTTCATAAGAGTGCATGAGCCTTATGGCAAAGTTGATCCTGAGCCCCTTCCTCTTGGATGGCTGAGAACCTTGGATTGACATGCGCACCCACCTTTCGAACAACCTCGCCGATCATCCCGGTCCAGTTGCCAGCTGGGTCCACAGTGCCATACCTCCCATCCTTCACGACGGAGAGCGTGAAGCTGAAGCCCAGCTTCTTGGCCAGGTCATACATCAACTCGACACAGTACCCCTCCAATTCGTTGTCTTTGGCCATCGTGAAGGGGGGTTGCTGCAAGAAAAGACCCATTAATATTAGAGACGTGTACTAGCTACACTTCGGGGGCACAGAGTTTCTGATACTGATAGCATAAACAATCAACATCTCTTGTGGTGGATTGTCAAAGTAAATCCAGTGTTCATCATTTTACTAACACCTCTCTTTGTAGGGGACACCCCTTGCGATTTTTAGAGCTTCCCAATGTCTTTCAGTAGGAGAAGTCAGGTCAGCATTTTTGCAGGATGCAGGAGAACCACTCAGATTACAATTAAATATCTGTACATAGTGTTATATCCGCTTCCAATTTCCCAGGAAAGTCAATAACGCAAATGTAATTTCTGTAAAACCAATCTAGCGCAAAACATGGAAGAACCTTGCAGTAATGATGAGAGGAATTAAACTATAGAAGGCTGATATTCTTCCGGGTTTATTTTGTTTCTTCAAAGCACTTCCTGTTTTACATACAGTGCTCTGATGAACATTCGGATGAACTGCGAGGCCACGCCTTCTACAACCATTACAAATGTGCCGACCTCCCCAGCGCAGCGGACGAGCACAGCGGGAGCGCCGTTTGCACGCCGAAGGCGCACCAAAGGCAAGCCCGTCTGCGCCCGTCCGCGCACGACCGGGCCTAGGGCCAGAACCCCTGCCTGAAACATCCTACCCAAATATAAGCTACTCACGTAGAGAACTATTAAGCCTTAGACCCCCCCCCCCTCCTGTGATTACATCCATGATTCTAATGGACCTTTCACTCGCTGCTCCCTATGCAAGCCAGCCCAGCTCACGCTCCCTACAAAACCTATCAAACCCGCCACCCTTAAACTTGCCTCTCTGAACTGTCGCTCACTTCCGAAACATGCGACACAGATTATCCATATCCTAGAAGATCAGGAGATAGATATACTCTTCCTCACGGAAACGTGGCTCGGTCCACACTCTCAATCAGACATGGTACTAGCAACACCACGGGGCTACTGTATTCAGTCCCTACCCCGCCCTCTAGGCAGAGGTGGCGGTGTAGCTATCATCCATCGAGAACATCTCCACTGCAAAACCCACGACGCGCAGATTACCGACGCAGAAAGCCTGCATTTTACCGTTAAACTTAACCCAACCACTTCACTTACAGGACTTCTTGTTTACCGCCCCCCCGGCCTCCCAGGTCCCTTCGCCTGCTCTCTTCTAGACTTAGTCACAACCCAGGCCCACTCCCTATCAAACTTTATGATAGTCGGGGACCTGAATATCCATCTAGAAGACCCGGCAGACTCGGTAGCCAATGATCTGATCCAAGACCTAGCGGCTCTCGACATTCGCCTAATAAACTCCGGAGCCACCCACATCAAGGGCCATCTATTGGACCCGGTGTTTACCAGCTCTCCCTCGATGCTAGCGAAGGAGGCCCTTCCCCTCCCTTGGACAGACCACTTCCTAGTCCCCTTCCAATTACCTGGAATCTTCAGGAAAAACCGAATACCCCCCACCTACAGTAAGGACAGGACCTGGTCCAGACTCCCCACGGAAGAATGGGCTAAGACCCTTGAAAAAAACATCCCTGCTCACGCAGAAGACCCGACCACGGCAGACAGAAGATTCAGGGACTGGATCACCTCCTCCCTAGACCTAGTACTCCCACTTAGAAACAGGGAAGACAAAAACGGTAAACCTGGCTCAGCACCATGGTATACCGCGGATCTCAGAATACACCGCAAAAATTGTAAAAAAGCCGAACGGCTCTGGAGAAAAAACTGGCAACACGCCAACAAAGAAGCCTACCAGTCTACGGTCAAGCTCTATAAAGAGGCCATTAAATCAGCCAAAGCCTCATATTATGATACGCGGATACAAGAAGCATCTAACTCAGCCCGAGAATCCTTTTTAATCGTTAAGGAGCTGATCAAGGTCCCCATCACTTCCCCCTCCAACACCCCTAAAGTTGATAGAAGCAATGAGCTAGCGAACTTCTTCAACGATAAAATCACCCGCATCCTGGTCTCCCTCCCACCCCCCAGTCCCCCCAGCCTCACGGAAAGCCGTACACTCCTCGACCAGACTGAAAGTAACCGACGCCCCACTCTTCCAACTTTCCGACCAGTCACCCCCCTAGAGGTTGAGCGAACCCTAACAAAAATGAAAAGTGGGTCACCCTTGGACCCAGCACCAATCAGGTTCCTCAAGACCGTTGCCTCAGTAATCGTACCTACTGTCGCGGATCTCATCAACTGCTCGTTCGCCCACGGAACTGTCCCCGACAGCTGGAAGAGTGCTGTGGTCAAAGCACTCTTAAAAAAACCTCAGCTAGATCCATCGGACCTGTCTAACTACAGACCAATATCTCTACTCCCTGGCATCAGCAAAGTCACTGAGAAACTGGTAAATACCCAATTATCCCAGTTCCTTGAAACCAACAACTTGCTTCGACAATCCCAAACCGGATTTCGCCCGGGCCATGGAACAGACACCGCACTCCTCGCAGTCATCGAGGAGGCAAGGGGCATACTGGATTCAGGAGGATCAGTGGCAGTGATCCTCCTGGATCTAAGCGCAGCCTTTGACACGGTCAACCACCGTATCCTTCTGCATAGACTGGCGGATGCAGGACTTACCGGGACAGCAATCAAATGGATTGAATCCTTTCTTACAGGGCGCACTTTCCAAGTGTGGGATGATAATCATCATTCATCCACCCTCCCACTCACCAGCGGCGTCCCCCAGGGCTCCTCCCTGAGCCCGACACTTTTTAATGTCTATATGGCCCCCCTCGAGGACGTGGTAACACCATTTAACATAAAAATGGTGAGTTACGCTGACGATACCCAACTAGTCGTCTACTTGTCCCAGTTGATTGACCACCCAGAAAATCTGACCAACTGCCTCACAGGAATCCATAACTGGATGAATAACTCATCACTAAAACTGAATGGGACAAAGACGGAAGTGATGCTACTTGGAAAGCAATGGACGACCATCCCTCCAACACTATGGCCCGATGTGTTCGGAGAAATCCCCCCCCCAAAACGTGAAATCAAGACACTCGGGGTGTGGCTCGAACCACAGCTCACGATGAAAACTCAAGCAACTAAAACCTCGGGCACCTGCTTCGGGCTCATGCGCACGACCCGTAAAATCCTGCCCCTACTGCCACCTATCTCCAGGAAGCTTCTCATCCAGGGACTAGTGCTGTCCCGCCTGGACTACAGCAACCTGGTCTATCTGGGAGCCCCCGAGTCCACCATCACGAAACTCCAGCGGACACAGAACGCGGCGGCACGCATGCTTACTTACACCCCTTCCAGAACGTCCGCCAAGCCAGCCCTCAAAGCCCTGCACTGGCTCCCTGTGCGCCAAAGGGTGCAATTCAAAGCAATGTGTACAACACACAAGCTTTACAACGGATCTGGTCCAGCGATTCTTAGTAAAATGATCACTCCCTACACAGCAACCAGATCCCTACGATCTCAGAATGAGAACCTAGTCAGCACCCCCAGATTCCAAAGAACCCGTACAGGAGGTCGACAATTCTCCGTTCAAGCGGCTAAGGGCTGGAACGCACTCCCTCGCTCCCTCAGACTAGAACCCAACTACCTGGTTTTTCGCAAAAAACTAAAGACTCACCTGTTCCCTAAATAATACCCTTCTGTCGCTCTCCCCTCCCTCTCTTCCCCTCAACAGGATTTCAAGTCACATAGCGCGGGGATGCCCTTGGGTCACCAGGCGCTTTAGAAATCGCTAAAATAAATAAATAAATAAATAAATAAAGTTGATAAAGTTCATGTTGCGGGAGTGTAAACCCATGCTCACCAGAGGCAGAGAGAGGTGGTTAAAATAACCAAGAGCGACTACAAAGTTTTGAGGGAGTGTAAACCAATGCTATCCATAAAAATCAGAAATGGGAACTTGGGATGTGGTGTTACAATTGTACTTGGCCGTAGCTCATCTGTCCCAACACTTCCTTCTTTGATTATTCAAATATTATATACCAGAGTTTAGGTACATTGACATGGCAACTAATATCCTGAATCATAAATGAGACTCATCTATTAAAAATATTTTTTTAATTGCAAATGCTTGGTTTATTTGCAAATAATAGAACCACTGATAGAATATTGAAAACAAAAATATCATGTGGCCAGAATATTGTGTCAAAAATATTGAGGATCAAAATATCAACCTCTACAAAACTCCAGCTTCACTGACCTGGAGCCTGCTGCTTTGCCTTTATCTGCTTAGTGATGCAACTAGAATTGAGGCCACACCCCTGCAGAGGACATGGAGCCCCCCCCCCCACACTCTGGACCCAGTCAGGAGCTCTTAGCCATATCCCATGCTGAAGGGTCCCCCCCTAGACCTTGGGGGCCACCCACACTGCAGGGGCTTCGGGGGCTATGGTTATGCCACTGTATCTGCTATGAGGATGGGTTAGTGCTGAATTGGTGGAATCATAGCTGTGTGTTGTATAACTGTGGTCGAGTATGGTAGAGCGACCATCTCTCTGCAGTTTCCTGCATGCCGCTAACGGGTATAAATCCGCAGCAAACTGTTCTGGTGTGGACGCAGTGTGGAAACAACCTAGAATGACAGACAGCGGCAAGAAGAAGTACCTAATTCATCACTGTAGATGAATAAGCTGTAACTGACCTTGGTACAATGGGCCTGCACTGAAGAGTGATGATTGCCATGCACACCTGCCAGATCTAATGACTTTTAAGGAACTGTGTGTAGCCTGTCCTCTAATTTAGATTGAGTTGGAGTCCATGGGCCTGAGTGAGCAATAAGTACATTTGACATTTTCGGAAAGAGCTCCAGTACCCACATGTCTTTGCAGCCAGTATGTGAGTGTCCCAGCAGTATCTGCTGAGAGGAAAGCAGCATAATGTGCCTGAACAAGCCGCAACCCCCATCCCGAGTTGCCCGGAGCAGTATCGCTGCTTTTTTTTGCCACTTACCAAGATAGTTGTAACAGTCAATGTTTGCTGAGCCCTGTTTGCAGCAATCTTGTCAGCCTGCAGGCAGAAGAAACATTTAAAAGTGGGAGAATTAAGTGATGAGAAGCATAATAATTAGTCAACATTAATGTTTCTCCCTCAAAAGTTCTAATTCAATACAAAAGCTTAGTTGGTAATTTTAAAATCTTTTCATCAATCCCAGTATGACATCCATGCAGCGCACTCAATTTAAAGAGATAATCTCAACATGCAAACTTTTATTGCATTGCCTAATTCTCTCCTGCCATACAATGTATGGAGCAACAGGAAGCCCACACAGAAGAACACCAAGTCCAAGGGGCTGAAAAGAGAACTGGGTTTCTACTTCAGTATGGATGTTAAGGACTTATAAAACAGGAAATAAGCAACAGAGTGCTTCACAGTAAAAGGGGTGTATATTCAGCTAAGTATATGGAGGAGACAGAATGGTTGGGGACAACAGACACAGAAAGGGTGTGCAGGATGTCCTCTAAAAAAGATGGACCACTCTTAAGCTGGATATTTCTGCCCCAATGTGATTCTTATAGTTGACTGACATCACTGTATTGCTGGATGTTGATATCTGTGTCTGCCAATCAGGTTTCCTGGGGTTTCACGTAGATACTGAAGAATACAGATGAGAGGATGGGACCCTGAAAGATACTGCTGATCACCTGGATATACTCTGTCCAGGAGGAGCCCATTTGCACCAGCCCAGCTCTTGCCACTGGGTAGAATTGATCAACCTCAGAACTGTGATGTCAAATACTATTCCATGAGCTAGAGTGTCCAGTAGAATATTGTGTTATTGGTGTCAAAGGCCACTGAGAGATCAAGTAGGATGAAATGGTGAAGGATCACTGTTGTCAGTGACCTGTAGGGTATGGTCGAGTGCAACCTGATGAAAACTGAACCCAGAGTCCCTGGTTTGCGTTATTGCACCATAATACACAAGTTCCCATTAGATATCCTCTTTATTCACATTGTATACTACATGGTAATATTCCAATGGACATTATGACAGGCATTAAAAAACATACCCAATGGTATCTTCTATCAACTTTTGAAAAAGGGAAAGCTGAGAAACATGTAGTAAATTTAAACATTTATCACATTCATGTGTACAGAAAGTATGCAGTGCAACGGAGGCTCGTGTACAATTTCAAATACAATTTTCTTGATGAACCTTTGGAAGCATACCTCATCAGCAACACCTTTCTTTTCTTCAGCACCTGCAAAGAATGAACAGTTACTTTGGAAGGCATATTTCATAAAGTTTAATATCAAAGATGTGTCATTCTGATTTTGATATTTAGGAGAGGCTGGTGCAAGTTCTTTACAGACTTTGCAATTATGCTTCGAAGGGAAGGATGGAAGGAAGAACAAAGGAAGAATCGAAGGCAAAAAGGAATGAAGAAAGGGAGGATTGAACAAAAGAAAGAAAGAAAGGAAAAAAAGGAAGAAAAGCGTTTTAGAAGGCAGAAAGTAAAGAAAGGAAGGAAGAAAAAAGAAGAATGGAAGAAAAACGAAGGAGGAAAGAGGAAGAAAGAGGTTATAATGAAGGAAGGAAGGAGTGAATTTGTTAGGAAAGGGACACAGATGTACAAGGCAGAAAAAAAGAGAACAAAAGAACGTAAAAGCGCGAAAAAGAGGTAGAAGTTAAAAACATGCAAATAAAAAGAATTAAAGCCAAAAGTGACAAGAAAAATAGAAACGGAGCACAACACCCCTTACACAATGAGCTGTAAGTTGCTCATACACACTTGTCAAGAATGTACATTTGAGAACATTATATAAAAAGGAAAAACAATGTTACAGTATCTTCTTTTGCGCATAGTATTTCATGAAAATAAATTGTTTAGTAACTGGGTGTTCGGTGTGTAGGGGAGTAGGGAGCAACATTGTTTAAAATGTAAATTATTGGTTTTATGTTATGGTACATTTGTTATCTATTTTAATTCATTATTTTATGATTATATAAATTAATGTGTTGTTATTTTATTTATTATTTTGTTTTAAATGTAGTGTTAATTATGTAGTTAGTTTGTGTAAATAAAATATAGTTTGAATACATTTTTTATACATTGTTTTAATTTTAATTGTTACTTAATTATTAATTTAATACTAATCATGTTTCATTGTTGTTTTTTTCTATCTTTTGTTAATTTCAATTGTGTATTGGTGTTTGTTTTGGTGTTTTACGGAAGGAGGCGTAGTTTTTTTTAAACATTCACAACTATTTCTATTTTTTGTTTACATTTCTTTTAATATTTAATTGTATTTTTAGAATGTAAATTCATTCGATTTATATTTAATATATATAATTTCAATTTCAAATATGTTTAAATGTTGTATACAATTTTTCTTGTAGTGAATTGTACCCCTGCAAAGTTGACTACTTTCCCTACTTTTGCTTGCATTAAAGTTTGAATAGTAAATCTAACCTATCCAAAGGCCAACACTTTCCTGCTTTTTGCTATCTTTGAAGTTAGAGTAGTACATCTGATCCCTCCAAAGTCAAACACTTTCCCTACTGTTGTTCACCTTTATTTCCAACACTTTTTTTGCTTTTGCTTAAATTATAGTGTAAATAGTAAATATAACCACTCCAAAGTACAACATTTGCCCTACTATTGTTCAGGATGGAGTGGTAATGGTAAATTCTAATGCTGCCAAAGCCCTACACATACCCTATTGTTGCATAGATTGGAGTGGGAAAAGTAATTTTAACCCTTCCAAAGTCCAAAACTTTCCCTACCATCGCTCAGAGTGAGTTGAAGTAGTAAATCACCCCCTCCAAAGTCCAACACTTTCCCTATTATTGCATAGATTGAAATTGGGAAAGTAAAGTAGATTTTACTTTACAGTAGGGAAAGTCCAATTCTTTCCCTAATGTAGCTTAGGTGCTCATTACAATGGCAGTAGGTCGGACTGCTGACCGCCACCGTATTGGGCTGCTGACCATCTGACAATAAGTTGGCGGTCCCACCTGCCCTGTTAGGACAAGACCGACGTGCAGGCAGTCCTAAAGTGCCTTTTTCTTCTGCAGCTTGTGCTGCGACCTAGTAAAAGGGCCGCAGCACACGCAATAGTAGAAAAAGTCACTATGAGGTGTATTCACAAACTCATTGTGCCACTGTTGCATTGTCAGCACAATGGGCTTCCCCATATTTACAAGGCCATGTAAAGTCACCCTGCATGACTTTTCATGGCTTTGTAAATATGTTTTAAATCAAAGGGCCATTCCATTGGTGTTGCTGGTGGTGCTCCTACGCAACATCCATGGAACATGATGCATTCCCAGATTTATATTATGTTGTAAACCTGGGAGTAGTTTAGAATTTTACGCCTCCTCAGGAGAGGTGTATGGAGGCACAAGAAGGAGAGATACTTTTATTTCTCCATGTTCTTTACTCTTTCTATGTGTGCTGAATTCTGCAGCATGCATAGAAAGAGGAAAATGCCTTTAATTACTGTTTTTGTGCAGGAAGGTGTCCCTTCCTACACAAAAACATTCATTCCCTCAGCGCAGGCACCCTTGCAAAATGACACGGTGCCTCCGTTGTAGACATAGGAGTCTGACCGCCACCCCGATGGGATCTTCGATCCTGTCGGAGACAGTGGTCCTCCCCCGATCTCTGCACTCCGATAACCTGTATTGTCATACAAGGGACCGGACCGATACCCAGAATGTTGTTGGGAGTCCGCCTGCCATCATAATGACCCCTTAGATTGGAGGAGGAATAGTAAATCTAATAACCTCATTTTCAACACTGTTTTTGCTATTGATTAAGTTGGAGTGTGTGTATAGTAAATGTAGCCACTCCAAAGTTCAAAACTTCCCCTACTGTTGTTCAGGCTGGTGTGGGAATATTAAATTGTAATGCCGTCAAAGTCTTACACTTTCCCTATTGTTGGTTAGATTGGAGTGGGAATAGTAAATCTAACCTAAGGAAAGTTCAAAACTACTTCAACTATTGTTTATTTTTGAGGAGGAATAGCAAATGCAAACACTCCAAAGTCCCACACTTTCTTTGCGTCTTGCTTAAGTCGGAGCTGGAATAGTAAATCTACCCCTCCAAATCCAACTCTTTCCCTACTGTTGCTCTGAATGGATTGGAATAGCAAATCTACTCTCTCCAAATTCTAACGCTTTCTCTGTTTTTGCTTATGCTGTAGCGGGAATTGTATATTTCACCTTTCCAAAGTTGAACACATTCCTTCTGTTGCTTAGATAGGTGTGAATAGTATATTTAACCTTTCAAAAGTCAAACACTTTTTCTTCTTTTGCTTATGTTGGAGGGGGAATGGTAAGTTTGACCCTGCTAAATTCCAAATTTCCACAACTCTTGTTTGGAGAGGAGTAGGAAGTTTAACTAACCCCTTCAGAGTCCGGCACTTTCCCAACTGCTGTTTATGTTGAAGTGGAAATGGTAAACGCAACCTCTCCAGTGTCTAAGACTCCTGATTTTGCTTACATTGGTTTGGGACTAGTAAATGGGACCCCTGTAAAGTCCAACCACTTCTCTACTGTTATATAAGTGGGAATGGATATAGTAAATCTGACTTTTTCCAAAGTTTACCCGGTATTGTTTATTTAGGATTGCTAATTGTTTTCATTTAAAAAAAAAAAAAAATGTAAATGTATTTTTAATTATTTGTAAAATTAAATCATTTGTATTTTTTCCTATTTTCATTTTGTTGGTCTTGTATGGTTTTTATTTTTTTAAATAATTCGATATATGTTTTAGTAATGATTGTTATTTTTCACTTTATTATTAATAATGCTATTATATTTTATTTAAGTTATTTACATATTGTTTTAATGTTTTTATATTTATGCTTACCGATATTCCGACAGTATTGTGGTCCACAATATTTTTCTAGTTGACATACAAAGGACTTGCTATTTTGGTTTCCGATATTTTTGTCTCGATATTTGTTATCATAATATTTTTGTTCCCAATATTTGTCCCAAAAGCATTTAACAACTTCTGAGACTTTGTTAACTGTGATATGCTACTAAGGAGCTTCCCTGGAGTTAACCCCTTAATTGTCCATCATATTATCTTCACCATAATGTTGCTACAGAAGAAACCCCACAGTGTCTGGTCTTGGTGAGTGTTGACAAAGTGTGTCTGACTGCACCCCGGACAATGCGTCCCAAGGTCTGTGAGTAAATGTCTTTCCTCCCTCCATGCCCCTCCAATCAACAAATAACAACTTAACACCCCCCAGTGTCAAGTCATTGAAAACATTGGGATTGGTTTACAAACATTTGAAGCACAGCAAGGCAACTTGCTGCACGGTGTTGTGTGAAATGGAGATGGCAGGAATGCACCATATTTATAAAGATTTAGGGGGTTATTTAGAAGACCCTTTGCTGCTGGTGCATCACTTCATATTAGATCAAAAGTGATGTACCAGATGTGCAAGGGGCATGTAAATAGGGCCCCTAGCGCATTTCTGATGCCTCCTTGCACTGGCACACTGTGTGCTGCCTACTGCCAACTCAGGCCCCCTATGACAGGGTGCAAGGGTGCCTGCATTACAGGCAGGATTGTTTTTGTGGAAAAAGGGACACCTTCCTGTACAAAAACAATAATGTTTCCTTTTACTATTTGCGATGCGTAATGCATCACACATAGAAAAAGGAAGTACAAGGAGAAATAAAGATACTTCTCCTTGTAATTCTGGGTCTCGGAGGTGTGCCAATTTGAAGTATTCCCAAGTTTACAGCTTTTTGTAACTCAAAGAATGCCCCAAAATCCATGGGTGAATGTGTGGGAATGCTCACACTCCACCCATGCCTCCCTACAGCAGGTGAACAGATGGCAGCAAAAAGGGATAATTTGTGTTACCTTAGATTTACTAAACCACACAGAGCCATTCAAGGTGGCTCTGTGTGGCTTAGTAAATCTCACTTAAGGGATTGTGTTACCTTTTGTCACCTTACGTGATGCAAGGGCGATGAAAGCCCTTAGTAAATCTGGGCCACTGTGTGCAGGCTAAATATAATGGAATTAAACAATTGTACATCCACAGTGAAAATCTGTCTTTTATGGTTTAACTCTTTTTGATTAGCATTTTGTAGAGGGAAAACAGATACAGCAGCAAAAGAACGTTTAGGGAGAAGACTCCCGGTTAGATAGTAGTTTACTTCAAGCGATGCTTTGCAAGCCCAAGAAAAGAAGGAAAATAAAACTTCCCCCCAAGCCTTCCCCCCTTGAATCCCCCCAACAAAACTCCCCCCTATTTTGTCGACACTCACCCGGAAACATGACTCGCGCTACCTTAAGTAATTGGTTATTGTCCTTATGCCTCGTGTTGATCCGGCTTGGGGCATCAGTGAGGCGCAGGAGCCTAAAAAATCTGTCTTTTAAAGCATAATGTCGGTGTATCTTTTGGTTAGGGACTGTGCACTGGACGAGGGGTGAGGGTGGGGGGAGAAGGGGGTTGGGTGGGGGGAGTTGGGTTGTTGGGGTTTGGGAAGGGTTGCAGGGGAAATGTCATCTCATGCTGTGACAGAACATACCATGTATCACAGTAAGGGCATAACCTGTCGTGATGATCTTTGCTAATGATGTCCTTGTGATTCGGGGGTGATTTCTGCCCTATTGTATCGCATTATGAAGGTGTGTGTTTGTCTCAGCATGTTGTGCTGAATAAAAATGCTTTAAACCTAAAGCATAATGTCTCATTTGTCAAGTGGTCCCTGCAGTTTTCCCTGTCAGATGGGATTCCTTCCAGGGATCGCTTGGATTCCATAGTTCTTCTTGCGTCTCCTGGGACGAGGTGACTGGGAGACCTCAGTCATTCCTAGGGCTTAATTACGTCATCAACAGTGCTGATCGTGTGATGTGATTCTTAAACGCAATTTGTATCCATAATGCATTTCTAAAGGACCTGTCTCTTGAGGAGTTCCTGTGCCATATGGAATAATGCTTGTCTTTTATTGAGATTACTTTGCGAGAGGTCTTCAAACGGGAAAACCATGCTTTCCTTAATGGTGAACTCTTCCAATCTTCTTGCTTCCCTAATGATTTTGTTCTGCAATTTGGATGAGCTGTGTTTTACCACTGTGCCTCAAGGGCAAGACACTGCACCTTCCCTTGGGGCATCCACTCTGTGTGCACTGGATAATCAAAACTACAAAATGTAGTTCTTCATGGAGGATGGCCTGTAACAGGTCCGCACAGTACATATCCGAGCCTTCTTCTGCCTCCTTAATGCTAGGGATTTTGATATTTTTCCTGAGAAACCGATTTTCCAAGTCCTCACATTTTCTGCCTTATCTTGAAATTCGTCCTCCTTGCAAACAACAGCTGATGGAGAAGTCAGCATGTCATGTCTCATGCCGACAACATCGTCCTCATTCATTGAGACCCTCTCGTCGATGGGCCAGGACTTTGACAAGATCTGCAAAGGGTGCTGTCATCTCTGTTTTTAGAGCCTGAAGTTGAGAGACAAATATCTCAGAGAGCTTTAGTGAAGTACCTATAGGCATGTCTTCCAGTCCTCTTTGATAAGCAGGTTCTGGTTGTCATAATTTGTTGGTGCCATTTTGGATATGGAGGTGCTTATGGATATGCTTGGGGTTTGTCTGGGCCAAACACACATCTTTGTGTCCCCCCAGCACTCCTTCAAATCCTTTCCTTAACATGTCGCTTTTACCTTTGGCATCTATTTATGACTTTGCACACATTCAGGAAAAAGCTAAGGGAGCCACGGGCTCCAGACCCCTTGGTGAGGTATTTAGTGTGGTTGAATTTTCAAGGTTTTCCTATAGAAAGGCCCTGCCCCTTTGGACCATTAATGTCCCAAACATGTTTGAGGATACAGAATATCTCATATATTTCATTTGTTACTGAATACTTTATTGCTGCCAGGGGTTCAGAAAAGACTCCCCAGATCCGTGAATTCTATGGGAGCAGTTTACCCTGATGGCACATAAATCCAATTCAATCGGGGTAAATGGTCCTGGGAATCCAAGCAACCGTATTTTTTGCTTCGACCATGTGTTCCACCAGATGAAGGAGAGACAATCTGTGCATGAAAAGAGCACCTAGATGGCGACTTGTGACACTGAGCTTAATTCACGTACCTTAGTCTTTTCCTAAAACCTTGGAACCACCAAACACCATCTTCTCAAGTAAGATGAAAGTTCTCTTTGATGTCAAACTCACTTGCTTTCACCAAATTAACACAGTGGCAACGGGGTGTCAACATACAGGTCTCTCTTCTTTGAAAAATCCTCCATCTTCTTCGTACTGGCCACAAGATTGGGCTAATGAAAGCCTTCATCCTGGAACACCTTGACCGTGACATAAAATGATCTACTCTGGTCTTACCAAGAATCTCATTGTCATACTTCAAAGACTTCAGAACCAGGCATCTACAATGTGCCCTAATCTTGGAACAGTCCATAAACAAACCCACAGTTAAATCACTCAAACTGATCAACCAACGATCCTCCAAGCAGCGGTGGCTCCTCCGATAAGGAGGAGGAGCATTGCCCCATTAGGAAAAATAAAATGATAATAACACAACATTATTATCCTTTTTTTTTAGTACTGAGCGAGATTAGGCGGGTGGGCTTGGCTGTCATCAGAGGAAGGAGGAGTGGTTGGTGCATCATAAGTGCGCAAAAATGGTTTGGCCTGCATTCTTGGGCCGGCCAAACAGATGTGTGCACTTAGCATTTCTCCTCCTGACTGTGTTGCACAGCCGAAGATGGCTGATAGCCAGAAACCGGTCCTAGGATGCTTAATTACGGTCCAGGGAAGACATGGCCTTGGCAGTTCGGGCTGGACTGTTCCCATGAGGCACAGGGTCAAGACTGATTTGCATATGGCCATGTCTGAACTGGGGTGGCTTAGGTGAGCAAAATAACGATGGATTAAACCCAGATCTGTGACTGGGGTGAATGTTTTGCATTGAGATAATGATCATCGGCAAGAAACCGGAACTTTGGGGCGACAAATGGTGGCCTTCGGAACTGGGACCTACCCCGACTCCGGTAACGAAGATTAAAAATTTGGGAGTCTGGTTAAACCCTGCCCTTAGTTTCGTTTCCCATACCAAAATAACTGCCGCCAGTTGTTTTGGCATTCTGCGAGGACTCAGACCAGCACTGAAATTTTTTGACACTGCTACCAGGCAGCTGGTGGTGCAGGCGACGGTGATTTCCCGGCTTTATTACGCAAGCAACGGGTCCAGAACGCGGCAGCCAGAGCGGTGGTGGGTCTGCCCAGGTTCTGCTCCGCGGCCAATACCCTACGCTCCCTCCACTGGCTTCCAGTCAAGCAGAGGATCCAATTTAAAGTGCTGTGTCAGTCTTATAAACTTCTCAAGGGCCTCTCGGCCCCAATTCTCAGGAATCTTTTGATGCCCTATGTTCCTGCCCGCTCCTTGAGATCTTTGGGTCAGGATTTGGCTATTGTTCCTCCTTTTAAACTCAGCCGTGTTGGAGGATGCTCTTTTCGAGTTCGGGCTGCTGCCTTGTGGAATTCTCTTCCCTTAGAGATTCGCGCATCTGATAATCTCTTTTTATTCCGTAGAGCAATCAAGACTTTGTTATTCCCCTGAGTCTTTCTTTCTGAGTCCATGGTCCCTTGGTTGTGTTGTGTTGGATACCTTGTCAGGCGCCAGGACGCTCCTTTGCTGGAGCAGCTGTGCGCTGAATAAATACTCCTAACATAACATAACATAACATTGTGCAATATTCCGTCCATCATCTTGTTTGTTTTAATGCCCCCAAGCTCCCAGGCACTGTTGGAGCGGCTAAGTAGGCAGGTCAGACCAATCATGACGCTGCTGTCATGCTGGTGACAACAGCGTTGTGATTGGCTTAGGGGAGCTGCGGGGAGTCAGATGAGGACGGAGGAGAGACGGCGGCGGGCAGGTAGGCCACCTTTTCTTATTTTCTAGTCTACCCTTCTTGCCTCACCTCTACTGTTCCCTAGCAGCCGCCACAGCCTCCAAGTGGTTTGAACTAAGCCGAGGCGTAATGAGCGTATCGGGGCTACGCGTAGCGCCATGGAGTTGATAACAAACTCCGTGGCACTCCGCGTAGCTCCACCTCCCACCCACCCTATTATTAACAATTGCTAAACTTTTAAAGAATAACTTTAAAGTACCTTACCTTATCTGCAGCGTCTGCAGCATCCCCGCCTGACCTCTTCCTCTCTTCATCTCGTTCGCAGTAAAAACTGTGCATGTGCTGGCTCCTGCGCATGCGCATTTCTCGCAAGAAATGCGCAAGCAATGGTGCCCGCGCATGCGCAGTTTTCACCGCAAACGAGATGAAGAGAGGAGGAGGCCAGCCTGGAATGCCGCAGACGCCGCAGATAAGGTAAGATGCAACTTTAGCAATTGTTAATAATAGGGCGGGTGGGAGGCGGGGGCAGGTCAACTCCGCTCCGCCACCGAGTGTGCAGAGTTTTGCCTACTCTGCGTTCTCCATGGAACGCGGAGTAGGTAAAACTGTGCACACTCCGTGGGCGGAGCAGAGTTTTCCGCCCACTGAGTTTTCCGCCCACGGTTAGATAGGACATGTGGGCAGATGGTTGTGCTTAAAAGGACATAGGTTTACCACGAAGTCAAGCCCAATATGAACCCAAGCACAAATGTTTCAGGAAGCTTTTGGAAACCGAACTATTCAAGTGGTGTTCGACTATACTCACCCCAAATAAGGGCTTGTGATTGAAGGGTATTTATTGGACATGGTAACTTACCCTATTAGATTGGACTCTAACTTTCTCTATTGGAAAGTCAGTTTTCAGCACTTAACAAAACTTCTTTATTCAAAAGATAAATAAATACAACAGTGTACGGTGATGTGTTCCCTCCGTGCTTGTGCTCACCATAACATTGACAATATGAAATATCTCCTTGAATGCAAGATAAAAATTATTGAGAAAGAGACACACTCAATTGAATAATTCATGAAAAAGACATTCAGGTAGATTCATCAAGCCGAAATCGGCTCGCAAAGGGCCAGATTCTGAGAATCTGGCCCTTTGCGAGCGCTATTTTTGCATTTGGGATTCATCATCCCAAATGCAAAAATCGCAATTCTAGAAATCGCTAAATTGCGATTAATTGCATTTAAGGAATCTCAATTTGAGATTACTTAAATGCAATTCATGAACCATTTAAAAATTGCGAATTCGCAATCTGGGGCCGCTATTTACCGCGAAGTTAACTACGTGGTAAATAGCAAAAACTTAGAAAAATGCACTTTAGTGCATTTTTCTAAGTTGTATGTTACACACACACACACATGTCCTTTGGACATGTGTGTGCGCAACACCAGTGTACATTACCATTTCAGGGGTGCTACAGGGTGTCCTTTGGACACCCTGGCACCCTTGAAATTGCTTCCTTGTTTGCGATTCGCTAATTGCGAATCGCAAATTAGGAATGACTCCCCATTCATTCCTATGGGCCTTTAGGCCCATAGGAATGAATGGGAAAGCCATTTCTTATTTGCGATTAGCAATTAGCGAATCGCAAATGAGGAAGCAGTAGAAATAGCTTAAAATATTGCGATTTCTACATGCTTCCCGTTTTGCGCGTCTTTAATAGCGAATCCTTAAAATTCGCTATTAAGGACTCGCAAAACATGACCATGATGAATCTGGGGGATAAAGGCCCTTTTCTGTCATGGCCTTCCTGGAATTTCTTTGCCAAACTTGGACCGTCTTCAATTTTCCTGCAGGGCAGTCCATCAAAACGTCTTCTAAACTTGAACAAACCCTAAACTGTTTTGTTACAAAACAGCTTTGTCCAGGCATTGCCAATCCCAGGCCCTGCTTGTGACTGCTGAGAAGACTTTTTCTTCTAAACTGGGCCGCAGGGGATGTTTTCCAGTTTTTTCCTTTTCTGAAGAAATGCTTCCAACCCTTTGAAGCTCACAAAGCGCTTGTGTTTGTGGCTTGAGGGTCCATCACGAGGTGCCCAACCCCAGGCCTCGTTCTGGTGCATTTTTCAGCCGATGCCCATGAATAACAGAAACTCGGGGCTTGAATAGACAGACCCTGGCACTGCAGTCGGCCCTGCTGGACCAGTGTCCATCTTTCACTCTCTGGAGTGCCTTCAATGCAGTCTGTCAAGGAAACGGGCTGGGAAAGAAAGCGGGAAACAGGTCAGATCCGTGTACAATGAAGACGCCTCATGTTGCGGGACGGGTGGGCATCAAGTCCCCCCGACCCCGTCTGGATGAATAACACCGAGAAAACAAAATGTACCAGGAGGCTGTTTGTGCTCTCACTCATGGATTTAGTCCCCGTTGTAACGAGAACTTTCGACAGGGATTATCACTTGATTCCAACAAATGGCCCCTGCTTTAGGCCTTACATTAAAGCCTGCGCCTTTGTTAAGTCCTATTTTGCAGAAACTAGAGGGTTGCCTCTCGTTAGGAAATAGCTTTGCTTCCTTTTTGCGAGTTCGGGGTGTGACACTCTGGGCCAGATTCACAAAAGAAAAAGAAGAGAAGTCGAAAATGTAAGCACATAGGATTAGGTTATTTTTTTGTATATTTAAAATTTTGACTGTCCTAAATATCAAGACTGATTTGCACATAGCTGTGTCTGAACTCGGTTGGCAAAGTGAGCTAAAGAACGATGATGGATTCAACCCAGATCTATGACTGGGGATGAGTGTCTGAAAAGTTTCAGAGCTCCATCCATCATCTCCTTGTGTTTGCTTTGTACGCCCTAAGTAGGCAGGGTATGCCCAGACGTGGGTCCCTTGCTCACTTTGCCACTGGATTCAAGCTAGCCTGGCTGATGACGGCTGTTAGCCAGAAACCTGTCCCAGGATGCTTGTTTCCGGTCTAGGGAAGTGACTTGACAGTTCGGTTGGACTGTTCCCATGAGGCACAGGGTCAAGACTGATTTGCATATAGCTGTGTCTGAACTGGGTTGGCAAACTGAGCTAAGGAACGATGATGGATTCAACCCAGATCTGGGACTGGGGGTGAGTGTCTGAAAAGTTTCAGAGCTCCATCCATCATCTCCTTGTGTTTGCTTTGTTCGCCCTAAGTAGGCAGGGTATGCCCAGACGTGGGTCCCTTGCTCACTTTGCCACTGGATTCAAGCTAGCCTGGCTAATGACGGCTGTTAGCCAGAAACCTGTCCCAGGATGCTTGTTTCCGGTCTAGGGAAGTGACTTGACAGTTCGGTTGGACTGTTCCCATGAGGCACAGGGTCAAGACTGATTTGCATATAGCTGTGTCTGAACTGGGTTGGCAAACTGAGCTAAGGAACGATGATGGATTCAACCCAGATCTGGGACTGGGGGTGAGTGTCTGAAAAGTTTCAGAGCTCCATCCATCATCTCCTTGTGTTTGCTTTGTTCGCCCTAAGTAGGCAGGGTATGCCCAGACGTGGGTCCCTTGCTCACTTTGCCACTGGATTCAAGCTAGCCTGGCTGATGACGGCTGTTAGCCAGAAACCTGTCCCAGGATGCTTATTTCCGGTCTAAGGAAGTGACTTGACAGTTCGGTTGGACTGTTACCATGAGGCACAGGGTCAAGACTGATTTGCATATAGCTGTGTCTGAACTGGGTGGCAAACTGAGCTAAGGAACGATGATGGATTCAACCCAGATCTGGGACTGGGGGTGAGTGTCTGAAAAGTTTCAGCGCTCCATCCATCATCTCCTTGTGCTTGCTTTGTCGTGAATATGTCATCTTAGCTACATTTGAAAACATCAGGTTAGTGTGATTTACCCTCTGCAACTTTTGTAAAAAAAAAAATGTTTTCCCCAGGAAAAATATCCCCGCCCAACCTCCACCTCCACCCATAGAGAACCCCTTCTCCTACCTCCTTTTGAAGATGCTCTCTTCCTATTCCCATATTGAAGCAGATTTACTGCTTTCCTGACAGGAGTAAATCTCCTACCGTTCTGGAACAGGGAATCTAACTTTAAAGGTTTGCTGGCTATCTGCAACTTTGGAATTTTTTGGGCGTTCACAGAGTTTTTGTAGCTTCACCTACCCCGCAGAGCCGACACATCTGAACTTCTGGCAAACTGTTGGACATTTTTGTGTAGCCCATCCCATTGACAGGTGCAAATTCACAACTTTTGTACAGCTGAAAACTAGACAACTACAATATTCAACTGGTGCAAAGTTTGAAGAAATTGATTTATTGGCCTTATAGGCTTAAAAATAGAAGAACTTGGGCAGAATTGTTCAAATCATGAAGAATTTCAATATCATGCACCTACCAACGAACCGGCATTGTGTCCCTGCCCAACCATTAGCCACGAACCCAACAAAGGGATGCTAGCAATGGGTATGCGGAGAATGATTAGATGGTCTACACAGCCCCTTCAATTAAGACGAGAATGAGGAGACAGTGTAGATTAGAGACCATGAGGCGATTGCACAGTGGCGTAGCTAGACCTATTGGCGCCCATGGCGATCCCTGAGTTTGCTGCCCGGTGCAGGTAAGATCAGGGGTGTGGGAGGGGGGGTCAATTTATTACTTATAACTCCATAAAATCTATAGGTATTATGTGGAGTCTGTAGAAATCTAGATGAGGACATTCCTATCTCTGGAAGCACTTGGAGAGTGGTGAGTGGGTGAATTTGGAGCACAGTATATCGAGTTCGACTGTGGAGTCTGTTGGAATGTGACAGTTTCGAAACCACATGAAGTCCGAAAAGATACTAGCTGAGTACCTTTAAGAAGATCTTCATCTATTAGAGCCAAAATGATGGCTTGTGTATTTGCTTACCGAGCAGTGTCTCTCAGACCAGTGGTTGCTCAACGAGCATTTGCAGTACCGTGGAGAGCAATCTGCTCATGCATGATGGGCCAGATCAGCTAGAAGTTGAGTACATCTAGACTTGGAGGTTGTTGGCTTCACAAGTGAGTAGATTATTACATTTTAGAATTCCCAAAGGTTGGAAGAAGAGGGGAGCATCCTTTCCAATTTTAAGGATGATGTTTCCACTTCCCACTCTTTTCTGGAGTAAACTTTATACAGCGGTAAGGAGTCGACTGAATTTTGTAAACATCTACTGTATCTTTCAGCATATACACAAAATGAATGGCCATTCCAGCTCTGGAAGCCTCACTACCCAGTAACTGACACCCAACATCACCAGGAGAAGATATGCGGGCATGAAAATCTTTGTGTGAGCAAATCTTTCTACAAGTGTCATACCACGTTTGTGATTTCAAAAGTTGTTTACACTCATGAAAAGGCCACTTGGGTCTCTGTGTCAAATGTTTAGTTGCAAATAGCTTTGTGAATCAGACCAACTGGTTTTAATATTGCACTTGCGAACAGAGCCTTACAATAAAAAGGGATTTTTGCAGCAGGATAAACACCGTTTGCTGAGTTGTCCCTGTCACCATAGACCCTCTGGAATTTGCTTAAGTTGAGCATAGAAGCTCCTTCATGGAGAACACTAAAACAATATCTGCTGGTCCATTAAGGAATGTACTTTAACTTAGTTTGGATCATCTCAGGGGCTTAATTTGATTTGCTGGTGGCTGTTCATTAACTGAACGATGCACTGGAAAAGCATATCGGAGCTGCTTGGAATTTTCAAGTGTTCCTTTAGCTTCTCTGCGCCTTGGCCAATAACAATGCCCACCATCCACCAACGACAGAATCAAACTTTTCAAAACCAAAATGTACCTACAAACCAATACCCTGATGCTCCCGTGAAAATCTTCACAACAGCAAATCTTCCACAGATGGGTGATCGTACCAACATCTGGCTCGAGTATGTAAAATGGGCTTCCCAACAAGTTCCAATACCAATTTACTCCACTAGCCTTCAGGAAACAACAAAAGGATTCACAGTTGTGCAAAATCCAACATTAAAGCGTATTCAGTAGATCTTAATCATTAGGGGGTTATTGGTATAAGTGGTGTTTTAGTGCTATATAATTCTGGTGAGAGGAAGGGTTAGATACAAGGTCAAACCTGTGATGGCACTTGGGAATAAAAGTGTGAGATTTCAGGAAATTCGCCTTGCATGGACAGTGATGCACCGCAATCCCTTAAATTTTGGTGCATTACTGTCCATGCAAGTCGATTTACTGATGATGATGACTCTGAGCAGGAAGTCTTTGAATGAGCAGGCACCACCCTCTCGCCCACCCTTCTCCTGCTTCACTCTTTCCATCCCACGTATAGTCTGGCTCTTGGCAAGCTGAGTAGATGGTGCTCACTCTGTGAATCCCGCCTCTTCGCTTGCACAGGGCAGGTCCTAGCCTCCTCCCTCTTCCCACCCCTAGCAATCATGCACAGGTGCAGGCCATTAAGAAATCACTTGGTTTCCATATTTCCCCATCCATCAGAATGCTCTCTCCACCACTGTAAATTATAAATGCGCTCATGATATCAAGGTACTTTTCAATGGCAACCAATGCAGCCTGCAGCCCTGCACATTGATATACAGAAGGTGAAGAGATGAGGAAGGCCAAGCAGGGCAGACCAAACCTCCTAGGTCATTTCCTATCAAGGGCATGAGCCTAAAGTCTAATAATTGGTCCTCTGTATTGTTGACATACCTTTCGAGTAACGCCTAGGTCATCTGTGTCTGGACAACCAGTTCTGGCTTCTTCAAAGGGATCCTGACATTTGTTATGTAGTATTTTGTCATATATAATGGTATTGCCAGCTTAATATCTGGATTCCTTTAAGACTCATGTTTCTATCGATGAATTTAGATCTAGTGACAGGGGTCAATTTCAGGAAAGGGTTCGCCAGAGAGTCAAGTGGCAATAATGTGATGCAAGTTGCACAATAGTTTTGCGGAACTCAGAGCAAACTGAAGGATGTCCTTAAGGGGAGGGTCTTTATTGATTGTACCATTGAAGTGAGGAGTGCCACCAGTGGTAGGGGGGTATGGGGAATTCCAATTTAGTGTGTCTAAGACTCCATCCCATTATTCCTTGATTGAAGGTGAGTGAGGTTCAAGCCTCGGGTTGATCTGAAGTTGTTCTAGGTGTTTTGTAAAGAGCTGAACAAAGGTGGGCTAGGTTTTTAGTAAAACTGTGGTGAAGCATGGTAATTGGAATACAATCTTTTGGTGATGGAGGCATTCTCAGGTTCATGATCTGAATGGTGCATCCCTAGAGCAATTGTACTGTAGAGTTGCATGACCAGGAACAATTTCTTCTTCTCCTAGAGCATTGATCCAATCGTGAAACTTGGCACAGGTTTCCTCCGTTCCTTTCCAAAGAATAGGGACGTTGTCAAATGTATCTCTTCCAGGTGATGAGGTTTTTCTGGAACGGATCGGTGTCCGTAAAGATGTTAATAGCCTCAAAATGTGACATGTACAGCCCTGCCAGACTGGGCGCGAAGGTACTACCCATCGAGGTGACCTGTACCTGATGGTAGGTAGTGGTCCTGTACATGAAAAAGTTATTTTTGAGTCCGAGGGTGATGATGTCCATAATGAAATCAGCCGGAGTGTTGGTAAAAAGGTCCGCTTCACATAGTAGATTACCTACTACCTCGATGGTGGCATTTTGAGGGATGTTGGTATACAATGCCTCTACATCGAGTGTAAGGAGGAGGTTAATTTCCTCAATGTTATTTTCATTGATCTCCTGGATCAGGTTGAGAACTTCCTGTGTATCTTTAAGGTATGCCGGCATGGCCTGGACCAAAGGACGTAAGAAGAAGTCACTAAACTGGCTGAGAGGTTCGAGTAGGGAGCTTATGCCTGATACAATCGGTGGCGACCAGGAGGCGGGACAATGCCTTACCGTCGCACCCCCTTTGTCTGCGGGTTTAATGATGATATTCTCATCTTCTTTAAGAGAGTCGATAGCTCGTCGAAGTTTGCTAGACATGTTGTTAAATGTGGGTTTGCTTTTAAGTTGATTCGCCTCCTTGAGTACCGCTTTCTCAAATGTGAGAACCTCGCTTGGAACCATGCCTACTGTGGGTGTGAATCTAGAGGGGGATCTGACCCCGAATCTTCTCGCTTGGGTATAGGGGTGTCATTGAAGAAGGATTTCAGTCTTATCTTGCGGGACAATTGATGTAATTCCCCATTCATGCGGAAGTTGGCCTCCTTCGGGGTAGGTACGAAACCCAAGCCCATCTCTAGGGCAGTGGTCCTGATGAAGCGCCACAAATTTTTTTGACCACCTGGGCGCAAAACATGTTACCCTGGCACATTGCGCTGATTGGGGTAACAGTGAACCTTCAGGTTTTTTACTCTGACAAGGGTACTGTTACAATAAACACATTTCTTTGGTAACCCTTAGCCAGTTTTAACCTTGCACGCACTGACTCACCCTCCATGTAGGACTCACCCTACATACCCGCACGCATCATACAGCATTTTGCAAAAGATCTCCGCTAAAGCGACCCTTCGGGAGACCCGTAGGGCATTGCAGCGCCGGCCCTATGAGGAACAAACACCCAATGATGAAGCATGACATCCTTCAGGGTGTGTGAGGGCAACAAGAGGCAAGACTTGCTCTTCCCTCTTACGAGTGGGTTCTAGGCCTAGGACACCTCCTTTCAACCTTCTTTAACACTCTCTTTTACTCCCTGGAGTGAGTTGGTGACACGCTGCACCCCTCGCCTGGAACAGAGTCTCCCCTGTTTTGATGTATCGATTAACTTTAGGAGCACTGACACTGGACCATAACCTGCTCCTGGTCCCCCCCTCTCATTGTTGATATAGTAAAGTGCTATTTAACAATCAAGATTTTTCAAAACACTGAAAAATATATCTTCATGCATTTTTGTGTGAAATGTCTACTTTTTATATCGCAGGGGGCCTGAGGAAGGTCCAGGGGGGGGGTGTATCTATACCAAAATATGTAAATGTACTTCTTAGTTTAGTTGCATGTAAAGTTTTCTTACATGGATAGTATGGATCCAGCCCATCTGAACCCTGTTCTATAACATCACATAGCAGAGCCAGGTTGGACAACAGGGCCGGACTGGCCATAGCGGGCACCGAGCGTTTCCCCGCTAGGCCAATAGGGTTTTGGGCCCCTGGGGGCCGTTTTTGTTACCAGGGGTCAGCAATATCGGCCCCCGGTAACAAAATCGTCCGAAACCGGCCCTCGCAAACTGCTCGGCTGCACTCCTCCTCACCCCGGGGGGGGGGGGGTGGGGGGCAGCTGACCAGTTTGCCAGGGCTGGTTTCTGTTCCCAGTCCGGCCCTGTTGGACAAGATACACCAGTCCCTGATATGATAGCAAACACATGTACGTGCTGCACAAACCTACACTGCGACGTAGCACCGAATGAAAAAAAGAGGCCCTTTCATCTATAGAAAAGATCTGCTTTTATGCACATTGCTAACTCCTGCTTAATATTCAGAGCTTTCTCTAAGCCAGTGCCTAATATATAAAAAATAAGTGCCAGACCCATGTCAGGAGACCACTGCAGCTTGCACCACCCCTTGCCCTTGCATTGCTAATGACAGTACCAACACACCTAACCATCACACTCCTACAAGTGTAACAATTCTGATATCTAATATACATTAAAAATGACTAATACCTGTAGGCCAAGCTATTCTTGTAGATTTGGTTGCAGGTATTAGTCATTTTAAAGTATATTGAATTATTAAACAGCTGTTGTTGTACTCATCACAAAATTAGACAAACAGAGCCACCATGTGGCAGGCTGTCCTAAGTGCTGGTGTTGACAGTAAAGTGCCAGTGCTGAGCACCAGAAACACCCAACTCAAGTTAAGCACTGCTCTAGGCCTAAGTTCCCCTGAAGGAGGGACAGGCCTTTTATTCCACTGGCCAATTCCCCAGTGGGTTGGAGCCCTGCAGGCCGGTTCTGAAAGCCCAGGGTCACTCCTGGTGTCTTTGTCACTTTCCCTAGTTCTCCGGGGTTAACTGTAGCAGGCAAGACAGAGAGTAAGAAAGGGAGGCAGGTGGTAGTAGAGAGAAACCTGTCAGAGAATAGAGAGAGAAAAGAAGGAGAGACAGAAAGGATGGATGGAAAAGCAGGGTGCGGGCTGGTTTGAATATTTTTGCGGGGACAGCTTTTGGTTCCCCCGTCCTGCCCTGGTTCTCCTCACAGGGGCTGGCACAGGAAGAAGGTCAGATGATCGCGACTCCAGTCACAGGGATTTAGAGACAGCAACAGGGGCCTCTCTCATCACCAGGGGGGTCACCTGTTGATGTCCCGGATTATGAATCTAAGTTCTACTCAGCCTTGCGATTTCCGTACCCACTTTCGAAAGCGCAGTAATTAAGCTTCTTATCCAGCATAGCCCTACGTGGAACTGCGGCGCATTGTTTTGTAAAGAATTAATGAACGCCTGCGTGCTTCATATTAAGTGGCGCCGCAGACATACTTCATACTTCCCTGGTGTTTCACATTAAGTAGATTTGCACACTAAGCTTCAACTGTTACTTCCCGTCCCGCTGACTGGCGTGAGGGCGCGCGCTGAGCGCTTCCACCACCTGCTGTTGACCTGTGTTGACCAGGCTCTGAACCCTGTGGATAAACCTGGTGGAAGCCAACCAAACGTCTCAAACAATTTGATGCATTCATGGGCTTCCGAAGCCCCAGGTGTTCCGAGACCGAAGAAATGAAGGTTCTTGCGAGAGGTGAGAATCCCAGGGCTCGTGGCGCTGGTCCCAGTACAGATTTGGCAGCTACTGCATAGCAGCTGCAAAGCTGAGGACCTGTGACAGCCCAGAGAGTACAGTTACAGCAAAACCATTCACATCATGTCTGGTTATTGACTTGTCTTGGTAAAGTGAAAATGAAATAACACGACTGTGCATCAAAATCAGTGCCAAAAAGTCATAAGTGTTCGATCCCAGCGTTTACGGCCCAGTTTAAACTTTCATATTCTTTTTTTTTTTTAACCTTTCGTCTGTAATTTTTCTATTTGATGTTATGATTTATTGTAGTGCTTCTGTTTCTTTAATACATGGATTTTGTTTGTTCAATAGGGAAAGGATGTAGCCTAATGTCTATGGATAGGGTGGTCGACCTCAAATCTGCTGAACCGAGTTCGAGTCTCGGCAACAACACTCAACATCAGGGCCGGTCCTAGGCATGGGCGGTATGGGCAGCTGCCCAGGGCCTCGCGCTGAGGGGGCCCCGCCGCCAGCCCTGCAGAGTAGACCACAGAGCAGGGGACCCAATATGAAATGGGGTAAAGCACTTCGGGGCATATTTACAAGCCCCTCATCACCACCACAACGTCCCTTTTTGTGACTTTGTGATGGCAATAGGGGCATCACCTTATTTACAAGGCAGCGTTAAGTCACTTTACGTGATTTAACACTGCCTTGTAAATAAGGCACAGTTTCATGCTGTATTTTACGTGAAAGGGGAAGGCAATGGGTGTTGCGGTGGTCGTTTCACAGCAACACCCATTGATTTTGACACTGCCTCATATTTACAAGGGCGGCGTAAATAGGAGGCTGTGCCAAAATTAACTCCAGGGAAAACCTGGTCTTAAACAGGCGAAACAAGGCTTTATTTCTCCTTCTTTTTGCTGTTTCCATGTGTGCTGCCTTCCTCAGCACACATAGCAACAGCAAATTGCATATGATTGCTTAAGTGCAGGAATGTCCCCCTTCCTGCACATAAGCAACCAAAAAAAAATGCAGTTGTGCAACTTCTATGTGTGCTGCATTAAGCAGCACACATAGAAGTTACAAAACTGCATTTATAGATTGTTTATGTGCAGGAAGAGGGGCGTTCCTGTACAAAAACAATCTTTTCCTCAACACAGGAACCCTTTCACTATGGTGCAAGGGTGCCTGTGTTGGCCCTAGGCAGCTAAAGTGAGTGCCAGCGCAGAGAGAAACGCAGAGCTACACCATAATCAAGTAAACATGATGCAGCCCTGCGTTTCTAAAGTGACGAAGTGCGTGGTTAGCCTTCTTGGCTTAACGACATGCTTCGCCACCTTATTGTAAATATGCCCCTTAATCTCCCCGTGCCTAACAAAAATGAATCTGTCCTTATATAACACAACTGGTGCTCATGTAAAGCTCTCTGATATCTGATACCTTTGAGTCAAGTTTGCACTAAATAAAACTCCCCCCCCCCAAAAAAAAAAAAAAAAAAAAAATATATATATATATATATATATATATATATTCAGGTCCACAATGCGTAGCAACGCTACGCTCCTGCACTCTCCTCGAGAAACCAGGGATCACAATTCAATACAAAGTGCGCTTTTCCAAATCCATTTATTCATTCAAATGCAGCATCGTGATGAAACACACACTTTGTATTGAATTGTGATCCCTGGTTTCTCGAGGAGAGTGCAGGAGCGTAGCGTTGCTACGCATTGTGGACCTGAATATTTACACAGGGTTACCTTTGCCCCTGAACTGCACCGCTGTCTTGGTGTCCTGGCGTTGCGAAGGATGTGGACCTGAATATATATATATATGTATATATATATATATATTACAGCTTTCTTATATTCCGCACTGAAAAATAGAGCTCTGCCTTCACCACAGTGGTGTAATGTAAAATAATGCCGTAACCAAAATTTGGTGAGGGGTGCTGAAGTATGGTTTATTCTGGCAATCTCATGGATACAGAAGGGCTTCAATGCCTCATCAGTGGTAGTAAGCTCTAAATAAATGCAATTATAATACATTACAACGCAAGGTCTGTAGGGGGCTACATTGTGATAGTAATTTTCCAGGGACTGTCGAGCAAGTTCCTAGACTTACGGAGATGTGGATGTGAAATTGTTTACACAGCACTTAAAACTGGTTAGCATGTTGACTATTGCCTGTCAAAGTATCATCACTGTGGAGTGAATAAATGCAAATCTACAGGTAGCATGGTTGTACTTTGGGGATCTATATTATGATCACAATATACATGAAGGTTGATACTTTAGAGATCGATATTGTGACGTGGAACTGGTTTCGCCAGCATCATACAATATGGTCAAGTGTGGAAGCTTGCATTGCAGCTCTGGTCTCTTGCTTCGCAGCCGAGGGATTATGCCGCTACAACTTCGAAGACTCACATTCAAAATGCAACACCATTCCCTGAAAATGGCCAACATTTTGAGGAGAGGTAAGAGTAATGTTTCCTAATGGATGACCCATTTTAATGTTAAAGACCTAAACACTTAGGTTTAGAAAAATTAAACCAAAAACAAAACAGCATTAAAAACAAGCATTGTCAACTTTTTAAGTCGAATCCTACCAGCCAGCACAGCTGTCTTGCTTGCTAATGTCATCCTGGGGACATTCTAAAAGCTTCCCTGGGAATTCATTCTACTCAATGCTTATCATTCATTGACTTTTTGTTTAATAACTTTTGTTTGCTTGCTATCTATTTGCTGACTGTTTTTGTTTTAGGTTGTCCAGGTTGCGTTTGTCCTTTCCGTAACCCATCCCCTGTTTATTGTATTCTTCGGAGTGCGGCTTTCTGTAAACGATTATTATGTTGGCGATTATGTCACCCTGACCTTAGAGAATATAGCTTTTACTCTCCTTCCCATCACTCACAATCCCGTATTGATTATCTTTTTCTAAGTAAATCCTTAGCTCAACATGCCATTCATTCTGACATTGGTTCTATTTTAATTTCAGACCATGCACCTGTTTTTGTTGACATCGATCTCATTCCCTTTTCCCCCCACCCAGGCAGATGGAGGTTTAATAATTCCTTACTCCTCGACCCCTCTTTTTGCACTAAATTCACTGCCTTTGCCACTGAGTTTTTTATGATTAACCAAACCCCTGATTCCCCTTTTGTTATGGTGAGGGATTCTTTTAAAACAGCTACAAGAGGTTTTATCATTAATTTTGTCTCACAAGAGAAAAAGTTTTAGAAACTCAATCTGCTCAACTTCTTAATAAAATCAAACAACTTGAATACATTTATTATAACTCCAACACTGAATCTTCACTTAAGGACCTTATTGATGCCAAATTTACTTTCAATAAATTTACCACAAACGTGGCCTCAAATTTTTTATTAAAATGTAATTCCTGTTACTATGGTGGCCAGAATAAAATGGGGAAATTATTTGCTAATTATCTTAAAATTCGGAAAGAAAGGACGAAAATGATTGTTATCGAGGAACTACGGGTGTTTCCTTATTTAAAGACAAAGATATTCTAAACGAATTTGTCGCTTTCTATAAGAATCTCTATATTCCTGACTTTACTCCTATCTCGGCTGATCTCCTTTCCTATTTTCAAACTATTCCCTCACCTCCTTCCGATCACGTTGACTTTAGGTCCTTAGAATCTGACGTCTCCCTTGCAGAAATCTCTCATGCTGTTTCGGTGTTACGACATGGGAAGGCTCATGGTCCCGATGGTTTTACCGTTGAATTTTACAGTCATTTTGCTTCCCTTCTCTTACCAAAACTATTACTTTTATTTCAATCCTTTTTTGATTCAGGCTCTTCCCGTGGTACGTTTCAAGAGGCTCTGATTTGTTTAATTCCTAAAGACGATAAAGATCATACCCTAAGTAAGAACTATCGCCCTATCTCTTTGGTAAACACTGATTATAAAGATTTTGCTAAAATTTTAGCTCTTAGGATGGATCCACTTTTGCCAGATTTAATCGGTCCAGAGCAATCAGGTTTTGTTAAAGGACGACTTTCTTCTGACAATTCACGCGTCTTTTTCAATATTTTAAGTATGGCTCCCTCGCTTTCTCATCTGCTGGCCGCTATCTTCCATGATGCTGAGAAAGCATTCTATAGAATAGGTTGGGATTTTATGTTCCAGGCTCTTAAGTTGGCAGGCTCCCCACCTAAATGTATTTCTCTTATCTCCTTACTCTATTCTGGCCCTCGGGCGTCGATTTTTGCTAATGGTAGGGTTTCGGATTATTTTGCATTACAGAGAGGTGTTAGACAAGGTTGTCAATTGTCCCCTTTATTATTTGTTTTAGCTTTAGAACCCTTTCTTACAAAAATTCGACAAGACAGTAATATCTCTGGTTTTCATTTCGGTACTCAACAAGTTAAACTTTCGGTTTACGCTGATGACATTCTTTTATACTGTTCTGATCCACAATCTTCTCTTCCTTCCTTCTTGCAACAAGTCTCTTCCTTTTCCGCAGTTTCTGGGTATCGCCTTAATGTCGATAAATGTGAAATTTTGCCTTTAAACCCGTTTTGTCAATAGCATCTTTTTGAACATTCTGGTTTCTCTTGGCAACCTTCACAGATCAAATACTTGGGAATTTGGTTTGCTCCTCTCTTGTCTGATACTCTTAAAATAAACTTTGAACATAGTACCAAAAAATTGAATGCTCCTATTACCCGATGGAACCCTCTCTTTCTCTCTTGGTGGGGCCGTCTCAACTCCATTAAAATGACGCTATCACCACGTATACTATATACTATTTTTTATGATTCCTATTCCTATTCATGCTTATTATTTTAAATTTTTGTGGAAAGGTAAACGATCCCGTATAGCCCTCGCTAACTTGAAGAAAGATAAATCTACTGGTGGACTTAAATTCCCTGATTTTAAAACCTACCACCGAGCCTTCTCCTTGAAACAGGCTTCCCTTTGGATCTCGACTGATCTTCCATTCTATCCTCCTCTTTGGCTTAAATTAGAATCTTCCTTTCTTACTACCTTCGAGTTTCGTGATATTTTATCCTTTACATCTACCATGGCCTCTCTTCGGAATCCTATAATTTCCCACTCTCGTAAGCTACTTATTCCTTTTTTGTCCTCCTCCTACCCCTCTATTCACTCCACTCACATACAGCCTATTTGGCAACATAAACAACTTAAGATTCGTAATCGTTCCATATTTTGGAAGTCTTGGTATTCCCATGTCCTGGTATGGATTTCTCAACTTATTTCTCACAATCTACCTCTTCCTTTCAATGACCTCCAATCTCAATTTTCCTTACCTTCTTCTTCTCGTTCACAGTATAATTCGCTTTGTCCTATTCTTGTTCAATATCTTCAATCATTACCTATTACTAATGACATTCCCAATGTATTTCAATCTATATCTTCTACATTAGATCATTCCCCTTCCGCCTCTTTTCTCTATAAATCTATCCAATTTTCAGTAGATGGAACTAAATCTAAGATTGAGTTGGCCTGGGAACAGGATCTTTCACAAGATTGGTCAATTCCCTTTTGGGACAAAATATGGTCGAAACTTCATAAGACCTCTAGAGCTGCTAATTCCACGCAAACCCTTTTTTTCATTTATAATCGGATTTTATTTACTCCATTGATTTTATCGACCTTTTCCTCAGACTCTCCCTCTTCTTGTTGGTCTTGTTCATGCCCTTCTGCTGATCTAAAACATAAGCTTTTTGAATGCCCCCCTATTCTTCAGTTTTTGACACTTGTTTGGTCCCAAATCCAAAAAATTTTTACATTTCATTTCCCCTTCTCCATTACTAACATTTTTCTAGGATCCCTCTCCCCTACCTACCCTCAATCTCCACAACATTACACACTCATAGACCTTTTGATAGCTATTGCCTTTCATCTCATTACCTCCAATTGGAAACAGGCTAATGAGGTCACCTTTCGCTCTTGGTGGAATGCGGTTTGTTTTCATCACTGCCTTGATACTAATTATGTCTCTACCATTTCCCTGGCAATCAAACGTGACTTCCTTTGGCTTCCCTTGGCCAATTATCTATCTTTAGTTGCCTTCTCAACAAATACTTCTCAAACCAAATCAGATGATGTTCAAAAACCACCATGATTCTCTCAATGCCTTGTACCCTTTTTCACCAGCTAATCACCAGCTATTTCTTTAGTATTATTACGTTTACAATGTTATTTCTTTATGCATAGTTCAATGTACTTCTCCTCTGTTTTTATTGATGCTTTATGATTGCTTAATTATTTTATATTTTTATTGTATAATCTCTACGGTTGAATCATTTTGACTGTTTCTTCATTTTCCTGTTCTTTTGGTTCAATAAAATCAAACTTAAAAAAAAAAAGAAAATACATTTCAATTTAGAAAAGATCTCAAAGTAATTCCTCTTCTTCAGGTCCTGCAAGAGACAGCTGGTTGACTTCTTATTTCTTTTATTTTGTCCCTGGTTGTCTTTCTACCTCTCTACTCCCCTTTTATTTTGTTTTCTCAGTTGTTAAAAGTGGCTACGTCTGTAGGTCATGTGTTGCTCAAGTGCACTCAGTCGCTCATTTAGTCACTCACTCACTCACTCACTCACTCACTCACTCACTCCATACAGGGTGTTAATGAAGCTGATTATCAAGGAAAGCAACCAGTGCTCCCAGATTCCACAACCTCCTCCTCTATCCATATATCATGCATGTGCACACACATCTTAGCACACGTACATGCGCACACACACACACATACACACACACACACACACACACACAACCTGTAACCACGCCAAACATAATCCTCTCTATCCATCCCTACCTTCGTCATTCATCTAACAAGGTCTTACCTCTTAGACAGCCCGGATGCCACCAGGAAGTGTTCCTCAAGCCATACTATGGAAAAGTTGACTCGACAGGCAACAGAAAGACAGTAAACCCCCTATCAGTACGTACTTGTAATCTCTGATGTGCCCAGTAATAGCAGGTATCAGGTCCATTTGTATTATGAATAATGCATAAACAACACAGGTCCCCAGAATTACCGCAGTAGCCAATAACAGTAACTCTGGGGGCCTGAATTGTCAAGTTCCTGATGCGGCACCTCATAGCAGGACCCTGTGAGAGGATATCTGGAAGCCATACAAGGCTGCATATATGTATTTGCATGTGTGTGCTTGCTGTGGTTAAGAGTGCTGACCGCACTTAAGTTAACAGTCGGAGCTAGGAAGTCATAAAATGTCACGCCTAATTATTTTGAGTGTCATACCACGTGTTGGCACGAACAAAATACAGTTCCCGATTTAACTGCTGTTATATAAAAAGTAATGGAGTGGTACAGAAAGGTGAGGTGCCAGGTGGAGCCTTCCCCCCCTTTCCTTCCATATTTAGTCTGACACTAAAGTGCAGGGGACGGCAGTTCATTGGCTCTTTAAGTGCCCAGTTTGCTCACAGAGAGGCGAAGATAAATAAACTGAGTGTCAGCCAGTCCCAGGGCTGCAAGGACCAATCTAACTCAAGCTCTTGTGTACAGCAGTCTTTGCATTCCTGGTCGCTGTGCACGGAAGACTTAGGAATCGTTTGGGTTTTAAAAACATTTAACTCAAGTTTAAAAGAAGATGTGAATGTCGATCATGCTTGTGAGGTCTAATTCTAATACTTTTTACTTGAAGAACTGACTATTTTGTTTGCGTGCCTTGTTTGGGGAAGTGTTGGCTACACTCCTGAATTTTTGTGGTAGGTAAAAAAAACGAAAAATTGCTATTCCGTTCTGCAAGAAAAGCATGTACGAGGAATGGCTTGGTGCACTAGGACCATTTTGATTCCCAAAAGTGAGACAAGTAATCTGAAAAGCTTCTTTTGTTGTCATGTCAAAAAAAAAGTACTTCATTTAAATTTAAGCAAGCATTGGCACATCCATTAGGTCTCGGATTAATGTGCTAATAATGCAAGAAGTGTAGTTACATAAAAGCCATACAGAAAACAAAAGGCAAGCTGTTTTGAAGGCTCCCTTGCATTTGATACCGTCCAGTTTTTGTATTTCAATTAAAGAGGGCTACATTTATAAAGTAGTCCCTCATTCAGTTCAATGCATGGACTTGAAAATAGGTGGAAGAATACACTCAAAGAACCAATAGTGTTAGGTAGAGATGAGTACTCCACTGGGCTAAGACAGGACATGATTGACAAGTCTCAAGCTACTGGTTGAAAAAGGATGATTGAATGAAGCTGAGCTGTCAAACCTAGCTTAACTATTAAGACGGTTAAAGTTTTAAAGTAGTCCCCCGTGCAGTTCAAAGCAAGCCCTGTGGCTGAGGTGGAAGAGCTCACTCAAATAGCCAGCACCATTAGGTCAGAGATGAATCTTCCACTGAGCCAAGACCTGATTGAGAAGTATCAAGCCAATGGCTCCAAGAGGCTGGCTGAAGAGGCCAGTGGTTGAAAGTGGAGGACCCAACCCCCACTCTATGCATACTGTAAGCAAAAGGTCTATTTGACAGCTGTGCTGGCAACATCCAAATCTAATAAAGTAGAGAGCAGTGGTTTTGAGCAACTCTGAAAATGGCAGAAATTGTAGTATTAATTTCAAAATGGATGAATGTCCTCACAAACATATTTTTTTCTGAGACAGCCAAAATTTGACAATGCATTCTGAACGAGTACAGCATAGTTTTCTTAATCAATAATTATTTCTCATTCTTAGTGTTTCTTTCTATTTTAATTGTATTCACTCCTGTTGTATCCATTTTAGTAACATGTCTGATATAGTTAACGATTCAAGGAAAAGTCTTATTATCATAAACATTTATATATAATTTAAAGACTAAGGGGCTCATTTAAATGTTGAGAGTATGTATACTCCATCACGACGGAGTATAAATACTGCCAACATGAAGGTCCACCCGCCGAATTCAAAAGTGGGCGGACCTTCAGTTTGGCTCTGGCGGTGACTACTCCATCACTGCCATAGCCAAACCTCTCTGACAGCCCGACAGAGTAAGGGCCGTTGGAGTAATTACTACATGTCCGCCCACCCACTGCCAGTCACCGCCAGGAAAACCCTTTATTATGAAAAAGAAAATCCTGCTTCTGGATTTTCTTTTTGAAAAAAAAAAAATACTTTTTGGGCAGGTTTGCATCAAGCTATTGCAGCCCTGCACCAAACAGTGGATTACATTGACAGGAACTGCCATGACGGTTGTTCCTGCCAATGCTTTACACATTTAGTGGTCATTTCCTCCCCCATGGACACAAAGGCGTTTACTCTGTTGTCTTGGCAAAGCAACGGCACAAATGCCAACATATAAATGAAGCCCGAAGTAACAAGTGATCCTATAAACACCTGCCATGTCGAGACATACTTAAAACATTCACAACTGATGAGAAATTAGATCATGAAAGTGATATATTAACACTGTGAGTGTGGGTGTGTGTACATATCCTGGCTTTTACGAGGGCACACAAGGGTCACAGATCAAATTAGTGGAGCCACCTACAATGTATAATGAAGTATTATTTTGCATGTATGTAATATTTGTATATAATGTATATGTATATATCAGCGACGGCTCGTGGAGGGAGTTACGGTGGGGCAGGAGGGCGGGGAGGGGGAGGGGCAGGGCGGAGGTTGCTAAAAACCGGCATATGGATAATTGCAGGTAAGTAAACAATTTAATTAATAAAACGAATTTCGTAGCTCGCACTGCATTGCATTTTGCGATGCAAGGCGCACTACGAAATTCGTTTTATTAATTAAATTGTTTACTTACCTGCAATTATCCATATGCCGGTTTTTAGCAACCTCCGCCCTGCCCCTCCCCCTCCCCGCCCTCCTGCCCCACCGTAACTCCCTCCACGAGCCGTCGCTGGTATATATGTATATTACCCAGTGGTGGGCACTCAGTAGTTAAGAGCTAGGTCTAAGTTTTCATACGAAATGCCTTTTTTGGTTTGCTAATAACTTTTGTGCCAGTTATTGAATCTTTACAAAACTTTCCTAAAAAGTGCTAGTTTTTGCTTAGCATCTTTAAGGGAAGCTTGAAGGTGATCTGTCAAGCGAGGGCAGAGAAAACACAAAACCCCCAGGCAATTTCGAAAGGGTTTTTCAGTGACAATGTAATGTCTTAAACTCAAACACATAAATTCACCAGTTATTTTTACCTCAAGTAACTAACTCGTGCCCTAAAGTAACTATAACTCACACCCTTCCCCATGCACTGCTTATGACCTTATATATAACAACACTCATGATGTGGTCAGTGACATAATTTATAGCGTTACTGACGACAACTGAACTGACATCATTAATGACAACACTTCATGGCGGGGGCACTAGTTATAGATACTCTAGAGCATGAGTTTTAGTTACTTGAGATAACTATCCCCAGTGAATTACAGTGGTCTTTTGAGTTTGAAGCATTACATTGACACTGAAATTTTCATCTAACTAGAACTTTACTTTATACATATACTAGCTTACCCGTTGCGCGTTGCTGCGATCTCAGAAGAAAGGAAATGTAAGGAAACTTGTTATGATAACATTCAATTTACATTGTGTCATTTTTATTGAAACTTCTTCATTTTAATCTGGAAAACATTTTAAAGTGTTGTTTTAATTCTGTTTATTTATTCGAGTGCTTGTGGATACACAGTATTTTTTGTTTTTCCGTCTGGTGCGTACACGAATAAATCAGAAGGTTTTCCGACGCGTGAGCTGGCCACATACAGTTGTCCATGTGAGAAGCACGGATTCTCCAAATCTAGTCCACACACTTGCAGCGATTGTCCTTGTGCTTTGATGATGGTCATTGCAAAAGCGAGTCGCACCGGAAACTGTAAACGTTCAGTATGGGAAAGATTATGAGGGCCCTGGGGGGCCGATATTTAACAAATTATTATTATTTTTTTTGCCAGAAACCTTGGCGGGAGTGTATTCAACAACTTTTAACAATTTTTTTTTTTACCAGAAACCTTCGCTGGAGTGTACTCAACAACTTCCCAAAGTTTCATGCCGATCAGATGAATGGTGTAGTAATGCATAAAGGACAAACAGACATACTTTCGTTTTTATATATATAGATATATAACATTCTATATATATTGAAATATATATATATATATGTGTGTGTGGGTGTGTGTGTGTGTGTGTGTGTGTGTATGTTTCACCAAATCCGCCTGAGTCCGGTGTTGCACCACTTGAACGGTGGGTGCCTCGATTCATGAAGGTGGAATTTCATACTATCTTCATTTAACCTTAAGAAAAAAAAGGCCTGGCCCCAGTGGATGGGTTCCCCAGGGCTGAAATCAGCCTCGGGAGGGGGTCGCATGGCCCCCTTACTTTTTTTTATTCAAATGGGCATGCCCAGGGGGTTGGGGTCCGCAGGGCCAAAAATGGCCCCAGGTGGGGGGCTCTCAGCCCCCCTCCCTTTGAAGTATTACAAAATAAAAAATAAAGCCCAGGCCCCATGAGATGGGCCTCCCTCCTGTTTTTTTGATAAAATATTTTTTTTTAAAAGGCCTAGGGAATGGAGGTACCCAGGGTCCAAAATGGTCCAGGAAAGGGGGGCCACATGGCACCTCTTCATAAAAATAAAAAAATAAAAAATACATCTACCAACTCCTGGGAGGCCCCCCCCTTTTGAAATTGTGCCTCTTGGCATGCTCCTGGTTGGGGGCATGCTCCTGGTTGGGGGCATGCTCCTGGTTGGGGGATGAAGACCCCTTGACTGCTGAGGGTCCTTAGGGGCCAACAAGACCTCCTGTTACCTCCAGTATGCCCCAAATATTGGGATTGGTGAGAGGTGGTCGGAGGCCACTCCCCCTTTCTCCATCACTCTGCAAACACGCCTCTCGGTGCACTGCTTGTGGAGACAGGAGGTCCACTTGCCTCCTGTGGGCCTCAGGGCTAAAGTGGACTTTATGTCTGAAGCAGTAGTGCGTCAGGAGCTGCGTTTGCAGAGTGTTGGAGACAAGGGGCGTGGCCTCTGACAACCTCTCAGCAATGCAGCTGTGTGGGTCTTACTGGAGGTAACAGGAGGGCAAGTTGATCCCCAAGGACCCTGAAGAGCCAAGGGACTTCATCTCCCAACTTGTAGTGAATTGCTGTGAATGAAATCCCACTGTGTAGGACTTACGGAAAGTACCAGGAGTGCTTCTTGGCCCTCAAGGTCCCTCAGCATCTAAGAAGACTTCATTTCCCAACCAGTAGTGTGCCAGGAAAAACTTTTGCAGATTGGTGAAGGATGTGAGCGTGGCCTCCGAAGACCTCTTAGCAATATCGCTGTGTGGGACTTACTGGAGGTAACAGGAGGGGTTGTTCACACTCTCGGACCCTCAGCAGCCAAGGGAAATTCGTCCCCCAACTAGTAGTGTGCTAGGAGGTGTGTTTTACTCCTGCCAAGTTATGGCAAACTGCAATGTCCCGGGGTGGCCACCCTGGCACATTGCTGGAGCCGGCTGTGGGGGTGGCAGTCCCCAGGGCCAGCAGTTTGGGCTGGACTATTCCCATTGTGAGCAAGGTCAAGCCTGATTTGCATTTGGCTGAGTTCAAACAGGAATGGCATGGAGGCAAAACAAACGATGGATTTAGGCCCACATCTCTGTACTGGGGTGAATGTAAGACTTTGTTCTGCATTCTGACCATCAATTGTTCTTTTTGCATATGACTCCAGGATGGGGGGCCAAGCAGCCCCCTTACATTATAGCATACATCCCAGGGTAGGTGGCGGTCCCCATGGCAGCAGGGGGGCATGTGCCCCCCATTAATTTTTTATTTTAGCCCCAGGGAGGTGGCTGTCCTTGAGGCTGCGGGGGCAGCGTGGCTCCCCCGCATTTATGTGATGTTTGTCCTCCCAGGGAGGTCTGCACGGCCCCCCATTAATAAAAGTTAAAGCCCCGGTCAGGTGGAGTCACCCAGGGGTGTGGAGTAGTCAATGTGTCCCCACTTAATTTTCACTTGCAAAGCCCCGGGAAGGTGACGGTCCCCGGGGCTAGGGGGGCCAAGAGGCCTCCCCAATTTAATCATTAAAGAAGCCTTAGGGAGGTGGCAGTCCCTCAGATTAAATTTAACTCTAGGAGCGGGCACCCATGTGCCGCCTCCTTTATATTTAGAATTTCCCTGGGATTTGGCACACCCAGGAGCTTCTTTCAAAAGACGTGCATGAGCCTGCATGTGTTTTTTTAAAATGTTGCTTATGATCCACCCGCAATCGTGGCAATTAAAAAAAAAAAAAGCTTGTATCCCTTTGAGGGCGCCCTGTGGGACACCCCCCCCCCCACCATATCGGGGGTTCAAGGTATTCCTACCATGCCCCCTTTTCCTGTGAGACTTGGCTTCAAGTCCCAAGATGGCTGCCAACTCTTCTTGATAAAAATGATGGGAGACAAATAATTTGAAATAGGCTGAAAAGGGCACTGCTGTTGGGGACTGTATGATGGCTGGTAAGTGGCCTGTGCATTATTGGGGTTTTCGTCCGTGCACAGGTTCCATTAACCCAAGCAGGGGCGTAGCCTCGGGGGAGAGTGTTTAGGATTTTACACCCCCTCATAAATGTCCCCTTAACCTTTGGTTTGTTCAGTAAATAAATAAATAAATACATAAATGTAGATAGATAGTAGGCCTGGGCGGAGTTTGCAAGTGACAGAGTGCACTAGGGCGCGCCGTTACCACTGATTTTTAGCATCGGGTATTTGTCCTACACTGTAAAATCAGCACGAAAAGCACCAAGTGCAGCGGAAGAGGGCGCTGTTTCTTTCTGCTGCTTGAGCAGATGTCCTACTCGAGCAGAAGCTTCCTCAACGGGAACAGAAGGTTTCTCAATGCGAGCGGTGGCGGCCATCCGCCATTGCCCGCGTTGAGATATCCCGCCTGGAGGTGGTCTGGAGTAAGATTTTCCTCTCTCACCAACTTAGCATTGGCAAGTGCGAACACTACGCAGCGCGTGGAGGGAGAAAAACCCCGCAAACTATGTGAGCAGAGCAGAATTTTATGCCCAGGCCTAATAGATAGATAAATAGATAGATAGATAGATAGATAGATAGATAGATAGATAGATAGATAGATAGATAGATAGATAGATAGATAGATAGATAGATATGGATATACATATATATGCATAACTGTAAGAATAGAAACAAAAAACATTAGGTCAAGCTGTTGGCAAATACTCACGGACATGACTTGGTTCACCCAGGAGAATGAGGCCAATCACACAGATCAGGAAGCCCATAGTTCGGACCATAGCAGCAGGAACTGCGACCCTGTGGAAATTGCAAACCAGATAATCAAACTCTCTTGTTTTCCCATCACAGGGGCAGTTTAATTTCTCTGCACTTTCTAAAATACTCTCACCGCCATCATGGCATGGCCATCTGATAACAAAACCACTTGTTCCTGTTCACCCCTACTGCACTACCACCTCATAGCTGCCACCACCACAACCCACAACACTACACGCCCATGAACGTATCATCCCTCAGGAGCTCAATACCAACCCCAGATACCCTCAGTAACCACATGACATTACAACCTACTAAACTATTAAACACCTCATCGCACCACTTGTCCCCACATCTCCCATCCAACACTGCAGTGCTTAACACCCCACAAAATCCTCATTCTCAGTATTACCACACCATCAACCTCTACCATCACACAACGCAGCAACCTCCTTCCTCCGAGATACCACAGTTCACATTCTAACCCACCACATATACAACACTGTCCCATTCTGCCCAGCACGCTTACATAGAAATGAAAAGAGCAGACCCTAGCAGAGAACCTGATGTGCATTCTCATGCCACACCTAATGAGGCAAAACCACAGAACTGTAATTAGTAACTTACCACTCAATCACATATTCACATTTATCATTCCACACACTCAAACAAAAGTCTCGACAGCACAATGCACACTGCCCCATCAACCACTGAATCATTCCATACCACTCCATACTATCCTTCATTAACCCCTTAAGTGCTGCGTCGGGCGTTGGCCGACGGCAGCACTACCTCCCCAGTGCTGCGCACGTCCATTGAACGTTCATTCAGCACTAGTTCGAATGGACAGAGCAGCACTGCGGAGGGAATTGCGCCGCTACTAAGGTGTTAACTGCCAATCCAATGTTCAATAGATAAAAGCCAACCATGTTGTCATTTATGATTGGCCACTATACTGAAGGTCCTGCCTTGAAATCTTTTGCAGCCCAGTTCCATTCCCTTGGCAGGCTGCTCTCTTGGCTTGCGAGGATAACTTGAGATAGGGTGTGTTCTGCCAAAAATGTGTTGTGGACTGAACGCACCGAAAATGAGAGCACTTTAAGAAAGAAATATTTTCACTGGTGAAATGTATTCACATTTTGTAGCTCCATCTGTGTTATTTCTCTTTAACATGCGTAAGGGTGGTACTTTTGGCTAAACATTGTGTGCATGTTACTGTATAAAGCACACTGTTTAGGACCCAACTGGACTCTTTATAAAGTGCCTTAACCAGAGACCTTTTAATACCCACTCCCTCTTCCCCAGTGTGACCTACCTTTTTGGTTAGGTGCCTGTCCCTCCTTTCTTAGGGACAGATTTACAAGCCGGCAGTGCAATGGGCTTGCCCATATTTAAAATGCCTCGTAAAGCCACCCTGCATGACTTTTTATGGCCTTGTAAATATGGGCCCTTTTCACGCATTTCTCTACATGAAATGGGCGTCCCATGGGTGTTGCTGTGGGTGTCCCATGCAACATCCATGGAACCTGACACATTCCAAGATTTACAAGTTTTGTAAAACTGGGAATGTGCCAGACTCCGAGTTGTACAACGAGGAGAAATACTTTTATTTCTCCTCGTTTTTTCCTTTTTCTATGCATGCTGCAGAATGTAGAACGCATAGAAAGAGGAAAATGACATCAATGGTTGTTTGTTTGCAATAAGATGTCCCTTCCTGCACAAAAACATTCATCTCCACAATACAGGCACACTTGCAACATGGCGCAAGGGTGTCTGCATGACTCCCGGCTGCTGTTTGTCCGCCGGCGCAGTGGAGAAGGACAGGAATGTGCTGCATCTTGTACATATAACGCATTCCTGACCTTTTATTTTGAGGTTCAGCAGTGCACCAGGAAGGCTTGCTGCGCTGCAGTGCCTCAAAATATAGTAAACGATGGCCTTAGTCTCTCCTCACAGGTTGTGCAGGTAAAGGGAGGGGAGATCAACAGTGTCTTCTTGTGAAATCTTCCTTGTTACTGCCTGGAGTGTTCTAGGGCCAGAACCCCTCCTCTGTTTACCTCATTATTCACCTTTCCTTGACCTGTGCCCTTACCCCTCACTCAATTTCCTCTTAATGTTGCATCCATCATCGCTCTATCACTGCTCCCCGACAGCATCTGGAGCCACATGTTTGTTCATTGACTTTTGATTCTTTGGCTTGCTCTTCTACCACTCTAGGTTGGACACCTGAGCGTTTACAGCATTACTGATTGTATGGACTGTTTGAATCCCTCGGTCTGAACAAGGCTGGTTAAAGTGACTAATCGCCAGGGCTTTAAGTGGGCCGGGTCTCACCGGGTCTGAGCACCGGCAGTTTTTTTAAGGAGGCCTTGAAACAGGTTTCTATAGGGCTCTGTTTTGTGCCCTGGCACAGGCTGTACATTTCTTTCCGGACTGCAGTGACAGCAGGCACATCCATGTTGCGCTGCTCACTTCTCACTAGTGGGGAAGTTATGGCATGATGGCATGCCAGGTGAGCGCTGTAGGGGAAGGGGAATCCTTTAAAGAGAAGCGTTTTCTCTCTGGATTTCCCTTCTCTTTTTGAAACTCAGGAGCAGCCACATTGTTGTGGTGTCACCAGGGCTTTAAGTGAAAGCTTTTTCAATATTATATCCAAGCCATTGTTGCTGCTTATTTATCTTATGCAACTAACAACCATGGACAAAGCCAATAGGCCTGACTTGTTATAGGTATGATGTTACTTGTTGTATCATATATCTAGATGCAATGACAGAAACAGCAAAATACATGTTGGGCGGCGCACTATGCTAAGCACAGATTTTTAGCTTAGGTGATTTTAAGCCATGCCTTTAATTACATTGGCCACGCCCCTTTAAGAGACCCGCCCAGTTTTTTCATCCCACTTAAAGCCCTGCTAATCGCTTGTGTTTTTCCAAAGAATTCTTAATTGTTTTCTTCGTCCTTCCATGATGCTCAGAGGTGCACAACAATTAGTTATCTATAACACTACTACATATTGAGATTCTCACACTATAAAATCCATTTTAGCAGCAGCGGATGCTCTGCTAAGGCGGAGGAGCATTGCTCCACTGCTCTCCGAGCAGTTCAAGAAGGAAAAACAAAATCATAACGCAGCGTTATTATCATTTTATTTTTCGTACTGCAGTGGCTCAGTTGGTTATGTGTGGGCGGAGCTGGGCTCCATGATGCCAGTGCACTGCAAGGGAAGGAGTAATGGGCACACTCTAAGTGCACATGTCGCTTTGGCCGTCCGTCTCAGGTCGACCAAAGTCTCATGCGCACTTTGCATGTTCTCCACCCAGGTAGCATTACAGCCTGGGTGGAGAACATGCCCAGGCTCTCGCTACCTGTCTGAGCACTGAATCACGGCGCTGAGACCAATCACTGCCCTGCATTGCAGCTTTGTGATTGGCTATGGGGAGCATGGGAGCCCAGGTGCTACCTGCTGCCAGACTCGAGATGCAGAGGACAGAGGAAAGGCGGCGGTCGGCTTGAGATGAAGAGGACAGAGAGGAGGCAGTGGCGGGCTGGCTGGCCGTAACCAAGTGAGTGTTTTTTTACTTTAAATCTTTTTCACCCCCTTCCCTCACCACACCACTCCCGTCCAGTAGCAGCCGCTACTGCATTTTAGAGACTATTTAAGAAATATCTTCTACATAAGGATTGAGTTTTCAACATATGGAAATAAACTCTGCTGCAAAATTGTTAATTTTTGGGCAAAATTGAATATAGTTATCCTGATCAGGCTATGTTTTACAAACGCTGGTAATAAAATGATATTTGGAGAATAATATTCCAACAAGTGGACAATCTTGAAAATAACTACATTGGTTTGGATTTCTGTAATGTACATGTATTTATATAGCGCAAACCGCCCACATCGCAGGCATCTAAGCGCTTGCTTAGGGAACCCGTCCTGGTATTCCCCTGTGAGATAACCCCGGCAGGGTATCCACAAGGTGAAAGCCAGGCATCCCGCCGCGAGGGGCCGTTGTGGAGATTAAGCAAGCTATTGCCCAGAGTCGCAGAGTGTGAACCCGTGAGTCGAGTAGGTAGCGGAGCGAGAATTATCAAGTCCGAGGAATTATTGAGCCCAAGCCCCGTCGAGGCGGGGAATTGAACCCTGGTCCAGGGCCGATCTCAGCTTCCGGGTCTGCCGCCTCTAACCCCTGAGCCACACTTCTCCACTCTATAATGTACCCTCAGAATTGATTGAGTCAGCTGTGTTATGGTTTTTGTATGACTTCTTATATTTTGGTTCCAAAGTGTAAAGTGTTATTTACAAAAACTACATACATATAAAAAATGACAAATAAATGAAGAAAAATAACACAACATAAGATTTGAGATGTTGAACTTACATATATTAAACCATGCAGATTTTTATGATTAAAGGCAAACTTTTCTCCCACATGATGTTTTAGTGTGGTCTTATATTTTCTTTTTAGTTTGAATGAGAAAAGAACAGCAAACAGCTGAGTGCTGCCGCAATCCATAGGAACCTTTATGACATTTCAAGCACCCATTCTTTGCATTGAGGGTGCAGCTCAAGGAATCTGATTATTTTTTAACCAACATTGTTTCAATTTTGAAAGGTTTTATTGCTGGAATGTAATCAGATCAGGCCAGAACCTTGGATAAGGATATTGTATTTTAAAAGGAAGGTCAGAGCATCCCGGCATTCCCTGAGGGTGAGCAAAAGGGATGTATGTCATTACAATGCATGCTTTTACAACTCATGCCATTACGACGCAACTTTTACAACGCAAGTCGTTACAACGACTTGCGTTGGGGGGCGCTGGATAGTGAATAGTTTAATTTACTATTCCAACTCCAGTCCCCGTGGATAGTAGTGCAGGTGTTGGATAGTAATTAAACTATTCCCTATCTTAGAGCGCCCTCCAGCGCAATTCGTTGTAATGACTTGCGTTGTAAAAGTTGTGTCGTAATGGTAGTGCGTTGTAAAAGTTGCATTGTAAAGGATGTTTCCCGAGCAAAAGGGATACTGGAAGGTCAAACAATTCCCAATCAACATGATTTAATAGAAAGGAGAGAGCACAGTCTTCTCATGAAGGGCCCATAAAGCATTTCATACACATTTTCAACTAATTATGTATTCAGATGTTCAGCTAATTATGTGACATTTTCCTTACTGTTTTTACATTACTTCTCGATTGTGAGATTACAGTGATAGTTTTCCCCTAAATCAACCTTTACTTTTGAGCCATCTTCTGGGTAGTGAAGCAAACACACATTCAAGAATCTCATACCAGCTCACCAGCTCAATCAGAAATCCTCCTAGTTAGGAATTTGGATAAGTAAAAAGAGTGACCTGTCACCAAAGGAAATATTAAATAAGATTACAAACTTTAAAAAGCAGATCACAAAAGGGTTGAGTGGCATGTGTACGACTTTCCTAGTCAAATGGAGAAATAAATGCTGAAAAATAAAAAAAAGTGATCATAATTCAAGTCTTAATGTCAAACAATTGGGTTATTATTTTAATTTGAAATTGAAATGATAAGGAACGTCAAGCATAAAGTCTCAAGGACTTGTTGACTAGAATCTTCATGAAAAATCAGAACAGATCTGGATATAAACATCTTAAAAATAGAGTAGGCTGACATATTTGCGCGTGTACCATAAAACCTGCAGTTCTTTCCCTTGGAAGCCATGTAAATTATTCATCACTGCTAATACTGTTGTCAGAAGTGCCAAAGGTATCCATTTCCTGGATTCCTCTACAATGACTGACCCAGTTTGCTATTGGCATTTTAAAAAAATGCAAATATATTCTGTCTGTCCGCACCCTGGGCCATATTATCAAAAGGGCGATACATTATCGCCACTTTTATCGGCAGGAAACTTCCACTAAAGCGGCGATAATGGGCTTGATAATATACCCTTGTGAATTCCCATAGAAGCCCAGGTTAATAACAGAATCTGGGCTTCTATGGCAATTCACAAGGGCATATTATCAAGCCCATTATCGCCGCTTTAGCGGCAGTTTCCGGCCGATAAAAGCCGCGATAATGTATCGCCCTTTCTGGATAATATGGCCCTCTGTTTTTAAAGTCAGTATTGGCCAGGTTTGAGGTGCCTTTGCCATTGAAATGTTTAAAAGACTACAGGAGCAACCCTTACACCCATGAGAACCTGGGTATCTATCATACAATTATAATGCAACAATGGTTCATCCAGGTATCATTTGTGCCAGATCATACATTTGGAGGATACATAAACTCATGCAATCAATGTCATATAGTAATGAATAAACAGAAACCACCATAAAAATCATCAAGCAATTTAATTTGTTTTTGGTTATAAATCAAACTCAGTGACAAACAAGACCCTAACCGAGACTCTCAAAAATAAATACAAGGGTTAGTGCAATGTCACCCTAATGATACGGCCATCACTAAATAAAATCGTCAACAAAAAGCATGGTTACACATGAGCTGGTTTGTTACTAACAATCAACTACCTAAAAATATTTTTTGTATAATAGACAATGATTCCTTTACTGGTTTGCTTGTTATGTGTCAATGATGTTTCAACCCTTAGAAGGGTGCAAGGATCTCATCAGAACAATTATAATATGAGGACATCAGTAAAAATGAGTTAAGAACAATTTAGAAGGTGGACATCTGAGTTATAGCAGAAAACTGGGAGAACGAGAGGATTATTACCTGAAGTGTCCAACTGAATAGGGAAATGCTGCAATGAGTATTGTTCTTTACTCATTTTCACAGATGACCCCATAATATAACTGTCCTGATGAGACCCTTGTGTCTTTCTTAGGGCTGAACATCGTCAGCACATAGCGCGAAAAGCAGTAAAGGAATCTTTGTCTATTGTACAAAAATATTTTTTAGATGGTTGTTTGTTAGATACCAAGCTATTGTTGATTATTTTATTTTGCGATGGGTATCACATTGAGGTAACACTACACTAATTAATGTATTTCTTTTTGAGGTTCTTATTTGTCCCTGAGTTTGATTGATAACTGAAGAAATTACATTTCTCAATAACTTTTATGATGGTTTTCTGTTTCTTCCCTACTATATGAACCAGCGACGGCTCGTGGAGGGAGTTACGGTGGGGCAGGAGGGTGGGGAGGGGCAGGGTGGAGGTTGCTAAAAAGCGGCATATGGATAATTGCAGGTAAGTAAACAATTTAATTAATAAAACGAATTTCGTAGCTCGCACTGCATTGCATTTTGCGATGCAAGGCGCACTTCGAAATTCGTTTTATTAATTAAATTGTTTACTTACCTGCAATTATCCATATGCCGGTTTTTAGCAACCTCCACCCTGCCCCTCCCCCTCCCCACCCTCCTGCCCCACCGTAACTCCCTCCACGAGCCGTCGCTGATATGAACACTGGTTGTATGAGGCTATTTGTCCTTCATAGGTATGATCGTGCATAAACGATACCTGTAAGAACCATTGCTTCATTTTAATTATTCTTCATTCAAAGGCAGATATGTAGTTCGCATATTTTGAAGCAATGTTTTGGGTCTAGTCACACTACCTACAGGCTAACACTGAATACTGCATGCCTCCCTAGCTGAAAAGACCGTCTATAAGCTTAGGGGCTGCCCCAAAAAATGGGACAAAAAGTGGGGGCATTGGAATGCTTATAGGGGTGAGATCTGCAGCTCTCCTACTGCTGACATGGCTATGGAAAGACCGAGACCTCTGCACCGCGACTCCAGTTGAGACGAACTGTATGTGATTACACTGTATACCTTGTCATATTTCTAATGTCATTATGCTATTGAATTGCTGACTATACTCTGTTTTTGTTTCAATAAAATTTTATTTAAAAAAAATAAAAAATACTGCATGCCTCCCAAAGCGAGCAGCGCATGTGCGCCGCCGCTATAGGCTCGACCTAAAAACTGCGTAAAGACAAAACTATTTTTTCATCTCAAAATGTGCGCCTTGCCATAGTGGCCTCTGATATTTAGGAAACAACTTTGTGTGAATATGCCCCCGGAAAGAGTTGAATGCCCACTCACACAGAAGTCAGCCAAAGGCCAAAAGTGGCTGACTAATTGCTCCATGCTGTAGACTGCAGAGGGAGAACAAAAACTAAATGACGCATTAAGAGACCAATGGATAAAGCGAGCTGGCTGAACGCCCCGCAAGTGAGTATGTTACATGTGTAATTGTAGTAAAATAAAAAGGCCTTGGCTAGCCAAATCTAAAATCAGCTGCGGCAGTTGAAAAGAGGATTCTTAGAACTCGCCTCCTTCACACCAAAAGCTGTTTTTATTGCCAACCTCTCTGAGAACTGTACTGATTACACCCGAGGACGCCTCTAGCAGATATTGCTTTTCAGTAAAAACATACAGATCGCTCAGAGCATTACTGGCATTTCCGTTTCGGGGTCGGCACAGTTATGTTTGGCCAGTTTCATATCCTGTGCAGAGCAGATTTCCCCCTGACGCCCTCCTATATTTCAGCATACATTACTGGCATCCAGATGACTGAAAGGTTCAATGGCTTTGCAAAGAACGAAGCCTCAGTTTCACGTTTGATGTCCAGAATACACACATGGGGCTGTGTTCAGAAAAGGAGGAGAGGGGACGTTTCAAAAAGGATTGTGGATTTGAGGGTTTGGGTGTGTGTGTCCTCAAACAGAAGACGTGGCAAGATTTGTTTTTTTACAGAGTTTTGTAATGTTTTTTCTTTTTCTCTTTCTGAGCTTATATGTGGCTGGTATTAGCAAGGCGTAGCACGCTATATGACTTTCATCAATTCTATATGGCTTTGTTTTGCCATCATATTTCGTTCAATCATTTGCATAGAGCCATGTTCTATTATGTTGGACCTGTAGCATTCTATATGATCCTGTCTTATTCTCCGTGCCCCAGTTCTGTTCGCCTTATTGCATTTGTGCTATTTATGGCCATGATTTATTTTGTGCGGTTATTTTTACTTCTGTATTATCCAGTTTCCCTCTGTATGGTCTATTTGTATAGTCCCGTTCAATCACTTGTAGGGAGTCATGTTCTATTATATTGGACCTGTTGCATTCTCTATGATCCTGTCATTCTCTGTGCCCCTGTTTTATTCTCCTTAGTGCAGTTGCGCTATAACCGGCTTTGATTTATTTTGTACAGCCATGTTTACTTTTGTATAGTCAGGTTCCCTCTGTATGGTCTATTTGAATAGCTCTGCCCCTCATTTGTAGACAGCGATGTTCTATTATGAATACCTTGCTGCATTCTGTATGATCTTGTTTCATTCTCTGTACTCCAGGTTTCCCCAGTAGGACCCAGTCGTATAATATATGGCTTTGACTTATTCTCTATGGTCACGTTTACTTCTCTAAAGCCCTGATTTCCTCTGATGCTTTTCTCTCATTCTGTGCTGCTGTTTATTTTCCATTGCACTGTTGTATTTTGGATTCTGTAAGCTCTATCTTCCTATGAACATAAAAGGCCACATTGCAGATTTGATGTGCCACCCCAAGCCTGTGGATGTTGCTGCTTGCAATGGGTAGCCAAGCCCACCTTCGTTTTCTTGTGTCCGCTGGGTTATCTTTGTTCACAGGACATGGGGTGAAGGATGGCGTCAAAAACAACATAACACATGAAATATGGCACTTTAAAAAGAAGAGCACACTGTTGACGGCCGGAAATAGCTATTTGTGATACACAGGAGAAATCGGTTGACCCAACCTTGCTTTCCACATCCCATAGTCTCACAGACAGCCTGGGTCTAGGCTTAGCAATCCCCTAATAAGGGTAATGCCATCGGCTGATCTGTGAGAGTGAAGTTCTGCTGTGCTGTATCCTGCCAAGGGATTCCTTTAATCACCAGGAGCCCAGTAGGCTGGCATTAAGCTAAGCAAATGTGAAGATCTAGAAGATAAAGCAAAGATCAGCAGTACAGAGAGACATAATGGCAGGGTGTACTGAGGTGCAAAAAACACAAGATGATGGACGGAATGTTGCACAATGGCAAAACGTTCACCCCCAGTCACAGATCTGATTTTAATCCATCGTTGTTTTGCTCACCATGCCACCCCAGTTCAGACATGGCCATATGCAAATCAGTCTTGACCCTCATGGAAACAGTCCAGCCCGAACTGCCAAGCCATGTCTTCCCTGGACCCGAATCAAGCATCCTAGGACCGGTTTCTGGCTATCAGCTGTCTTCAGCCAGGATAGCTTGACTCCAGTGGTGGAGTGAGCACGGGACCCACGTCTTGGCATACCCTTCCCACATAGGGTGAATAGCAAAATACACAAGATGATGGACTGAATGTTGCACAATGGCAAAACATTCACCCCCAGTCACAGATCTGGGTTTAATCCATTGTTATTTTGCTCACCAAGCCACCCCAGTTCAGATCTGTGCCTCATGGAAACAGTCCAGCCCGAACTGAGGTGTCATTGCGACCATGGCGGTGTTTTTGAACCAACAGGTTTTTGAGCCCCAACTTGGTTTTCCATGATCCCTGATGTATTAAACAGCCGCACTGCAAAATGCCCATTTGCAGGAGTTGCAAACATTCAAGCCTTATTGACATTAATGAGGCAGGAGTCGGAGTCCCTTTGCGTCTTGCAACGAGTGGCCACGAATTCAAGTAAATAGAGCCAAGGCGGACCTCCTGCCCTGCATTTAATGAAGGCCATCTTTTTTTTATAAAGGGGCTGCCTACAAAATAAAAAGTCAGCATGCAGTAGATGATATTGAGGGTAACAAGCAATGTTCCTCAGGACCACAGTCTTCTGCTTCAATGTCCACTTCTTGGACAGCTTCCATATTGAGAAAGGATTAACACCCTCTTTCGGGTCTCGGAAGCACATAAGAGAGGGCGGGCACCCATTACAAGTCCTCTTTCCTTTGGAAGTCCTGTGGGTTGGGTTGCAAAAGACTCTGAGCTAGGACTGAGTCTTCCTATTCACAGAATCTTTATTACATTGCAACACACTGTTTTGCTGTTGCAAACCATGTGATTTTGTGAAATACATTCTTTATGACCACAAGGCAGGTACTAAGTGCTGTATGCATGTTCAGAAGCAAATGTAGAGGAAACGGGTTTTAGGGTGAAATGCTCCTTCACCTGCTAGTGTTGTTCTGTTGCATGTGATTGTGGGTGCTGTACATGAGATACTTTGACTGATGTCTTATGTGGGGGTAATCAGGCAACCTTTATATTATGTGGGGGTAATCAGGCAACCTTTATATTCTTGTCATGAGATACCCTCAGTATGTAGTTGAATGTGGGCACTGTGATTTTTAAAAATGTGTTAAACTCAATAAAACAAAATTTGAAATTAAAAATGTGTGCACAAAATTCCCTAAAGGTGATGTTCAGCTGGTGGTCAGATACCTTTTGTCTTATGTTGAGTGTGGGTTCGGACATCCATTTTGGTAGTTGCATGAGATGCCCTGTTGGAGATATTTTGAGTGCTGCAAGAAGAGTTGAAAATTGGTTGATGTGTACACTTCTTTGTAGATAAGTGGGTAAGCTATATTTCTGGTGAGTGCAGTCCTTAATTTGAGCGGGTGGTTGCAGGTTAGTCCCACAGGCACTTAGTTTTGGGGACCAGGCTTTATTTTTCTTCAACAGATTTTGATGCAGGGGAAGATAGAGCCAAAAACAAAAAGGAGTAAAAGAGGAGAAAGAGAAATACAGAAAAACTGTTACGAATGGAGAAAGTAGGGATGAAAAAGAACCTACAGGAGCGAGATAACGGGGCAGAGAGTGTCTAGTGGTGGATTGAAGAGGCATGAGGTGGAATCAAGAATGTGCAACCTTGGTATTTGGCAACCCTGGCATTCGATAGCTAGGGCTTCTGGGCAAAACTTTGGGCCCGGCACATTTTCTATTACAGATTACGCACAGTGAATAAGGACCCCTTCTTAAACCTTTGGTGTCTCAACAGCGGCCATATTGTGTTCTCACCCTCAGGCACGTAGCTTGTTCAGTAAGATTGTGGGGGGTGAGCTTCAGATTTTCTGACTTTCAAGCTGGCATATAATGGTAAAATACATTATACAACAAGCAGGGCGCACAAGAGGGGCTTAACCCGTTAACCGCGGCGGTAATTCCGCCGCGGTGCGGGCGTTTCCGTGCCCGGGTGGGCTCCGTCGGCCATTGGCCGACCGCAGCACTGGGAAGGTAGTGTTGCCGTCGGCCAATGGCCGACGGCAGCAAGGAAAGGGTTAAGGGGCAATGGAAAGGGAGAGGATTGCGGATTAGTAGGAGTACTAACTGAGAAAACACACAGGGGCCTATTTATAAGCCCATTTCACCGCCAATGTGTCACTTTTCTCGACACACCTGCAGCGAAATGGGCTTCCCCATATTTAGAATGCCATATAAAGCCACCCTGCGTGACTTTTCATGACTTGTAAATATGTTTCCTTTTCATGCATAACTGTGTGAAAGGGGCGTTCCATGGGTGTTGCTGTCGGTTTTCCCATTCAACATCCATGGAACTTGACGCAATCCCAGATTTATAACATTTTGTAAACCTGGGAATGCGTCAGAATCCTATGCCTCCCCAGGGGAGGTGTAAGGAGGCGCAGCGAGAAAAATACTTTTATTGCTCCTTGTTTTTTCCTCTTTCCTCGCGTGCTGCATTCTATCGCATGCATAGAATGAACAAAATGCCTTTAATGATTGTTTTTGTGCAGGAAGGTGTCCCTTCCTGCGCAAAAACAATCACCCCCTCAGCACAGACACCCTTGCAAAATGACGCACGGGTGCCTGCGCTGGCGCACGGCTGCTGTTTGTGCACGGGCGCAAGGGAGAAGGACAGAAACGCGCTGAATCTTGTAGATATGGAGCATTCCTGCCCTTTAACTTGATACACAGCAGTGCAGCAGGAAGGCGTGCTGCACTGCCGTGCGTCAAAATATTGTAAAATGAGGCCAACAATTTTTAGTGAAATAACCAACATTTTTAAGGCTTTTCAAACAGAGAGAGGGACAGAGGGTGTGCGCGTTTTTTGTCTGTGCCTATGCAATAATCCCAGGTGGGATTCGACTGATAGCACCTGTACCCAACTATTCATCAGAAAATAAATGTATTAGGGGGTGTATAACACCCCAAGCACCCCCTCCCTGTAGCTACGCCCCTGCTCACCCCATCTTCAAATTGTTTACTATAGACATCACTCAGATGAAAGGACCAGGGTTATTCGACCCTCTGCAGAGACCTTTCTACAATACTGCTGGTCGCACTTTCGAATATCGTGAGATCCAAGCCCGCGTTTCATCATTGCAAGACCTACAAAATGAGCATGAAAGGCAGAAAAGCAACCGATCTTTTGTTAAAATATGAAGACAACATCATTTTCCATATGTGCACCTACCTGTTTTGATGATGCCGATCGTGAGGAGCTACAGTAGCCCGCACTGACTCATCCCTCCCACCACTCAAGCACACAGCTGCGCCGCTCCCAGACATTCAAGAATTTTACTTTCAAAAGCATCCTGCTCGCGCGTCATCATGAACTAAATGTGGAATTAAAGATCGGCAGCTGTAATTAGCCAGCCTGGCATTATTATTATTAAGGGGCTTGTTCAGCGCTCCGCGCAGGGTGAAATTTCTGCTTTCAGTGTTTTGTAGGATGCAAGTGCTCAGGCTGGGGAGGGGGAGCTCGCCTACCCAAGCGCTTCATTTCTTGAGGGGCGGGGACTGTTGAGGACAGCACCATTCTTTGGCATGCATGTTTTACTTTTCGTGAAGATCCAAATTGGGCTTCAAAAACTGAAGGAGATCCACCTTTTGAAGAAAGGCAGGCAACCAACTTAAGCAAATGAGAGGGCGAGCACCGGCACTTCTCGGAAACAAGCAGGTGCTTTGCCCCAGAGTACCTGCACTTCTATTTTTCCAGTTCAAGCACTGAGTATCAGCAAAAAAGAAAAACCCGAGGATGTTGCCAGGGTTGGTGGTCGCGTAATTCTGTAGGCACGTGCATGCATCACCACGCATGAGCCTGCCTGCAGAATTGTCAATTTTCTTGTATTTTTTGATCAATGATCTTTGGTTGATTGATAAAAACAAAGAAATTGTAAGTGCACGAAAGGACTTTTAAGGAGGGCCGTCAGTAATTTGCTGCCTGACGTTCCCTAAAAATATATATTTAAAAAAAGAACTGCAGGGTGTGGGGGCAATGGAAGAATGGTGGTGGAGTGGGTTGGGGTGCAGCAATGTGAACTGGGTGGGGAAATGAGGAAGAGACCAACACGGGGTAGGGGAGAAGCACATGCAGAACACAATAACTCTGGCGCGGGGGAGAAGCACATGAGAGTGGCAGCTACACGGAGTGCAGAGTGGGCGGGAGAAGTATATAAAAAAGAAAGTGAACAGCCATGATATAGAAAGCAAACACAGAGCAGAGGGGTGAGTATTTGGCAAATGAAAGATAGAGTAAAACCTAAGAGGCAGAGATCTGGAAAATGCATGCACCCTGGCGTAGTTCTGAATCAAAAGAAAAAAAGTAGTTCCCTAAACGTTTAACAAAATGAACCTGCAGCTGACTTTACGCTGAGCACATCAATCATGAAGTCCCTTGTTGAGTAAAGTCCTGTGCTAGCCCACCACGGGACCTGCTGCAGCTTGGTCCCATTGAAAATCCAGAGACGAAATTCAATGCAAGAGTGGAGGCAGCACCAGGCAGGAAGTCACAAAAATGGATAATTAATTTGAAAAAAAGTTCTTTATTTTTTCTTCATACAAACACTCGACAACAGCCAACACGTTTCGTTCCTATTAAAGGAACTTCCTCAGGGCTCTCTCAGAATTGTACACAGACGTAGTTTAGACAAAACTGGTATAATTTGTCCAGGCCGAGACCTCCAACTCTAAAAGGCCACCGCCTTTGTCACACCGTTGTAACGCTGAACAGCAACAAGTCCACAGAAATTTTGTAGAAAACTAAACTAAATTTTCGCAGTCCCGCAGTAGGTAGTACAACTTCTACCCGGGGATTAGAGTCAATTGTGGTGGATTTTGAAAGAGTGTAGTTTACTAAGAACGTCAATTGTGCTATAACAGTCTCCACACAAAAGTCTGTAATGTAAGTCCTTATGTCAAATAGCCACAGAAGTTCATGATAAATCTCAGAGACCTACTAACGAGCAAAGTCATGGCGTCCTGGTCCGTAGGTCGCAACTCCAGGGTCCCTAAAAGTGCACCCTGGGAAGGCACAAGTCAACCAATTAAGAAAAAGTAAAGAGGCTATGCTTCAGGGGAGGGACAAACACAAACTAGACAAGCAAAGCCATCAATCAAGAAGCAAGCTAAAGAGAGTGACATAAAGCCAACCAATGGTAAGCAATGTGTGGGACTTAACCCCTGTAAGTTCTTGACAAGAACACTATAGTTCTTTTGCAACTAGACAGCTTGCACTGTCTAGTAGGCTGGACCCAAAAATGTTTTTGTTTCACAGACCTGAATGATTGCAAATTCAAATAAGCATTGGCAGAGCGAGTAGGATTGGCACTGACGTTTGGCTTAGTCAATACCTATTTTTTTTTTTAGATTTGGCAAAACATTATTGTTATGGACATTTCTGGGTCCTCGTCAATCAATAACAAAAACTAACTATAAGGAAAAATATCTTTTCTCAACAAGGACACATTGCCATAGTAATCCGAGGCACTGGAGGGAACGTCCTTGCATTTGGATGTGCTTCTTGTGAAATCGTAAAATGCTATCACTCACTGTGAAATAAGCAATGGGCTGATACATTACCTTATGCTGTGTGCATTGGTGGGTGAAAAAAAACTGTGAACCACACAGCAGCAGACCAATAGATGAAGTGGGCTGAGCAAAAGCCTCTATAAGGAAATACATCCTATACATAAATTTAGTAAAATTAAAAGATCTTGCCTAGAGCCATTCCTAAAACAGGGCCTTCTATAGTATCACATGACTATGTATGAATGTATGTAGAGAGCGTGCATAGCATGCGCGTAGCCCCAGATCAAGGGAGAGATGAACACTAGGGAAAAACTCTTGGGATACGATTCATAGTTGTATACAATGAGATAGGTAATAAGGTGAATGGTAAACCCCGGATTTCCCAACAGAGACCGCATGAGGACTTGTTGCAATGCTACGTGTAGGCACATGCAACCCACATCATTGCAAACTGGAGCATGAGACGGTGGAGGAAGCATGCCTAAAGGAAGTCTGTTACATGTCTGCTTTACCTTGTTTCTGGACTCTGCAGTGTCATAATGGTGATGAAATAAATTAATGAGGAAATTGAAGGCAGAGCAAAAGAGACAGCAGAGGCATTATTGGTCAACCTCTAGATCACAATAATGCTGGAAATCCGAGGAAATTGAGAATGGCGTCCCTGGAGAGGCAGCCAGAAAGGAAAATAAAAATACAGTGGATGTTCCGAAGTTGACATGTGAACCTCAGAGCATTGTTGTTAAAGCTATGGCAAAAGAAGAATTGTGAGTGGAAAAACATATCTACTTCAGGTTCATTATTATCAGAAGGCTGTAAATGTTTATAAAACAGATGAAAACGATTGTATTGTAATTGCATTTATATAGTGCTTGCTACCCCTGACGAGGCGGCGAAGAGCTATTTTAGCAGGTAGCACGCTACTTCGGAACCCATAAAGGATTACTGTTGAATTAGTATAGTGACATATGCAAGTAATTTGAGTGGTGGATTGGTTAGTCAGTTATTTGTATTCAGAAGGATAGCGAAGGGGTAAAAGAGGGAAAAAAGTTAGCATTTATATAGCGCCTATTACCCCTGATGGAGTGTTGAGATGCTTTTTTTGGCAAGTAGCATGCTACTCCGGAACCCATAAAGTATTAGTGTTGAATTAGTATAGTGAAATATGCAAGTAATTTGAGTGGGTGATTGGTTAGTCAGCTATTTGGATTCAGAAGGATAGCGAAGGAGTAAAAGAGGGAAAAAGGTTTGTATATATATATATCACTGAAAAAACCATAGGTTTCACACCAGTTATAGTTAGGAATTAGCATATAAAAAACCTATTAAATTCACTGAAAAAACCATAGGTTTCACACTAGTTATAGTTAGCTGCAAATTTTACTGACATAAAACCATTGAAATTCCACGTTATAGTTAGTTGGACTCACTATAACTTGCGCGTGTAATGCACTGCTGATGACGTCACATATTACATCACTCATGACATGGTCAGTGACATCACTGATGACACCATCCAGTGAATGTGTATGTTTCTGAAAAATAAATATGTTTTATATATGTATATATATATAGCGCTTGTTACCCCTGATGGGGTGTTGAGGCACTTTTTTTGGTGAGTAGCACGCTACTCCGGAACCCATTAAGGATTAGTGTTGAATTAGTATAGTGAAATATGAAAGTAATTTGAGTGGTGGATATTAGTCAGTTATTTGGATTGAGAAGGATAGGGGACGGGTAAAAGAGGGATGATGGTGACTATCGGCGAACATATTAGGCGTTACAGGTGATACAGAACGGTGAATAATTCATTGGACCAGAACACACCTCAAAGACGGGTTTCTCCCATTTATAAATCAGGTTAGAAGTCCTGGAAAAGAATGCAAAGTTCCAGAAAAAATTAAGATGTCTTGTTTTATGGATAAAAGTATCCCATTGATGGAGCTCAAGTAGGTCGTCTGATTTTCTTGCATGTATATGTCCATTCAGACAAACGCCATGATGGACCACATTTATTTCGTAAGACATGTAACCTATGAAACTGTTGGATAGAAAGGTGGAATCAATGCTGAATAATTTAAATGTGATAGCAAATACTTCAGTAAGGGAGAGCGTGCATTTATGAAATATTGCAATATGCTTGACAAATGAATTTGAAGTGTTGTACAATATGAGTGTGGAGGAAGCAAATGGCACAGAAAGCAACCATGGCTCCAATGTAACAGCAGACAGAGGTCTCATCCAACATGATATTTGATTCTAAGTAGTCAACGGGCAAGGAAAAATCTGCATACCAAACACTTATGGTACTCCACATATGGTCTGTAGGTAGGAAGCTTGTTGGTGGTAAGCTGGGTGAAATGGACTTTGATGAAAGATTCAATGCAAATGGATGTAGCAGTCAAATTACACAGGACCAAAGTTAATTTTTTGTTGCCGTAGGGCAGCACAGCAGGGCGGCGCAGCAGGTCGGCACACAATGGCTGCTGTGCGCCAACGCAGGAACCTTTGCACCATGGTGCAAGGGTTTCTGCTTTGCGGGGATGATTATTTTTGTGCAGGAAAGAAAACCTTCCTGCAAAAAAACAACCACAAGAGGCTTTTTCCTCTTTCTATGTGTGCTTTAGGATGCAGCACACATAGAAAGAGGAAAAACAAGGAGACATATTTCTCCTTGTTGTGCCTCCCATAAGCCTCCCCTGGTGAGGTTTTTGGCGCTGCCTCAGACTTACGATTTTTCGTAAATCTGGGACAGTGTGAAAAAGCCATGGATGTTGCCGGGAATACCCCCATTACCTCCATGGGATGCCCCTTTCACACAGTTTTATGCGTGGAAGGGACACATATTTATAAGGCCATGAAAAGCCACATAACATGGCTTTACGTGGCCTTATAAATAGGCCAGTGGCACATTGTGCCACCGAAACGTCAAACAAGTGATGTTCTGGCAGTGCAATAGTGCCGGTGGGGGCTCATAAATGAGGCCCACAATCTGCAAAATAAATGTTGTGTAGTTACAAGCACACTGTATCATCTTGAGGATATTCAGGCCAAAGTGTTGTTGTTTACAGCTGCTCACTTCAATAGCAGCTCTGTTTGTGATAAGTATGGCATGTCACATGCCCAGGGTGGGCCCACAGTACCCAGTGTGTGCCAGCAACAGTAGAGCATAGATTTTGTGAAGGGGCGCCAGGGTAAAGTTATTGCTTTCTGTCCCGTGTTTGAGATTATCGGGATCATCTGTAAATACAACATTTGGAGGACTTAATACAGGGAGGGACTGTCAACACTGCTTCAGACTAGGGCTATGCAAAGTTATATCGTACAAGCAAAGTCGTGTTTAAATTCTAATTAGAACATTGGAATGTGGGAGCTCCATTGAAAACAATGGAGTGCTCCGGGCTTATAATGGCTGGTATAAGCCTGGAGCTCCAACATTCCAATGTTTCTTTGTTCGCAGCTCTGGCTGTGAACAAAGGCTTCAGGGAACCTGAGGGGATTCCAATCCCCTCACGCTCCCAAAAGGCTTTGTTTTTTTTGTTAGAACATTCTGTCCTCTAGTGACAGAATGTTCTAATAGCCTTATAGCCCTTCGTAGATGGGCTATACCACTATTAAAGTCCCTCTCCCTTGTTAAAGGCCCTCGCCTTCGGCTCGGGGCCTTTAACGCTGGAGAAGGCCTTTAATAGCCGGTATAGCCCTCTACGGCGGGCTATAAGGCTATATTACGGTCCTACCTCTAGTCGGTGGAGGTTAGCAATTGTATAACATCCATATACTTGCATTGAATTTCCCTACAAACTGGCCCATCTTTCCTTGCAGGTGCTACTTGAGTGATGAAAAAGGATTTGCAGTTTTTTGTTGAATTACATTTAAAAGTATTTTCCTACTGACTGAATCTGGATAGCTGTTGACAAGTGCTTTTCACAAAACAACTTGAAAGCGGGGTCAAAGTCCCTATTATTGGAGAAGAAACTTAGTGGACTAAAGGGTTGCACAACGTTCATATCCACTCCTTTTTCTCTCCACAATGTTCAAGATCACTGTTGTAAAATATGAACTGCATAATATTAATGAGCATTTACATAAAGAAAAAACATAGACACAAAAATGGCCCATTAACCTCTGGCCCTTGGACTCACCCTTACTTGTGTGCCGCTAAAAAATATTGTCTAGAGTTTGAATCTTGCAGTGGGGTTGGGAGCATCTGCCCATTCGTTTAGCAGTTTGGTGGTATCAGACGTCCTTCAAAATAATCCATGATTTAAAATACAAGAGCAATGGGAAATGCAATTTGTACAGTGGAACAATAATCCATGAATGCCAATGTATTTATTATGTTATGTTATGTTATTTTTGATTTCTGTAGCGCACGGCTACTCCATTGGAGTGTCCCAGCGCTTTTTATTGGCAGCTTGTAAGCATAAAGACATAACACAGTGGGATAAAAGAAAAACAGCAAAACAAAGGAGGGAGCATGCTAAGGGGCAAAGAGCCAAGTTTTAAGGCCCTTCCTAAAGGTCAGCAAATTAGAAGTGCTACGTAGAGCCAATGGCAAAGCATTCCAAAGCTGCGATGCCTTCAGCTTGAAGGAGCAACCCCCTACGCGGGCCTTCTTTACTCGAGGGACCACCGCAAGGAAGAGAGATTTGGATCGCAGAGATCGGGCCGGGCGATAAAAGGTAAGCCTCCGTTGCAGATATTTCGCGCCCGAGGCATAAAGAGCCTTATGAGCCAGCGTCAACGCCTTGAAAACTATCCGCTTCCGGATAGGCAGCCAATGAAGCGACTGCAAAAGGAAGGACACTCTGGCTCGCCTGTGAAGGCCGAAGATAGCCCGAGCAGCCGAATTCTGCACCACCTGAAGGCGCTGTAGTAGATGCTCCGGTAGGCCCAGATATAGGACGTTGGATTAGTGGTGGGTTAGGGACTAGAAACATTGATCCCTGCTTCTAAAAGGCACTCTTTACAATCGACAGATTCAAGCTAGCCTGGCTGATGCGGGGTGATACTGTGAAATCAGTCCCAGGATGCTTGTTTCCGGTCCAGGGAGGACCTGGCTTGGTAGTTCGGACTTGACTGTTACAATAGGGAGCAGGGTCAAGATTGATTTGAATATGTCTGGGTTCAAACTGGAGTGGCGTGGTGAGCAAAAAAATGATGGATTAAACCCAGGTGTGTGACTGGGGGTGAATGTTTGATTTGTTCAACATTCTATTCATCATCTGTTCTTCTTGCTTTTGTCACCCTAAGTGGGAAGAGTATTCCCAGACCTGGGTCCTGTGCTCACTGTACTTCTGGACTCAACGTAGCCTGACTGATGAGGGAAGATACCCCTAAAATGCTTGTTTCTGGTCCATGGAAGACCTGGCCTGGCAGTTTGTGATGGACTTTTCCATGGGGAGCAGGGTCACAACTGATTTGCATATGGCTGGGTCCACACTGAAATGGCATGGCATGGCAAGCAAAAAAGGATGGATTTAACCCAGATCTGTGACTGGGGGTGAATTTTTGACTTGTTTAGCATTCTGTCCATCATCTGTTCTTTTTACATTTGTTACCCTAAGTAGGAAGGGTATGCCAAGACGTGGGTTTTGTGCACGCTAGGTCACTGGATTCAAGTCAGCTTAGCTGATGAGGGGTGATACCTCGAAACTGGTCCTAGGATGCTTGTTTCTGGTCCAGGGAGAACCTGGCCAGGCAGTTCGGACACAAGACTGATTTGCATATGGCTGTGTCCAAACTGGTATGGCAAGCAAACAAACCAATTGATTTAACCCAGATCTGTGACTGAGGTGATTTGCTGAGCCATCCATCCATCCATCATCTGTTCTTTTTGCATTTGTTGCCCTAAGTGGGAAGGGTCCCATGCTCGCTATGCCACCAGATGATTCAAGCTAACCTGGCTGATGTGGGGTGATACCCCCAAACCGGTTCCAGGATGCTTGTTTCGGGTCCAGGGAGGACCAAGCTGGGCAGTTTGGGCTGGACTGTTCCCATGGAGAGCAGGGTCAAGACTGATTTGCATATGGCTGGGTCTATACTGGAATGGCATAGTGAGCAAAACAACAATGGATTTGACCCAGATCTGTGGCTGGGGGTGGATGTTTGATTTGTTCTGCATGCCACCAATCATCTGTTCTTTTTTTAAATGTCACTCTAAGTGGTAAGGGCATGCCCAGGTGTGGCTCCGGTGCTCGCTATTCCACTGGAATCAAGCTAGCCTGGCTGATATGGGGTGACACCCCGAAATGTGTCCCAGGATGCTTGTTTCTGGTCCAGGGAGGATCTGGCCTGACAGTTCAGGCTGGACTGTTTCCATGGAGAGCAGGGTCAAGACTGATTTCCATATGGTTTGGCCTAACCTGAAATGGAATGGAAAGCAAAAAAAACAATGTATTTAACTCCGCTCTGTAACTTGGGGTGAATGCCTAATTTGTCTAACATTCTGTCCATCATTTGTTCATTTTTTTGTGCATAGTGAACTGTGGTGGGAACAGAATAGCTTTTGGCCATCCTGAGCCAGCCCCTGTGTACACAGTGCTGCCTCTGCATGGCCTTTGCCATGCATAGTTGCACTGTAAACCTTTGTTCTTTTACCTTTTTTCTTCAAGATATTCTGAAAACAAATATTTTTTCAAAATATTGCAGGTCTACCAGTGGATTAATGAATCTGTGCATCCTGATTCGGATGCAGGACTTGCCTTCTAAATGTGGAGTTTTTAATTTTTATTTTTGTGGGCAGATACTGCTTTTCTGGTTACCTTTCCACATTCTCCCTAAAATCAGTGGATACTCCCCACATCCCCTTGTTTCTGCAATGATGTTTTTTCAGGAGGCAGGCATCAGTGCCTGCCACACTATATTGACTTACTCAACAAAAGTTTCAGTTTCTACCAGCCAATCAGATTGCTCAAATACTCCAAGAATCCTGCATTGGGATGCTCCTATGAAAAATGGGATTTGTTTAATTTTCGAATTTATTATCAGCAGAGGATTTGAGCATCCAGAAATATGCAAACAATGATTATGCTATTTCTATAATTAACCCTTCAAGTGCACCCAACAAATTAAGTATAAGTTTTGTATCAAGTTTGGTGGTGGTCTATTTAGCCTTTTTTACTTGGGCTGCAAGTAAAGTTTCCTATGGGTGTTAAAAAGGAAAGCAGACTTTTGAACCCCTTCCCCCCAAAACACACACAAAAAGGTTAGATCAGCACAAAACCCAAAATTTGACTTGCTGAAATGTTGTCACTTTTTCAGTCAAAATTTAGGGCCTGATTTCAATTGTAGGAGTCAGGCTACTCTGACATTAACATGACAGATATCCTGGCTGCTGTATCACAAGTGCTTTATATCCAACAGCACTTGTAATATGGTAGTCTTGATATCTGTCATGTTAGTGATGGAGTAACCTGTCCGCGGAACTCTAAATCAGGCCTTAGCTTTAGTAATAACTGCACATTTTTTATTGCTGAGGGCATACTATGTGCACTATGTCTATGTGTCTGTGTGTGTATATATATATATATATATATATATATATATATATATATATATATATATATATATATACACATATATATATATTCACTTAAAAAACCATAGGTTTCAGGCCTTATATAGTTAGGAATTAGCATTTAAAAAACCATTGAAATTGCTCCTATATAGTTAGTTGTACTAACTATATTTCGCGCACCCGCAATCCACTGCTGATGATGTCACATATTACATCATTCATGACATGGTCAGTGACATCACTGATGACATCACTGATGACATCTCAAATGACATGGGTTCTTAGGTGGGACTACCAAGCAATTTTTGACACCAACATCAAATATTTCCTTAGATATATTGATGATATTTTCATCGTATGGAAAGGGAGCAGACAAAAAGCAGTGGAGTTCATAGATAATATCAATATGAACAATTTAAACCTACACTTTACCTCCCATATTGATGACTCCAGTATAGAGTTCCTGGATGTTAAATTGTTTGTCAAAAACAATAAGGTAGAAAGCACCTTGTTTAGGAAGCCTACCGCTGGCAATGTAACACTTCATGCCTCTAGTTCCCATCCTAGGCATCTTATTGCCAGCATCCCTTATGGAGAGCTTCTACGCCTCAAGAGAATATGCAGTAATGATACTGAGTTCGACACCTGTGCAGCAGAATCTATACAGAGAATGAAAGCTCGAGGCTATTCAGATAAATTACTGAATGTAGCACTAGCCAAAACCGCTCTTAGACCGAGAGCAAGCCTGTTGCCTCTGTCAAGGGAAGAAGTAGGGGATTCTAACAATTCTCTTGAACCTATGGCCATTTCAGACATGGAGGTAATGACCAATGTCCTAGACTGATAACAACTTTCAGTGAGAACGAACGGAAAATCAGGTCTATTGTCAATAAGAACTGGGCAATAGTTCTAACTGATCCTGTTTTGAGAATGAATTTGCCCCAAAGTCCGACTATAACATTCAGCAGAGCAAGGAACATGGGGTCTATATTGGATCCAACCAGTCCAGAAATTAGAACTAATTCCAACTGGCTAAAACCCAAACCAGGTTTTTATAAATGTTCCACGTGTCGTGCATGTAGATTTGGGGTTAACAAAACTGAGTATCAAACCCCCTTTTGCCCAATACCACACAGAATAGTGGGTAACTACAATTGTAAGACTGACTTCGCAGTCTATGTCCTCACGTGCACCTGTGGTCTCAATTATATTGGTAGCACTAAGCTACAGGTGCACGTGAGAATTTTACAGCACTTACGCGCAATTTTGCACAGTGATCCTAACTATCCTGTGGCGCGCCACTTCAAACAGGTGCATGAGAACAACTTAACCTGTTTGCAATATTATGTGGTGTCCTCTGTTCCGAAACAGCGTAGAGGAGGCAATAGAGAGGTACTACTCAGGAGATTAGAAACTAAGGGGCATATTATCAAGGGGGTTTATCTCCGCTTTTTTGGCTTTAAAAGCCAAGAAAGCGGAGATAAAATTATCTCCCTATTACCTAGCTGTTGCTAACACCAGTTAGCGACAGCTAGTAGGAGATAGCGACCATCTTGGGCCCCGCTTTGCATGTCAGTGATATTTATCACTAATGACATGCAAAGTGGGCGTGCCAAGATGTTAGCGACTGGAAACAGTCGCTAACATCGCTATCTCCTATTACCAACTTTTGAAGATATTCGCGCTAAGCACGATTCTATGCACATAATAATAATTGCTGCTATGCTCAATTTTTCACATCCTTTAAATCAGTTTCATGAATGAAGTAAGTTTCTGGCATTTATGCAGATAGTATTTTTTTATATATACAAGACGCTACATATGGATTTATCCAGAAAAGCTTTGAGTCGAACAAGACTTTATGATGAATCATGTTTGATAACTACTTAATTGGACTCTGGTCATGGCATCTGTATAGAATTAATTCCCTTTTTTTGTTTACATATTTATACAGATAAAAGGAATGATGTCATGTCTATCGGGTAGCAATGAAAATATTATTAATTTTGAAAACACTTGAGCCCCTGTTGAATGTCTAATATACATATTTCAAATTTTTGTAGTTAACGATTTTAATATGTCACAATAATGTGTAAAATTGTTTATCTGCAATAGCGGTCATTTCCGAAGTCTGTTTTCTAGTTTCACGCTGACTTACTGACCATGTGACTTAAGTATGATGGGGCATATCATTTAAAAAGGGCTTCAACCAAACCAGTCTCTATGTGATCAAGGGCTCTCGAGCCCGAAACGCGTCATCTGTCGATTGCTGTTGTGGATATGTACGGTTGAATAAAGAACATCTTGCCTGAAAATAAGAGGTTCGCTTCTCCTTCTTCGCCGCCGAGGCTTTGGTGGAAGTGGTCGGAGTGTTTGTTCGAGATATATATATATATATATATATATATATATATCCGTTCCAACTCCTACTCTCAGCCAAAGTGCAGAGTCCTCAACGTAGGTACAGACCACAAACACTGCGACAAGTTAGTTCAAGGGTGGTTTATTGCTCTTTCGTCCCCAGCATGACGCGTTTCGGCTGCAACACGGCAGCCTTGATCACATGACTGAAAAGAACCAATAAGTGTGCTTATATACTGTGAAAGTTCCCAATCATACTTAAATGCAACATAAACATAGAAGAAATACTTTTTGAACGGAGCAGTTATTTACAATTCTCATCGCCAATGTACACAATTCACGAACACAAGGCAAGATTATGACATGAAAAATATCTATCAATGTAAACACTTAACTAGGCAAATTTAATATATTTACAGACTATTTACAAATAAATATATTATGTTATAATTACATCTATGAAAATAAAGTGCATTGCCCATCATGTTCATGATTCTCTCCAAATCACGTATTTAAGTATTTCATAGTTGCAACAAGTCTCACATATAGGGAACGTGCAAAAAAATGCTTTTTATAAAGTGCATGTTTTGGTGATAATGTGCAAAATCGTGCTAGTTAAAATCGAGTGCTCTACTCTACTTTTTGATAGGGAGTGCATTGGCGGTGGCACGCTAATTTAATCTCTATTTATGAAGAGTTGCATGCCACCCACTCACAGAAGTAAATGTGTGTCATAGTTACAGTGACATCAAAAAGACTTTTTATAGACAACGTGGGTCATAAGGCTCAACGGAAACATCATGGCATAGTGCCCAAATGTTACATAGGGAAAGCTACAACCGTGGGGGTATGGGATCCAGCAGATATTTCCAGTTGATCTTTTGGCATAGTGCCCTTTTCATAGTTCAACGGGCAACTTAATCCCCACGGATGCTAGATAGTGAAAGAAGTAACTGGATGGCTGATATGCCATACTAAACTGCTACCTCTAGAGGAAACAATAAAGATCCTCCCCTGTATTTAAACCGTTAGGGATTCTAGTGTCGAGTAAAACGATATATTTACTCTCAAGTTGCCTTAGCGCTTTCTCCCTATTTCCCCCTCTGATATTCTTCGGCACCGCATCAATGATGAAATATTTCAATTCATTTAAGTTTTTATTGTGGACCAATTCGAAATGCCGGGCTACCGGATAGTTGCCATCCGAATTGACCACCGCCCGTAGGTGTTGTAGGATGCGGTTAAAAGCCTGCAGTTTGGTGCTCCCAACGTACCTGAGCCCGCAGGTACACTGGAGCACATATACTGCAAAGTCCGTGCGGCAGGTGAAATGATCCCTGATCTTAATGGGAGTAGGGTCAAAAGCAGAGCAATACTCACTGGTGTTTACACCAAATTTGCAGGCCCTGCAAGATATACACTTAAAGAAACCGCATTTGTTGGAGATACGATAAGGTTTAATAACTACCTCCGGACTGGATCTAACCAACATATCCCTCATAGAGGGAGCTCTTTTAAACACAACACCTGGTTCAGCTGGTAAGAGGGGTGCCAAGGTGATATCGGTCTTCAGAAGGGGCCAGTGCTTTTTCAATATTCCTCTCACTTTGTTGTGGTCATCATTAAAGGTGGTTATGAGGCTAATGTTATTAGATGGAGTGTCAACCTCACTCTCAACTGGACTAGGAGTAGCCACCCCGGTGATGGATGCTAGATACTCATCCCTGTCCAGTTGGTTGGCTCTATCTTTTGCTTCTAATAAGAGAGCCACCTCATATCCTCGGGCACTGAATCTTTTAAGTGCCTCATTCTGGCATCTTTCCAAATCTGACGGGGTGCTGCAAATTCTCCTCATCCTAAGAAACTCCCCATAAGGGATACTTCTGATCAAGTGATTAGGATGGGAGCTACTCGCGTGCAATATGGCGTTGCCCGCTGTAGCTTTTCTATGCAAGCGAGTGTTAATACTCCCATTCTCAATATAAATCTCTACATCAAGAAATTGGATGACTTGTGTACTGATTTGTGAGGTAAAACCCAGATTCAGATTGTTAACATTAATCAAATTGACGAATTCATTAGCTGTTTCCAACGACCCTCTCCAAATTACACAAATGTCGTCAATGAAACGCCAAAAATGTACCAAAGAGTTGGGGAAATGGTCGGCGAGTACTTTAGTGAGGACATGCTCCTCCCACCACCCCACATGTAAACATGCGTAGGTGGGAGAGAAGCATGCCCCCATAGCCACCCCTCTCAACTGCTGGTATACCTCACGATTGTACATATATATATATATATTCACTGAAAAAACCATTGGTTATAGACCATATATAGTTAGGGATTAGCATTTACAAAACCTTAATTTACTCGCACAAAACCATAGAAATTCGCATATATAGTTAGTTGCAATAACTATTTATATCGCGCACCCGCAATCCACTGCTGATGATGTCACATATTACATCATTCATGACATGGTCAGTGACATCACTGATGACATCACTGATGACATCTCAAATGACATCACTGATGACATCTCAAATGACATCACTGATGACATCACTGATGACAACATCCAGTGACTGTATGTTTCTGTAAAGTTAAAATATGTCTTACATATTGAAGAATGAGTGGATGTATAAGTGTTTGGATGAAGGATTTAGTAGGTGCATGACTGACTGTATGAGAGAATGATTAATTGTGTCTCACTGAGTGCATGGGTTAGTGACTAAACTGTCTTAATTTGTGCATCATTATTTCTGTAGTTCTGTAAACTGCTGCATGTGTTGATCAGTAGCTATATGAGTAACTATATGGGTTATTGATTGGTTGCCCAAATATTTGTATGGGAGAGTGAGTGTGTGTGTGGGGGTGGCTGGGAGGTATGTGACTCTGTGCATAGATGTGTGAGCAGTTGATTCAGTAGATGTATGGGTTTAAAAGTGCATGTGGAAACAGCTGTATGGGCGGTTGACTGTCTGCATGAGTGTCTTGGTGAGTGATTGGATTTCTCAGTGCTACATGTCAAAGTAAGTACATATGTAAAACACAGTACATGTAAGAGTTGACATATATAAATAACTGTGCATAAGAGCCAGTGAATGTGTGAGTGGCTGTATGGATCATTGTGAACTTGTATCAGTGATTGTATAAGAGAGTAAATATGTGTTAGTATATGTTTGATTAAGTAAGGTGTGTATAACTGTAAAGTTGAGGAAATGGAGGTGTGATTGATTCTTTGCATGACTGACTAGGTGTGTGAGTAACTCCATGGATGAGTGACAGTCTGTGAGTGTCTGTTTACACTGATTGTATCTAAGGTTATATTAGAGTCTGAAGAGGTTCATCGTATTATCACATGAATGATATCATCAGTGATGTGATCAGTAATGTCAAATGAGATGTTATCAGTGATTTCATCAGTGATGTCATTTGAGATGTCATCAGTGATGTCATTTGAGATGTCATCAGTGATGTCATTTGAGATGTCATCAGTGATGCCATCAGTGATGTCACTGACCATGTCATGAATGATGTAATATGTGACATCATCAGCAGTGGATTGCGGGTGCGCGATATATAGTTATTGCAACTAACTATATATGCAAATTTCTATGGTTTTGTGCGAGTAAATTAAGGTTTTGTAAATGCTAATCCCTAACTATATATGGTCTATAACCAATGGTTTTTTCAGTGAATTTTCATGGTTTTGTAAATGCTAATCCCTAACTATATATGGTCTATAACCAATGTTTTTTTCAGTGAATTTTCATGGTTTTGTAAATGCAAATTCCTAACTATATATGGTCTATAACCTATGGTTTTTTCAGTGAATTTCATTGGTTTTTTAAAAGCTAATATCTATAGCTGTAAAATATATTCTTTATTACGTGACGTATCATGTAGCCACGTGAGACGCCTCATGACGCGTCGCATAAACGTGACGTATCGTCTCTGCAGCGCAAACAAAACCCGTAACTTAAGCGCGCCAGAGCACGCTTACAGATATATATATTTTTTTTAACCTTAATTAGACAAAATCCACACGTGCACATATCTTGAGGCCTTGCAAAGGCACATCAAACAAACAGTCCCTACAATTTTGCCAAGTTTGGCGGAAATCTATTCCTTTAAATTTTATTTTACTGTTTCTCTTGGTTTTCCCCTTGTTACGCGTACCGGAACGCTACCCGGTACGCAAACCGGACGCTCCAAAAACACAAGATGTCGGACTCCCGTTACGCTGCCGGTTAGCTGCCCGGTTGGCGTACCGGGAAGCGCCTCTACCGCGAAAAATCGCAATTTTCTTTTTTTTTCTTTTGCCCCGCGGGGCACTTTAATATCCCCCTCATCAATCCTAGGGGGTCAGGAGGGGTCTACCTTGCCCCCTTTCCTTCATTTCCCCCTTCGTTTTTCACCACCTCTTGTCTCTCGATCCTACCGAGAGACAAGATGGCGGCCGCTCCGGACTGTTTACAATGTTGACAGCCAATCAGCTTCTCCTCAGACTCCCGTTACGCTGCCGGTTAGCTGCCCAGTTAGCTGCCCGGTTCGCGTACCGGGACGCGCCTCTACGGCGAAAAATCGCAATTTTTTATTTTTTTTTTGCCCCGCGGGCCACTTTAATATCCCCCTCATCAATCCTAGGGGGTCAGGAGGGGTCTACCTTGCCCCCTTTCCTTCATTTCCCCCTTCGTTTTTTACCACCTCTTGTCTCTCGATCCTACCGAGAGACAAGATGGCGGCCGCTCCAGACTGTTTACAATGTTGACAGCCAATCAGCTTCTCCTCAGATTCCCGTTACGCTGCCGGTTAGCTGCCCGGTTAGCTGCCCGGTTAGCTGCCCGGTTCACGTACCGATTTGCGCCTCTACGACAAAAAATCGCTATTTTTTTTTTTTTTGGGCCCCACGGGGCACTTTAATATCCCCCTCATCAATCCTAGGGGGTCAGAAGAGGTCTACCTTGCCCCCTTTCCTTCATTTCCCCCTTCGTTTTGGCCTCCTCTTGTCTCTTGATCCTACCGAGAGACAAGATGGCGGCCGCTCCGGACTGTTTAGAATGTTGACAGACACCGGCGAGCCAATCAGCTTCGCTTCGCAAAGCTCCGTTACGCGAAAAGTACGCGAACTGGTGCGCTATCCGGTACGCTGTCACAGATATATCTGTTTTTTTAAACGTTAATTTCTCAAAATCCATTGGGCACATATATTGAGACCCAGCAAAGGCACATCGGGCTAAAAGTCCCTACAATTTTGCCAAGTTTCGTGCAAATCCATTCAGCCATTCGAGCTAAAAGTGAGGCCAAACGCCCTATGGAAAAATGAATGGGAAAAACGCGTTTTGGGACCCCTCTTTTTTCTCGGCCCCCCCTTGACGGAACCCCCCAAATTTTCAGGGGCTGCTCAGAAACAAAATGTGCCATTTTCCTGAAAATTTCAGCCGATTCCGTCCACAAACGCCAAAGTTATTAGACATAGAATTTTCAAAAGTTCCATAGAGAAAAAATCCTAACTATATATACCTACTGGCTATCGCCAGTAGGTAATATATATATATATATATATATATATATATATATATATATATATATATATATATATATATATATATATATATATATATATATATATATATATATATATATATATATATATATATATATCTGTCCAGCCCCTAATCTGGGAGGGACCCTTAAATATTTCCAACCCTTTCCATAGAGTTCTTAAGGGCAAACCTCTGGGTGGCTCTTCAGATTCGTCATGGGACAAGATTGAAACCCAAAACCACTTCAACTTCGATCGTCTAGGCACCTGGATTTCGCTGGACTTCTACTGGAACAGAGACTTCACCAAGGAAGTCTACTGCTGCTCCTGGTCTCGCTGTTCTGCAGTCTTCTTCATCATCTGTGCCGGTGCTTCTTCCATGTTCCTCTCCAGACCTGTGGACATCAAGGAACCCAGTGAAGGCGTCTCTCCCCTGCATCCCCAGGCACCACACCAAAGCTGATCAGTCTGCTCCCTCTGATGTCCCACAGATATCAAACGGCTCAGCAACACAGGTCATGGTTCTGCAACTCCCTGTGGGGCTGACCTGTCCTCACGGCAAATTTGAGGCCAGTATCTCTCATCAGGACTGCTGGAACAGAACAGAACCTCTGTGCACCATGTCGGCTTTCCGTTGACAAAGTTTGTTGGCTCAGTACTCCAGAGATCTTTGACCTACAAGAAGCTCCTGCCTCCAGCATCTCCTCCTTCCAAGATCTTTGTCCTCACCACACCCTCTGCACTGTGGACCTGCATCTTTGGTGAGCTGTTTGAGGTCATCTTGTGACGTTTGTGCCTTCGGCCTGTGGGTTCTCATGAGGTCTTCTTTAGCTTCAGTGGGCTCCCCTGATTCCTTGGGGCCTGTTCTGACTCTCCTGCAATTAGTGAGTCCCTTGGACCTTGCTCGTTTACCACTTCTGTTGCTTCTGCCAACACTTGATGGTGCTCACACCGGAGACCGACGCCCTGGTTCTTTATTTCCAATGTGGGACAGCTCGTGATCAACTCATGGTCTTCAACAGCATCGCCTGGTCCTCACAGCTGCAGCAACAAGGTCACCATCATCACTCCTGCATCTTCTGTCCTCGATGTTCATTGCTCTTCTGTGCTTCCCGGTCACCTCTGAGTGGATAAGACTCTGTTGCCTCTGCTTGCAGGTTCTTCTCTTCAAGAATTCACCCTTGGATTCCACTGGACACTTTCACCTTCTTCGCCAGCAGTATCTTTCCTGAAGTACTCCATTGTGGTCTACGGTGGTTTCTGATGTCACTTTACACCTATGCACCCGGCTTCCCTGGTTTAGGTATCCTTGTTCCAGGGTTATCCATGGGTGGGGTGACTCTCCAACCTTCTGTCTTCCTCATGGTTTCTTCAGGGTCCATTGGGAAGGGTCCTTCTTCTTCAAAACAGCAACTGCGGCTTTCCCCATGACTTGTATTGAGTACACAGCTGTGTTTCCACTCAGCCTCCTTGGGGTTCTTGGGTACTTACCTCCGGTGGTTTCTTGTGTTCCCAGCTCTTCTAACTCTCCTGGTCCAAGTCCTGACTTCGATCGCAGTTAACATTCCACTTCTTTAATAAATGATTTGTTCTCCCCCTGGAGACCACTGTGTATTGTGCTTACTTACCTCTTAAATTGAAGTATTACTGTATAGTTGTGTTGATATCTCTGGGTACTAGATATACCAATATGTTAGTGAGTATTGTGGAATAAATAGACATATTTTTATAACTACACTGTGTGGTTATTTTCATTTAACCTAAACTACATGATTAGATCTGGGAAAACGAGCTGATTAACACTCCTCTGGACTAAGCCTGCAGGCTGCTCTCCACAGTTACTACCTAGAGAGCTTTCTATGGTCTAAGACCACAAAAATCACAATAAGGGTCGTCTGGATTAGTGCGGGTGCTGCACTTAAATAATTCTGCACCATGTACTAAGCCAGCTTCCTACAGTGGATGTGATAGTATCTGTATGTATATGTGAGTGGATGTCAGAGTCGCTCTATAGGTTGGTCAATAGGTATAACCACGTTTGTATGGGTTTGTGAACAGGCGTCAAAGGGCCTGTATGGGTATGTGAGTGGATGTGAAGGTCTCTATATGGCTCTTAGTGTGACAATCTCTGTATGGGTTTGTGAATGGCTGTAACAGTATCTGTAGGGTATGTGAATGGGTGTACCAGTATCTTCATGGGTATGTGAGTGGGTGTGAGAGTATCTCTATAGGTTTAAGTGTGGGTGTAAGAGTCTGTATTTCGATCTGTGAATGGGTGTGACAGTGTCTGTATAGGTTTGTGAAAGGTTTGAAGTGTCTGACTGGGTATATGAGCGGCTGTGAGGAAGTCTGTAAGGGTGTCTGAGTGAGTGTGAGAGTGTCTGTATGGATGTAAGTGTGGCTTTGAGATTCTTTGTATATGTTTGTGAATGGGTGTGACAGTGTCTGACTGGGTATCACAGTTAGTGTCAGAGTGTTTGTATACCTATGTAAGCAGGTGTGACTGTGTCTGTATAAGTGTAGGTGCTGATGTCAGAGTCTCTGTAGAGGTTTGTGAATGGGTGTGATAGTGTCTGTATAGGTGTAAACGTCAGTGTCTGATTCTCAGTGTGGGTTTGTGAATGGCTGTGACAGCATCTGTATGGATATGTGAGTGGGGAGTAAGAGTACCTGCCTGGGGTGTGAGTGGCTGTAAGAGGGTATATCTGGGAGTGAGATTGGATGTTTCAGTGTGTCTCTGGCTGTGAGAGTGGATGTGAGAGTACATCTCTGGGTGTGAGAGTGGGTGTGAAAGGGTGTCTCGGGGTGTATGAGTGGGTGTGTGAGTGTCTGGGTGGGAGAGAGAGTGTGAGAGGGTCTATCTGGGTGTATGAGATAGTCTGTCTAAATGTGACAGTAGGAGTAAGAGAGTGTGCCTGGGTGTGAGAGTGGGTATCAGAGTGTGTGCCTGGGTGTAAAAGAGGATGAGAGACTCTCTCTGGATGTGAGAGTGTTTGTGAGAGTTAATGTGAAAGTGTCTCTCTGCATGTGACAATGGGTCCGAGAGGGTGTCAATGGTTGTGACAATGGGTGTGAAAGTGTCTGTCTGGGTGCCTGTCAGAATGGGTGCAAGAGTGTTTCTCTGGGTGTGAGAATGACTGTGAGAGTATTTGGCTGCTAGATTGACTATGTGTGCAAAAACATCACAGAATATGTTTGTGAGCATTTACTGCCCATTACTTACTCTTTAGCCACATCTTAGTCATTCACAGGGGGTCGGATACCATATACCCTGACTCCATAATCTCCAATGACCCTAAATTTCAGCCCTGAGAACCGTAAGTGTGTGTCTGGGTGTGTGAGCCAGAGAGGTCGCCTGGGTATCACACTGAGGGTGTCTCTCTGGCTGTGAGAATGGGTGTGAGGGTATTTCTCTGGGTTACAGAGTGACTGTCAGAGTGTTTGGCTGCCTGTTTGAGTGGGTGTATGATTGTTTAAATATATTTTTTTGACAATAGCTCCAACACCGTGGATTCGCCGGTGGATTTCTCCTGGGGGCCCGCTGAACCCCACGGCTGGAACCACAGTTCTGAAAGCATCAAAAAATATTTTGACACATTTAACATAACAATTTATGCTCCCCCCATGTGGTCAGGGAGTCTCTTCGCTGACCTCTTCATAAACATTACAGCCCAAATCTGAGTCCAGGGATCCATTTCCCTATAAAACAAAATGGAGGCCACAACTTTTCTGTGAAGGTGCGGCCAGGCAATGAGTTCCTTACTTTGGTGCTTGGATCTGTGGATTCCTGTGGGAGGATACCCGTCCTGGGATATCTATATTTTTTGTCCTTTAATAGCTCTAAAACTACTATATGGATTTACACCAAATTACAAAAAGCATGTCTTTTGCACCAAGAGCTAGCTTTCTGTCAATTTGGTGTAATTCTGTCCAGCAGTTCGGGCTGTAATCATGTTAAAAATCACTACGAAAATTAACATGGAGAAAAGGCATTTTGGGAGCTCCCTTTTTCTCGGCATCCGCTTGGCGGATCACCCTGAAACATTCAAAACAGCAGCCGAACCAACTAAAGTATACGTTTTGAACATTTTGTGAAGAGTCGTCAAGCAGCGCCAAAGTGATCGGCAAAACAAAAAACGCTCTTCCTATGGAAATTAGGTCCTAACTATAACTACCTACTGGCAACGGCCAGTAGGTGATATATCTATCTATCTAGAGAGAGAGAGAGAGAGCGAGAGAGAGCGAGAGAGATAAAGCCAGTGGCTGAGAGGGATGGAGGGAGAGATCCCTCATTCATGCCTAAAATGGCTGTACAGTTATTTCCGAAACCGATGTTAGCTGACACACAGATATAAAAGACAGACAAGCACAGCCCTGTTGTCAAGTGGCACCGCTAATGAGGAAGAGCAGAAAAGCTCCCTCTGTTACATTTTTTCTTTTTCTTCCTCAATCTGGTTTTGTCAGCAGCCTGACACAGGGCATGCAATTAACTCCCCTTGGAAGCGGCACACTGCTGGCATTCTGCTCGGTTTTCAGAAAAAAACAAGAAAACACGAAAAATGCAGCACCTCGCCAAACATCAGCTAGAGCTGAAACCATTAAAGCAGCGTTCTGTGAAACACTACATAACAAGCTAGGGCAACTGCTGTAAAAAACAGCGAGAAGTAGGAGGCAAAGGCAAAAATAGCATAGAACTTGTAAACTAACAATTGTATTATTATTATTACTATTATTATGATTAATATTACTATTATTATAAAAATTTAAATAATAATAGTGGAAGGAGAAAAAGAAGACTAATACTAATGTCATTATTAGCAGTAGTCTTTTTGCTATTTTTATTACTGTTATAAATTATGACAATAGTAATAATAACAATAACAACAATACAGTTGTGTTATTCTTCTTATTAATATTAATAGTATATTAATAGGAGAGATAGTAAAAATAATCACCGTCTCCATTTGATATGATAACAACCAAAATAGTGATCATATACTTAAGGTACCACAAATGATCTAGAGTAATGGCAGGATTTTTATCTATACTACTATAATAAAGTAAGAACTGTGAACCTTTGAGGCGGGTAAACTCAGGAACCACAGCACCAATTCAAACACCCGATACATCTCGGTAATTGTCAGGGTGTGTAGATGGACATAGGCTATATTTTTTTTAAAAAAAGACCTTGTTTTAAAAATTTTACATAAAAAAGTAGTCCCTTAAAAGTGGCGCCGGCCGCGACGTGCGTCCTGACATCTGGAGCGCGGGGAGGAGCGGCGTACACGAGCGCGAGGAGGAGCGGCGTACAGGCGGGGAGGAGCGGCGTACAGGCGGGGAGGAGCGGTGAGGAGTAGCGGAGGACAGGCGGTGATGAGCAGCGGACAGGCGGTGAGGGGCAGTGGACAGGCGGTGAGGAGCGGCGGACAGGCGGTGAGGAGCAGCGGACAGGCGGTGAGGAGCGGCGGACAGGAGCGGTGAGGAGCAGAGGAGGACAGGCGGTGATGAGCAGCGGACAGGCGGTGAGGAGCAGCGGACAGGCGGTGAGGAGCGGCGGACAGGCGGTGAGGAGCAGTGGACAGGCGGTAAGGAGCGGCGGACAGGAGCGGTGAGGAGCAGAGGAGGACAGGCGGTGAGGAGCAGCGGACAGGCGATGAGAACCAGCGGACAGGCGGTGAGGAGCGGCAGACAGGCGGTGAGGAGCAGCGGACAGGCGTGAGGAGCGGCGAACAGGAGCGGTGAGGAGCAGCGGAGGACAGGCGGTGAGGAGCAGCGGACAGGTGGTTAGGAGCGGCGGACAGGCGGGGAGGAGCGGTGAGGAGCAGCGGAGGACAGGCGGTGAGGAGCAGCGGACAGGCGGTGAGGACCGGCGGACAGGCGGAGGTAAGTGAAGCAGCTGCGGGTGCGCTCATGGGGCGGGCGGGGGCCCTGAAGCCCGATTGCTCCAGGACAAGGTTGGGACGGGCTGCTAGTTTATAATAATTGCGTATTACCAGAATAATTATATGCATGGAATAAGTGATATATAGATAGCAATTGCATTATCAGAAATATTAATGAAAATATAGTGGATTATGATATTTGAAGTAGTAACAATGATGCTAAAAATGATCATATTAATATTAATCCAGTGAAAGAGTTTAATTAGCTCAGAGCCATTATTTAGAAAGGATTTGACTTGTTGTTGACGTTAAAAAGGATGTTGGGTCTGGTGAGACTCAAAGCAAGGCAGGTGTCCACCTCTCTCAAACATTACAAACTTGTCAGAATTAGACCCTGGTTATAGTCTCAGGAGAGCGCCCAGACTGAATTTACTTTTGGTATGATGTACAATTCTGTTTTGTGCTCGAAAAGTCTGTGAGTCGCAAAAATTCATGCTTTGCATCAGTAAACAGGAAATCTTCCCAGAGGATAACTTGTGGGCTGGGAATGTCTTTCTGGCTCACAAAGTAGAAGTGTACTTTGCAGCCCAAGTGGAGGTAGGGGGCGGCCAGGTTTTGGGGCGTCAGCCTCCCCCTGCTCTTACCTTCTGTCTCAGGTCAGCAGTCGGCAGCACCCCCCCTGTACTTCAATGCGGCCACCGCGGGTCAAACTGAGGTATCTCGTGAGTACCTCTCCGCTGTTCAATGCACCCGCCACGGGGCGGAAAATGCAGAGACTGCCATGGGCGGCCAAAGGGCTAGCTATGCCCCTAAGTAGATGGGGGGGCATTAAAGGTTTGTCCCAATCAAATGAATGATTTGCAGTGGAATGTATGAATAGTTTGCAGCTGCAATTGTAGTTGTAAATCATTGATCTGATACAGGCTCCTCGAACGTGATTGTATCCTAGGTTGGTGTGCGGGGGAAGTAAAAAAAAATGTCTATTAAACACTTACCTTGAGGCGTGATGCGACATCCACCTCAACTGGTTGTCTCCCTTTGAGACAGGCTCCAATGCAGGACCAGGAAACTACATTAACCAATCCTGACGCTGCTCTCACAGCATGAGAGCAGTGCCAGGATTGGTTAGAGCAGCTTCTCTCAGTGCTCCTAAGAGCGCTGGAGGTCTGCGCTCTCTCTAACCTAGGTTAGAGAACTTTAAGGGCCGGCAAAAGAGACATGCCCATTTTAAAGAGCACAGCTCCTGCTGCTGCCACTCGGTCCGGCAGCACTGGCCCCGCCCCATCCTGTCACTCAGTTCAGGACGGGTTGGTTGCTCAAAAATAAAACGGTAATAAATAAACTTTATTACCATTTTATTTTTCAGCTCTGTCTTCCGCTCTGAGGGGATACCGTAGAAGTCAACAAAGCGCACTTGGGTGAGCAGACTGGGAAGTGCACACTGCTGGGCAATATAAGAGAGTTCGGGTAGGCACAAAATTGTCCAGGGCGGGTAGCGTGAGACTCCCTGAACTGGTGGGCAGTGTCCAAATTATGCACTGGTCATGTTTGAAGCTTGTGGGGAAAGCAAGAGCAGGATGAAAAAGTGTTCAGAAGGTGGAAGGCACACTGGTGGGCAGGGGAGGAGCTTACATTAGTGGACAAAGTGAGAAGCTTGTATTTTGGTTATTGTGAGAAGTGTTCCCTGTCAAGTAGTGTGAGAAAACCAAATTAGTAGCATGAAGAGACATGCACTGTTGGGAAGTGCGAGAAGCATTCACTCTGAGGACAATCTTTAGTCCTGATAGAAGAAAGGCTGTCATCTTTAGTTCCACAAAAGCAAAAATAGTCAAAGTTTAATGCTCGGAGAAGGTTATCCCTAAATGCTCAAAAAAGGCATGGATCACACAACTTCATTTATTTATTTATTTGAAAGGTTTAATAAAGCGCAAACATGACCCATCAGGGTATCAGAGAGCAAACTTTTGATTTCCTTTTTGAATGTGGCAATCGAGGGGTTGGAGAAAAAATGTCTGCTGAGTCAGTTGGTACCACAAGTTAAAGTCCAAAGGTAAGTTCTTGTGTATTTGCTAGCGTCTCAACTACTAAGCAAAGTTGGGCAATAGACTATACGTTTTTGTCAAGGTAGAGGTGTTGAAAACCCCCTATGGAATCTAGGGGAATGGTTACTTCAACTATCACACAAGGGACCATGAGCCTTTTTAGTACTCCTACTTATCTGTTACTTTTGTGACTGGGGATCATATTATCTTGTTGGAACATAAATGATAAGTGGCCACAAGTTAAATGGGAGTTAAGTCTAGCTCAGTATGTCCTAGAATCCTCTGGAGTCCCCCAGGGTTCATACCTATAGCCTATCCTTTTTAACATGTACATGGAGCCTCTTCATTTCCTATATGCAGGCTGCAAAAAAAATGGGCGGATTTCACATTTATGATGGTAATAGCCTGCTACTTATTCTTATATTTGGAGAGGCTCTTAAGGCTTCCTGGGGATTTAACACACCGATAGAGGTATTCGTCACTTGAATATGCAATAAATATTTTGCAGTAAAAACCTCCAACATTGAGTTGATGTCTGTCGGTTTCAAACTAATTGTGTGTATATTTATAATTAGGGTTGTGCAAAATTACGCCTGTGCGCTAGTTACACCGCCCACATGTGTGGTGCAGAATATGTCATGCCAGTGTCAACTATGATGTTTTGTACTTGAAATAAATAAACAAAATATGTCAGTTAAGGTGTGACTCAGTATTCAAAAATACGAGCTGCCCTAAAAGTATCAATGACGGCTCATTTAAAGATTGTAGCCCGGCCAGGACTCCAGGGGGTCAGATGCATTTCCTGGAATTTCCCACTCTGTCATCTGGTGTGCAAAGATTATAAAAAGGACTGTGGACTATATTCCCCACCACTCTATGTCACAACATGCCTAGACAGTGTCCCGCAGGCCCATAGAGGGCTCCCCTGCCATGCCAGTCTAAGATGCTTTGACTGGGCCCCTGGTCTGAGCTCCAGCTGACCTGGCATGAGGGCCCTCAGGTCCTGGCGTCATGTCCAGGATTTTCATTACTTAAAGTGCCCTGGACACGCTTCAGGAGGCCCGTGAGGTCTTCCCTGATTCGCCAGGGTGAAAAGATTGCACCGGATTAGAGCTATGCACACCCCAGAAGAGGGCCCTTGAGACCTTGGGTCCATGTGTCCTGCCTCCATGTCTCAGTTTTCCCAGTACAGGCTTTTGCATGCCCTGTAAATCCCCCCCCCCCCCCTCATTTGCCGGAATTAAAAGTTCTGACTGGGCCTGGTTGTCGCCTCTGTAGCAGCCCCAGTGCCTAGCTGGGCCTCAGACCGGGCCTGAGGTCCAAGCCCGGCCTTAAAAGTCTCTATAATGTAAGCAGAAATGCTTTCCATAAACCACAGTGTGACCAGGGAGCAGGTCTGTCTTCTGGGCACGGCCATCTGGGGATGCACCTGCTATGAGTGAATGGTGCAACTAGATGGCTGGGTTGCACGCGAAGTCCGGATGAGGGCTCGTTTGAAGTTTCAGTCCCAGTCATGACTCCAGGAGGTCAGATACATTTGCACAATAGTCCTGATCAGTAACCAGGTGTGCACAGATTAATGGACTGCCCATTGAACTTCCGCCAATTAGAAGGGTAAGGGTAAGGGTAAGGGTGACCTACTGTTGATCTGGTTACGCTCCCCAGACAGTGCACATTTTCTGAAAGCTCCATGCAAGCCACCAGATTAAAAGCCTCTGCTGTCAGTGGAGTAGAAAGCTCTGCTAGAGCCCAGAGCCAGAGAACCAGTGGGCCCCCTAGATCTGTGGTCCATGCACCGGCCAGTCATGTTGCAGAGTTTCCATGATGAGCTTCTGCAGGCCCAGGGAAGGCACCACTGCTTCACTGATCTAAAAAGCAATGCCCAGACCCTGTGTCAGAGTTCCAGGGGACCCTGGGTGAAGATGCCCAGTACTGGGGTCATGGCGCTGGGCCATTATGTCTCAGAGTGCCACAGAATTGGACTTCTGTAGGCACAGAAATGTCTCATTGTTTCACTGGGGTGAAAAGTTCTGACGGGTGTCCTCTTGGCAAGGGGCCAGAAAACAGGGTCGATGCGGTCTGGGCCTAGATATTTGGTGTCCTGCCCAGTAGGAGTGAATGGCATGACGGCATGACAAGATGGTTGGGCTGGCTCGGAGGTCCAGGTGAGAGCTCATTTGAAACTTCAAACACAGTTGGGCTCCAGGATGTCAGATACATTCATTCAAATGTTCCTCTGTGTCACCCAGTGCGCAAGGATTACAAGAATAGCTATTGGCCTCTTCCATATTCGTAACAATAAGATACTTGGGACCTGTTAAAGGCCTGGGCATTCTCCATGGGCCCTGCAAGGGCCCTGGCTGGCCCATCTCTGTCCCAGGGGCCTGTGAAGTAGTTGCCTCAAACCACTGCCTGAAGCGCTTATCTAGAAAATAGGAGGGTTTTCAAAGAAAAATATCCCCAGCAGGGCTGCCTGCTTGGCCACGGACTAGACAATATCGCTCTATGGTCAATATGGCATAGGATCAATGAAGTATTTATTTTTCTATTTTGGGATAGACAGCTTGGCCAGTGTCAGCTGGTATTTTAAGCAAAGAGTTTCAACCCTGCCTGGATCATCCCACTTGTGTATTTGGCTTTCTGGGAAGCCCACTTCTAAAATGGTCCTCCCAATCTAGCAGAGTGAGGGCCAAGCAGAGTAGAATGGGTTGGGTTGAGTGGTTCTTGACCTGAATAGCCTAGGCCCAGTGTACCACATCATTGCCCTTTCTCCACCCAATGCATCTCTGCAGCAGTCCAGATTGAATGCTCCATAGGGTGTCCCTGTATCACTCAGACTGCACCTTTGGCCTGCCTCTCTATTCCATTGCCGCAGAACAGGCAGGCCTGCTAGAGCATATGTTATCACCCTGTCCACCTAACTACTACAAGTAGCAGTGCCTCCCCACCCATGCAAGCACCTGAGGGGAGTAAATTCTGGTGTGAGACGGCTACACAGTAGATCCTCCTCCAGCAGGCTCAGTGGCCTGGTTGGTCTTTTCAGCAGCATATGATTGTCTCGTGTTGGTGCCCCTCTGCTGTTGTTGGTGGTAGTGATGGCACATGTAGCCGAGGGGGACTGCTTCCTCTTGCCGCGGGATGCATGGACCTTCCCACCCACTCTGCAGCGCTGGGTGCAGGGTTTGGGACACCTCTCCTTGCAGTTCAGCAGGACAACCATATGGCAGCGATGCCATGGAGCAAGGTGCTGACTTAAGGCAGGACCTTATGAGGTGGGGGCTTATGATCACTGTCCGCAAAGTCCCTGGCCACTCTGGTAGGTGGCTCCCATGTGCCTGGAAAATATGGTCGGTGCTTGGCTCGTGCTATCTTGGCATTGATTGGTTTGGGATTTCTTATCAGTGGCCATCCAGGGCCATCTGGTTGGTGGCTAAGGAACAAGATGATTGGAGGGCCAGATGGCACTGCAATCTTGTCATTTGCAACTGCTATCTGCTATTTGCAACTCAGTCCATCAGCCTCTACTGCGTGGGGGCTTAAAAGCCAATGATATGGGTTCTTTGTTAGGCTCAAGAGGGTGTAAAGTGGGGAGGCCTAAACCAACTTATCCCAAGAAGGCAGATATCATCCTTGGGCATTCAGACCAAATGGCTGAGTTGGCAGAAGCCAGTCTGGGTGATTGCAAGATCTTCCCTACCCAAGCAGAGTGGTGATGAACTTGAGAGGAGTCATGGGCTCCTCCATATCAACCTGCTCATAGAATCACAAGCGAGTAGTGAGGTGAAGGCAGTGCTCATGCTTGTAAGACCCCGGCCCACCAGGTCAGAGCAGCTTGGCTTCTAAAGGGCATGGTGGCATCAGATCAGGGAGAAATCTGCGATTCCTCTTGGCCAAACAGCTCCAAGAATAGCACAGTGATAGGCAGGTGAAGAAATGTTTTTTCATTGGAGGCCTGGTTCCTGCAAATATGGCTCCAGGGCCAACTTTTCTACAAAGGGAAGGGTGGCTCCTCTGGGCTGAAAAGTTCTAGTAATCAACAGTGACATGTTTTCAGCTGGAGCAACAGTCTGTGTGCCCTGGACCTCCTGTCCAGAGCCACCTTCCCTACCTGGGGCAGAATAGTGTCAGACTGGCAAAGAGTCAGGGGCTGCTCTGGGCTGAGAAGTTCCAGTGATCGTCTGTGAAAGGTTGCTGCAGACATGGCTTTTTCCTGGGATGTCCGGTCTCTACAGGCTAGTACTCCAGGTACCGACCAGGGCAACCTGTCAGAAAGGGTGGTGTCAGACTGGGGAGGAGTATGTGCGTCCTCTGGGCTGAACAGTTCCAGTAATCCCCAAGGAGAGGTGGTTGAAGCCATAGCTTTCGTCTGTGATGCTGGTCCCCACTGCCAATGGTTCCAGGCACCTACCAGTGCCAGCGGAGCAGTTCCAGTTATCATCTGTGATAGGTAGATGATGCTCTGGCTTTCAACTTAGAGGCTTGGTCCCCAGAGGCTGTGACTCCAGCCACCATGTGGAGCCACCTAGCCTGCCGGGGGCTGGGAGCCATCGGATTGAGAATGAGTCTGGGGCTCCTCCATGCTGAACAGTTCCAGTAATCTCCACTGAGAAGAGGGTAAAGCCATGGCTTTTGCCTGCGAATTCTTGTCCCTGCAGGCTGAGGCTTCAGTCACCAGGCAGACCATTTAGCCTCCCTGGGCAGAGTCACATTGGACCGGGAAGAAGTCTGACGCTCCTCAGGGTGAAACAGTTCCAGTAATCCCTAGTCAAAGGTAGGCAAAGCCATGGCTTTCATCTGGGAGACCTGGTTCCCACAGTTCAGGAATACAGGTACCGGCCAGTGCCACCTTTCCTACCCAGGGCAGGGTGGTGTCAGACTGGGCAGAAGTCTGTGGCTTCTCCAGGAAGAACACATCCAGCAATACCCAGTGAGAGGTTGGTGAAGCAATTGCTTATGCCTGCCACGCCCAATCCCTGCAGGCCATAGCCTCAGCTACTGGGTGGAACAACCTAGCTCATTAGGGTCAGAGTGTCAAGGAATTAGTGAAGTTTCAAGAAGACATCCACCAGTTAGCTTGCCGGCTTCTCCATAACATTTTGGATAAAAATGACAACAGTGATGTTTCATTCTGAGTACCAATTCAGCCAATGAACAAGTATGGGTGTTTCAGCAGAGTCCTGCCCATGAACCATGTCACTTGCCAAGCAGGCCTAATTTAATTTTCGAACAGTCCTCGCAGATACTAGGTGTCTCATATTACTCCATTCTCTTTCCCTCTATTCCTCTACCTTTAGTCAAGAAAGCCAAAACCTTGGGTATTAAACTTGATTGCCATATGGGCATAAAGTAACAACAGAACTCTGTGTACCATGCTCCGCTTTAAGCAAACGTGCTCCATTTCTTGAGGGACATTCTAAGACAGCCATAGGCCTTATCATTATAGAGTAGCATATTGAATTTAGTAGTCTTTTCATTGATGCTTCTCCTCATCTTGCTGACAAAATGTATAGAATTTAAGATGATGCTTCCAGAGCTGTACAGGATATCACTACATTCCAACATGTCTCTCCTATGCCACCGTTTTCTCCACTGATTCCCAGTACAATCCATGGTCACATTTTGAGTTTTGATGCATGTGTCTCCTTTATTCAGATGGTATTGAACACTGGTCTGGATACAATCCTCGGAGGGATCTGAGTTCACAAGAGATGTTTTCGAGAATTGTTTTGAGAAATATTTACAATCTTTTGATCCTCATTGGTGGAATGAAGGTCCATCCATTTTACGTCTTACCAGGGAGATTGCAGTATTTAACAAATGATTGAAACGTCACCTTTTTCCCATGCGTAGGGCAATAAGCATGCAAGCACTTTCATGCCTTTGGGTTAGGTGATTAGAAGTAATTTTAGACTTCGATTGTGAGTACGAGCCATTGACAGGCAGAATGCACTGCTAGGAAGTGTGAGAAGTGTCTGCTGCTATGCAGTAGGAGGAGCAAGCACTGGAAGGCAGCATGTGAAGCATCCAATTTGAGGCAGTGGCAGTGTGCATTGTGAGAATCATGCACAGTGAGGCAGTGTGAAATCTGCACTGGCAGGCAGTGTGAGTCTTGCATTCACACTCAGATAAGGATACACTCTTAGGCAGTGTAAAAAGTGTGCCCTGGTAGACAGTGTGAGAAGCTTGCACTGGAAGGCAGTTGTTGACAAAAGCAGTGAATGCAGCAGGAAGCACACACTGAGAAGTAATGTGAGTAGTATGCAGCAGAGGCCAGTATAAGAACTTTGCACTAGTGGGCAGTATTTGGAGCTTTCCTGGTGGACAGTGTCAAATGATAAACCATGAGGTCAGTGTGAGAAGTGCTCACTGGTGGGTTGTGTCACAAGCTCGCACAGGCTGGAAATATGAGAAGCTTACATTGGTGGGCAATCTGCCAAATGTGCAGCTGTGACAAGTGAACATTGGTTGGCAGTGCGGAGAGCTCGTAATGGTGTGATAGAGTAAGACAAACACTGGTAAACTGTGTTAGATACAAGTACTACTGAGCAGTTTTTAGCGCACACACTGGAAGTGATTGTGAACACAGAAACTGCCAGGCAGGATGCGAATTGTACAATAGTGGTTAATTTGAGAAAAACATGCAGGCAGTTTGAGAAGTGTGCGCCATTAAGCAGGGAGAGGATCAGGTAATGATGAGTGATGGGATAGACTGAGCCAGAAGGAAACTCGAATAGCCTGCACTCTCAGGCAGTGTGAAAGGTATAAATCAGCAAGAAGTGTGAAAAGTGCCCAATGAAGAGCACTGTGTGAAGCATACACTCCTGGGTAGTGGTCGAAATGGGTATTATGTTCTCGTTCATCTTATTTGTCCCATTCATATGTGAGAAAGACAGGGAGTCATATCCCATGTGGATACCAAACAGGGCAGAGCCACTTCATGCACTTCCACTTTTTTTCCTTCTGTGACAGTGATTGCCAAGCTTTAAAGAATTAATAAGTTGTTTTTATTATGTTTAATGTTCATGATTTGACTGTTCAAGGGCCATAATTAACCCCACATGCAGATTATTTACAGAGTTAGCCAGGGGCAGTCAGTCTCTTGGCACATGAGAGAGTTTGGCTGGCAGCGTTTTTTCATATCATTTACCTGTCCTGTATTTTTCTGGTTGGTGAGTTCCCACATGATTGTTCGGCCCAGGAGACTATGCAAGCAGGAAGGTCTTGTACTGTAATCTACGCTGCAGTTGTCTTGATTCTTGTTGATTTGCAGACTATGGTTGCAGTGCCCCATTTTGTCTACCTCAAGCACTTCTATATAAGCCCTTCTAGAACTATCCTTGGATGTGAGCAGGGAATGGCTGCAGATACTGGGCCTGATGGCAGCCTCCCTGGTCACAATACTTGGGCATAGTCCGATCTGCAGTCATTGGTGCGTCATTGTCTCCGATATTGGCCTTGTACGTGAGACTTAAGATATCAGACACGTACATCAATGGCGGCTGGATCTAGCGAACTTGATGAAGGGAGTGTCAATTCATCTTCCATATCCCCAAGTGCTGGCCACAGATGTCAGCAGGCTGGTGGAGATGGTAGCCTGGGGGCAACCATATAGGGTCTGTCAGGGCAGGGTCAATGGTCCTCGAGTGAGCCCAATTCTTCCAAATGGATGGTGATTTCTGCGATCCTCAGAGCTCTTCTGCATTTCTCCTCTGGGCTTCAGGGCAAGGTAGACAGTTAGGTAGCTGAGACCTATGTAAATTACTTAGGGTTCTCGAGTTTCAAGCTTGACAGTAGTGGACTGTAGATACAGAGGAATCTTTTTTCCTGGAACCAATTTACATACCAGCGAAGGAGGGTATGTATGCGGATTGCTTAAGTCAGATGTTTTTCTCATCAATCTCGCTGTTTGGGTGTCTGATTTTGTTTCAGGGAATTATGTCCCTCTCTGATCATCCATGGTTATGCCTTTTTGCCTAGAAAGAGAATGCTCTCCTTCTTGACTTTTGTTCCCAATCTCCAAGCAGAAGAGCTTCTGGGTGGATGCTCTTTCTCTTCCATGGCCAAGGAGTCTACACTATGTCTTCTCTCCTTTCAAACTGTTGCCAAAATTACTTCAGGGGATTTAATCGCAGCGGTTGAGAATTATGTTGGAAGCTGCCTGTTAGCCACACAGCCATTGTTTCCTTGTTTTCTTCAGCTATCCTCACTCCTCACAGAATCATTCCAATAAGCACCTCAACTTTGAGGACTTTTCATATGTTGAAGTCATCTCTGATTCAATTCTGTATGGTCGTTTGGAACTTGAGAGGCTAGCTCTACATGCTAATGAGTGTTCGCTGGAGGTGGCTCAGTGCATCCGACTGTCCTGTCACTCTGCCACTCTCAAGGTCGATTTTTGGCATTGCCTGAATTATTAGGTTTAGTGTCTAGATGGAGGGTTACAAGCAGCTTTCTGTGAGCCAGGGAAGAGTTTGGATTTTTTGAGAGATGGATTTGTGCTCTTTAAGGAGTTCATGGGCTGCTATCTGGATTTTAGGGAGTTCTGGTGTCCTAGTTATAGCTGACCTAGCTTCACAACTCCCTAAAAAACATAAATTCTAAAGTGGTCAGTGAACCATTCTCTAATTCCATCTTGAGATCTTCCTTTTGTTCTATGAGGGCTCCAATTTGCACCTTTCGAAACTTTGGAGGTAATATATCAGTAGAGCTGAAATTTCTAACTACCAAAGTCAGTCTTTAGGTGGCCATTTGCCTGAGTCAACGTATTGGTGCTCTTTAATGCATTTTCCCTTTTTAATTCTTCCTGACACATAAGGTTGTGCTTAGACTCTCCACACTTTTGTGCCAACGATTTCTTTTTACTTTCACTTTGCACAAGATTTCTTAGAACCTGTTTTTTTCCTTCCCTTCCTTCTTCAGAGGAGAAGCTTTTGCATAATCTAGAGGCTCCCTGGTCCCCGGCAGTTTATGTGGAAAGAACCTCTTCTTTTAATAAAGTGGTCAGGGGTCGCATCCATCTACGCTATGAGTCATTGGATTAGGTTTGTAATAACTACCATTTGTAAAACTCTGGTTTGGAGCTGCCTGGTTATATAAAAGGTCTTTCTAAAAGAGGCTTTTTTGTTTACTGGGCATCATTTAGGGGGGTGTCCAAAATGACATCTACAACGCAGCTACGTGGACATCTACTAACACTTTTATAAACCATTACTGAGCACTGTGATAGGCTCACACTGGTGGGCAGTTTGAGAAGCGTGCACTGACAGAGAGAGAACTGTGCACAGGTGGGCAGAGTGAGATACTAGAACGTGTAGGCATTGTGTGAGTTATGTAGTGGGAAGTGGTACGTAGTTTGAAAAGCATGCAAAAGAGCTCTATACACCAAAGTATTTCTGGTGGATGGCAGGATAGCACTTACAGACCTGCCAACTCACAAAACGACGTCATAGTGTGAAGGGGGGGTGGGGTCTTGCCCTGGGAGTGTGTGGGCCTCATACCGAGAACTACCTAAGAAAGGAACACCTAAGAGGCACTGCCACCACTCTCACGAACCCCCTTTCCCAGAAAAAACCAAAACATAAAAGCTTGCTGACTGCTGCTGCCAATGCCCTGGGTTGTTTTCACGCCCCTTAATTGTGATCAGCAGCCCAGAACCTCTCACAACGACCTGGAAAAAAACTCTGTTAAGTGGTTTTTAAGTTCATATTTCCTGCCACAATGTGATATACTCTCCTCACTGGGTGACCATGTGAAGGGAGCCAATATCGTGTGACACACAGTGACACCATTTGAGTTGGCAGGTTTGCACTTGCAAATTTCTGTGGATAACTTTGCAGTGTTTTTAAATTTAAAGACTGTGGGCCTGATGTAGAGCTCTGCAGATAGGTTACTCTATCACAAACATGACGAATATCTCATCCACCATATTACAAGTGCCCAGGTGTGCAACGCTCATAGAGCTAAAAGGGCTTTACCCTCCCCTCCCCGTTGTGCGCCTCAGCCCGGGCTGCTGCAGCTTGAGCTGCTGTGGACTCGGCTGTGCAGTGTCTGGAGTCTTATCTCCACCACACCCAAGTTTCCCACTGGTCTTTAACCCTTTCACTACGGCGGCTATTCTGCAGCAGTGCTAAGGGGCGGGTGGGCCACGCGGCGCTCCCACGCTGGTGACGAAACCGCTCCGTCAAGCCCCTCGGGTGAGCTGTGCTTGTGACGGAACGGTTCTGTCACGGCCCGCCCGCTCAATAGAACGCGCTGTGCAGGCACGAAATCAGCGCCGCACAAGCGCGGCGAGCGGGCCGTGACGGAACCGTTCCATCACCAGCACAGCCCACCCGAGGGGCGTGACAGAACGGTTCCGTCACAAGCGTGGGAGGGGTTAAAAGACCATTTACATTCCTTTGTAAACTAGTTAACAAGGTTCTGTGTTTTGTCACTGGTTTCATTACCCCTTCCCCCGGGTCCACACTCTGCCTATTCCTTACATTTGTATTTTATTTTTACTGCCACATTGGGAGAATGCTTTTTGTGAAAAGGCATCTCACAAGGGATGGAATGCCATCTTTCCTAGAGAAAAATACCGGCCGTTTGTTGTTGTTTAAGGAGTCTGCACGGTCGCGCCTGGACACTAAATAGTGCTGAATATAAAATAGTATGTACTCATTTGTAACAAGATATTTCTGTCTTTGTTTCCTTTAATTATTAGTCATGGATCATTAATGCAGCCCTGCTATTTATATTTGCTGTTTGAAGTATTCACAAATAATTGCTAAGACATCAAAAATACCAGTGGTGCTGGTATAAATCTAATCAGCTGGCAACTCTAATCAGGAGACTGAAAGTTTGTTGCTGGATCAGCTCATTATTTATTCCCTCCACCCTTCATCCCTGATTGATGCCATAATGGCAATGGTTGATCCGACGCTATCCGTCAATACAATGCTGAGTTACGCCAGGTGTCTGGGAAAACATCATGCATTCAGAAAACTCCCTCCTCTTTCTCACCGTTCACCCTTCACTTTCATGTTCACCTTGCACTGACAGCAATCACACTGCACTCACACTGCTCAGCACGCACTCATGCCATTCACCTTCCTCCTACCCTGCACTCACACGAGCACACTGCTCACACTGCATGCACGACACTCCACTCACTGGTCACTTTGACCACTCACCTTACACTCACAGTGATCACACAGTACTCATGCTGTTACCCTGCACTCAACCGTTCATCCTCTTCTTACCTTGCGCCCACACATGCCCACCACTCACCATGCACTCACAGTGATCCCACTGCACTTATGCCCCTTGCCATTAACTCATGCTGTTGACCCTCCACTTACCTTGTGGTCACATGAGCACACTGCTCACCCTGAACTCCCAGTGATCACACACCACTCACCATTCACTCGCGATTTTCACCCTGCGCTTACATGAGCAAACTACTCACCATGCACTCATGTGTCACTTCACTCACCTGTCACTGTCACTGCTCACTCTGCAATCTCACCCAAACAAGCACATCACTCACTATGCATTCATTTCTCCCACTCTTCCCTTTCACCCGCAACCAAACTCATATGCCACATCACTAACCCAGCAGTCACTCCTCTCACCCTACTCTCACACTGTCACATTGCTCACTGTGCACTCACATAGGCACTCCTGTCACTCACACAGCTCACCCTTCACTCACATGGGCACAGCACTCACCCTGCACTCACACCACGCAAACAGGCACAACCCTCACCATGGAGTCACTCCACGCAAACAGGCACAACCCTCACCATGGAGTCACTGCACTCACCCTGCACTTTGACCTATCACCCTGCACTCAGAAGGGTAAACTTCTCAGCCTGCATTCATACAGGCACTCTCTTAATCCTGCCTGCACACAGGGACAATAGTCTGCCAGAACTCATAGGGACACACCGCTTACTCTGTACTAACTCCTGTCACCATGCACTCACCGGTAACTCTCACAGATCACCCTTTACTCTCACTACTCACCCTGTACCCCACACAGGCACACCACTCACCCTGCATTTACACCACTCAGACCACCCTGCACTCACTCCTCTCAATCTGTACGCCCTCCTCTCACCTGACACTCACATGGGCCCTCTTCTCACATTGCATTCTTGCAGCTCACCCACACTTACAAGGCACATTTTCACCCTTCACTTGCACCACTTACGCTGCACTCACTCACACTATTCACCATCACCCAGCACTTACATAAGCATACCTTTTACTCTTCACATATAAAAATTACACAACTTTCATGAATATACACATATTTCTAGAAAGGCATCCACAGAATACCTGCTCTCTCCGTAGGTCTAGATGCCTACTTAATTCCATTGCAACAACAAGGTTGATGACAGAGGGGAGAGTGGACTAAGAATGTGGGATGGCGCCAAAAGGGAAACTAGGGCTGAGGCTTTGGGGTATGGTGATGGATTTAGGATTGTGTGACACCTTCAGCTATTCCTTGATTTCCATTCACCACAATGCTTCATTCTAGGAGGTTTTTTTACATTGTAAGTTGGGTTGCAAAAACCCTAAAATGTAAAATTCTACTGGATAAAATCCATGACTGCCAAAGAATTCAAGCATTTCATAGGATTAGTTGGATGTTGTGAAATTACATTTTAGAACGTGGATTCATTCATTTTCAATACTGTAACGGCTTGATCCACTCATGAAAATATAAGCCCAGTACAGCTAGTTTAAGTAAGTGTACTTGTCATTGACATCACACTTCCAACATACATTGACAAGGCAATATATTATTATTTTTGAATGGCTTATTGAGAATATGTTTTATTAAGCTTCACTAAAAGGCAAGGTAGGTATAGCAGAAAATCAGGGCAAGCTTTTCTAACATAATAAAAAAAGATTGACAAATGGAAGTGTGAGTGGAAGTGTGTCTGTGTGCGAGTGTGGCAAAGTACAAATGTACGAAAGAGTGCAAGAGATAGTGAGAATGTTGTGAGAGAGATTGTGTGTGTCAGTGTATGTGTGTTATGCATGCAACTGTGCTGCTTTTTCTGGCATACTGGAGGTTGTTTTTGCCTTATGGACAAGAGCACTAATAGAAAATGGATGGGAATCAATCAATCAATCAATCATTGCATTTATATAGCGCACTACTTACCCAGAGGGTCTCAAGGCGCTGGGGGGGGGGGGGGGGGATCTGCTACTGCTCGAACAACCAGGTCTTGAGTTGCTTCCTGAAGGCGAGGTGGTCCTGGGTCAGGCGGAGGTGGGTGGGGAGGGAGTTCCATGTCTTGGCGGCGAGGTAGGAGAAGGACCTTCCCCCTGTGGTGGCTCTACGGATGCGGGGGACGGCGGCGAGGGCGTGGCTGGTCGATCGAAGCTGGCGTTTGGGAGCGTAGAAGTTGAGGCGGCTGTTGAGGTATCCTGGGCCTTGGCTGTGTAGGGCTTTGTGTGCGTGGGTGAGGAGACGGAAGATGATTCTCTTGTTGACCGGGAGCCAATGCAGATCTCTCAGGTGTCCGGAGATGTGGCTGCGACGGGGGATGTCCAGGATGAGTCGTGCTGAGGCATTCTGGATCCGCTGGAGTCTCTTCTGGAGTTTGGCGGTGGTTCCGGCGTAGAGGGTGTTGCCGTAGTCCAGACGGCTGGTGACGAGGGCCTGGGTGACCGTCTTCCTGGTCTCGGTGGGGATCCACCGGAAGATCTTACGTAGCATGCGCAGGATGTTGAAGCACGACGAGGAGACGGCGTTGACTTGTCTGGTCATGGAGAGGGAGGAGTCCAGGATGAAGCCCAGGTTGCGTGCGTGGTCTGTTGGTTTGGTTGCGCTGCCTAGGGCGGGGGGCCACCAGGAGTCGTCCCAAGCGGCGGGTGAGGATCCCAGGATGAGGACTTCCGTCTTATCTGAGTTCAGTTTCAGGCGGCTGTTCTTCATCCATTCGGCTACCCCTTTCATCCCTTCGTGAAAGTTGGCTCTGGCGGTGGCGGGGTCATTGGTAAGGGAGAGGATCAGCTGGGTGTCGTCGGCGTAGGAGATGATGTTGAGGTGGTGCTGGCGTGCGATGTCTGCGAGGGGGCTCATGTAGATGTTGAAGAGGGTTGGACTGAGCGAGGAGCCTTGAGGGACGCCGCAGATGACTTTGGTGGCTTCAGATCTGAACGGAGGGAGGCGGACTCTCTGTGTCCTTCCGGCGAGGAAGGAGATGATCCACTCCAGTGCCTTCTCCTGGACTCCGACGTTGCTGAGGCGTTGTACTAGGGTACGATGGCAGACAGTGTCGAAGGCCGCGGAGAGGTCGAGGAGGATGAGGGCCGCTGTTTCTCCGTTGTCGAGCAGCGCTCGGATGTCATCGGTGACTGCGATCAGGGCGGTCTCGGTGCTGTGGTTGGCCCGGAAGCCAGACTGCGAGGGGTCGAGGGATCCGTTCGTCTCGAGCAAGGCGGCCAGCTGCTTGTTGACGGTCTTCTCGATGACTTTAGCAGGAAACGGGAGCAGCGAGATGGGGCGGTAGTTTTTGAGGTCGGTGGGGTCAAACTGCAGGCCCTGACATGCTTCTATTAAGACACCATCATTGGCTGTGGGGTCTTGAACTGTCGAACTCAGAAAGCTGCTGATCCAGTCATGCCCAGTGGCAGGGACAAAGAACATGTGCCACCAAACATGGCTGAAGGCCCTGACTTGATGCATGTAATTCTTAGCATAAAGAGTGGATCCATAGCAAAATGTTAGAACGGATATGTAAGGTAAGACTCGGCAGAAGATTTCCTGTACTCACTTTATAGGGGGGTGTCAATCATAAATTTCCTACCATTATATGCCAGAGGTAATTTTTGTAGGTACCCATAGCTGGGGCTGAAATATCCACAGTAAGGGGCCCATTAGGATGGCGGGGGCGATCCTAATGGGCCCATACCAGAAAGACCCCCCGCCATATTAGTATGGCTGGGGGTCTGTGGCGGATGAAAAGACCGTCCGCCGCTTTTCCAACGGTCGACTCATCGACCGGGCCGAAAAAGTGGCATAACATGGTGGTGGTGTCTGCTAGACACCGCCATCCATATTATGATGATGGTGGAGATCAGCCTTTCCATGGTGGTGTTGCTGCCATTGAAAGGCATGCGGTTTCTGCTTTTGGGGGTCTGTTTTGGGGCCCCAGGGTGTTGGGTGGGTGGGGGGTGCACACAGGGGGTACTTATGGTACCACCCTGCATTTGCATGCACAAGGTGGCAGACACCGTGCAGTGTCTGTCACGTTGTGCATGCAAATGCACGATATGCATTTTTTACATTGCGGGGTGTTGCTGCTTACAGCAACGCCCGCCGTAATGTAAAAAATGCGGGATGCGTCGCCAGTGTGCGGGCGCATCCTAATTTGAATGGCGGGACCGCCGCACCTATGGCGGGCGGTCCCTTTTGCCGTTGCAAGTCCGCCCGCCATCGTAATAGACCCCTACATTTCTAGCACTGTCTTTGGCATGAGGGGCTCACCCATGAACAAATTATGACCTTGTTATAGTGAAGGTTCTTTTTGACTTAAGACATTTGGAAAAAACCGAGATCTACTCTTAGGAAAGGCCAGGCTTCCCTGGTGCACCATGGAAAGTACTGGAAAAATGCCCACAAGGGTCTGCAGTGGTTTAGCAAATTTGATCCCAAAAGTTAAAAAAAAAAATTCTCTGGGGGTAGCTCTACTCTACTTTAAATCATCTGCAAGAAATCAGTTTTTCCCCATATAATGGGTATGAGGTTAGCTCTCACCCCATTTATGAAAATGCTTGTGCTGTCCTATTGCTGGGAGCAGGACTGGCTTTAGGGTGGTGCGACTGGTGCAGCCACACCTGCCATTGACTTTGGTTGGGGGCGCTGTGTTTAAAAATAATTTTGGTTTAAAAGCACATGAACTTCCTTGTACAGGAATGTCTGACAGAATATCCACGGACAGAAAATCGACCTAAAAAATATCAACACAGAAATATCGAAGTCAAAAATATCAAAGTCCAATCTACATAAAGATAAGTAAAAAAATATCGAGAGAAAAAATGTCTTTGGCAAAAATATTGATGTTATAAATATCATTTTTTTAATGTTTTAATAATAAGGTAAAATTAAGTAAATTATACATATAATTAAAAGAAATATAGTTAAAAATATTAAATGATATTTAAAAATAACTAATACATACAATGTTAAAACATATACATATAAATTAATATATATACTTACTCCACATAGTGTAACATTAGGGAAAGCGTTGGATAGCGTAGAGGTAAAAATTACTATTCCCACTCCACTGAGTGCAACAGTAGGGAAAGTGCTGGATAGCGTAGGGTTAAAAATTACTATTCCCACTCCAGTGAGTGCAAAAGTAGGGAAAGCGCTGGATAGTGTAGGGGTAAAAATTACTATTTCCTTTCCAGTGAGTGCAACATTAGGGAAAGGGTTGGATAGCGTAGGGGTATAAATTACTATTCCCACTCCAATGAGTGCAACAGTAGGGAAAGCATTGGATAGCGTAGGGATACAAATTACTATTCCTTCCAACTCCAGTGACTGCAACATTAGGGAAAGCGTTGGATAGCGTAGGGGTAAAAATGACTATTCCCACTCCAGAGAGTGCAACAGAAGGGAAAGCGTTGGACAACGTAGACGTTAAAAATAACATCCTTATAAATGAAATACATATTGTAATTAAATAATGATTTGTTAATACATTTAAAAGAAAAAACCAACAAATATGTCAAAAATAATAATTACTTTAATAATGTCAAATACTTCCCACCCGATTCCCCAATAAACACACAACACACTCCACATAACATTTGACACAATTGAATTAGTTTTCAATTAATCAATTATTAAAAATGTATTAACAAGTATTAATTAAATTAAACTAAATTAATTATCAATAACAATAACTTATGTGTAATAAAAATGAATAACCAATTAATAATTAACAAGAAAATAACTATCAATACCAATGCATAATATTTAATAAAAAGTAATACCCAATTAATAATTAATTAACAAACAAATAAATGTCAATACCAATGAATAATATTTCATAAAATGTAATAACCAATTAATAACTAATTTACAAAAAATGTAATTAGCAATACTCATTTTACTTAATTCATTACTTAATTACAAATAAGTTACTTCCCACCCTATTCCCTTATAAACCCACAACCCACTCCAATAATAAATTAATACAAATAAAATACCTACCAATTAATAATAATTTATTACCAATTAATAATTAATTAACAATAAATTAATTATTAACAACAATACTTAAAAAATACTAATTACTTAATTAAAATTAAAATACTTCCCATGCTATTCCCTTATAAACCCACAACCCGCTACAGAAATAAAACACAAAATGTAATTAAAATTAATTAATAATTCCTAAAATTTTTTATCTAATTTACTATCATTAAATTACTTCCCACCCTATTCCCCTATAAACCCACAACCCGCTACGGTACTAAAACGCAACATTTATTTTTAAAAATGTACTAATTTCTAAAGAATGTATATATATATATTTTAAAAAACAGTACAATACTGAACAAAAAATATAGAACACATACATATAAAATACATAATAAAATACATAACACTCATACAAATATCGATATTATTAACATGGATATTTTAACCACCGACATTACTAACATCGATATTTCTTACCTTATCTTAGATATTCTGGTTGTTGATATTCTTGATTTCGATATTATGACTAAACACTTATAAGGTCCCAAAGGCGAGACCTATTGGCTATGTCAATGCTTGTTTTTCAGTTGCTGGCTCCACGCCAGGCAGTGGGGCATGCTTCTCCACCATTGCAGAGGAGCCACTGCTGAGTGCATCCCACCAGCAACCACTGACTGAAATTAAGCACTGTCCATCCAGGCTTTTGAAAAACATTTCGAAAACCATATCTGACACACTGGTGATTAGCACAGAAATTCCTAATTGGGGCTTTCATTTCACCTCAGATTTTATATCATCATTTTCCTATCTAATTTTAGTTCAACTCACAAGTGTGTGGAGTGAAAGGATGGAGCGCTGAGTGAGTGTATTTTTAAGAATCTGGCAACAAAACTGCAATTTATTATATTGTTAAAAGTGGAGTCATGCTAAATAAAGGTCGGGCGCCACTGTAGCATGCTCAGATCTGGAATAGGATGTGGACCTTATGTAAACTTTGGATCTAAGCCGAGGTTTTTTCAAGTTCTTTCCACAGATGTCGGCGAGGTCTCATCCGGACTCTCTGGTGTGCTTTTCTAATTCAGGCTCCACCGCAAGTGAAAAACACCGGACCGAGGTGCTTCCAGACTGCACCCAAGAATCCGGCAGCTAGATCAAAGGCAGGCTGCCCACCTCCGTCACTGAAGTAAAGTCTGTCTGAGCTGCTCGGGTTAAAAGCGTGTCCTTTGTTTTTGTTGCCGGTTCAGTGCGCCCTCTAATTAGCACTTTCTGTCAGTGTCCAGTCTTACAGGGTCTAACTTGGATGGCCGTGTTTGGCTCATGTTCTCCGGTGTGCAGAAGGGTCTCTACCTGAGCCCTCTTGATCTCTTGATATCTTGCTGGTAGCAGGAGCACCCCTCCCGCCACCGGCAGGGATAGCCTCGCACTGCTGCAGAAGCTTCTCTCAAGACTTACCTCGGTGCCAGCGCATCCTGTTCCGCGGCTGAGCCGGTGATCTACTCCCAGTGTTGACTTGCTGTCTGTATGTAGTGTCCTTTGGAGCGGGATGTTCTTTTCGTTGCTGCAGTGACTGAGCCAACGCACGCATACTTCTTTTGCCTGTAAGCTCACCTTACACTAAGAGTTCTTAAGTGATGTCCGCATCGGCTGGTGTTCTACTTGTCTGGCACAAAAAGGGTACTGCAGTTCGAAAATGCAGCACAAATCAGAGAGTAGTTTTGTTAGTTTCTTCTATTAAGAGATGACCTCGTATGAATCCTTTACACGGAGATGGTTAAAACAAGCCCGCGAGTGGTGCGCGAGAGCGCGTGCGCGCTTGTGTGAGGGATCTGTTTCCAATTATCTGGGCACGATAATTGTAAACAGATGTCGCCAATGCGGGTAATAGCAAGCAATAGGCCGTGGCGGGGCAAAGGCAGGACATGCACCCGCCTTTGCCCAATTGCGTTCTGTCTTTCTTAGAAAGACGAACGCAAAGCCCAATAGCCTGTGAGAAATACAAAAACACACGCACAAGCATGTGGTGAGCTTGGTGAGCTTTCTGAAGCCCCTTATTAAAAGTCTCTCAAGCAACGCATGCACGCTGCTCTAGGCTCGACCTTAAAATGAAATGTACATCATGGAGAGGCTGTGGAGAGATGAGGTGCACTGCTGGAGAGTGATAGTGAGGGAATGCATGGAGAAAGAGCATATAGAGGAGGAGAGTGCCAAAAAAGACTGTCATAACGGCTGCCACCAGTGCTTGAGCCAGCCCTGGCTTGGAGCCTTAGCCCCCACAAAGTTTGTGCTCTACGTGCGCCCCTGCAAGTGCCATTGGATATAATGCACTAGTAATTCGGCGGGTGGGATATCCGTCATGTTTGTGACTGAGTAACCCTTCCACTGACCTCTAAATCAGGCCCTATGTTCTGTTCTGATTCAGAGTTGTGTGTTTGGGGGTAGGGCATTTTTTATATGAACCCATGAGATTCCACAGATTTATAACAAAGGGATTCTTTAACTAAACATACTCTCTAAGGAATATAAGTTTATGTCTGTCAACCATAGGTGTTGCTTTCTCTAGTTAGGATGTCTTTGACACAGTGGCGTAGCAAGGGAGCGGGCTGCACAGGTTTTCAGAGCGGCTGCCCCACCCCTCTTACTTGTGGCCGCGAGGGACGGCAAACGCAAGAATCGTTCACCAGCAACCTTCCAAAACCACACATACACACACAAACTCTTATGGATGGCAAAGGCTGGGACCGCCATGGGTGGCAAAAGGCCTAGCTACGCCACTGCGTTCATAGGCAGGCTACCTTAGCTATCACTCTTAGAGAAGCATCCGTGTCCTAGAATGACTTTGGAAGCAGACATTTCTCTATGTGCGAATGCCTTGAAAAGAGTAAGAAAGAATGGCAGGACGCGGTCAGGAAGGAAGGGAGGAAGGGAGGAAGCGTGGAGGCAAGGAGGGGTCGAGAGAGTGAGGGAGGGATGAAGGAAGGAAGTGGGGGTAGAGGGAGGGTGAGGGGAATGGGAAGGAGGGTTAGTTGACAGGGAAATGGGCAAATGGAGGATACAGAAGTTGGGAAGAAGGGGTGGAAGGAAGTCGCAGAGGAAACAGGAAAAGAAGGTGGAATGGTAAAAAAGCAGGGGAAGAAAGAGGAGGCAAGGATGGAAGTGTGGGTGGGGGAAAGGAGGGAATGAAAACGGAAAAAGAGGAAGAAAGGGCTGAAGAAATAGGAAAGAAAGAAAGAAAGAAAGAAAGAAAGAAAGAAAGAAAGAAAGAAAGAAAGAAAGAAAGAAAGAAAGAAAGAAAGAGAGAAAGAAAGAAAGAAAGAAATAGTAGTTCCCACTTCTCAGTACTCTAGGGGCCCGATTCACAGAATGAACTTTAGACTCAATCCTAAACTTACTACTGTTTTGGTATTCACAGATTGCACTTACTACTTTTGGTATTCACAGAATGAATTTACTACTTTTGGCATTCACGGGAATGCACTTACTACTTATGGTATTCACAGAATGAACTTACTAATTTCGGTATTCACAGAAGTTAGGACTCCTAACTTTAGGACTCCTAATTGCCTTCTGTGAATACCGAAAGTCCTAAAATTACGATTTTTCTCAATTTAGTAGTAGTAAAGTTAGGACTCCTAACTTTAGGACTCCTAAATGCCTTCTGTGAATACCGAAAGTCCTAAAATTACGATTTTTCTCAATTTAGTAGTAGTAAAGTTAGGACTACTAACTTTAGGACTCCTAAATGCCTTCTGTGAATACCGAAAGTCCTAAAATTACGATTTTTCTCAATTTAGTAGTAGTAAAATTGGGACTACTAACTTTAGGACTCCTAAATGCCTTCTGTGAATACCAAAAGTCTCAAAATTAGGATTTTTCTCAATTTAGTAGTAGTAAAGTTAGGACTCCTAACTTTACTACTACTAAATTGAGAAAAATCCTAATGCTGAGACTTTCGGTACTCACAGAAGGTATTTAGGCGTCCTTAAGTTAGTAGTCCTAAATTCTGTGAATACCGAAATGAGTAAGTTCATTCTGTGAATACAAAAAGTCGTAAGTGCATTCTGTGAATGCTAAAAGTAGTAAGTTCATTCTGTGAACACCAAAAGTAGTAAGTGCAATCTGTGAATACCAAAACAGTAGTAAATTTAGGATTGAGTCAAGTTCATTCTGTGAATCGGGCCCTAGGACTTTTACAGTCATACACAGCGAATGCTCAAGTGTTAATAATAGTCAGGAATTATCTTTTGCCCTAGCTTTAAAAGGCAGTACGTGGCATTGAGTATTTAGAGGCCAGTATGTTTTTCTTTGAACTTGGAGAAAAGTTAATAATATGGATAAACTTTGCCACCAAAGGTTGGACATTAAGGGCTGCTATGTGACAGTCTGGCAGTTTGCTAGTTAAGTGGCCGGTATCGTCCCGCGCGCTGGGGTGTGCTCAGCTCGGACAGTCCTCCACACTGCTGTGGGGCCGTCGCCTGGGTTCGTTCAGGGCAGGTGGTATTTGCAGCATAAGTGGGGTTTAATCGAAAGGGTTTTGAAAGATGCCTCATTTATGCCCACTGTGAGAAGTGCGTCGAGTCGTGGCGTTTAGGACGCATCGTTGTAGTTGTACATTTTCCAACATGTTAGGCCAGGTGTGTTCCAAAACAATTTGAGAAAAAAGAAGACTGTGGGGGAATTTGAGACCTGAGGCAGAGCATCTTCTGTTCTGCTTTGGTGCAGGGCAGAGTGGGACATTGTGTCATGTCTGCAATGCTGCCCCGGACAGTGAGAGGTGTAGCACAAATAGACGTGGCATACTTCTCTTAGAATGTACGTGTAATTTTCTCCACGCCTCTATCTCTATCATAAATGTGTGTGCTTTATAAAGCAGTTCTACAATTTCAAAGACTTATTTGATATCAGTTTGTATTATTACCTTATTTAATGGCTCTCTTTTTACTGACCGTGAAGTGATGGAAGGCCAAGTTGGCTTGACCATGATTCAAATGTGTGAGCTGCACACAACTGCATGTTTCAGCAGCAAGTGTTCAAGTCACTGAGATATCTTACCGCTTATGGTGGACGGGGCATCACTTGTTGATTCTTCATACCCTCCAGGAATTGCACGTTTTTTTCCCACTCAGTGTTTATTGCCTTTGTTGATGCTTCTGTGGTCAGGAACAGAGGTAGTCTGGTTGGGGCCGGCGGCTCTGCCCACATACTTCTGCCTGTTACTCCCTCTTGAAACCCCTTGTGGCTCTTTCAATTGCTTATAATCTGCCCGTCCCCTTCTTTTCATCCCCATCTCGGTGCCATTTCCATCTCTTTTAACTTCATGGCTTCTCAGTTGCAGATAATGCTTTTGATTCCCCTTCCTCCCACCCAGTAAAGGAATCCTTTTGGTCCATTCAAGGCCGCCATTCCCTTTCACCCTCACCACAATTCTCCACACTTTCACCCCCGTCCCTCCTTCGCCTTTGTTACTTTGTTCCTTTCTGTCCTCTTGACTCCACTACCTAACAAAGCACAGGCTGTCTCCCTGCCCCATCTCTTTTACTCTCAACTTCATCCTTTTCAGTTTCTCCTTGGAAACTATAGAGTGAAGAGACACTGTTTAAGTAAGCCTTGTAGCTTACACTGTTATTGTTGAACAGCACACCTAGTGTGTGTGTGCCATTTATGCCACACAGTAGCAGCTGAGATCACGTGCTGGTACAATAGCAAATGTATATATGTTTTTTTCCCTTTATGTAGGATTGGGCAAGATTCACAGATTTTTCTTTAAATATGAGTAATTTACTCTTGTAGGAGATCTGGATTACTCCTAATTTCTATGGGAAAAGTAGGAGTGCAAGCATGGAGTACTTTGAGCGTACCTCTGGCTTACACCTGAATTCAGAAAAAAGCTGGTCATAAGTATCAAGAGTAAGTCACAGCGAAATCTATGTGAGCCAGGCTGAGAGATACATGCAAACATACAATTATGTACTTTCAAACTTTTCAAAACAAACAATTGCCCAATAAAGCACCTTCTCTCTGTGAGATACAGTGCTGCACTAGTCCATGCCATTGCTATGACTATGTTATGTGATACTACAATGTGGAATCTTCTACCTGATCTTTAAAGAACTTTCATTTAGTTTCATATAAAAAGTGGGAGTGTTTATGAGCATATCAAAAGGAGACATTTATGTACTTATTAGACTTATGTTCTAATGTCAGAATATGCCTTTAAGGTAGGCACGGTGGTACCTATGCTTCCCCTGCCAGCGGTGACAAGCATGGCGTCCATCCATCAAAGGCGCAGCATCCAGCAGCGGGAAATCTTGATAGACTTATCTCTTAGGCCTGGCTAGGTCACTGGTGCTTGAGAGAAGTGCTAGGGGTTTGAAGCAGGAGATGGAGATGGCTGCCTATCTGTGGCAGCGCACCTGTAGCCCTTTGTAGTCATGACTTGCAGAGGGAATCGTTCACCACTTCTGTGAAGCGCCACTCATGCTTCTCTTTTTTTCATTCATTTTGAGAGATTCACTCTGCCAAACTTGAAAACTACCCAGACGTAATTCTGAGAATCTAGGGATCTGCCGATTTCACTACTTTACGCTCAAGTTGGAGTGACCACACTTGAGGCATGAGTGGTGAATCCAGTCCAATTTTCTCAGCCATTCACATTGAGCTAGAGACAATTTAAGAGCTCTGTGGGGAATTCAAGCACCCTAATATTATATGAGATAAAATAACCCGGATTATAAATGGAAATTATATTGCAAGTCAACTCAGTGTTCTTTGATCTCATAAAGGCCTTATGAATGTAGGTGTTCACAGAAACACTCAACTTGCAAATATTTGTATAATATACAGGCGGAGGCGGCCCTTTATAACTGTATAAAAACGGAATCTCTTTCTCCTATTACAATCTAGTTGTGGTATCACTACTCCTGTGCAATAAGAAAATGGCTATTGCTCTGTAATAATACACTAAAGTAGGTTGTACTAGGATAAACGTGTATTAAAGGATGTTCTTTGATAAAAACAGTAGGATTCTAAGGTTTCAAAAAAGGGTTATTGGAAAAGTGACGAAGTAACCAAATATTATAAGGAATAAAATATCCCTTATTGTCACCTCTGTATTTTGTGACCTTGTACATTGTTACAGAACTCCTTAGTGGTTTTTAATAATAATGTACCTTTGGGCATTTGGAAGTTGACCCCGCCCCTTTTTCCTTCTGTTCCCTCCCTGCTCCCGCCTCCCAGCTGCTCCGCCCACCCGCGCACTTCGCCATATATGGCGACCGTGCGGACGCGCAGCGGTCACGCGCAGCGGGCGCGCCGATTGTGCGCCGAAGGCGCGCCAAAGGTAAGCCCGTCTACGCCCGTCCGCGCCTGGACCGCGCCCAGTGCCAGGACCCCTGGCCCTCGTGGACCCCGACCGACCCGCCTGACGTACACAGCCGCCACCCTCTTCGCACTCAACACCGGCCGATTCCCAGGATGCTACCAAGCCACCCCACGACGCGTCCACGGACCCTTCAGCTGCAACACCTGCAAGTTCACCTGCATCCGGACCTGCCCGACACCAGCACCTGCCAAGCCGAACACCAGCAGCAACCACCTCAAGTGCATCCTGCTCAACACCCGCTCCGTCCACAGACACGCCATCGAACTCTGGAACCTCCTAGACACCACAGCCCCTGACGTTGCCTTCATCATGGAGACCTGGATGAACGCCTCCTCAGCGCCCGACATCGCCATCGCCATCCCAGAAGGCTACAAGATCACCCGGAGGGACCGCAACACCAACCAGGTGGGAGGAGGCTTCGCCATCATCCACAAGAACACCATCCGCATCACGACCAGCACCGACAACACCCCACCCTCCGCCGAACACCTGCATTTCCAGATTCACACCGACCCGAAGACCACCCTCAGAGGCACCCTGGTCTACCGACCTCCGGGACCACGAACTCAATTCAGCGAGGACATCGCCGACTTCATCAGCCCGCACGCCCTCCCCTCCGCTGACTACATCCTCCTGGGGGACTTCAACTTCCACCTGGAGAACAACAACGACTGCAACACCAGCACCCTGCTCGACAACCTCGCCAACCTTGGACTCAAGCAGCTGGTGTCCACCCCCACCCACCTCGCCGGACACACACTCGACGCCATCTTCTCATCCAGCAAAGACATCGCCTTCAGCCACGCCACAGAACTCCACTGGACGGACCACAAATGCATCCACTTCACCTTCAGAAGAACGACGAGCCACCACCACCAGCAACAGGTTGCCCGAAGAAGCTGGAACAAGATCACAGCCAACCAGCTCGCCGCTTCCCTGAGCCAGCACCCTCCGGCCAGCTCAGCGAACCCCAACCAGGCCGCCGACAACCTCTCGAAGTGGATCAGCAAATGCGCAGACGAACTCGCCCCGCTGAGGATCCCGCCCAGCAGACCCGGCAATAAGAGAGCCCCATGGTTCACCGACGAACTCAAGAGCTCCAAGAAGAACTGCCGAGCCCTCGAGAAAGCATGGAGAAAGGAACACTGGACAACAGGACCACCCTCAAGCTCGCCACCCGGAAACACCACCAATTGATCCGCACCGCCAAGAAAACTGCATTCAAGAACCGACTGGACAACAACGCACACAACTGCAAGGAACTCTTCAACATCGTGAAAGAGTTCTCCAACCCCAACGCCGGAAACAACAACATCACCCCATCGCAAGACCTCTGCAACTCCCTCGCCTCCTACTTCCACAACAAGATCGCGGACATACACAACAGCTTCAGCACTCAACCGACGCACGCCACGACCGCAGCAACACCACCCACCACCACCCTCCACGCCTGGACCCCGGTCAACACCAAAGACACCGTCCACATGATGAACTCCGTCCACTCCGGATCTCCGACCGACCCCTGCCCTCACCACGTCTTCAACAAAGCCGACGCTGTCATCGCACCCCACCTGCGGGACATCATCAACACCTCATTCGACACCGCCACCTTCCCCGAGAGCTGGAAGCACGCCGAACTCAGCGCTCTACTCAAGAAACCTACAGCAGACCCCACCGAACTCAAGAATTACCGCCCCATCTCTCTACTCCCGTTTCCAGCCAAAGTCATCGAAAAGACCGTCAACAAACAGCTGGCCGCCTTCCTCGAGACGAATGGATTCCTCGACCCATCGCAGTCCGGATTCCGTGCCAACCACAGCACCGAGACCGCCCTCATCGCCGCCACTGACGACATCCGAGCCCTGATGGACAACGGAGAAACAGTGGCCCTCATCCTCCTAGACCTCTCTGCGGCTTTCGACACAGTCTGCCACCGCACCCTAGTGCAACGCCTCAGCAACGTCGGAATCCAGGAGAAGGCTCTGGAATGGATCGTCTCCTTCCTCGACGGAAGAACACAAAGAGTCCGCCTACCACCGTACAAGTCAGAGGCCACCGAAGTCATCTGCGGCGTCCCTCAAGGATCCTCGCTGAGGCCTACTCTCTTCAACGTCTACATGAGCCCCCTCGCGGCCATCGCACGCCAACACAACCTCAACATCATCTCCTACGCCGACGACACCCAGCTGATCCTCTCCCTGACCAACGACCCCGCCGCCGCCAGAGCCAACCTGCACGAAGGGATGAAAGAGGTAGCCGAGTGGATGACGACGAGCCGCCTGAAACTGAACTCAGATAAGACGGAGGTCCTCATCCTGGGCTCCTCGCCCTCCGCGTGGGACGACTCCTGGTGGCCCCCCGCCCTGGGCACCGCACCCAAACCGACGGACCACGCACGCAACCTGGGTTTCATCCTGGACTCCTCCCTCTCCATGACCAGGCAAGTCAACGCCGTCTCCTCGTCGTGCTTCAACATCCTGCGCATGCTTCGGAAGATCTTCTGGTGGATCCCCACAGAGACCAGGAAGACCGTCACCCAGGCCCTCATCACCAGCCGACTGGACTACGGCAACGCACTCTACGCCGGAACCACCGCCAAGATCCAGAAGAGACTCCAGCGCATCCAGAACGCCTCAGCCAGACTCATACTTGACATCCCACGACACAGCCACATCTCCGGACACCTAAGAGACCTGCACTGGCTCCCGGTCAACAAGAGAATCACCTTCCGCCTCCTTACCCACGCACACAAAGCTCTCCACGATCAAGGCCCGAGCTACCTCAACAACCGCGTCAACTTCTACGCTCCCAAACGCCACCTCCGATCTGCCAGCCACGCCCTCGCCGCCGTCCCACGCATCCGCAGAGCCACTACAGGAGGAAGGTCCTTCTCCTACCTGGCCGCCAAGACCTGGAACTCCCTCCCGGCCGACCTGCGCCTGACCCAAGACCACCTCTCCTTCAGGAAGAAGCTCAAGACCTGGCTGTTCGAGCAGTAGCGCCCCCCCCCTCCCCCCCCCCCAAGCGCCTTGAGACCCTACGGGTAGGTAGTGCGCTCTATAAATGTCTTTGATTGATTGATTGACTTTATTCCCTCTATGGTGTACTTACTATACGATGCTATACTATGCTATATGATATTACACTATACTATACTACACTGGACTATATGTTCTTTGACAAACATCTCTAACTGTCCTCTGCTGTCTATGAGCAGCACACTCAGTCCTATTATCACCATTTGCTTGCTGGCACTTGCAGTCATAGGTTTTCAGTGGGAGAAGTTAAATATCAAAATGCACATAAAACTGGGTTGGATGACACATCTTCTGCTGTCATGAAACCCCAGAGGCAAACTCTGGCTGTGGATGGTGCTGGGTAACTCATCCATTTGACTTACGACTAAAAAGAGATAATTACCTTTCCCAGTGACCAGATGTCGGTTTAGTAGAGCTTGGAGATCAGTTTTCCTTCAAAGCCGTGTCAACCCTGAAAAATAAGTCGATTTTTGAGCATTTCCATGAGAACAGTGAATGAGATATTGCAGTAAGTAATTAAAAAGTAACATTTTACTAGATACATTTAAAAAATATTAATTACAATATACCATATTTTAAACAACATAAAAGGTGAAGAAGATAAAATTAAGATATCACTCGATTATTGATTATTTTACATTAGGATAATAATTAATACAAAATTTAAAAAAATCCTGCCGTTTTACGGCTCATAAAATGTATGCTGTTATTTTTACACACTAACAGATATGTCTTTTGCATTTAGTTTATCATAAGTTATGTCCAGAAATCGTGTCAGTTTCCTGAAAAAGAATTCGATTGTAACTGAAAGCAAGCTGTGATTGCCTCGTTTAAAGTATGCAAAGATAGCTGCCTGAAATAAGGTAACACATATTTGCTACAGACATCACTCATACTGGGGCAGAGATAGACAATATGATCCAGAAATTATTTTGAAAATTGGAGTCTACTGGTAAGAGAACATGATTTAGAAGAGCCTACTAAATCTTTCTATTGGATATAAATAAGAAGAATCTAATAAATGTTGTTTTATTGTTGCCTCTAGATTAGAGTCAATATACTTTTGGTTAGGCTGAAAACAAGATTCCATTAATAACTCTGTATGTTTGTAGTTTGATATTTTAATAAGTCTCTTAGGCATCCACCGAAGGCTTTTCATTAAAAAAATTAAATGATCGAGTAGTAAGTCACGAATTGAGTCAATTTTGCATTAAATGCTATTATTGTGTGCCTGATCGCATGCCCCCCCCCCCCAGCACCTTGAGACCCTCACAGATTAGTAGTTGTGGTTTACCAACTCTGATTGATTGATTGATCCAAATGAAAACCCATGTATACATGTGAGTTTACTGACTCCACTGTATTCTTTCATAGCTTCCAAATGAATTACTGTATGTTCGCCCCCAAAAATATAATTTTTGTTTTGCTCATCTTTGCTCTTAAAGCATCCCTCTGTTTATATTCGTTAAGTGATGTAAGTTGATGCTGGCATCCAATTGGAGTTTGAAAACAAATCATGAGGTTGTCTGCATAGGCTAGATAACCGACAAGAGAACTTCCCAGTTTTGGTGGTAAAAATTCTGGTTTCTGGAAATAATTACCTATGTCTGACATACATAGTTAAATAAGAGAAGGGGCTAAGACACAGCCTTTTTGAAGACCTTCCTTAATTAGGATTTTTGGACAGACTTGAGATCTATTTGATAACTTAATTAGTTCCCAAAAATTTGAGTGTAATGCACTTATAAGGTGGAGCAATTTGCAGCACATGTTCTCTTTATTTCTACATCTAAACAATTAACTCATCAAAAATCAAGCCACAATACTCAAAACGCATGAATTCATATTGTGCACATTGCTCTTGTCCTAGAGCCATACAGTTTTTCCTTAGACATATTGTAACCGCTGAGATGAAAGAAGCTATGTAGGTCCTGGTGGATGGAGTGGAGTGGGCTGAGTCAGTCAGGGATGCCTGGTGGAGTGAAGGAGGTGGGGATGCAATGTGACTACACACATATACATGAGTTTCAGCCCCAAAATAACTTCTTTTGCTAGGTATGAAAGTTGGGCAATTTTGCTTCTACCTAGTTTGTGATGTCGTTTTTAAAGCTTGCGAACTACATGAAGCTCTTGAACCAATGAAGTCTCAATAGAAATGGATGAATAATCTAGCAAAGTATAAAATGTTTGGCGGAAAAAATTGCCATATCTGCCTTTTGCAGTAGAATTTTCGTACACATTTTTTTTTGCATAGAATAAAAATTCCCACACAAAACATTTTTTCTGAAGTTTATTCCACTAGCCAAGAGGTGTGCAAAGTTATAATTCCACCTGAGTAAATCTACAGAGCTGAAAAACTTTGCAATTGAACAAACTTCACTAAGTTTTGCTAATAAAGCTTACATTTTGCACATCTTCACTAAGCTCTGGGGAGAAATGGCATCTCTGTTTGTCAATTGTTCAGTATAGTTTGTATCACCAGACGCACACTCCCATTTGTGGCACTTAATCCCATGCTCTCACTGAAGTTTCCCAGAAAAGGGTAAAGAACTGGGCCCTGATTTTCTAACATTTGGCTCAACGCAGCAAGACAATTTGTCAAATGGAAAGAGAAGGAATGTGCCATATTTACTAAGATATGGCACATTTCTGCTCTCTCTCTGTGCTGGAGCTCTGAGTGCTACCTAACTTCTACATAGGCACCCTTTTGCGCTGCTGCAAGGGTGCTTGCATTACAATTAGGATTGTTTCTATGCAGGAAGCAGTAGCGGCCAGCGGTGGGAGTGCTGCGGGGCGGGCCGGGGAAGGAGCAGGGTGTAGTAAACTGTCCGAACAGAGGTAAGTAAATAAATAAATAAATAAAAAGAATTTCATTGCGAGTGCTGCATTGCCAAATGCGATGCAGCACGCGCAAATAAATTCATTTTATTTATTTATTTGTTTACTTACCTCCTTTGGGCCATATTCCATAGTTTACTACCCCCACCCTGCTCCACCCCTACCCCGCCCCACCACCCCGCAGCACTCCCACCACCTGCCGCTGCTGGCAGTAAGGGACACTTTCCTGCACATTCCATCTAGCAAAATTGACTGTTTTAGTATTCCTAATTTCTTGAAGATACATACAGGGGAAACGTAAGTTAAATCAGGGTAAAAAAAGATGTATTTACCTCATGTAGGAACTTATGCCCTCTCTTATAACAAAAAACAGATTTACACAAAACTGGGCATCTCAAAAATTACTGGACGATCTCCGTGCTCCCCTACCAAGCCAAGGCACTCAAGAAAGCCATGATCCAGCCGCTCGTTAAATTCCTGGAACAAAACCACCTACTGGAATAGTAAAAATCAGGATTCCATGCCAGCCACAGCACTGAAACTGCCTTGATTGCCACCAAAGATGACATCAGAACACTCCTTGACCATGGAAAAAAGTGTCACTGGTCCTCCTCGACCTCTCTGCGGCGTTTGCCACAGTCTTTCACAACACCCTCATCAACAGACTCTACAACATAGGCATACAGCAAGACTCCCTCAAGAGGATTGCCTCCTTTCTTATAGGATGCACACAGAGCAACCTACTGCCTCCCTTCACCTCCTCACCAAAAAACATCATATGCGGAGTACCCCAAGGATCTCCCCTCAGCCCCACCCTGTTCAACAACTACATGACCCTCCTCGCAGACTTCATCAGATTCAACATAATCCTCCATGTACACAACACTTAACAGAACCTTTAGCTCACCGAGGACCCCGCAAACACCAAAACCAACTTCTGTAACGCCATGACCAACATAGCCAAATAGATGAGAGACAAGAGCCTCCTGCTCAACTCTGAAAAACTAAAGTTCTGATCTTCAGGAAAGACACCTCCGATTGAGACCACAGCTGGTAGCCTGCAGAAATCAGACCTACAACCATACCCACCGACCATGCATGCAACCTCAGCATCATCCTCGACAGCCAACTGACCATGAAATGACAAGTCAAAGCAGTCTCCTCCCACTGCTTTCACACACTCCGAACGCTCCGCAAAATCTTTAGATGAATCCCAACCAACACCAGAAAGACTGTCATGCCGGCCCTCATCACCAGCTGCCTCTACTACAGCATTGCTCTCTCTGGATTTGCGGACCACGAGTGATGCAGTATTGTTTAAGAAGAAACTTAAAACATGGCTCTTTGCACAAGCTTAAGCCTCTTTATCACATTCTTATCTATCTTCTTTCATGCCGGGACACTCCTTGGAGTAGATGTGTGCACTATAAAATGTGACCATAATCATCATCACTGGCTCCCCATCCAGAAGAGATGCCAGTTCAAGACTCTCATGCATGCCTGCAAAGCCCTCCATGACCTAGAACATGTCTACATCAACCACCAACTGAACTTCCACCATCCCTTTAGACACCTGAGATCCTCTTCACTTGCCCTCGCACACACCACCCACAGCGGTGGCGCTCCTTCTCCTACATCACTGCCAAGCCCTGGAATGACCTTTCCCTCCAGATAAATACAGCCAACTCGCTCCCAGACTTCAGAAACAGACTCAAGACCTGGCTCTTCACCGGGAACACAGTGCTTAGATACCCCTAAGGGTGGCAGTGCTGTGGTTTACAAATGCTTATTGATTGAATAAAGAGCTTTAATCAGGTGGCTTCTCTTTTGTTGCCTTATGAAAACCAGCGATGGACCTGCAAGCTATTGTCTATGTAGTGGTGTATAACAATTGAATTTCGGATGGTTTGAAGTTTAATTTGCAACAATGATGTCACTTAAACTGTGTTTATGTGCATACACATATATGTATTCATATTTAGTTATTTCTGGATATAGATACATCACACTGGTTGTCTCTGCTCAATAGCTATAGTTCAGATGGTGTTTCCATTGAAAAGGCATGTTGATCTGCCAAAAACTTTTGATCCAGTGGACGGATTTGCATAAAACCTGGTAATCTGTTTACTCAGTCAGCTAAGTATTGATGTGTCCGGATTTGTGCAGCTCTGATTGCAAAAAAAAGTTAAGCAGGGAGGAAGACATTTCTCCCATTTTATTTCTCGTAGTTAATTTTGCTCCAATCTACAACCTAAACAGCTAAATAGATTTACACCAAACTTGACGTGAAAGTAGAACTTTGCTTAGACTACTGTGATGCGTTTTTGGTTTGACATAAATCCTTTCATTACTTTTTGACCAGCATTGTTTTAATAAATCCATGTGTGGGCTTCAAAAGGTTAATCACTCAATCAAGAAATCAAATGATACTTATGAAGCGCGGTTTATCATTCCTAAGGGTATCCAGGCGCTGTGCAGCACGTATTAGTTGAAGAGCCAAGTCTTAAGTCCCTTCCAGAATTCTATCAGTGATGGTGATGTGCGAAGGTGGAGGGGAAGGGCGTTCTAGGACTTGGTAGCGAGTTGGGAGAAGAATTGTCCTTCGGTGTGACAGCAGTGGATACGAGGTATCTGTGCGAAGGCGAGGTGAGCGCCGTGGAGGTTCCTGGGTGGAAGATAAAATTCAGATGGTGGTTCATTTAGGCAGCTCCTTGTTCGTAGAGAGCTTTGTAGGCTTGGCTAAGTAGCTTGAATTGGTATCTTTTCTGGATGGGGACTGGGGAGCCAGTGGAGGTCTTCCAAATACTAGGTGATATGGGTCTTGGTCAGATTGAGGATCAGTCTGGCTCCTGTGTTCTGGACCGTCTAGAGTCTTCTCATGAGTTCGCTGGAGGTGCCTGTATAGAGTGCATTGCCGTAGTTCAGCTGGCTGGTGATGTGACCCTGTGTCATCATTTTTCTGGTGTGGGTTGGAAGTCACATGAAGAGTCTGCAGAGCATGCAGGGAGTGTGGAATGTGGAAGCAGTACAAAAGGGGGTGGTAATGGACGGAGCATCTGAACTAATCAAACACTCACACCCAGTCAAAAGATCTGGGTTTAATCCATCACCGTTCTTTAGCCCACTCTGCCACCCCTGTTCAGACATGGCTATATGCAAATCAGTCTGACCCTGTGCCTCATGGGAACAGTCCAGCCCGAACTGCCAAGCCATGCCTTCCCTGGACCGGAAACAAGCTTCCGAGGACCGGTTTCTGGCATTCCAGCCGTCTTCAGCCCGGCTTGCTTGAATCCAGTGGCAAAGTGAGCAAGGGACTCACGTCTGAGCATACCCTGCCACACTTATGGCGGCCAAAAGCGGTACAAAAGGGGGTGGTAATGGACGGAGCATCTGAACCAATCAAACACTCACACCCAGTCAAAAGATCAGGGTTTAATCCATCACCGTTCTTTAGCCCACTTTGCCACCCCTGTTCAGACATGGCTATATGCAAATCAGTCTGACCCTGTGCCTCATGGGAACAGTCCAGCCCGAACTGCCAAGCCATGCCTTCCCTGGACCGGAAACAAGCTTCCGAGGACCGGTTTCTGGCATTCCAGCCGTCTTCAACCCGGCTTGCTTGAATCCAGTGGCAAAGTGAGCAAGGGACTCACGTCTGAGCATACCCTGCCACACTTATGGCGGCCAAAAGCGGTACAAAAGGGGGTGGTAATGGACGGAGCATCTGAACCAATCAAACACTCACACCCAGTCAAAAGATCTGGGTTTAATCCATCACCGTTCTTTAGCCCACTTTGCCATCCCTGTTCAGACATGGCTATATGCAAATCAGTTTGACCCTGTGCCTCATGGGAACAGTCCAGCCCGAACTGCCAAGCCATGCCTTCCCTGGACCGGAAACAAGCTTCCGAGGACCGGTTTCTGGCGTGTGGAAGCAGGCTGAGGAGACTTTGTTGACCTGGCCTTTCATGGAGAGTTTGCTGTCCAGGATGATGCTGAGTAGGCCTGGGTGGTAAATTCTGTTCCGCTCGTGGAATTTGCGGAATTTGCGGAATTTTGCGTTCCGCAGAGAATGCAAAATTGCCCAAAATTGTGTGTTCAGCAATTTCGTAAAATGTTTTGCTTGTTCGCGTTCTCAAATGCGAGTTCGCAAGATATTTCCCCCCGAGCACGCAAACAGCGATAGCAAACAATAAAAAAGTATCACGAACAAGAAATTCCGCGTGTTAGTAGAATTTCTGCGTGTTCGCTGAGGTTTTTTTACACTTTCGCAGAGATTTGCGTAACGCGATTACGCAAATTCCGCCCAAACCATTGCTGAGGTTGCAGGTGTGGTCTTTCGGAGTGGGGGTGGGTTTGAGTTCTGATGGACACCAGTAGTCATTCCAGAGTAAGGTGTGCCTGCTGTAGGCTAGTACTCCGGTTTTGTCGGTGTTGAACTTCAGGCAGTTGATCTTCATCCAGTCCAAGACATTCTTCATACAGTTGTGGAAATTGGTCTTTGTCATGGTGGGGTCCGCTGAGAGCGAGAGGACGAGTGTGTGTCATCGGCATAGAAGATAGTGTTGATGTTGTGGGTTCTGATGATGTCTTTGAGCGGTGTCATGTAGATGTTTAGGAGGGTTGGGCTGAGGGATGATTCTTGGGGGACTCCGCAGGGGGTGTCCTTGGGTTGAGAGGTGAAGGGGAGGAGATGGATTTTCTGGGTGTGCCCGTGAGAAAAAATGCCATCCCTCTGAGCGCGCTGTCTTTGATTCCGATCTGGCTCAGTATATCAATGAGTGTTTGGTGGGAGATGTTGCTGAAAGCTGTGGAGAGGTCGTGTAGGATCCAGGCCACTGATTCTCCTCTGTTGAGTAGCGTGCAGATGTCATCTGTTGCGATGATCAGGGCAGTCTCTGTGCTATGATTAGCCCTGAATCCTGATTGGTAGAGGTCTAGCAGGTTGTTTCTCTCCAGGTGTTTGGTGAATTGGAGGTTGATAGCTTTCTCCAGGACTTTGGCAGGACACAGGAGCAGCGAGATGGAACGATAGTTTTGAAGCTTGCTGGGGTCTGCACTAATACTGTTGTAGTGTTTCTGCTGTTTTGTGAATAATATGCAAATCCAGATTTTTTTTTTTTAAGCATTTTGATTTGAAGAAGGTGCATTTTGTTTCTGTTGTGCCTTTCAGTTATGCGTATTCAAAGATCAATCTGCTATCAAAAAATCTGATTGCCTACTGAAAGAGAAATGTTTCTTTGCCGGCAGCCATTCTGGAGACGATAGTCCTTGTGTCCTGAAACAGAGGCCACATAAGGGTTAGGTTAAAGACACCCTGAGCCCCAGGCTACAAGGGAGACCCCCTAAGGGCATACCCTCTTGGCTAAATTTAAAACAATTAAAACGCTTGTGAGATTTGTGGATCCATACTAAGTTTCACAAATCTCCAATGCCTAAAATAATGGCCTTTAAAACAAATTTGCTTAGCTTGTGGATTTCCATTTATGAACTCACAAGCTCTGTAAATTGCAGGTAATGATACATCTCATTGGATGTTTTATTAATATTCTTTGAATGATAGAAATAGTTCTGGATGGGAAAAGAAAAATGCCTTGTCTTTGAGAATGAAGGCCATTTTGCTTTGTGAAGTAGCCTACGCGCCAACTCTGAAAACTTTGCGACCATCATGGCGTTTAGTACAGTAGAATAAGAGGCAGTGCCTCAAAAGGAGACATCCGGAGAGAGCAGCCAGCCTACAGTGCCAACAGCGGGCAACCTTTTTTGAGGTGATAACTACAAAAGACTCTGAACAGTGGATGAATCATCAAATGAGACTTGGGTATAAGAGTATTTTTTACTCATCCCCTCCATGAAAAAAGTGAATGCTTGAAAGTTGGTCTGTAAGATGTGCAATCAAGAGCTGCATTGGAGAAAAGCTGGCAAGTATTCAAGTCTCATAGGCGTGATGGTGGAGAGGAGGCCAGAAAAAAGAACGGCTATTAATAGCTAAAGACCTACGACCAATCTGACCGAGTTACATCAGGAAGTTGATTCAAATATGGTAAGAATTGCACTCTGTAACAGTGAGTACACAACTCTTGTTTGGTATAAGAGCAGAACAGAAGGATTTAGCGGAGGCAGCTGAAGGACCATAGCAAATAGTTTCACCTGTGTTCATTTGTTCCTTCTTTTGTTTTTTGTTCCTATATTTCAAGACAAGTTACAGTGAAAATTTCCATAAAAATGCCTCTTTCTAGAATCACATTTAATTGTAAATAAAATTGAACAATTTTTAAACATCATAGTATTTATTTTTTATCAATGTGTTTCTTTCTAAACAGTATATTACAAGCAAAGTCAGTGTGCAATAGGTGAAGAACAGTGGATACTGAATATATTCTCCTGCTGTAGGCCAGGTCTTGTGTCCATGCCATGCTACATACAATGTGATGGTTGACTATCAATTTTATTTGGCGCTTGACATGACAACTGTTCCTTGTTCAGAACCTGCACCTAATCCATCAGGTAGTCACTCGTCACTCTGATAGTGCATAGCTTGGACTGATCATAGGACTAGAGCTTGTGGCCACTCCTCTGCCCACAGCCAAAGATTATGCCCAGCAGGTTTGACCAGCAGCATAATGTTGGCTGCAGGGCAGGCTATGCCCTGCACTCAAACCCTACTGTGCCTTGCCATTTGCAAAACACAAATATGGTTAGGTACCCACTGTAGTCTAGGTGGAGCACCCTCGGCCCTCCCTCTGGTGTTCATGGCCAAAGATCATGCGCAGTGGGTAGTAGCAGCCCACGTGGGGCTGGTCGCGGGTCCTGGCTGTACACCAAGTGTAATGTTGATTACCTCACAAAATTATTACCAATAAGTAAGAACACTGACAGCACAAATAAGCCAATAGGTATCTTCTTTAAAAGTTGAGTTCCACATGTTGGCTTTACCACTGTTTGTGGACTTATGACAGCAAGATGGTCAACAGACGTGAAGTGCTGTCAGACAAGGTCACGCTATCACCCAAGTCATGAATTTCATGACTTGTTAGTTTTTAATACGAAGCCATTGTTAATATATATTAGTCAACCTTAAGTCCATTTCAATTTTAGTTCTTTTAAGGCATTTCTTACAGTTTTACCCGTGTCCTGTAGCTTACAGACCCGTTCGATTACCGGGTCGGAATTATCACCGGTACTGCGATTCCCACACCTATGAATATTTCTCCCTACAGCCCTGAAGAGTCATGAGTTTACTTTTCGTGATGAAACACGTGTCGGCTGGTTTTTCTTCTGTATTGACCAAAAATACTTGTTATAAAAATTATCTTCCTTAAGATACTCCTGATGTCGACCTTCATAATTTCGTAACTGAAAGCACTTTGACTAATGTTTTTTCACACTAGAACCAATACTCTATATACGTGTGCACATGACCTGGTTATAATTTGACAGTGTGGGTCCTTACCCGCACACTCACAGGGGTTGTTAGCTTTAGGGCTTTGTTCCCCTGACCTTGTTGCACCGTAACCACTCATCACATCTTTACTCTTTAGCGTACGTGCCTGAGCGCCATTTCTCCCTGCTCCAACTCTAAACCCTCCACCGAACCAGAACTATGTTGGTGTATAGTTAGTTGAATGTATGTATGATCTTCCTTATTTTGGAATATGAGAGTGTGTATATTGGGTACAATGTTTATGAGGCTATACGTCAGCGGGTGTGTTGGTGCATGATGGTGGATGTGTTGGCCTGTTATGTTGATGGTGTGAACGTATCATGCCGTATGTTAGAATATATTACTGACTGTATATATTTACATGTTGAATGTGAGGCATAATGTGAGTGGCATCGTGTGCAGTGTGTAGGGTGCAGTAGCATAAAGTAGAATGGCATAGGATGGCATGGTGCAGAGTAGAGAAGAGTGACACAGTGGTGCAGGTAGCTGATGGTTTCTCACAGCGAGAGTTGGCTGCCTGCAGCGGGTTAACCTCAGGTCCTGGTCACAGGCTCTGGTTTGCAGCCAACCTCCATGATGCACGACCCTCAGGTAGTCATTAAGCCCTCACAGCACATCGCCATTATGGTTTGCATCAATCAATCAATCACTGCATTTCTAAAGCGCGCTACATACCCGTTAGGGTCTCAAGGCGCTGGGGGAGGGGGGGGGGGGCTGCTACTGATCGAAGAGCCAGGACTTGAGAAGTTTCCTGAAGGCCAGCAGGTCCTGAGTCTGTCGTAGGCTGGTAGGGAGAGCGTTCCAGGTCTTGGCGGCGAGGTAGGAGAAGGATCTGCCGCCGGCGGTGGCATTCCGGATACGAGGAACTGTGGCGAGGTTGGCTGAGCGGAGGTTTCGGGTGGGGGTGTAGAAGCTGAGTCGGTTGTTGAGGTATGTGGGTCCAGTCTTGTGTAGTGCTTTGTGTGCGTGAATGAGGAGTTTGAAGGTGATCCTCTTGTTGACGGGGAGCCAGTGCAGGCCTCTCAGGTGGGGTGTGATGTGGCTGCGTCGGGGGACGTCGAGGATCAGTCGTGCTGAGGCGTTCTGGATTCGCTGTAGTCATCTCAGGAGCTTGGTTGTTGTTCCTGAGTAGAGGGAATTCCCGTAGTCGAGTCTGCTGGTGATGAAGGCCTGGGTGACGTTTTTTCTCGTGTCGGGGGAGGGGTCCATTTGAAGATCCTGCGGAGCATTCGGAGGGTGTTGAAGCAGGACGTGGAGACGGCGCTGACTTGCCTGGTCATGGAGACGGTGGAGTCGAGGATCACCCCCAGGTTGCGTGCGTGGTCTGTGGGTTCCGGGGCTGTGCCTAGCGATGTGGGCCATCCCAGGCTGATGGGGTGGGTCCGAGGATGAGGACCTCCGTCTTGTCTGAATTCAGCTTCAGTCTGCTGTCCTTCATCCAGCCGGCTAGGGACTTCATTCCTCTGTGGAGGTTGGCTTTGGCTGTGTGGGGGTCTTCGGTGAGGGATATGATCAGCTGGGTGTTGTCGGCGTAGGAGATGATGTTGAGGTTATGTTGTCATGCGACATGGGCGAGCGGTGCCATGTAGATATTGAACAGTGTTGGGCTGAGGGAGGATCCCTGTGGGACGCCGCAGATGATCTCGTGGTTTTTGAGCGGAAGGGTGGGAGGTGGACGCTCTGGGTTCTGCCGGGGAGGAACAATGTGATCCAGGCCAGGGCCTTCTCTTGAATTCCATGGAGGCGTGCTGATAGAGTTCGGTGGGAGACTGTGTCAAAGGCTGCTGATAGGTCCAGGAGGATGAGGGCGGCTTTTTCTCCTTTGTCCATCAGGATCCTGATGTCGTCAGTGGCGGGAAATGAGGGCGGTCTCGTTGCTGTGGTTGCTGCGGAATCCGGATTTGGAAGGGTACAGGATGTTGTTGTCTTCGAGGTAGTGGGTTAGCTGTTTGTTAACAATCTTCTCTGTCACTTTTACCGGGAACTGGAGCGGGAGCAGGAAGATGGGCCGGAAGTTCTTGAGGTCCTTAGGGTCCGCCTTGGGCTTCTTCAGCAGGGCGTTGATCTCGGCATGCATCCAGTTTTCCGGGAAGGTTGCTGTCTCGAAGGAACTGTTGATTGTTTTCCGGAGGTGGGGTGCGATGGTTGTGCTGGCTTTGTTGAAGACGTGGTGAGGGCAGGGGTCAGAAGGGGATCCGGAGTGGATGGAGTTCATGGTTTTGATGGTGTCTTCGTCGCTGACGTGGGACCAGGCGGTCAGGCTGCTGGTGCGGGTGGTGATCGCAGGGGTGGCGGACTCGGTGGTGGGTGCGGGGGTGTCAGAGTTGAAGCTGTCGTGGATGTCGGCGATCTTGCGGTGAAAGAAGGTGGCCAGGGAGTCGCACAGGTCTTGTGATGGTGGGATGTGGTGTTGGAGCTGGGGTTGGAGAGTTCTTTCACGATGCAGAAGAGCTATTTGGTGTTATGTGCGCTGTTATCCAGGCGGTCTTTGAAGGCGGTCCTCTTGGCGGTCCTGATGAGTTGGTGCTGTCTGCGGGTGGCGCTTTTGTGAGCTGTGTGGCTGTCTGGTGTTCGGACGAGGAGCCATTTATTCTCCAGCTTCCGACAGGTGCGCTTGGAGATCCGGAGGTCTTCGGTGAACAAGGTTGCATTGTTGAATGATTTGAATGGTTTCTAGTAAGAGTAATGCATTAAGCAATGAAAATCAAGAGTCTACATTTCAAACTAAATTGCTTAAAAATTATAATCATTTGTATTAGTTGTTTTTCCCCATTCACGCTGTTTTTCACTCTTGTGTCACTGGGCTGTTCACCGTCACTTGCACATTCAGTGCACAATTATGTGTTATGGTTACCTTTGTAAAATTGTACTGTAGTGCTGTTACAACTACTTACAAATAATAATCCACAACCTATTACATTTTCTCGTGGACTCCCTTTCTTCCCCTCATTTCTGTGATTTATACAACCCCTATAATTGTCCTCGCTAATGGTTGCCGGTTGAGACATTGTTGTGTTGGTGCGAAGCACGACACATTCTGCCCTTTCCCTGTGACCCAGGGCAGCGCAGCATGGTAACTTGCTGTCCTGCCCTGAGCCACAATTCTTGTAAATATGGCCCAAAGTTTGGAGCAAGGCAAACACTTTTTACACTAGCTTGCTGCATATATAATGAGAAGTTCAACAAACCGATTTTGATCAACTTAACTAATGTGAAGCTACTGAAAACATGACTGTATCTGAGGAAAGATCTTTGTTTATAAGCAAACATACTAGTGAATGATTTTACTCAATTTTAACTACAGTACAAAATCCTTATGGAACTTGGGCTGTCAACAAAGCATTTTTGCCTGACTCCTAGTTACCCTGGCAACAAATATGGTTAAAATACTGTTTCCTCTGTTTGTGAGCCAGTACCAGCTTTGTCTTAGCTCTTTCCACATTTTCCCTAATTATTTTATCTTCTGATTGATCTTTCTTTTGGTTTCACCTAGACAGCGCATGCACTGTCTTTGCGAGACATTTTGTTTACATAGAGTAGGGCTTACATCCCGTCCATAGCTTGTCATTTGTTAGCTTCAGCGTCGCCCTCGTTTCCTTCGTTCTCATCGATATGCTTACGTCAAGTCCTCTTCTTGTCTTTGGCTCTCCCTTGAAGCATGGACCAAGCACTTGTGTCCTTCCGCTGCTCCTGTTTTTGGAGCTTCTTTTTTGGGGAAGAGCACTCCATATGAGTGCTTGTGCTTTCAGTCCTTCTCCTATGTCCCTGTCCATGCAGCTCCTATACCCTCCCACCTGCCCTCTTCCATATTACGTATTTGCCTTCCCAACCCCCGCCCAACAATGTGAGAAAATCTTCTCATCTCTGACAGTGAATTGGTCCTTCGTTGTGGCACAGAATACACACATCCTTGTACTGTAAAGTGTAACTGTGATTTTGAATGCCTTTCAAATAAAGAATACAGCAACATTGATACTTGTCCCCAAATTATAATTTACTGCGTAAAACATTGTTTCTGCTGCATTACCAGTGAAGTGCCCCTGTGAAACATTGACAAAGCCTATGAGAGTGGCTTCTCTTCAGAGATTAAGGACCTCGTAGAACTTAAACTAAGGTTCTGACATAGGCCTTTGTCTGCAATCCTCAAGGGCATTGCACTCTATGTCACTTCTCTCTTCGCCACTCCACTCAACTCCATTGCACTCTATACCACTGCACACTACTCCACTCTACTCATCTCTACACCACTGAACTCTACGCCACTGCTCTCTATACCGCTCCACTCTAAGCCAATGAAGTCTATGCCATTCTGCTCGAACCTACACCACTCTACTCTGCACCACTGCACTCTTCGCCACTCCATTTTACACTACTCTATCTACTCTGCACCGTTCCACTGTATGCCATTGGACTCTCCGCCACTTTACTCTGTATAACTCTACTCCCCGTCACTGCACTCTGCGCCACTTCACTCTACACCACTGCACTCTATGTCACTGCACTGTATACCACCCTATTCTACACCACTGCACTCAATGTCACTGCACCCTACTCTACTCCAATCTACGCCACTGTACTGTACACCACTCTATTTTACACTGTACCACTACACTCTATGTCACTGCACTCTACTCTACTCCAATCTACGCCACTGTACTATACACCACTCTATTTTACACTGTACCACTACACTCTATGTCACTGCACTCTTCACCACTGTACTCTGCACAACTTTACTCCAGGCAACTGCACTCTACGCAATTGCCCTCTACGGCACTCCACTGTCCACCCCTCTACACTACGTCACTGCAAAGCACTCTACACTACACTACTCTGCACATTCTACTGTATGTCACTCTACTTTACACCTTTCTACTCTAGTCGGCACCACTCTACTCCATGCTACTGCACTCTATGCCACTCTTCTCTGCACCACTCTACTCTACACCACTGCATGTATGTTACTGCACTCTGTACTCTACGTCACACTACTCTACTCTACATCTCTCTACTCTATGTTAATACACTCTAAGCCACTGCACTCTATGCTACTCTATTCTGAACCACTCTATGCTATGCCACTGCACTCTGTGTGACTGCACACTATGCCACTTTACTCTACTGTGCACCACTGCACTCTATGCCACTGTACTCTGTGCCACTGCATTCTGCATTACTCTTCACTACTTTGCCCCATGCCACCCTATGGCACTGCACTCTATGCCTCTCTTCTCTGCACCACTCTACTCTAAACCACTGCTCTGTACGTAACGGCACTCTGCATCACTGCAACCTATGTCACTCTACTCTGCATCACTCTACTCTCCGCCACCGCACTCTATGCCGCTGTACTTTATTCCACTGTATTCTGCGTCACTCTTCTCTAGTCTGCACCATGTCACTCTATGTCACAGCACTCTACGCCACTGTACTGTGCACCACTCAATTCTACTCTGCACCACTGTATTCTACATCACTGCATTCTATTCACATCAGCACCAGTCTACTGTACACCACTGCACTCTATACCACTCTACCTTTCATCACTCCACTTTACGTCACTGCACTCTGCACCACTTCACTCTATGCCACTGCACTGTATACCACTGCAATCTACGCCACTCCAATCTATTACACTGCACTCTACACCACTTTACTCTACCCTGCGCCACTACACTTTATGCCATGGCACTGTACACCACTCTACTCTGCACTACTCTACTCTAGGCTGCTGCACTCTACACTTCTCTATTCTACTCTGCACATTCTACTGTATTGTATTGTACTTTACACCACTCTATTTTACCATCTAGTCTGCACCTCTCTACTCCACGCCACTGCACTCTATGCCAATCTTCTCTGCACCACTCTGCTCTATGCCACTGCCCTGTACTCCACTGCATTCTGCACCACTGCACACTAAGCCACTGCACTCTACTCTACATTCCTGCGCTCTGTCATTGCACTCTATGCCAGTGTACTCTATGCTACTGCATTCCAAGCCACTGTTTTCTACTTTGCACCACACCACTCTATGCCACTTCACTCTATGCCCCTGCACTGTGCACCACTCTACTCTACTCTGCACCACTTTACTCTACATAAATGCACTCTATTCTACTCTGCACCACACTACTCTATGCCACTGCACTCTACACCACTCCACACTACACCCCTCTACTCTTCACCACTCCACTATATGCCACTGCACTCTACCCTGCGCCCCTCTACTCTATGCCTCTGCACTGTATGCTTTGCACTCTACACCACTGCACTATATGCCACTGTAGTCTATGCCACTGCATTATTTGCCATTACCCTATATGCCACTCTATTCTGCAACACTACAGTCTACAGCACTGCACTCAACGACACTGTACCCTAATATGCACCACTCTACTTCATGCCACTGCCACTCGTCTCTGCATCACTCTACTCTATGCCACTGCACTCTATGCCACTCTACTCTGCTTTGCACCACTCTACCATATGCATCTACACTCTACCCCACTGCACACTATGCCACTGTACTCTACTCTGCACCACTGCACCCTACGCCACTTCACTCTATGCCACTGTACTCTATGCCATTTCATTCTATACCACTCTTCTCTACTCTGCACCATGCCACTCTATGCCACTGTCCTCTACATCACCGCACTATGCACTACTCTACTCTGCACCACTTCACTCTGCATCACGGCACTCTATTCTACTCTACACTTGGGGGAAGTGAGATAGGGGAAAATATACAGCATCAGCTGCCCCCCGTGCAACATGGCACTAGTTCCACATGCATGTGACTGGAGAGGTGGAACTGTCAAAGTAGAAGGTATGGTTTATCTAATCACATATTGAGGAAGGGGGGGGGGCTCATAATATAGGGGTACAGAGCTGGTTTGGAATAATAATTCCACAAATAAAACAAGTGGTTTTGGACCCCGTGCATACTGCTACAATGGTGTGGTTTCTCACCACTGTAAACAAAAGATACCAGTAGCACCAAGATCACGGGTGCACATTCTGTCAGTAGAGAGAATAAAAGAATGGGTGGGGGGGGTGCTGTGCAGAATCAAACCTGTGGATTAGAGGTTAAACACAGATCCCTGCAGTAGGTTTGTGGCCCACTGAACCTTTTTCTGATTTGAGTGTGAGAGCTATAGGGTATTGGTTCAGCAGTACATCATCTCTGGGAGGAGAAGCAGAGCTCGGGGGTGTGGGGGGGAGGGGCTTTTATAAACAGGGTCTCTGCAGCATAAATAAGCATAAATATTGATCCACACGTGAGTTCACGTATGGTGAGTAAGAAGCCAGTTAAATTGTATAAGTCCCCTTTGACCTCTCTCCCGTAATTACCTCTGAGAGTCCCCTAATACATATCAAGGCCTCATTTAAATGTTTAACTTATAGGTGATTTAGACGAACGTTTGAAGAAGGGAGATTCTTGAGAATGAAATATTGTATTTCTGGCAAAACTTTCTGGATACTAAGATGGGGTGTTCCCAAAATTATATAGAAAACCTAATACATTTGTGGTAAGGCTTTGAAGACTCAGAAGACCTTGAAAATGGACTTAAACATAGACTGGAAATTTCTATTATCATTTTTTTTCCATCAAGAGCAAACCCGCGGATGATAGATCTGGTCTTAGATGGTAGCGCAGAGGCTCTCAGGATGGACACTTTGCTCCCCTGAGCAAGAAGTGCTGTGCGTTCCATAAAAAGCTAAATCATGGGACACCATAGACTGGTTGATCCTTGCAATATAGTTGGACCACTTCCAACATAGAGATGTCGCTTATGGACACAAGGAGTAGCCCCTTCGTTTTCAAAGAGGGGTCTCCGCCCCTTGTAAGTGGATGCTGGTGGACCCAAGAGATGGGATATTAGGAGAGATGCAGGGACAGTCTTCATCTTCAACTACCATCACATGATAGGAGGAAGGGTGATGTTGCGTCATATGCTTATGAAAATTAAACATTATGGGGCAGATTTACAAGCCCCTTGCACCTCATTTACGCCGCCGTTGCGTCACTTTTGTGACGCAGCGGCGGCGCAAATCCTGCTCCATGGTGCGGGGTACTTACAACGTGACGCATCTGGGAGATGCATCACGTTGTAATGCCCTGCGCCACATGTAGGCGTTCCTGTGCAGGGGGGGGGCGTTCAGGCGCAGGAACACCTCCTAAAAGTGGCTGAGTGAAATCTACAAGATTTCACTCAGTCACTTTTAGGCCCATGCTGCGTCAAAACCCGGCGCCTGCCTGAAGCAGGCGTAAGGATTGACGCAGCATTAACTAGATAGGGCCCCCAGAGCATTGCTGGAGCTGCATCGCGCTTGCGACGCAACTCCAGCAATGCGTCACTTTTACGGCACAGATGCGTCACGCATCTGTGCCGTTTATGCACCATGGTGCGACGCATTGTAAATGCGGTGCATCCATGATGGTGGAGTTGTGGCGCACAATAACTGGCGCATCCCTGCTGATTTGCAAGGATGCGTCAGTTATTGTAAATATGCCCCTTACAACTCAACTATATTAATAGAAGAAGGTATCTGGGTACCAATGGACACATATTCGGAACCAGAAAGTCTGGGCTTGAATCTCAGTGGCTAGGAGATATTACCTGTTCTTAGCTCAACAACCATGAACTGGGAGTGCTTAAAAATCATAGCCTTCCCCCCAAACCCCCTCTTTCCCCCTCCCCCCATATTAATCCAGACATTTACATTTTCAGCGCACAAAAATCCACATTTTTCACGAACTCTTAGGAAAAGTGAGGTTGTACACGCTGGCTGCGTGTTCAAACAAACAACGAGCACTTCATTGTGAAAATCAACAAATGTCCTTATAGGAAACGAGTTCAAGACGGACCCCAGCGCAGCGTGGGTACCAAAGTAGCGCAGACAGAAATATGCTGCCTGTAGCCATGGGAGCGGTGAACTGAGGTGGCGCCTCGTCCTAGCCGTGATTGAATTTTATTTTTGTGGGGAGTAGCCCAGGGGTTTCCAGCCAGGTTCCTTCAACATATGGATTCACTACATTTGCATTTGAAGCGAGCATTCCCGGAAGGGAAGTTTCCCAAACTTGTTACGCGCGGGGCGAAAGCTGCTTTTCAGATTCTGAAATAATTGTTTCAGTCTGAGGGCAGCGCTCCCTCAGAATCGTAGGTCTCGTTGGATGTTTTCGCCGCTTTTTCGATCCAGCACAGTCGATGGCGGTATCGATCCGTTGGTGCGATTGGGGAATGTTTATCAGCTGGAGGGGCGCAGTCAAGTCTTTGTCTCGGAAGACGCGGGGCCAGCACTGCATCCGCCGAGCCCCTTAACAAAGGGTAATAAAAATGCTTCAAGTCACACGCAGGAATACCTGCCTCGGTTGCGCAAGTATCTACGGACCCCCGGGTCGGCGCTGTACGAACCTTTCATGCCATTACGGCGCTACACAACCCTTGCATCTATTTTGACAAAATGAAGCACCCCGTAACATACCATCACGTGTGGTAACGTAAGGAAACGCCATACGGTGTAATAAAAAGATTTATAACATAAAGAAATGCCTTTTACATAACATAGTGCAATTTAACAAACTATCACGTAGCAAAAAGTAGCATAAAACAGACGTAAAGGGTAGCATAACATCGCGCAATACACATAACATGACGAAAGGAATTGTGACATAAAGAGATGTAATGTCCATAGCATAACAAATAGCATCACATCTTAACTTGCCAGAACCAAAAGTTGCATAACATAGCATTGATTAGCATAATGCATAACAACGTAACATAACAGAAAGAAATCTACCATAAGGGAATATTTGGAACGCAACGTAGAGTGTTCCAACGCAACACAACCTAGCATAGCAACACATCAGTGACGGGACACAACATCGCGCATCATAACCTCACATAGCGCAGCATGTCGGAGAGTACAGAAAGGAAATGTAACAAAAGACAACATGGTGAACAGTTAAGTTAAATATTGTAACCACATTTAACGCAAAATACCATAAAATATCAAAATATACATTTTTTTCGTTTAAAAACACCAATGTAGAATGCGCGCGGACGCAAATTTCCACAGGAACCGAGAACAGTCCTGCGAAAACCACCGTTTGCTCTTGTCACGACCACATGGACAGAGGAAAAGGGACGCCAACTGAAGCTTGCAATTCGCACAAAAGACTCCGTGGGGTTCACATGCAAAAAACAGCACCAACAACACACCTCAGAAAGGCACTGTTTACTTCCCCGCTCCGTCCCGCGCACGGCTGAGCGCGCGCGCACTGGTGCCGCTTACCGTCTGCTCTGTCTGGAATGTGGTACCCACTGCGCGCCTCAGCCTCTGAGCGCAGGAAGGTCTGCCGCCGCCGCCGCTGGAGCTCTGCAAGAAAACAACTCCCAGATCAGAGGGGTGAGGCCGAGAGGACTGAAGGAGGAGGCGGAGCTACCGTCTTGTATAGATCGGGGGCTCCACTCCATAGAGGGTGGGGAACGTGAGGAGGGGGATGCTCTGGCTATTATTTATTGCCCTGAGCGCTGAAAGGCATGGGGTTGCTGGCTGTGGGTCTCCTAGAGACAGCCGAAGCCCCTATAATTAGAGCCCTAAAGTTATAGGTAATAGTAGTGGCCCCAGGTTCCTCTGACGGGTGGTGGAAGGGGGACCTCCCCCATTTCAAAGTTACTGCTTCTTCTCCCTTTGGAATTTCATATGGCTAAGAGAGGAATTTTCAGTGCTGACCAAGAGGAAGGAGTATTGGCGGGAAAAAATACTAGTAAATAGACACCTAGTTGGATGTCAGTGGGAGACCCTTACTTAACTGCGGTTTGGATGGGCCTGGGGGTCTCGTGTGAAAGGGGTTCACACCAAAAGGCAGATACTTTTCTGAAACCTTACAAGAGTAGGACACGCAACGCAACACAATATGCAATAGGCGCCTGCGAGGTCCAGATGCAAACATCTGGTTTACTGAGGCGGCCAGCAGTGAGCACCTGAGAAGGCGTTGCCCCTCCCTGCTCCCCAGCCCTTTTTGATTGGGAAGTGTTTACCACCACGTCCTACATTCGAGTGCTGTGTATTTTTAGTGAGTTGTCTTGTCTCTTCAAAGGGCACCCGGATGCTTTTGTGAGTCACAACACTCTGAATTCTCAAAAAACACACGCTTTTTAAATCATTTTTTGTGCGCTTCTTTGAGCCCTGCCAACAACCAGCAGTGGTTGCCATGGCGATTGTTGCAGCCCATCGCAGTGACCAATGAGAGCAGGCAGTGATCTGCTCACAGGAATCTGTAATCAATACATAGGGCATGTCAAAACGGTATGTGCTTGGTGTAAGGTGGCTGCAGCAGAAGGCTCGTGCTCCTGTCGGAGAAGATGTGCCACGAGGCGGGTGGGCACTGCAGGCCTCATTAGATATGCCATGGTTTAGAAGCAGGTTATTGCAAGAGCAGGGCTTCAAGAAGTCTTTTGGAATGTCCGACTCGTTCAAATACTGAAATACCATTTCACACAATACCCACCTGTGTCTCCGCTGAACAGGATGGAGTCTATTGGCTTGGCACCCAGAAGTCAATTAGGGCTATGCCAGCCAATGCGTCACAAGGGGATGACTTAAATATACAGCACGCATCTTATTATTTAAAGATGATCATGAAATAAAGGACAATTAGTAAACATGTCTTGCTTGTGTTACTGTTTCAAACACAGCATAGTCCTTCAGGAACTAAAAATAGGAACCCGATGCAGGGTCGTCTCATCAGCATTATAGGCTCCCGGGCAAAGCAGTGCACTGGGCCCTACCTACACAACCACTCACTGGAATAAAAATGTAAATTATTGATAAAATAAAATTACATTTTTTGGTACCTCAAACAAAATCAGTGTTTTGACATTAAAAAAACATGCTGTATAGCAAAGATTAATCAATACAAACAATAATAATTATGTATAGATTAGCATGGGGCCCCTATGCTTGTGCCACCCCCACTCCACAATTGCCCAGCATGCCCATGCCTTAAGAGGGCATTGACCCGATGTTTGGATTAGCAAAAAGAAATTCAGACGTTCTCCAAAGATTCGGTGCAAAGGAAACCTTGCTGAAGTTTCTTGGCTTTTAAAAATGATTTGCACTATATAAATGGCTCCAATTATTGTACAACCATCGTGTCGCCTACGCCTCAACCTTAAAAACATAGGGGCAGATTTACAAGCCCCTGGCAGCACTTTTGCGCCGCCGTTGCGTCACTTTTGTGACGCAGCGGCGCCGCGAACAATGTGGCCAATTTACAACGTGACGCATCTAGGGAGATCCATCACTTTGTAAAGCCCTGCGTCACATTATACCTGCATCAGGTATAATGTATGCAGGGTGGGCGTTCCCAAGCAGGAAAGCCTTGTAAAAGTGATGCAGTGAAATCTACAATATTTCACTGCCCCACTTCTAGGAAGCCACTGCGTTAAAACCTTACGCCTGCTTGAAGCAGTTATATGGCGTGAATCAGTACAATAAGTATAGGCCTCAACATGCATTGCTGGAGTTGCGTCGTGCTTGTAACACGACTTCAGCAATGCGTGCCTTTTGGGCCAACAGATGTTTCAGAATTTCTGACGCATCTGTGAATCCTTGCACCATGGTGCGCCGTATTATAAACCTGGCGCATCCATGGTGGCGCAAGGTTATCGTAGGCTGGTGCAGGGAAAAAGACGCGTCTCTCCTGAAGCATCAGTTTCTTGTAAATCTGCCCCATTGTTCAGTTTCCTGCAAGGAGACAAGCTTGTTGAGGGTGCGCTGTCATGGATCATACCTTGTTGAAGGTTGGAGGAGGGGGTTGGTCAAATGGAAGATTTGCAAGTTCTTCTTCCAGCCCACATAAGGCGGAGGTACTGGGGTGAGTGTTAAATTTCCCGAGCACTGGCAGATGTAGCTATACAAAGTCCTTTCTAGAAGGTCCACACCCATTAAGTCAATGTGGTGGTTCATAGTTTATCTGCCAACTCCACCTTTACGGCTGTAAAACGACCACCTGCACCTTTGCAAAAAGACACATTTATTACTGCAGTGCTGGTCTGCCATATGGGACACAGGCAAACCTCCATCTGGCTGAGGCTCAGGGCATTGCTATTAAGAGCAGGTAACAGAGTGATTTTCGGATACCCAGCTTGACCAACACCTCAGAGAGACAAACACAATTTTTCTAGTTGCTTAGGTGCTTTATAATACATTTTGCAACCCCAAATCCTCCTTGGGAGGACTCAATCAGCAGACTCAATCGATTTGATATAGGGGTGATATGAAGACATTTCTTTAAGCTCCCAGTTCCTCACTGGCAGTGGCGTAACACAGGCCACCGTAGTGCGGGGGCCCACAAGCTCCAGGGTCCCCCTCAGCACAGTACTCTGGATGTAGAGATGCCAATTGAGTCCAGAGGGAGCCCCTCCGCAAACCTTGCAGGAGGGCCCCCTCAAGCCCCCTCAAGTTTTATTACGCCAGTGGATACTTCTACTCATTGCCACTTAAATATGAAAGCAAATAAAGCCTCTTCTTTTACCCTCACAGGATTGATACATGATTTTTTTCAATGTGGAATTCTGCATTGGATTACCCGTTTTCAGTGAAATCACTTGTAATTTTCCCTTGATTGAACTGACTTCTAACAGCAAATTACCTGGCAAATGTGTCTTAGTGAGCACTGTCATTACCATAGCACAATGGTCAGAAACCTCCAAATTTCTTTTTTCAAGTGTCACTCTGCCTAACTTGCCTGCAGTCATATTGAAGTTGTTGGGTCCATACAAGGATTTGTTGGGGCAATTTCACTAATATCTCATGCAAGTCAGCACATCAACCTATGCTATGGGTTGTGCTGCATGAGAAGGAGAGCAGAGCATCAATGTTCCCTCTAATATTTTTCCTCAATGTGTTGTAATAAAGATGCTCTGTGCTCCGCAGATAAGGATGTGTGCACTGAAGACAGTCAACAACTTAGGGCCTCATTACGATGTCGGTCGGAAGAGCTCCGAATGACATTCGGATTTACCTAATCCATGTCTGACTGACTCCCTGTTTCTGACCGACTCAGAAACATTTCCGACCAACCAATTATGATGGAAGCTAACAGTTTGGTCTTTCCGACTCGGTTCCGACCGGCATTCAAAGAATCGGAGTCAGTCGGAGCCAATCCTACAAGTCTATGGATCGCGTTTCCAACTGACGCAGTACAATGTCGGATTTGGACAGCCTTTCCGAATCGGTTTGTCTGACACAGAACAGCTGTCAGAAACGGACTTTGGGGGCCTGTAGCAGGTCCCCTTCACCCAGAGGCCTCCGGTTGGGGCCCATGGGGATACCCATGGGATCCCCCCATGCAACCATGCACAGTGTGGCAGGCACCATGGGGTGCCTTCCACAGGGTGCAAAGTTTTCCACACCCACCCGTTTCTTCAATGGGAGCCTGTGTATTTGGTCGGAAACAGGCTCCCATTGAAGTCTATGGGAGTCCGACCGAACGGTGTTCGGAAACATCCTAATAGGTCGAAATCCCCGAACCCAAATCGTTCAGAATGCTTTCTGACCGACATCGTAATGAGGCCCTTAATATGCAAGTTTATGAGGGTGAAAGCTACCAAAATCAGCAGACTAGTAAGAATGCCATGGGCCCTAATGCAAACCAGAAAAAAAGTATCCCACTCCTCACCTCTAGGTTGATATTAATAGATACCTATTACTGGGGTGCAGTGGGCTTCTTGAAGCCTGAGACATGGAAGTCACTGCATCTTGTGCCCTAGTCATTCGGCCTATAATTCCTGCTATCTTCATGCCACTCATATCTCCTCCTCACACCTGTTCTTATACTTGTCCACTTACACTTGATCTCCTAATTTGACCTTATCCCCTTCCTTCCTTTTTTAGTTTTTTCTTCTGTCCTAGCTCCTTTTTGCACTCCCCACTTTTTCTTCTCTATTTCCTCTCTGCTTCAATTCTCCCTCATTCTGTGTCCTCGCTTCAATCTATGTCCTATCCTTCTCTCTCATACAAAGTCCCTCTAATCTCCCTGTTCTCTCTCATTCCACTCTTACTTTATCAAATCTATATCTTGATTATGCTTCTCTCTCGATCATCTTGTTCCCCTCCCCATCTCCAACCTCCCTGTGTGTCACCTCTTGGTCAACCTATCCCCTTTTGGTTGTTTTTTCGTTGTTCTCTTCCTTCTTTCTTTTCACCCCTTTCTCCTCTCCTTTCAATATTTCACTGACCTTTCTTTCTTTTCCTCTGAATTTCTTGCTTTTTGACTTCTGTTTTCAATCTCACTTCCATGGCTAATCCTCTCCTTACAGGTCTCTTTTTCTCACTGCACTCATATCTACTCTCTCACTAATTTCTTTACTCTTCATCTTTCTATTATGTCTGTCCTTTCTACTTTTCTGCTTTCCTATCCAGGATCTTTTCTTTCGTTCCAATCCCCATTCATATCTTATCTCCTTTTCTCCACTCTCATATCTCTCTTTTCAATCTGTCTTTCCTATCTCATTGTTTATGTTCTAACATTGGCTTTCCTCTCCCATTATTCTCTCTACTTCACATCCCATGTGCAACCCTCCATTCTTTCCCTCCTTAATATCTCACCTCCATAGCTGCACTCCTCCTCCTAAACTCATTGTATCCACCTCTATTTCATTACGCCCTTCTGTTTACCTACATTTCTACTGCCTTTTTGCATCATCCATCATCTTCCACACTGCACCTTATCCTCTTTTTTACCTCATGACAAGCTCCTGCACAAACCCATTGAAAGAATGTTTGCCTCTGCTCCGCTATAGCCTCTGTTCTGAGTATTACCTGTGCCTGCCTGAGTTTGGTTTCAGTCTCTGTGGCAATGACCCTTCTCCAACCTCTCCCTGAGGAACAGACAAAACAGAGCCAAAACCAGGGAGACACCAGCAAAAATCTTAGCAAAATCTTGGGTTGCTTGTGCTCTGGTTCAGGGAGGACCTGGCCTGGCAGTGTGACTGAACTGTTCCTATTAGAGTAGGGTCAAGACTGACTTCCATATGGTTGGGTCTAAACTGGGTTGGCATGGTGGACAACAGCAATGGGTTGGAATGCTACATGCAGTGATTGCCAGTGGTTAAAAATATTACGAACATCCCTCCCGATACGTTTTGTGTTTCAGATGTTAAATAAACTGCAACCAGTGCAGAGAAGACTGGGCCTTTCACGCCTAGCTCGTGGTGCCTTTGCACTAGCTTCAGTAAAACTAGCCACACACCTGACTAAAACCATGTTAACATCATAGGTGGGACTTGCTATCCCCACTTTCCCACTTGCCTGACAGCCTCTGGAATCCTCACAAGGTAATGGGGCAGGCGGCCTTGGCCAGGCCAGGTGACATCACCCTTGCTACTGCTAAGAAGCCCGCATTCACACCTCACCACTTGTGATCGCTATAGAGCAGGAACACTGATACGATTGTTTGGTCCTCTTGTATTTATATAGTGCTTAATACTCTGGACAAACCTTTGATGTATTCTGATTTGCCTTGTGATTCTGAGCTCCCCTTTGGACTGCATGGTTGATAAGGATATTGGATGTAGTGTGGCCTACATGGGAGATGTTGGGTGAGGGGCATGAAGTTCAAAGACATGATTCAAACATGATTCTGTGTACATCAGTGCAAATAAACATGAGGTGCCACAGTAAGTGAAAATTGACCTGCCATTTTGATAAAAACACTAATGTGCAATTGAGTGCATTGGCACAGTTACATTTTTAGACACCCCTGAAATGTTAGGTGTTTGTAAATTTCATGATTTACCACTCTTCAAGAGCCGTAACTGAATGATAGCTGTTGGAGCAAGTTTAGACCTTCTTTACAATTCAAAACATATCTACAGAAATTTGGCATGCTCAATGCCAGACGCAAACCATTTTTCTCTCTTCTTCATGGGCCCCTTCTCTTTGGCATCTTCATTGCCTTCTAATTTTACCCAGTGCAGCAACATTTGCTCTGTATTGGTCATTTGGTAACCTTATGTTCGCTTGCAGGAAGAAAGCAAATCACCCGTTTAGAGATTCTGATCCAGATTCATTAACACTTTGCACTAGTTTGCATCAAAAAAGTGGACCAACCCCAGCACACAGTGTTGTGGTGGGATTTACTTACCAACACAAATGTGAGAAAGTTCCCCACAGTAATGCACAGTAGCATAATGCCCTACATTGCACTACCTTACACCAAGGGGACGTACCATGGGTGGTATACAGACATTTGTAAGCAACCACCCATGGGTTTTGAGGCAAATTCCTACCTAATAACGTTTATAGATAGGGATTTGAACCAAAAATGGCATCTCTTCAAGGCACACTGTTACAGTGGAGCAACTTTTAAAAATCTCCATATTTTCCAAACCTTGCAAGCATGTTGCACTGTACAGCACACATACAGTGGGAAACATCTTAAATGATAGTTTTTGTACTGGGAGGATCATTTTCCAGTGCAAAACCTATGCTTGCAGGAATGTTTACATCCTTTTACTAAGGTCAGGGCCACTGGAATTATACGATTTTTACGTCTGTGGCCTTTTCCACATGAGTATGGATTTGCCAAATGTGCCTCATATTCCACCAACTGCTGTAAAATCTGCAGATTTTAACCTCAAAACATTATTTATAACTTGAATTGAATAAAAGTGACCAAAACTGGGACTACCTGCATTGCTATGAAGTGGAAGACCCTTCACAAAGGTTGACTGGTCACCTTTTTGTTGCTAATTATTGCATTTGGGTCTTAAATTGGTACTAATAAGGTGAGACATTTGCCCAGACTGAGTTAGTATGTGTGAAAATGACAAAATAATAAAGTAAAGCTATCACAAAATGCACCACATTGCACTGCATAGGGTGGAAGTTACCAATGTATAATTCAGCCCTGCCACAAAAGTTGGTCCTCGCTTGCCACATAATTCCAGTGGCCCTGACTATGGTGCATGATAGAGGTGGGTTTTGTAACAAATTAACAGGGACAGCTGAGCCAAGGGTCGGCTCTGGCTCTTAAGAGCCCGTACAAGAGCTGAGCCTTGACATTACATGACAATCATGCAGCACTAATCATGTTAGAGTATGGTAAGGTGTCTTCAGAATTCAAAAACCTAAAACGCGTAAGCACCTACCTTGGTACATAAGATTATGGGAGAAGCATTCATTAAAAGTGAGAGTTTTTAAACATGAACTGAGAAACGTTCCTGTTCTCCCACCCCCAAGAGAATGCTATTAGCCAACTAAAGGGCAAGTCAGGGCACATGATCATGTGTATCCTATATGTGGCCTAGGTTATAATTGAAGATGAAGCAGCTTTATAGGCTATTAAATCAAACACATGAGATGTTTTGTACAGTGCACACCCTGAACTCACGTTTGAAGATGCCCTCATATGAGCTTAGGACCAAAAAAGGAGGATCGGTTAAAAAGTGTATGTCCACACTTTAAGATGAAAGTTTCATTTTTTTGCAGTTTTATAAAGCAAACTTGACCAGAAAGTGTTGGCCTGCCTTACCTGAGAATGGAGACTGGAGCCAGTTTCCCTAATTCCAAAGTCAGCAGCACTGGCGGTAATGGCACACCCTCACCCTCTCATTGTGGCGTGAAACACAGTTGCCTGTGTTTTGGTTCACACTGCCTGCTATGGGCCTCCTGAAACACTGCTTTTAAATCAAAGAAGCAGCCCCTTTGCCATTTTATTGATTTACTGGACCTCTTGGTGCGCCCTCTGCCACAAAAAGGGACGTTTTCACGCTACCCTATTGTTAAGTATTTAGGTCCTCACAAGCAGCCTATAGGGAACATAGCAGAGTACTACCATATCTACCAAGGGATGCCAATTATGCTCTTTTCTGAAGTGCTGTCGCACAATATGACTGCCTCGTGCCACTGACACATCATTGCACCAAAGTGTATAGGGGCTACATCAGCTTCGCATATGTCGTGTATTGGAAGGAATCTATTCAGTACAAAATATTATGCATAGGCTTACTTTTTTTTTTTTTTTTGGTGTAAGACTTTATTTGCAGTTGCCAAAAATACATTGCATTCTGTTACAACCCGGAGGTCCGTCGTCTTTCACACAATAGTTCACCTTCATTGTTACACAGCTCTTCAGCCGACAACCTTCCGGTCCGGCAGCATTTGTCGACAGTTTACATAAGGCATTTGCATAATTTGTATAGTCTTACTTTTATATATTTCTTAACAAAACTTTAGACTCATAAGATTAGATGTTTACTGGCATCAAAGTCAATGTACGTTCAGCACCTCACGCTGGTCGGGATTCCCGGGCATTTATCCTAACCCCTCTTGTCCCCAAGTCCTACAGGAACTCAGATACGTTCGTGTCCCAGTCCTCCTCCTGACTCCCCTCATTGACCTCCCAGTGCATCAGTCATCCATCCCTTCCTCATCCCCTGAACTATCTATATCTTCTTCAGGAAGAGGTTCGCACAGATCTCCCTTATAACTGTTCCTTGGTTGCCAGATCTTATTCCATTTGCGAGGGTTAGCTCTCAATTTATATACTGCTCGCTCAATCATCATAAGTCTGTCCATAGTCGGTGTCTCTGCCACTCCCCATTTCTGCGCTATGTCCCGCTTGGCAACCATGACCCCAACCGTCACCCATTGCTGCCCCTGACGCGTCAGATCACTCCTTCCCCACACATTCAACAGGCATACCCGTGGGTCTGGTGTAAGTGATGTTTCTAGAGTTTGGGAAATGGTGCGCATGATTTGTCGCCAGTAGTCAGTGATAATCGGGCAACCCCAAAGTGTGTGTATCAGTGTCCCTTCATCTCCACAACCTCTAAGGCAGTTCGGGTGATCTGCCCTGTGTATTTTATGCAGGGTGGTTCTAGTGTAGTAAACTCTGTGCAGTATCTTAAATTGCACCAATCTAAATCGGGCCGAAACGCCTGCTTCTCGCGGCGATGCCAGCGCGGCGTTCCAGTCTGTCTCCTCCATGGCACCTAGCTCATCCTCCCATTTCTCTTTTAGTTTAACTAGAGGGTCTGGTAGATTATTCAGTAGTTTTCGGTAAGTGAGGGACATGGCGCCTGTTTGCATAAAGTCAGTGAGCAGACGGTCCTCCAACGGTGAAGATTCCGGGATTTTCGACCCTGGCTCGATGGCTGCCATCAATGCATGCCGTATTTGTATGTATCTGTAGGTTTCATTGGGGCCCAGTTCATACTGCTGCTGTAGGTGTGAGAAAGAGACCATGCCGTCACTGGTCCATAAATCTCCCACTGTTGTGATTCCAATATTATCCCATTGGGTACATCCCTTACTAAATCTCAGGCAGGCTAGTTGTTTGGCGTCCCACAATGGTGTAAGTTTAGTTATAACCCCTCTCCATTTGAGTCGTGTCTGTGCCTTATGCCAGAGCATCACAGTGTGTTTGGTTGGGCCTATTAGCTTCGCTGTGAGACCTTGGTTATATAGTGGGGCCAGCAGGCTGTGTGTACCTAGTTGTGCTCTGTCTGCTAGATATGCCGGGTTGTCCTGTGGGGCGTGGATCCACTGATTTATCACCTTAAGTTGCGATGCCCAATAATACAACTGTATATTCGGCAGGGCTATCCCCCGTCATACCATCCTCGATTGAGTTTTATATGCGCAACCCTGGCCGGGCGCTCCCCCCATAACAGACCTGTCACCACCGCCGTCACTCTCCGGAAATAAGAAGGTGGTACCACAACTGGAGTGTTCTCTAGTATATACAGGAGACGTGGTAACGCCATAATTTTAAACAATGCCGCTCGCCCCAGCAGCGTTAGAGGGAGGGCTTTCCAATGTCTCACGTCTGCTTTCAAGCGAGTGAGTGGCGGTAGTATGTTCTGCTCAAAGAATACCTCTTCGTCTCGAGTGACGTAGACGCCCAGATATTTAAACGAGGTGTTTGCTATCGTCAATGGGCAGTCACTAGGAAGGTCCAGAGCAGGACCCTTTAATACATAGATGACCGATTTTGTCCATTTAATCGTATAACCAGAGTTTATTCCATGTGTATCACATAGTGCCAATAACTTCGGGATGCCGGCCTCCGGGTCAGACAGATATATTAGCATGTCATTGGCATATAGGGAAACTCTATCTTCCCAATTGTCTCCCCAATGCACTCCTTTTAATAATGGGGTAGTCCTAAGGACAGTGGCCAGTGGTTCTAGGACCAAAGCGAACAGTAGGGGGGAGAGTGGGCAACCCTGCCGTATCTCTCTGGCTAGAGGGATTTCTCGGGAGATGAGGCCATTTGCAGCTACGTGTACGACAGGATTCGCGTACAATAGTCTTATCCAGGAGATGAACCTAGGGCCGAAGCCCATATGGGCTAACACTGCGAAGAGATATTGCCATTCCATCATATCAAACGCCTTCTGGCATCTAATGATAGTATGGCCGCCGGTTCTGTCAGCATGGGGGCTCGCGCTAGTGCTCCGTGCACGCGTCTGAGGTTCAATGCCGTGCTTCTATGTGGCATGAAGCCCGACTGGTCTGGGTGAATCAGGTGTGAGAGGTGGGGCATCAGTCTGTTGGCCAGCATTTTTGCCAAAATTTTTGCTTCTGCATTAAGAAGTGAAATCGGACGGTATGATGTGCATTCAGTGGGTAACATACCCGGTTTCGGAATGGCCACGATGGTCGCCATCCGTTGATCTAGGGGCAAGGTTCCCCTCACTTGACTCTCCATATACATGGCCAGCAGGGGTTTGCTCAGTACGTCTGTCATAGTCTGAAACCATGCAATCGGGATCCCATTGGGGCCCAGCGCCTTGCCCGTGCGAAGCGCATTGATTGCCGTTTGTATTTATTCCACCGATAGGTCTGCCTCTAGCTCGTCCACAGCCTCCTGTGGCAGAGTCGCGGTTTGTACAGTACTAAGCACCGATATTGCCGCATCCGCTGTGACTTCTACTTCTGGGGTATATACCCCTTGAAAGTGATCAGCTAGGATTTCTATAATTTCGGAGGGGTGTGAGTGTAACATCCCCTCTGCGTCTCTTAATTGCAATATGTTTCTGCAGCCTTCCTTTTTTTATCTAGCCATGCCAGGAGTTTACTGGTTTTGTCCCCTATATCATACACCCTGTGCGCTGTCGCCTCTATGTTCTCAACCGTCTGACACCTAAGGTGGTTGTCATGTAATTGTTGGCAGAGGTGAAGCGTGTGAAGCGTATCCTCTGTTGGGTTTGCCATGTGGTCCACATTAGCCTTTTCTAGTTTTAGTTCTAAATCTATCAGTTCCTTTTTTTGCATACGTCTGTGCCCTGCTATTGTCGCAATCACCTGCCCTCGTAGCACTGTTTTATAGGCCTCCCATAAGGTCGTGGGGGATGTTACAGAATCTATATTTTCTGTAAAGCAGTACCTGGTCGTCTTTTTCAATTCCTTACGGATGTGCAGTACCCTAAGATACCCTGGGTAAATGGGATATACTCTTTTGCGTGTTCTTTCAGAGCATGACAAGCTCAGCGTTAGAGGAGAATGATCTGAGATATCATGTCAATTATCGTGAGGCGACCCTCTCCCAATGTAAGGAAATAGTCAATACGGGATAGGCTGTTATGGGTTGCTGAGTAATAAGTGTATTGTTGGCCTTCAGGGTTAAGACATCGCCATATGTGGAGAGGTGTGGCTCACTGGTTAGAGGCGGCAGACCCGAGTGCAGAGAACGGCCCGGGACCAGGGTTCGATTCCCGACGCGGCAGGGTCTTGGACCAGGATCAGCGGACTGATAATTCTCGCATCGGTGCCTACTCCGACCAGGGAGCACACTCGGCAACTCTGGGCATTAGCTTGCCTCATCTCCACAACGGCCCCACACAAACGCCGGGGATGCCTGGTTTCACCTTGGAGACCCCCAGGAGGGATTATCTCACAGGGAAAGCCAGGACGGGTTCCCCAGCGGTCTATAGCGCTACGAGGCCTCCGGGTAGCAGTGCGCTTTACAAGACACAACAATTTACAATTTACAATATGTCCTGTAGTCCCTGCGCCTCCATGAATTCACTGAAGCGGGACGGGCCAGGCGTCTGTGTCCGGACTGGAAACCTATCCTGTGTATTATGAGCCACTGCGTTAAAGTCTCCCCCCACTACAAGATCTCCCTCCGGGAGTTCCAACAGGAACTTTCCCAAGTCTGGAAGTGCAGCCGCATATAGCGCCGGTGGAATGTAGACAGACACTACGTTGAGGAATTTTTCTTCCCATTGCCCACATGCTGCTGCAAAGCGGCCGTGATCATCAGTTTTGGTGGTCTGTAGTATGAACCGGGATGTCTTCTTCATTAAAATGCCTGTCCCCCGGGATCCCGAAGTGAAGTCTGAGTGTACTACCATGCGGTAACCTCGCCTGTCTAGTGCCTTGCTGGCCTCGCCCACTAGATGTGTTTCCTGAAGAAGGATCAGATCGTGATTTATCCTTCTGATGCCCTGCAGAACCAACCCTCTCTTTATCTTGTCTCCCAGTCCCCTCACATTCCATGACATCAATTGCAGTGGAGTTACCGGCCCGAGTGAGGACTCCCCTCTATGATATCAGTCTGTGCATCTTGTGCCATCGCTTGTTTGTAAAGAGGGACATGAACCCGTATGTAACGGCACCAGTATTCCTGGCCTATGCCCATCCACATGATCGTTATTTCTTGCCTGTAGTGACTGGCCTATTTGTACTTTGGACTGATGCCGTCGTGTCCGGCGTGTGTTGACCAGCACATTACGCCGTGTGTTGTACCTCGCATAATCTTTAAGAGTCAAACAGTTCAAACAATTAAACTTTGTTACCCCCTTTCCCCTGAATTCCCCCCCTCCCTGCCCCCCTGCTACACGGACTTTGAACTGCCTGCCACCCCAACTTAGCAGAGTGCTTAACCCAACCCACATAGAAACACAAAGTTACTTGCTCGTTGGGGGTGAAGAACACTCCGGAGTCAGCGACCCCTCTTACCCTCCTCGGAGGGCCTCAGCCCAGTGTCCATGGCAGCCCACCCGACATTTCCATGACTAATAAATGTTCCATACCCACCGTACTGTTATTCTGCCATCTCTATGTCCCCGTTAACACTGTCTCTCGTTGGCGAGCGCCTCGCCTCCTCTGGTCCCACCGCTTGGATGTCCGCGCGGTCACCCGTACGTTGATCGTTAGTGTTCCTGCCCGAGCGGCGGGGTTGAGAAGTCGGTCTCCAGCCGTCTAGCCAGTCTTGGGCTACTTCTGGATCGTCGAAAAACCATGTCCTGTTTTCCGCCACCACCCGCAGTTTAGCTGGGAACAACATGGAGTACGGGATCTCTCTTTGTCTTAGTTCTTTTTTAACTTCCAGAAACGTCCTCCGTTTGCGGGCCACCTCCGCTGTATAGTCCGGGAAAAAGGCCAGAGTGGAGTTCTGGATCTTCACTGGAGGGGATACCCTCGCTGCCTGTAGGATGGCATCCCTGTCCCAGAAGTTAAATAGTTCCGCCAGAATAGGTCTTGGAGATGCTCCCGGTTTTTGCCGTCCTCCCGGCACCCTATGCGCCCTCTCGACCGAGAAGAAGGTCGACAGACCCTTAGGTTGGAGTTTTGACTTAATCATGTCTTCCACGAAGAGATCAGTTGCTCTGGTACCCTCAGATTCAGGAACTCCGAGGATTCTTATGTTGTTTCTTCGGGAGCGCCCTTCTTGGTCGTCCAGCTTTTCTTTCAGCGCTTTATTTTCTGCCGTTATTTTCTCTATCGCCGTTTGTAGTTCAGACACATCCTCCAACAATGATTTCGTGACCAGTTCCAGCGACCCCACTTTTTCAGCCATTTTATGGAGATCTGCTCTTATGAGAGTTATCTCAGTGGAAATGGAGCCCACAGTGATCTGTACCTGCGTTAGTGTCCGCATCACATCGTCCAGTGTCGCTTTTTTTACCCCTGCGCCGTCTGCCGTCCTCGTGGCGTTTAATCTTCCGTCCGCTGGGGGAGAGGCATTTTTGTCGCAGGCGTATCGTTCGATACGAGTTTGTGTTGTGCCACTTTTGGAGCCTTTACCCGCCATAGTGTCTATTATTTCTCTACTGCTTATCAGTACCAATTTGTATTTGCGAGGGACTGTCCAGGGGGAGGGGGGTGCAGCCGTGTTTTCCCCATTTAGTCATCACTCAGGCTCATACCCCGCACTCCTACGATGATCCAGCCGGGTCTCGGTTGAGGCAGGCTCCACACGTGTCTCACTCAGACCTCTATGGTACCTCAGCGTAGGCGCTCACGGCAGTTATCTGGTCTTTCCTGCTTGTCACGTGCGGCTATGTAGCAGCGCTCCTACTCAGGGCCGCGTGGCGTAGGGCAGAGGCGCTCCTGGTGATGGCACCTCTCGTCGCTGTCTCTACCGGGACTGCGCCCCGTAGCTATATTTAATGATGCTTAGTTGTTTGTTCGGGGCATTTGCGCATCCCGGCGCCTCCGCGGCTCCCTCCGATTGTCTGCGCTGTGTGCTCTGGTTACGCCACCGATGTCACTGATCCACAGGGCTTATGTTAGTTCTGACCGGGCCGGTCAGTAGGGCCCCATCAACTCGCGTCGGTCACTGCTGTCCCCAGGTTCATGCCCGTTTTCGGAGCCGCAAATGCCACTAGATCCCGCACGCCACTCAGCCAGGTTCAGTGCGGAGGGAGGGGGGATCTCTCTGAGTCTGTTCGCCACCTACGCGGTCTCCGGTCCTGCTCCGATGTTCACCTGCGTCAGCACCCGACCGTCCGGCCTTGTCTTGTTTCTCTTCCGTGTGTTGGCGGTGGCTCTCTCCGCTGTCCCACCGCCGATGGGTCGCTACCTGTCGTGTCACTTCTCCGCCTCATTCAGGGTCGCCACTGCAGTCTTGCGGGTCGCCGCGATCTCCACTCTCCGGTCACCGGGCACTTCCGGTTCTTCCTTACCGGCTTGATGGCACTTCCGGTCGGCTTCTCCGATCACTGGAGTCCCCTGATCCTGGTCAGCTCCCGGGCCGTTGGGACACTCGGTTGTATCTCAGCCGTCCGATGTCGGATTTGTGTCGGCGTTCCTGCCGCCAGGACTGCCCGGTCCTAGGCATTCGGTCCCTCCTTTAGAGTTTGAGATTAGCCACGGATTAGGCTACGGATTTTAGGAGAGGCCGCTTCTCTCTCGGAGCTGGTCCTCTAGGCTGCCGCCATGCTCGGCTGCTAGCCACGCCCCTCGCATAGTCTTACTTTTAAACGTTTCGCACTTTGTAGGTTTAATCTACAGTGCAGCACACATACAAAGTTAGAAAAGTTTGAATAAAAGAAACATTTTCTCTTTCTTTGCAACTGACTCTAGAAGGTGTCTTTTTTGACTCAAAGCCCTGTGTATAATAACAGGTAGGGCTTTGAGTAAAAAGACATGGGTAGGTTGTATGAGAAAACCCCCTTGACGCAAAGTAGTGTATAGTAGCACTTAGTAATATTTAGCATTTTTTTAGGCAACTTTCCATCACAGAATAAGTTTTGCGCTGGACAGAAAATGTCAGATCAACATTTTGGATTGGTTTACAGCATCGCAAAGTGTTAATAAATCAGTGCCTTTGTTGATATCCTGGAACTAGGGCTATATTTTTGCTTTTAAGGACACTCTGAAACTTCCTGTCTAGTAGCAGTAGGCACTTTTGCCTACCACTGTCTCAATATTGAGTAAGATTCCTTTCCTAACCACAAACAGCCGGCCAAACATTATTCTTGGCCAGGTAACATGTTGCATCCAGCCTCACCAAACCTGCTGCTGGTATGTCGCGCCCCTTTTATGACCCAGCGGTGGGCTTCAGCCAGGACTCGTAGTCAGATTACAGGCAAGAATGGTCTCTTGACTCTTCCACCAATACCTTTTTATTCATAATGATTGTTAGCAGCCATGGATGTGAGTAAATAGGTAAACAGCAAACTCTCCGGCAGTGTCCTCATCCCAGGCACTTGTGTGGATTTAGAGTATTAAGTGCACGTAAAAGGTGTGAAATTAAGAGTTCTGGGAACGGAAACCATCCCCTAATTCACATTCACACCAGCGCCTAATGAGTCTCCTGAATTAGGTAATAATATATTTGGTTGGAAGTTTGATTCTTTCACCCACAAAATCAATGTAAAAACACAACCTGAATGCTTTTATTTAGGACCAATATAGGGGAAAGAAATACAGTTGGCATCACATATAAAGTGTTACTATCCCTCTTTAATATACTTCAGATAGTCAATTAGCCAATGTATAAATGTAATTGTAGCAGTTGAAGGGAGTGAGTGTCTACAGGGATCCCAAGATATGCCTACGATCCTAGTGATGAAGCCAGGCTTAGAATGTAAGCTGCTTGTTATCACAACTTATAGTGACTAGAATAAGAGAGTAAGTTAGAGTTAGGCTGAGTGGGAGCCCTGCAGTAAATCAGTCATGCTCCCACCCTACTAAACTTGCTGTTCCTTTGCTCGATTTAAAGTTGAAGGAACACCTGCTTCACACCGGCAGAGCCTCAGCTGGCTCTACCAGTGTGAACTTTTGATATGACTGCCTGTCTGCCACAGGGCATCAGGTTATAGTGGCAGCCACTATGCCTTGATTAGGGCGTGGCAACCAGCACTAGATTGGTCTGCCCTGGACGGCCATGTGGGGCATGGGGATTGCCGGCAGGGAGACCAACTAATGACTCCAACTTACTGGAAGAAAACTCCCAGCATGTTATGTCCAGTGGCTTTTTTAAGTTAACAAGAAACAGACCCATCATCTTGAAGTTTGTTTCTTAGAGAAAAAACTTTTCTTAGTGGGAGCATTGCCCACATGGGACCTGCTTGTCAACGTTGAGTGCATTCAGTGGAGTTGCCAACGCACAGTAACATTTCTTGCGAGGAATGTGCATGCGCGGGAACCTGCGCATGTGCATTTGGCTGGAAGAAGTCAGCGCGACAGCAGAAGAGGGAGCCCCGGGATGCCGCATATCAGGTAAGTCCTTTTTAATTTACTTTTACTCTATTTAACATTAAATTAGGCATTATGAAGAGGGCGGCAGGGAGGCGGGTGGCGGGCAACTTCGCTCCATCCACGGAGTGTGCGTATTGTTGCCTACTACGCCTACTTTGCAAATCGCGAAGTAGGCAACACTACGCACACTCCGTGGACGGAGCGAAGCACTGCGCCCAGGGTTAATATAAACCCCTGATTGATTGATTGAAACAGTGCCTTTTTCCCGGCATCTAAGCTTTTAAAGCACTCTGCCTTGTCTTCAAATCACTACACGGAAAGGGCCCCAGATCCCTACAAAAAATGTTTCCTGGTACACCCCCACCAGAACTCTCCGATCCACCTCAGCCTGCCTTGTGTCGGTACCCAGATTTAACAAGGTAAGGACCGGAGGAAGATCCTTCAGAGTGGTCGCCGCTAAACTTTGGAATAGTTTGCCGGTCGACATTCGCCAAATTCCACAACTCCTTCCATTCAGAAAGTGGATTAAAACTTGGCTCTTCCCCTAATCCCCTCACCTCTAATCCCTAAACAACCTTCCGTCTCTTTCCATTTTAGGAGTAAGCTCTCAGCGCCAGGATACCTGCCAGGTGACAGTTGCGCTCTACAAGTGTTTTAAATAAATACATAAATAAATAAGATAGTTGCTACAGAAAGATCATTTTTGTAATGAATCGTTATTCCCAAACATTCAACCTGTTTATTGGGGGTTTTATGGAGTATTCATCCATGCCTCAGGGGGGCCTCCTGTAGAGTTGGGCAGCTTTCATGGTGCTACTGTGGGATTCTTTGGCCAAAATGCAATTTTTTGAGCCTCTCTCCAGCCAGGTACATAGTGGAATATTTTCAGAATGTGATTGTCAGGAGTTGCGACTCATGACTCATTGTTTAAAGCATCAGAGATATACAAACATGCTTTCCGCTCAGAATTTCTTTTTTAAACACCTATATTCCAAAAACTACCAAATGGATTTATACCAAAACGATTAAAGCATGTGCCAGACTAAAGTACTACTTACGTGTTAAGTTTGACGTTAATCTTGTTGGGCTGTAGGGTTGAGCGAAATTTCCTATGTGAGCTCTCATTGGAAAAAAACGTATTTTTTCAACTCCTACTTAAGCGCTATCTATCTATCTATCTATCTATCTATCTATCTATCTATCTATCTATCTATCTATCTATCTATCTATCTATCTATCTATCTATCTATCTATCTATCTATCTATCTCTCTATATATATATACATACATATATGTATACATACGAAACACTTGGGGGTTGCTGGCATGCTGTGAATAAACACCTCAAGAAATGCGTATTGGAGTGGACTGAAATTATTGCAGAATCTGTGGGTGCGGGAAGAATCCACTACGGGGAACAGGTGTTTGAATTTGAAATGTCTAGGCTCTGCCGTACTCCTTCGCACCGCCGGAGAGCGCCCAACTGGTCAGGAAAGGGGGCCACATTGAAAGGATATATATATATATCTAAATATTACCTACTGGCGGTCGCCAGTAGGTAGTTATAGTTAGGATTATTTTCAATGCAAAATCTCAACATTCTATTGTGAATAACTTTGGCGCCGGTTGAGTAATCTGCCTGAAAATGTCCTCAAATTTGCCTCGCGGCGCCCCGGTCCTTCCCTGAAAGTTTGGGGGGGATTTGTCAAGCATGGGCCGAGATAAAAGGGGGGTCCCAAAACGTGTTTTCCCCATGTTAATTTCCATAGGGCGGTCAACCTCACTTTTAGCCCGAACGGCTGAATGGATTTCCACCCAACTTGGCAAAATTGTAGGGACTGGTAGCCTGATGTGCCTTTGCTATGTCTCAAGATATGTGCTCCAGTGAATTTTGAGTAATTTAGGTTAAAAAAAATATATATATCTATGGCCGCGCTCCGGTACGCGCACCGGGGAGCGCTCCGGGCGCGCTACGCGACTTACGCGCAGAAAGCTGATTGGCTCTCGGGTGTCTGTAAACATTCGAAACAGTCCGGAGCGGCCGCCATCTTGTGTCTCGTAAGATCGAGACACAAGAGGAGGCAAAAACAAAGGGGAAAATGACCATAAGGGGGCAGAGTAGACCCCCCCCCCCTGATCCCCTAGGTTTGATGTGGGGGGAGCGCCCGGTACGCGCACCGGGGAGCGTACCGGGGAGCGTACTAGGGGAAAATTCTGTGAAATAGTAAAATAATAATTTAAAGTGCTTAGAGGTAGGGGTAGGGTAGCTCTGAATAGAGTTGTTGTGTTGTGTGGGTGATATAAGTACCAGCATGTAGGTACCAATGCAGAGTCTTAAATTCAATATAGACTGTCTCCTCTGTAGATAATTTGCATGTTGTTACAGAAGTTATTTTGGTATATGGAATCTATACTATAGTCTGTCAGGAAAGCAGAAACAACATGGAGGCAGGAGATGATAAAGAGATGTAAAATACACATTGGAGATAATATAGTGGGAGAAAGGAAGTAACTATGAGCAAAATTACTATGTAACACAAAAAAGTTGCACAGTATATTATAAGTCTCACTTTATATAACCTGGAACTCACTTCCCACTTACCTTCGCCTTACCCAGAACCACCTAACATTCAGAAAGCAACTTAAAACGTGGATATTTGACAAGTAATTCCCCACCCCTCCTTAAGCGCCTTGAGACCCTCTGGGTATGTAGTGCGCTATATAAATTCTCTGACTTGACTTGACTTGACATATTATATTCATTTTGTTACTATTTCATGATTTACATATAAAAAAGAATAATGTCTCGAACAATTTTTAATTATTAAATAAAAATTTATTGCTGTGATTTTTCAAAATTTAAAAGAATTTCCAACATTATATCGTCAGGTATGTCCTCATTTGGATTTGATTATTCCATTTCTTCCACACAATTAAGTATCTCTTGGTCCAGAGACTGATCCAAAAAGTCTAAATCTTCAATCTCTTCCTTAGGATTGTTCTCCAGATCAATTTCGAATGAAATATTAAATTTGTTTTGCTCTCCTTCCATTTTCTTGCTGTAAATTGCATAAAAAATAAATATATCAGTAGAGATAGGGCACTGTTGGGTTTAAGTTCAGACAGGTACTTGTGAGTTTTTAACAGTGAAGTTATCTTTGGGCAGTGTATGGTATGAGGCAGGAAGTAGAAATATAAAAAAGTGTATGTGAAGAAGCCTAAGAAAATTCATAATTATACCAGAGAAGCCTAAGTCAATCCATAATTATAACAGAGAAGCCTATCTCAATCTGTAACTATAACAGAGGGACAGTAAATAACTGTCAGAAAACGTTTTTACAAATGAACTTAAAGTGCCCCTTACAAATTTATGACTTACCTTATAGAAAGGTGATGAAGATAAATGAGAAAATCCTTTAAAGATGTATCTCAGGTAGTTGTAGTCGAAATGGCCGTGTTTCCCTCTCATTTTTCATTTATATTCATGTACATAACCAATCAAATGTCAGGAAAAAAAGTAGAAAATGAAAGTAACATTTTAATTGGTTGTAAATTGTAACACTTCATATGTGTTTTTGTCATGTAATTTACCTCAGGATATTTAGACAGGGCTACAGCCTAAATGGCTCAATGGAATACCATCAAATTTGGGAAAATGGTAGGGACTGCTATTTAGTAGGGCCTATTCTATATTTGGTGAAAGTGTCTCCAGTGGTTTTTATGTAAATTAACTTCCCACATTTTTTCGGGGAGCGCTTACCGGTGCGCGCTCCGGTAGGCGCACCGGGAGCGCTACGGGAGTCCGCCATCTTGTGTTTCGGTACAATTGAGACACAAGATAGAGGACAAACAACGTTGGGAATGGGTAGAAGGGGGCACGGTAGACAGCCCCTGACCCTCTAGGTTTTCTGAGGGGAGTTTAGGAGGCCCATATAGGCTCCCCCCCCCCCAATTATTATTTTTTTAAATTTCGCGGGGGGAGCGCCCGGTACGCGCACCGGGGAGTGTACCGGGGAGCGTACTTTGGTGAAAAATAGTGAAAAAAGTTAGAGAAAGATAATGATTTTGAGTGATCAGAGGTAGGGTTGCTCTGAAAAGAGATTTTGGGTTCTGTTGCTGATTTAGGTACCTACAAGTAGGTTCCAATGCACAGTCTTAAATTCAGGAGGAATATTCTATTCCCCTCATCTGAGAAGTGCACACCATCTCCTCTGTAGATATCTTGCATGTTGAAACGCAAGTTATTGTTGTATATTGAACCCATTCCAAAGTCTCTCATGTAAGCAGAAACAGATTTATTCACATGTGTCCGTGCTTTCTCAAATTGTGGACAAAATTGGTTGGACCAGTTCCATTTCTGTCTTTGACATATATTGGAATATACCAAGGCAGTTTGTGGAAAAAGTGCCATCAATTGATCAAAGGTGTCCTTTAAAAGCATTTCCAGACCTACCCCAGTCAAAGTGCCCTAGTCATTTCCTCCACTGTGCACTATTAAGAGGTCAGGGTTTGGCAGATGCAAAAAGGGTTTCACCAATGGTATCAATTGGTGACATCTCAATCCTCTCTGGCCAATCCATTTGCTGTCCACATTTGGTAAATCAAGGTTGTGAAAATTTCTGCTAGCTGCATACCTTTGAGCCAAGTGGATGTAGCTATGTCCAATAATCCAGACTGAATACATGGTGAGAGAAGGTTCTGGTGCAGTCAGATGAAATGTGGGAATGAAATGGCAGTTGGAACAGTAGGAGTTTAGAAAAAAATAATTGTGGAGTTTCACTGCTCTTGAATCACAAGCAATGATTGATGGATTCAGATAGTTGAAAACTAAATTTTAGGGTGCATGGTTGTGTTTTGTGAAAGAAGCAATTTGAATGGTTCAGAAAAAGTCAATTAAAGAAACTTTTCATCGGATAAGCTGGTGTATTGAGAGGTCAAACATCCTTGCTTAGTTCATTTGCAACATTGTAGAATAAACTTTTGAACCTGAGAGTTCAGTAAGGAGGGAGTTGCTATGGTAACAGATAGAAAGGGCTGAGGGGGGAAGGGTGTTGGTTTGAAAACAGTGAGGGAAGAGTTTTGATTGGTTGAAATGAGGCATATCTGTGTAGAATTAGAGGTTTTCTGTGCCAGTCATGGTTGCATGGTTGCAGTGTGTGGCGTGCATACCTTTTGCTCTGCTAAAGAAAAATTGGTGTGTGTGTCTGACATTGTTCTCTATCTCCCAAAGCATTGTAAAGAAATTATTCTTTTAATTTAGATAGAGACTTGTATGCTCTTTGGAGAAGATTTGGAAGCAGATTGTTTTTTTTAATGTTGTTTTGTGTCATGATTTTAGATAATGCTTGGTTAAAATATTTTACTGCATTGTATTTTGTGAAATAGTGAAGTTTCAGTAGTTAAATTGAATGCTTGTACATAGGACCTGTTTTGTGTTTCTAAAGTGTTATTTTTGGGGTAAATGAATGCCTTTTATATTTTTGAGAAGGAATTATTAGTGTTTGCCTCATTAAATAAATATATTTGAACCTTTTAAAATGATGTCACCTGCATTACCTCAGATTAGGATGCAGATTGAGTTTCTTTCTGGTTGGTTTGTGTTATGTTTTTGGATAATGCTTGGCAAATATGTTTTGCAGCATAGAGGAATTGCATTATGTAAAATTGAGAAGTTTCTCTAGTGACATGGAATGCTTGTACATAGGACATGTGCTGTGTTTCTAAAATGTTATTTTAAAAACGATTTTGGGGTAAATGAATGCCTTTTATATTTTTGAGAAGGAATTATTAGTGTTTGCCTCATTAAATAAATATATTTGAACCTTTTACAATGATGTCACCTGCATTACCTCAGATTAGGATGCAGATTGAGCTTCTTTCTGGTTGGTTTGTGTTATATTTTTGGATAAGGCTTGGTAAATAGGTTTTGCAGTATAGGGGAGTTGCATTATGTAAAATTGAGAAGTTTCTCTAGTGACATGGAATGCTTGTACATAGGACCTGTGCTGTGTTTCTAAAATGTTATTTAAAAAACGATTTTAGGGTAAATGAATGCCTTTTATATTTTTGAGAAGGAATTATTAGTGTTTGCCTCCTATTTCTTTTTCCGTCTTTTTGTCCTTCTACATTACTTTATTTCCCTTTTTGTATCCTTCACTCTTGCTTTATTTCTTAGTAGACTTTTATGATTATTAACCTCTTCACCTGTCTCTTTTATTTTAACATATATATTTTACTAATTATAACTTTTTTTTCTTCTCTCTTTCACAGAAACAAGGGGGTCGATTCCGATTCGGGAAAAAATGCTCCGAATAGCCGTTCGGAGCGTTTTTCCCGTACGAATTGTACCCTGCAACGTCCCCCCGTACGTACGACGAAGTACGATTCGTACCAGGAGCCGTACTCCGTACGAGTCGTACAAGACACCGTACGACTCTAATCTCCGTACGATTCTCCCTCGGAACCTGCTGTACGCGACATCTGTACGGTTCGCGGCTGGTTTTTACGACCCAGCAAGTACGATACGTGTCGGGTACGCATCGTACGACCCTTTTTCTACGGGAGCTGAAAAGAGCCGTAAAAGCAGAGTTCGTGCCAAAACAGGTACGGAACGCCCACCCCCCCCCACGGATACGGTGCGTACCCCCCATGATCGCAGGGGTACGCACCGTACCCCTGCGATCATGGGGTGTACGAGCCTCCTTCCTTTTCTCTCTCTGTCCTTTCTCTCTGTCACTCCCCATGTCTTTCCTTTTCTCAGTTACTTCCTCTAACACCTTTTCTCTGTCTTACTTTCTATTACACAGTCCCTTTGTGTTCCTCCCTCTAGCTCTCTTTCTCTTTACACCACTCTTTCTGTCCCCTTTCTTTATAATCACTTCTTCATTATTGTTCTTAATTGTTTTTGGGTGCGCTAACGGGACGCGCCGGAATACTGCGCTCTCTGGTGCGCTCACCTGTACGCGCACCGGGAGCGCTCCAGGGCAAAAAGAAAAAAAAAAGAATATACTTTAAAAAAATAGTATTACATAAATATATAATATAGGACTCATTTTAAAAAATATTACATTACATAGGTATAGAAATTTGCTAATAAAAAACCTTTGAAATTCACTGAAAAAAATCATAGGTTTCACACCAGTTATAGTTAGGAATTAGCATTTAAAAAACCTATGAAATTCACTGAAAAAACCATAGGTTTCACACCAGTTATAGTTAGGAATTATCATTTAAAAAACCTATGAAATTCACTGAAAAAACCATAGGTTTCACACCACTTATAGTTAGGAATTAGCATTTAAAAAACCTATTAAATTCACTGAAAAAACCATAGGTTTCACACCAGTTATAGTCAGCAGAAAGTTTTACTCGCATAAAACCATTGAAATTCCCACGTTATAGTTAGTTGGACTCACTATAACTTGCGCGTGCAATGCACTGCTGATGACGTCACATATTACATCACTCATGACATGGTCAGTGACATCACTCATGACATCACTGATGACACCATCCTGGTGACAGAGTGACAGACCTCCTTTCACTGTAATGTAACCCATGAAACACATATTGAAAAATATAAATTTAAATTTTAAAAAAATGGAGATACCCATACCAGTTACAACAACCAATTCAATAATTCCACCATCTATATACCCATCCACTCATTCACCAACAGTTCTATATAGCCACTCATACATATACTCACTCATCATATGTAGTGATTCACCTATACATCCTGTTACACACCGACAGTCATCCAAAAGTTACTCTCACACATACTCACACATGCAAGTAAACTATTGAACATCCATTTATTTGCATATACAGCTATACACACACTACCACCTTACTTCAAAGGAAACTTACACATACTTACTCTCTTAAACAATCACTTATAGAAACACATAATTATTTAAACAGGAACTCTTTCAATCTCTCACTCTCACATATACTCACTTATATACATCAATACTCACATATACTAGATTAAAACATATGTAGTTACTGATAAAGACACTAGTGAGACAGTCATTCACTCACTAACACACACATGGAGAAGTGTGGCTCACTGGTTAGAGGAGGCAGACCTGGAAGCAGAGGTAAGCCCGGGACCAGCGTTCAATTCCCGGCTCGGCAGGGTCTTGAGTCCTAAAATTTCCACGGACTCGACAATTCTCGCTCCGGTGCCTACTCAATTCACGGGTTCACACTCTGCGACTCTGGGCAATAGCTTGCTTAATCTCCACAACGGCCCCTTGTGGCGGGATGCCTGGCTTTCACCTTACGGATACCCTGCCGGGGTTATCTCACAGGGGAATACCAGGACGGGTTCCCTACGCAAGCGCTTAGAAACCGCTTGGTGATTTGCGCTATATAAATTCCTGTACACACACATATACACACTCATCCAACCATACAGTTCTGCACATATGCTGTCTTCAAAACACATACAAAGAGAGAGTTAGTCATTCATGCATCTATGTGATAAGTAATACCCCCACGAAACCATACAAACACTCATACTGATACTAAAAAATCATCTAATAACCCATATACCTACACATGTACCTACTCACCAACCCATGCAGCCGCTTAGACACAAAGTGAAAAACTAATACATATATATAAATATTTAAACTTTACTCACTAATATATGTATTCACTAAGAAACACTTAATAAGCCAGTTAACTAATCAATTTTTATTAAAAAAAACATCCTTTTAGACACTTACTTAAACATTTATTATTCCATCAACTTTTATATATACATATATAAAATAAATGTATTTTTCGAAAAGACACACATTTACTGGATGGTGTCATCAGTGATGTCATGAGTGATGTCACTGACCATGTCATGAGTGATGTAATATGTGACGTCATCAGCAGTGCATTGCACGCGCAAGTTATAGTGAGTCCAACTAACTATAACGTGGGAATTTCAATGGTTTTATGCGAGTAAAACTTCCTGCTAACTATAACTGGTGTGAAACCTATGGTTTTTTCAGTGAATTTAATAGGTTTTTTTTAATTTCTAATTCCTAACTATAACTGGTGTGAAACCTATGGTTTTTTCAGTGAATATATATATATATATATATATTTTTGTGGTCAAAAAGTATCTCGCATGGAGATTGGTGTATACCACTGCCTGAGTGTCCCAGTTGCAATGATGTCTGGATCCCTGTTGCTGATCTTTGCTCTTCTAGGTGAGCATGAATCATGCATGTGCGCTTTCACATAGGTCTGTCTTATGGACTGAGGTCTTTTTGAACCAGGAGGGCCCCCCAAAGAGCTAGCTTCATAGTGGGGAAAGGCTACCAATTGCCTTTGCCAGGACTTAAGCAGCACAAGCGCAGTGATGGCAGCTAACCGTGTAGTGATCAGTAGAAGTGAACAGTCTAGTGTGACTGGAGCGTGGTATACAGGCTCAGTTATGTAAAGTTATGCTGTGTACTTAACTCACTCTTGGTCTACATCAAGACCCCCTGTTTGGGGCACAACATGGATACAGAACTACATGTTCATCTGTAGACTTGAGATTTATAATCATCAGGACCTATAATGCTTGAGTAGAGGATTTTGTCCTTTCGATTATCACTTTCATATGCTAGCGTTGTGCCTACCAACCTTAGATCATGATTTTCCACTGAGCCTCAACATATTATCCTGGGTTGTCGTACTATGCTGGTTTATCAGTACCTGTTAAGTGTTTCAATCAGTCTGAATTTCATGCCAGGATGATTATGGTACATCCTAAATCTCATGAATTGTAACCAACTGACCATCTGAACATACTATGCAAAACTAGGATAGGAGTTTAGAGCTGTTGATTAGTTGTACTGGAATATGCTGATTATGTATGTTTTAATTGAGCGCTATGGTGCTATGGTGAGAACACGTGTTCCTTAGTTTGATTAGATGAAATTAAGCACATGACACTTTAGAATTGGAGAAGTGTTGCAACACATCTGGCATGAGTCACTTTTCAACCGTAACACCAATTCCGCTTGCCTTGGAAAAACACACATGTGGGACACTCCATGACAGGTAGGTTAGTACCAACCAATAGGATTGTCTATTGAACAATTTGTATAACTTGAATGTGTCCTCATGTAACGCAACTGGTGCTCGGATAAAGCGCTCTGATACCCCATACCTTCGGGTCAAGTTTGCGCTATACATAAAACTCAGTAAAAAATAAATAAATAAAATAAAAAATAAATAAATAATAGCACAGGACACTTTGAGCATATTACATTGCACATATGCATTAGCGCTTTAGGACATGGGGCATTGAAAGCATAATATGCCTGACTTAAGGCACAGGTCACTTTGAGCATACTATGGTGCACACATTCATTAGCATTTTAGAACCAGTGGCAGGGAAAATATAATATGCCTGATTCGGTTAAGAGATAGAATATCGATGTAACAAACATCGATGTTATAAATATGGAAGTAAAAATATAGAATGCAAAAATTCAGACTCCCTATACTTAAACAGGTAAGTACAAAAATATTGATTAAAAAATATCGAAGTAAAAAATATAGATGTAAAAAATATCAAATTAAAAATATCTATAAAATACATTAAAATATATGAAATATATTAAATATTATTTTTAACAAACAAAATTAAATTGAATATACATTTTAACAAAATATAACAAATAAACAGAATAAAAAAATATAAGCACACAAACATAATAATTTATCCATATACATATATTTAAATAAATCGAACAGTAGGGTCCTTCCGGGATCCTGCTCCCGTAGTCAGGTGGCGCGTTATCGGCGAACCCAAATGCCGAGAATTATTATTAAATCCACAATCGAAACGCGTAACGTTTTTTGATAATAAACTCTGCATCTCTACCACTGAGTGCCCGTAATGCTTTCAAGCAATTGTGGATTTAATACATATATTTAACCATTATCTTTATTTAATTTGTAAACTTTAAAATTATCTAAAAATAAAATATATATGTCTCAATATTTATAATAAAAAAATCATTCTATAATAAATTAAAACATAAAATTATTTTAAAAAACGAAAACTTGGATAGCAAATTGGTAGAAATTACTATTCCCACTTCAATGAGTGCAACAGTAGGGTAAGTGATGGATAGCGGAGGGGTAGAAATTACTATTTCCACTCCAGTGAGTGCTACAGTGGGGATAGTGCTGAATAACAAAGCGGTAACAATTACTATTCCCACTCCAGTAAGAGAAACAGTAGGGAAAGTGTTGGAAAGTGGAGAGGAAAAAATTACTATTCCCATTCCAATGAGTGCAATAGTAGGGAAAGTGCTGGCTAGCGGAGGTATAAAAAATTACTATTCCCACTCCAGTGAGTGCAACAGTAGGGAAATGCTGGATAGCGGAGGGTTATAAATTACTATTCCCACTCCAGTGAGTGCAACATTAGAGAAAGTGCTGGACAGCGGATGGGTAAAAATTACTATTCCCACTCCAGTGAGTGCAACAGTAGGGAAATGCTGGATAGCGGAGGGGTACAAATTACTATTCCCACTCCAGTGAGTGCAACAGTAGAGAAAGTGCTGGACAGCGGAGGGGTAAAAGTTACTATTCCCACTCCAATGAGTGCAACATTAGGGAAAGTGTTGGATAGTGGAGGCGTAAAAATTACTATTCCCACTCCAGTGAGTGCAACAGTAGAGAAAGTGCTGGATTGCAGAGAAACAAAAATTACTAATAACATTTAAACAATATAAAAAAATTAACAAAAACATAGAAATAAATAAACAATATTAAACAAATATACAATTAAAAATATTAAACATATAACAAAACATATTATAATATAAATTACATATAACAAAAAGCTACAAATATGATATAAAATAAATTAATGAATACATTTAAAAACAATAATTATTTAAGAGGAGCAAATATTAACAAACAAAAAAATTATGTAAAACATAAATGTTTTATTTTATTTCCCACCCTATAACACCACACCAATAAAAAACACTTAAAACGTTGTATTTAAATGTATTTTCATAATTGCATAATTAATAATCAATGAAAAAATTATTATTAACAATAATAAAAATTCATTGAATACACATGCTTTAACACTATAATATACACAACACACATCTAAAACTAATTACACAATTACCATATTTATTTCTTAATTAAATAATTTTTCCCACCCTTCCCACCTATAAACACCACAACACACATGTAAAATTAATTAAACAATTACCAAAATTAATCACTAATTAATTAATTTAAATTAATTAACAACTAATTAATAATTCCTCAATTATAAAAAAAAAATACTTCCCGGCCTTCCCACCATTTACACCTATAAACAACACAACACACACCTGAAATATTTACACAATTACCATAATTAACTGGCAATTAATTAGTTAAAACTGATTAACAATAATTTATTAATTAATTTATAAAAAATACTTTCATATGTAACACTATAACATCTCAATGAAACAAATATTATTGAATAAAAAATGTTCAACACATTTAGGGGTCGATTCCGATTCGGGAAACGTATCCGTAGGACGATTCGTATTCGTAGCTATATCCGTACGAATCGTACAAATCCGTCCGAATTGCGTAGTACGATCCGTAGGTAGAAAATCCGTCTGAATCCGTGCGAACCTTATGAAAAACAAGGGTCGGTCCGTATGACATAGACCCTCACATAGAACTGTACGAATCGTAAACATGCTGTACGACCCGCCAAGTACGATCCGGACCGGGGACTGAGTACGCTATTGGTACGGAAAATGTCACGCATAGGCAGATCGTACGGTGAGCCACACAATAACATATGCACCGTACCCCTGAATAAAGGGGTGTATGCACGGGGTGTACGCACCGTACACCTACGGCCTTGGGGGGTACGAACCGTACCCCTACGCACCGTACACCAACATACATGGGGTGTATGCAAGGGGACATATGCACAGTACCCCTGAAATCCAGGGGTGTAGGCACCATACACCGATGCACCATACTCCTGCAAACATGGGGTGTATGCACCGTACCCTGGGGTCCGTTCCGTATGCATTACGAGGCGAAATCCACTTTTCCGGACGTCGTTATACGTAGTGTTGTCGATACGAATCGTACTTGCTTGGTCGTACAAAGCTGCTTCGATCCGTACGGACATCGCGTACTGCGTGTTCAGAGTGCGATCCGTACGGATTATTGAGTCGTACGGTCCTTGGTACCATTCGTACGTAGAACTGCATTGGGTGCGCATCGTACTACATTTTACGTACGGGGACGGTTTGGCATACGATTCGTACGAAGAAAAACGATCCGTACGGCAATTCGGACTAGATTTTACCGAATCGGAATCGGCTGCTTATTATAATTACAATTATTTCCCACCTTATTCCCCTATAAACCCACAACCCGCTACAGTACTAAAAACACAAAATTCGAATTTTGTTTTTAATAACTACTAAAAATAATCAATACATTTAATATAATTAAATTACTTCCCACCCTGTTCCCCTATAAACCCACAACCCGCTACGGTACTAAAATTGCAAAATTCGAATAAAAATAAATTAATAACTATTAAGATTTTAACAGATGTAGTAAAAATACAAACAATTCTAATACAAAAACATACATCACATACATAGAAAATATATACTAAAATACACAACAATAATAAAAAATCGATATTTTTATTTAACAACTATATTTTTGCAAACGATATTGAACACTTCAATATTTTAAACATTGATATTACTTACCAAGATTCAATGTTCTTGACAACGATATTTTTTTCCGACGATATTTCTGACCCACAATATTTTTACCTCAATATTTGTGCAAGTCGATATTTTACATCAATATTCTGTCTCTGCACCCCTGATTTATTACTCTTAACATGTAGAACAACATCAGTATGCCTGAATAAAGGGCAGGCATGGAGCACTCTGTGACCAATGAGCCGTTGTCGATTTCATGGTCCACTATTTGGCTATGGATGTTCCACTGGATCTTACGAACACCAGCATATGCCTCTTTGAAACACATTACATTGCACATATGCATTAGCACTTGAGAACCAGCTTCACAGGGATCTTGATGCTCATAATATATACTCTCAATTTGAGGGTCCGCTATATCGCTGGGGTGGTCCATAGGATCTCCCGAATACCAGCATATGCCTCCTTGAAACATAATATAGTGCACATATGCATTAGCACTTTAGAACCAGGGTTACTGAGATCTTGGGGGATGAAATATGCTTACCATATATGCGCTATTGTCCCCAACTTAAGCTGAATGCACATACCGATGGCACTTGTGTAAATTGAATATTTGGGACTTATGCTTTTGGGATCATGCATAAATTAATATTGCAGCATGAAATGTATACCCTGTAGGACCATCTGGGATACTTGAATATCAATTATTGTGACAGCCTTAATTGGTTCAGGACGATGTGCGTATGAGGTGTGGAGTCAAAATGAAGCCCCGGAACATTGGCAATCTGAGTAGACACATTTAGGACGTGTGATTGCACTCGATCCTTAATATTGGCTCAAGTCACTTTAAGTCTGAATAAACACGTTGAACACATGCGACTGCATTTGAGAAATATTTATGAGAAAAGTATGCTTATTCTATTGATCATAATATGTGCGGTAGTATATTGAATCTCAGTGGAAATGTTAATTGAGATATGTGCAATGGGCTTTTTACTTTCGGTAGCATGAAACCATGCGACCCGGAGCTGAACTCAGATGTGTAAATCAGAAATTGGATTAAAATGATAAAGAGAGATCGTACAATTTTGTAACATCACTTTTAATGTGTTGGGCATGCAAATTGGAATGGGAGACGAAATGAGCCCTACATGCAAATCGAAAAATATTGGGTCCCATTAGGATGGCGGGCGCATCACCCCCATTATGCTGGAGGTAGCCTGGTGGGGGCATTCTGCCCGCCATCCTTGCTGCAAAAACCCCCCGCCATATTAACATGGCTGGAGGGTCCGCGGCAGACGGAAAGACCGTCCGCCACTTTTCCTCCCCGGTCGCCTTGGGATGCCCCGGTCCCCATGGGATGCGCCCGCCACTGTGGCGGGCTCATCCTAATACCCCCCTACGGGACCCTCACCCTTATGGCGGGCGGTCTCTTCACACGATGGGATGGCGGGCGGACTAATTCCGCCCGTCATCCTAATGGACCCCATTGTGTTTATTGTATATGTGGGTAATAATGGAGGAAGGAATGAGTCTGAATTGTGACTCAGACATGTAGATGTGATGTTGATCATTCTAGTCCTCGGGGGCCAATGAAATTGAGAAGGGACTATGTGATATAATGATGACCACCATAACTGTTAGTGGTGCCCAGTTGAAGGCATGGAGCCAAAATGCGGCGGACGATTTAACTTTTGTAAACTTTTTTGTTCACACTAATGATTAAAGAGTTGTTGCTCACTAATAATGATTACAGAGTTGGTGTTCACCAATATCTTCAATTTCATTATTTGCGGAGCCTTCCTGGGCCCCACCTATTCAATGCTTACATGACTCCATTGGCTAACATTTCCTGTACCCACAGACTCAACATCAGCTCATACGCCGACCACTAGCACCTCATCCTCTCTCTCACGGCGGACACCACCACCAGATTCAACTTCCAGAATGCCATGACCAACGTCGCGGACCGGATGAGATCCAACTGCCTGAAGCTGAACACGGACTAGACGGAAGTGCTTATCTACATTAAAAAATCTCCCTTTGGGACTACACATGGTGGCCCATGGCATTCGGACCCTAACCAACCATGCCTGGAACCTCAGCATCATCTTGGAAGTGACATCTCCATGAAGCGCCAGGCCAACGAAGTAGCCTCGTCCTGCTTCCACACTCTCTGCATGCTTTGCAAGATTTTTTAGGTGGAGTCCCACAAGCACTAGGAAGACAGTGACTCAAGACCTTGTTACCAGCTGACTTCGGAAATTCACTTTATGCCAGAACCACCTCCCAGCACCTTAATGACAACAGACCATACAGAGCACCTCAACAAGATTCGTCCTCAACCTCCCCAAACGGGCCTGCTTCACCCGCATCTCAGAAGCATCCACTGACTCCCTGTCCAGAAGAGACGCCAGTTCAAGATGCTTACTCACACTTACAAGGTCCTCCACAACGCTGGACCCTCCTACATCAACCACCGCTTGACCTTTCACCAGCTGACTGGACAACTTCAATCTGCCTCCCTCACCCTCGCACACATCACCTGCATCCAGCGCAGCTGCTGTGGAGGTCATTTGTTTTCCTGTTACACTGCCAAACCCTGGGAAGATGTCCCACTTCACCTCTGTACATCCCCCTCACTCGACACTTTCAGGAAGGGACTCAAGACCTGGCACTTTGACTAACTATCATGAGCGCCTGGATAGCCACCTGGGTGAAAAGTCACACTATAAAAATATCGGCTGATTGATTGAATAAACTATTTATTATTATTATTACCATTATTTAAGCTTATGAAGCACACAGCTACCTCCGATGGAAGCGTCTCCTGGCTAGCAACAGGAGCAACAAATGAGGGTTCACCGAGTCATGGTAAACTCTTGGGTAGGCCAAATGTTAAATGTTAAATGTTAAAAGATTTCTAAAGCGCATGGCTGCCCGCAAGCGTCCCAGCGCTGACAGAAGATCAGGCGAGAACAGGAGAGGGAGGTTACGGGAACAGCCAAGTCTTTAGACGTTTCCGGAAAGGCAGGAGATTGGGTTGGGCACTGAGGTCAAGAGGGAGTGCGTTCCACAGTTTAGAAGCGTGACCTCTTGATCCTGGGTGGCAAGGTTAGGTGGGTATAAGAAGATCGGAGGGTTCTGGAGGTAGTATAGGGAACGATGAGGTCTTTAAGGATAGGGGGGGCTTTCCCGTGGAGAATTTTGTGGGTTAGGCAGAGGGCCTTGAAGTGCACTCTTTGCAAGACGGGCAACCAGTGCAGTGCTCTTATGACAGGTTTGGCCGTGCAGCGATTCTTGGTGCCAGTAAGAATCCGGGCGGCAGCGTTTTGCACTACCTGGAGCTTTGTTGTCACTTTCTTCGGCGCGCCAAGATACAGGGCATTTCCGTAGTCCAGTCTGGACAGAATAAGGCCCTGTATAAGGAGCTTTCTTGACTGAAAGGGGAGCAACGGGAGAATCTTACGGGCGGTGCGCAAGAGACCATAGCAGACTCCTGCCGTTTTCCTTGCTTGGGTGTTCAAGGTGAGGTTTTGGTCAAGCCAAATCCCGAGGCTTTTGATGTCGGATTTGGGGGTTGGAGGCAGGCCCATGCACGGGGCCAGAAGCATTCCGGACGGAAGTGAGACTGATTGCCCAACACCAATATCTCTGTTTTATCGCTGTTGAGTTTCAAGTGGGACCTGTCCATCCAGCTGACTATATCTCTCAGACAGGAGTACAGATCGATGGTAGGATTTTCCTGCTGACTGAGAGAGACCACCAGCTGGGTGTCATCCACATATGTCAGAAGTTTAATTCCGTATGGGGTGACAATTTTTTCAAGAGGAGACATGTACACGTTGAAGAGCGTAGGGCTCAACGAAGAGCCCTGCGGCACTCCGCAGCGTATGGGGGTCTCTTTGGAGATGTAGTTACCCTCCACCACCTGGAAGGAGCGACAGTGAAGAAAAGATTTTAACCAAGACAGGGCAGGCCCTGAAATACCAAGGTCTCTGAGCCACTGAGCCAAAATATGGTGGTTGACGGTGTCGAAGGCCGCACTAAGATCCAGGAGGATCACTGCCACTGATCCTCCTGCATCAATGATCTTCCTAGCCTCTTCGACAACCGCCACCATCGCTGTTTCAGTACCCTGGCCCGGGCGAAAACCTGTCTGTGAAGGTTTGAGCAGTTCATTGGATTCCAGGTAATTGGACAGCTGGCCGTTAATACATTTTTCAGCCATCTTGCTGATGCATGGAAGGAGAGAGATCGGCCTGAAGTTAGTCAGGTTTCGGGGGTCCAGGTTAGGTTTTTTGAGTAAGGCCCTGACCACCGCCTTCTTCCAGCTGGGGGGTACCGTTCCGTCTGCTAGTGAGGCATTGATCAAGTTCACCATCGAAACAAGGATGGTGGGTGCTACCTGTTTTAAGGTCTTAACTGGGGCTGGGTCACGCGGGGAGCCACTCTCAAGTGATTGGAGGATGGGAGACAGGATGTCCTCACTGATAGGGGTGAACATGTCTAGTCCTGTATTCAGGTTCTGGGCCTGCATCAGGCAGAGGTGTGAAGGTCCACAGAGGTGAGAGGGGGGAGTTGGTGGAGGATGTTTTGGATCTTTTGATCAAAATAGGTGGCTAACTCGTTGCAATGATTGTCCGAGAGATCACTCGTGCATATAGGCTGCGGGGTTTTTAAACGTTTTTTTACAATTTGAAAGGTTTCTCTGGACGAGCAGGATGCAGTACTAATTTTTTCATTGAAGAAGGCTGTTTGCGCAGCTTTTAGAGCTTTTTTGAAATTGAGGATAGCCAGTTTATAATCCCTCTTGCTGTTAGGGTCAAAGTCTTTCCTCCACACTCTTTCAGACCTCTTACAGAGTTTTTTTAGGAGGCGGACCTCGTGTGTAAACCATGGGGAGGTGGGTTTTTTCCGGGGTTTCAGATACGTTTTTTTGGGGAGGACGGTATCGAGGGAGTTTTCAAGAGCCAGGTTTTTAGCGCTTTTCTGAATAGAGGTTCAGATGTGGCCTTCCTAATGTGTACTGGCATGGAGTTCCATAAGGCAGCGGTCTTTACTGCAAATGCTCTACTGCCAATCCTGGCCTTTGCAAAACATGGAATCGCAAGCAGTTCGTTGAGCAGATCTTAGGACCCTTCTCTGGCGGTATTTTTGCAGCCTCCGCCTCAGATAATGTGGGCTTTTCTCTCCAGCTGTTCTATATGCCAGAGTCAGCGCCTTGAATTCTATTCTCCTCCTTACTGGGAGCCAATGAAGACTGACGCATTTTGGATTATCTGCAGCTTCCTGATCAAATATGCAGGGCATAGGCAATCAAAATTTACACAAACTTATTTGATAAAGAATAATAAACAAATAGCTACAACTGATCAAAGATCGGCTGGAGACCCCGATTTAGTTTTGCTCAGTTCCAATAGGGACGCTTCAGGACGAAAAGAATGGAACTCAGACCACGTACCAGAAAGGGGGGGGTGGAAAATGGCCTATCTGGTGCCCCTATTGGGTACCATCCTTTTGGCTATGAACAAGTCTGTGCCTATTCCAATGTGTCACGAGTTGAGGAGGAAGACTTTGTGGAGACGCATGTATATATTCACTGAAAAAAACAAAGGTTACAGGGACGTTATAGTTAGGCTCAGGTTTCACTCATACAAAATTACTGAAATTCAGGAGCTATAGTTAGCAGATCTAACTATAACTCGTGCCCCCGCAATGCACTGCTTATGACCTCACATATTACATCACTCATGACATGGTCAGTGACAACATCCACTGACGTTGAGTGTTTTAAAAAAGTTTACAAGTGTAAAATATATATACCAAGGTGTACTGGTGAATGAGTGGTTGTATGAGTGCCCGCATGAATGATTTAGTGGGTGCCTGACTGACTGTATAAGTGAGTAATTTGGTGTCTCAGTGAATGTATGGGTGAGTGACTAGGTTGCGTGAAGGTCTGTATCAGTCTGTCAGTTGGTGTCTAAGTGGCTGTATGAGTGTGTGAGTGGGTACGTGACTGCGTGAATGGGTGAGTGCTTGGTTGTCTGAGTACCTGTATAGTTGTCTGAGTTTCTTTGTGGGTGGGTGAGGGTGTATGTGACTGCCTGTATGGATGAGTGAGTGGGTGAGCCAGTAGCTGTATGGGAGAGGGTGTATGGGAGAGTGAGTGTGTGTATGGCTGTGTGGTTGAGTGAGGGGATGTGTCAGTGGTATATGGCTGAGTAACTGGGTATGTGAAAGATAGTATAGGTGAGTGCTGGGGTATATGATGGGCTGTATGGGTGAGTGAGTGAATGTGAGTGTGGCTGTATGGGTGAGTATGGGTTTGTCTCAATAACTGCATAGGTGAGTGAGTACATGCTAGTATCAGTAGGAGTAAGTGAGTGCATGTATCTGTGTATATTTATACGGCTGAGTAGGTGGCTGAGTGAGTGACTCTATGGGTGAGTAGCTCTATGGGCGACTGACAGTGTGTGAGTGGCTGTATTGGTGTATGATTGGATCTGTCAGTGGCTGTAATAGTGAGTGGGTTGGTATATGAGTGGCTGTATAGGTGAGTGAGTGGATGTGTGTGTAGATCTATGAATCAGTGAGTGGGTGTTTAAGTACTGGTATAGGTCTGAATGGTTGTACGGGAGTGGGTGAAAGAAAGGTTGTACAGGGTTGTAGGTAGGTGGATCAGTTATTCTGTGGATGATATCGTAAGTGATGTTATTTGAGATGTCATCAGTGATGTCACTGACCATGTCATGAGTGATGTAATATGTGAGCTCAAAAGCAGTGCATTGTGGGTGGGTGTGTTATAGTTAGCACAGATAACTAGGTGTGTTATAGTTAGCACAGCTAACTATAACTGCTGAATTTCACTGGCTTTGTATGAGTGAAACCTGAGCATTACTATAACGTCCCTGTAACATTTGTTTTTTTCGATGAATTTCTAAGTTTTTTTATTGGATTTACTAACTATAATGACCTTGTACCCTTTGTTTTTTCAGTGCATTTCTAAGCTTTTTAATTTCTTTTTGCTAACTACAGCATCCATGTAACCTCTGTTTTTTAAGTGAATTTCAATGGTTTTTTAACTAGTAGTCACATTTGGAGAGTGTTGGAGAAAGGAGGTGGGGCGTCCGACCACCTCTCAGGAATCCTGCTATGTCTAACAGAAGGGCTTCTGGGCCCTCAAGAACCCTCAGCAACCAAGAGGACCAGATCTCCCAACCATCAATGCGCCAGAAGGCACGTTGGCTGAGTGGTGGAGAAAGGTGGCGTGGCCTCCAAAAATCTCTCAGCAATTCCGCTGTGTGGGACTTCCTTGAGGCTTGCTGGCCCCCAAGGACACTCTAGAGCCAAGGGGACATTATCCCTCAACCAGCAGTGCACCAGGAGGCATATTTGCACAGTAGTTGAGAAAGGAGGAGTGGCCTCTGAAGTTCTCGCCGCAATCGCGGTATGTGGGACTTACTGCAGCTAACAGGAGGGCTAGTTGGCCCCCAAGGACCCTTTGCAGCCAAAGGGACTTCATCACCCGACCAGCAGTGCACCCGGTGGGGCATTTGCGGAGTGGTTGAGAAAGGGGGAGTGGCCTCTGAAGACCTCCCAGCCATCCTTCTCTGTGGGACTTACTAGAGGTGACAGGAGGGCATATTGGCACCAGTGGCGGCCACTCCGTTGGAGCAGAGGAGTGCCACCCCCTGCCACCACCAGCAAATAAAATTATAATAATAACAGATTTTAAACCTGTTTTATTCTCGTTTTATTTCCATTCCCTTGACCCGCTCCCAGGACACTGACAAGTCTCTTGGGGGTGGGCCCAGGGGATCACATTGCTGGTGGTAGAGTGGTGGGCAGTCCCTTTACTGGGCATGAGAGTGTGGCCGGCCGTGTCAGGCTCAGTTGCATTGCTGGGGCTGGGGAGAGCAGGCACAGGCTCCCAGTCTGCATGGGACCACAAGTTGTAGGCGCTTAGTCCAATCCTGATACTGCTTTCAAACAGCATCAGGATTGGCTCCAGTGCAGCCTGGGAGCCTGTGCCCAGAAGCAGGAAGAGTGTGATGGTGGGATTAAGGTAAGATTTTCTTTATTTCTTTCTTTATTTTTGTTACCCTCCCCCTCCCCATCTGCCACCTCTGGCACGGCCCATCCCGCCACTTTTGCAGGGGACAGGGCTTACTGGTTGGTCCACAAGGACCCTCTGCAGTAAAGGGGACTACATTCCCCAACCAGCTGGATGCCAGGAGGCACGTTTATTGAGTGGTGCAGAAAGGGGGTGGTGCCTCCTGAGACTTGTTATCCATTTATTTATTTTCTTTAAAATAATGTAAGGGGGCTGCCTGGCCCCCCTCCCAGGGTGATTTCAGCCCTGGTGACTCCATCCCTGGGGCCTGGCCACTTCTTTACATTTTTGTTGATTTGAAAACAGGAGAGGTTGGGCATGCAGCCTCCCCGCCCTAGGCCGATTTCAGTCCCGGGGAATCCATCTCCCACAGCCCAGCCTTTTTTTAAATTAATTAAACTACCTCCCCAGCCGAATTGGGTCCCGGGGACCCAATCCCCATGGGCCTAAACATTTAAAGTGGGTGACTCCTGGGCACCTACTCACCACCACTGCCAGCACTGGGGAGCCTCAAGACCCCGTGGTCCCTGCCAGCTCCCTGCATTCTGTGGGAGCCAGCAATGTTTTTGGGCAGAGGGAGCTGCTGAAGATGCAGCTCCTTTTGTCCGAAAGAAATTCTGATCATCTTCTAGCAAACAAGAGCATTTTCAATGCTCTTGCTTGTTGGAAGCAGAGCAGAGTTTGCACTGGCTTGGCAGGAGTGATGAAGCACACTCTTAGATATAGCAACCAGCTATGTCCCAGGTGTGGGCACCCCAGGACATAGCAGGAGCTGGCCCTGGGGGTGGGGGGCTATACCCAGGGCCATCTCTGGCTCAGGAAGGGGGGCCACATGCCCCCTTTTTTTTTAATTTGCCCTGGGGAGGTGGTGGTCCCTAGGGCTGCGCGGGCCGTGCATTCCCCCACATTCAGCGTAAGTAAAGCCCCAGGGAGGTGGCAGTCCCCGGGGCTGGGGGAGTCCACGTGGCCCCCTCATTAATGAAAGTTAAAGCCCCAGGGAGTGGCAGCTCCAGGGTCTTTAGGGGGTCTGCGCTAACCCCACACAATTTTTTATGAAAAGCCCCTGGAAGGTGGTCCAAGATGCCCATCCATTAATTAAGTAAATAAGCACCGGGGAGGTGGTGGTCCCCGGGGCCTGCCATGTAGACACTCCATGCATAAATCAAAAAAAAACCCAGGGAGGTGGTGGTACCTGGGGTTAAATTAAACCCTAAGAGGGAGCCCCATGCGCCCCTCCTTTATTTTTAACATGCCCCCGGGATTTGGCCCAGCCGGGGGCTTCATATAAAAGATGCATGTGCACCTTATTTTAAATTTTGCCAAGGATTCGCAGATCCACCCTGGAATTCGTGGCAAAATTGAAAAAAAAGTTTTAAACCCCAGCAGGGTCCCTGAGGGACCCTCCCACCATATCTGGGGGTCAGGGTATTTCTACCCTGCTCACTTTTCTTTATTTTTAACTTTTTTATGGGAATCAGCTTCAACCTGAGTCCCAAGATGGCTGCCAAACATACTTTTAAAAGTTTAATATCTCAAAAACTACTGAATGGATTTACACCGGATCACACAATGCACAATTCATGGCCCAACATCTTAATTTCTCCAAATTTGGTGTAATTTCATTCAGCCGTTTGGGCTGTTGTCATGTTCAAAAAATGAAAAATCCCCATGGACATAAGATGACTACAACGAGTTTTGGGATCCCAATTCTTTCTCAACCCTCGCTTGACGGATCATCCTGAAACTTTCAACACAACGGCTGAACCAAAATGGGGAAGTTTTGTGAAAATTTCCTGAAGATCATCCGTCAAGCGGCGCCAAAGTTATTGGCAAAACAAAAAATGCTTTTCCTATGGAAACTTTGGGCCTTACTATAATATTTCTATCAAACAGAGTGGTGGTAGTTATAGTTAGGATTATCAGAGATGGGAATTCCTCAGATTTTTAATAACTTTGCAGACTTATTTTTATTCCTACATTGGCGGATGATGCAAAGTTTCACAGTGATTGGTCATGGGTCTGCAAAAAAAGGGAGTAACATAATATGGTTTTCCATCAATGCATTTTTCATAGACTTTTGTTTTGAGTGTTGCACAAAAATGACTCAACAAATTTACATGAAATTTGGCAGGATTAGACATTATGGTGTGCTGATGATTCTTTTGGGTACTACTGGTTATTAGGGTAAGTATTTTTTAAAGTTAAAGACATTTTAACTTAGTGATATATGTTGCAGTATTTTTCACAAATGTTGTTGTATTTAGTTGTATTTCCCAGAAGTACCACAGTACACAGAGATGACAAGTCATTATGTGATTAACTAATGACTGGCATTACAACAGTTAAATGCAGCCATGTTGTTTTTATTAACACGTTACCTGTGTTTTGTGTTTCACCCTTAGAAGTAGGTAAGCATTAAGGAACAGATATACAAGTCCCTTGCGTCATTTTTGTGCTGCCATTGTGCCACTTTTTTGCGATGCAGCCGAGGTACGAAAATGCATCCCATTTACAACGTGACGCATCTAGGGAGATGCATCACATTGTAAAGCCTTGTGCCACATTATACCTGCTTCTGGTTTAATGTGTGCAGAGTGGGCGTTCACACGCTAAAAAGCCTCTTAGAAGTGACGAGGTGAAATCTACAAGATTTCACTGTACCACTTCTAGGACACCACTGCATAAAAACCTTATGCCTGCTTGGAGCAAGTGTAAGGAGTGATGCAGCACAATGAGGAAGCAATGCTTGACTTTTGCGCCAACTGATGCGTCAGAATTTCTGACGCATCAGTCAATCCTTTCGCCATGGTGCACCGAATTGTAAATACGGTGCATCCATGGCGGCGCAAGGATTTCTCAGGGAGGCGCAGGGAAAGTGATGCATCTCTACAGAAGCGTCACTTTCTTGTAATTCTGCCCCTAAGTTTGATATTTTTCCATACCTAGTACCACTTTAATAAAGTGATAATAGTGTAATAATAATGTAAAGAAAAATATTTATAAGTTTCTATATATATATTTTTTTATTTATGGAGTACCGCAATATTGCCACAGGAGTATAACTTTTAAAAAACGACTTTAAAGTAAATAAAAACACCTTACCATAGCTGCAGTATCCCTGGGCAGCTCTGCTCCTCTTCATCATGTTCTCTGGGAAAACTGTGCATGTGCGCATACATGTGCCACTCCACTGTGCACTATTCCTCTTTATGGCACTCTACTCTATGCCTCGCCACTCTACTGCACTCCAATGTACACTATTCCACTGTATGCCACTCCAGTGTAACGCATTCCACTGTACGCAACTCAACTTTCATCACTACACTCTATGTTAGTCTACTCTAAGCCACTCCACTCTACACCACTCCACTCTATGCCACTCCACTCTATGCTATTCCACTCTACTCCCCTCCAATCCCCTCCACTGTATGACATTTTGCTAAACGCTATTCCTCTCTATGCCACTCCATTCTGCGAAACACCACTCTGCAGTATTGTACTTTATGACACTACACTCTATGCCACTGCACTCTATGATGCCCCACTGTATGCATTTGCACTCTACTGCAGCACACTCTACACCATTTCACTCTTTGCCACTCCACTGTACACTATTCTATTTTACTCAACTCCACTGTATGCCACTTCAGTCTGCAACACTCCACGCTACGCTATTTCAGTCAATGCCACTCCACTATATGGCAGGCCACTGTACCGCACAGCACTTTACAACACTGTACTCTATGCCACTCCACTCTACACCACTTCATTGTTTGCTATTCCACTGTACGCCACTCCATTGTACCACACTCCACTGTACTCCACTCCACTCTACAAGCATATCTCTAGGACATGACACTTTATGACACTCTTTATCTACAAAGAAACTTAAACTACACAAAAATTTAAATGTCTAAACTTATACATATACCTGTAATGTATAGGTAACGCAACACCTTCAGAATATTATAACTCGCACACCTCCATACTCAGTGCTTTCAACTTGGTAGCTACACTACATTAGCTGTAACTCACCACACTACCATGCACTGTGTTCTTACAAAATATTTGGTTTACAATGTCATAACTGCTCTTGTAAATACCAATATTTTAGATAGAATAAGTGAGATAATATAAAATGGTAGAAGCAACACATGGAGAAAGTGCATGTTATAATTAATGTATTGCGGTATCGAGTTGGATTCACTATGTATGGAGGTACACAAGCTATAATAATGATATTACTATAGTAGTAATATTACTATAACTCATGACCTCGCCATGCACTGCTAATCACCCCACCTATTATATCACTCATGGCATGATCTACAACATTACTGATAACATTACAGCAATATCTGAAAAATATCATTGATGAAAACACTGTGCATGGACGTGTCATAGTTACTTTAGGGCATGAGTTATAGTTCCTTGAAATAACTATAACTGGTGTATTTCAGTGGTTTCATTGCATGTTTTAACTGACATTTTCACCTAACTATAATGTCCATTCAACCTTTGTTTTTTTTGTAAAAAATAAATAAATATATATATATGTGACCAAGGCCTCTGTGAAGGCCAAACGTTATGCTGGTGTGGTGTGCTGAAAATTAAAAACTCACCTGCACTCTGGTCTTCCGTTTTCTTCCTTTCGATGAGCTCTGGATGGTGGGCGCGTCACCGTGAGGAAATGAGTGAAAAGATATATATATATACACAAAGTATGGGCGAAATTTGCGAATTCGCGGTCCGCGAATTCGTGCGAAATGGCAAAAAAATCCGCGAGTACGCGAATTTTCCAGAAAACTCGCGGATTTTTGTGCCATTTGCACAAATATGTGACCACGTGGGCATGTAACTTTGCCACCGTGCCAAAAGGCGCCGAAGTCCCTTGAGTGAGCTGGCCATTATAGTGGGGACGGGCGGGAAGACTTTTCATACCGCTAATGTGTGGTGGACGGGGCCAAATGGGTGGGGCTTCTATTCGAGTTCACATGCATCTTGTTTATAAAGGGTCAGAGACCGAGCAGAGCAGCAGATGAGGAGAAAGCAGCCTCTTGGTCACAGGAGCTACACGGGGATGGCGCTCGGGAAACTCATGGATGCAAAAATACGTTTGGCACAGGACCCCAGAATCCTTCAGATGTCCAGGATAGCTCTGCTGCGCGTGTTGGTACAAAGCCTTCTGATCCTGCTCAGTGGGTTCAGGCGCATGCAGCTGCCACTGCTGGACAATGTCCCATCTCATGCTAAACTTCCCCGTATAGGCATATGCTGGCGCTGGGCAGTAGGGTGCAGTGGCATGTGGGTGCTCCACGCCTGCTACATACGCATACCGGTGCCAGGGGGGACAAGTGTTTATTGGGGCTGTGTAGCAAGTTATGACTTTACATTTGGACTGAACCAGACGGTGGTACCACCTACACGGATCAGGAGCATCCAGGCACAAGACTTCATGGTGCAAGAGCATAATGGTGCTGTGCAGTACGGGTATATATGTACTGGAGGCAGGGGGGCACTTTTCACAATGTATGCTCACACCCAGAGGGCTCCCAGGCAATTGAGCACAAATGATTTTCACACTGAGAGAGCTCCAGGGCAGTTCAGCAGCACAGGGGCTCACACCCACTGGTCCCCGGGGCAGTTCAGTAGCGTGTGGGCTCACAACCCCTGGGCAGCTCAGCAGCACGGGGGCTCACACCCACAGGGCTCCCGGGCAGTTTAGCAGCGCCACCCTCTGGTTCATCACTGCCACCCTCTGGTTCACCACTGCCACCCTCTGGTTCATCACTGCCACCCTCTGGTTCACCACTGCCAGCCTTTGGTTCTCCACTGTCACCCTCTGGTTCATCACTGTCACCCTCTGGTTCATCACTGCCACCCTCTGGTTCATCACAACACCCTCTGGTTCACCACTGCCACCCTCTGGTTCATCACTGTCACCCTCTGGTTCACCACTGACACCCTCTGGTTCACCACTGACACCCTCTGGTTCATCACTGCCACCCTCTGGTTCATCACTGCCACCCTCTGCTTCACCACTGCCACCCTCTGGATCATCACTGTCACCCTCTGGTTCATCACTGCCACCCTCTGGTTCACCACTGCCACCCCCTGGTTCATCACTGCCACCCTCTGGTTCATCACAGCACCCTCTGGTTCACCCCTGCCACCCTCTGGTTCAACATTGTCACCCTCTGATTCATCACTGCCACCCTCTGGTTCACCACTGCCACCCTCTGGTTCACCACTGCAACCCTCTGGTTCATCACAGCACCCTCTGGTTCACCACTGCCACCCTCTGGTTCACCACTGCCACCCTCTGGTTCACCCCTGCCACCATCTGGTTCATCACAGCAAGCTCTGGTTCACCACTGTCATCCTCTGGTTCACCACTGTCACCCTCTGGTTCATCACTGCCACCCTCTGGTTCACCACTGCCACCCTCTGGTTCATCCCTGCCACCCTCTGGTTCATAACTGCCACCCACTGGTTCACCACTGCCACCCGCTGGTTCACCACAGAACCCTCTGGTTCACCACTGCCACCCTCTGGTTCATCACTGCCGCCCTCTGGTTCATCACTGCCACCCTCTGGATCATCAATGCCACCCTCTGGTTCATCACTGCCACCCTCTGGTTCACCACTGCCACCCTCTGGTTCACCACTGCCACCCTCTGGTTCATCACTGCCACCCTCTGCTTCACCACTGCCACCCTCTGGTTCATCACTGTCACCCTCTGGTTCATCACTGCCACCCTCTGGTTCATCACAGCACCCTCTGGTTCACTACTGCCACCCTTTGGTTCACCACTGACACCCTCTGGTTCGCCACTGCCACCCTCTGGTTCATCACTGCCACCCTCTGGTTCACCACTGCCACCCTCTGGTTCATCACTGTCACCCTCTGGTTCATCACTGCCACCCTCTGGTTCATCACTGCACCCTTGCATGTCACCCAAACGGGTTTTAGAACGAGGCATGGAACTGAGACTGCTCTGGTCGCAGTAGTGGAGGAGGCAAGGAAAATTGTGGATGGAGGAGGCTGCGCTGCGGTGGTCCTTTTGGACCTCAGCGCAGCCTTCGATACTGTAAACCACACACTCCTTCTCCAGCGGTTGCGGGAGGTTGGCATTGTGGGGACCGCCCTTAATTGGTTTAGGTCCTTCCTTGCTAACAGATCCTTTGCAGTTTTCGAGGAGGAAGCAGCATCCGAACAATTCCCACTGCATTACGGCATTCCCCAGGGATCCTCATTGAGCCCGACCCTATTTAATATCTATATGAGGCCCCTGGCTAATGAGGTCCTTCCCTGGGGAATCCAATTGGTCACCTACGCCGACGATACGCAGTTGGTGGTTTCCCTGGCTAGGGCAGATGCTGTGGATTCCGGGGTCAATAACCTTTCCCCGTGTCTCACCAAGGTCCTCGATTGGATGAACGCCTCTTTTCGGAAACTTAACTGTTCAAAAACAGAGATTATGATGCTGGGATATAAGGCCCCCATCAATCTTGACGCTTGGTGGCCCATATGTCTGGGTCCGCCCCCTCCCCCAAAGGAGAAAATTAAAAGTCTGGGGTTGTGGCTTGATCCCACCTTTAGTTTTCAAGTTCAAGCCCGTAAGGTCGCGCTACCTGTTACGGCCTTCTGAAGATCCTACGGAAGGTCCTGACCCTTCTTCCGTTCGAGGCAAGACGGATCCTGATTCAGTCCCTGATCCTCTTGCGGCTTGGCTATGCGAACGCGGTCTACTTGGGGGCACCATTAGGGACCATTAAGATACTCCAGTCAGCCCAGAACTGCGCAGCCCGAATGCTCATGGATGTCCCTAGACACAGCTCGGCGAAGACGGCCATCCGGGCTCTACACTGGTTACCTGTTCAGGAGAGGATCCAGTTTAAGGCCTTGTGTATGGCCCACAAATCAATAATCAACAAGGGCCCTGCCATTCTGTGCCCTCTCCTGAGGCACCATCAAGGGCCCAGAGCTCTTAGATCCAACCACCGCAATTTGCTCTCTGTCCCGAGGATCAAACGTTCTCGTACAAGAGGCCGACTTTTTGCAGTACAGGCAGCAAAAAGTTGGAATCAGCTGCCCGATTACCTGCGGGTTGAGCCTAATCATTTACAGTTTAGAAAGCGGCTGATGACCTTCCTGTTCTGCTGAGTGATTTGTCTGAGATGGGTCTAAAGAGCTGGGATGCCCCCGGGTAGCCAGCGCTATACAAATCTGTAATCATTCATTCACTCTGGTTCACCACTGCCACCCTCTGGTTCACCACTGCCACCCTCTGGTTCATCACAGCACTCTCTGGTTCACAACTGCACCTTCTGGTTCATCACAGCACCCTCTGGTTCACCACTGTAGATTAAGGGGAGAAAGCACACCTGCCCAGCCTCAACCGGGGGCTAGTTAATGTGTTACTGAATTTGAGCTTCAAGTCCGGCACCTGCTTCCTTATCTGTAAGTGCTTCCTGTCGTGGTTTAAGTTTTGTGACAGCCTGGAGCATTGTGCCATACTTGTAACTATTCTCTGATCCTGCTTCGAGGGTCAGAGCAGGGTCAGAGAATAGTTGCAAGTAGGCAACAACTCTGGAGGCGCCGCTCAGGAAGCACTTACAGAGTTACAGCAGGTGCCCAAGTTGAAGTTAATTTCTTTGTAACCATTTTGTAAATGGTTACAAAGAAATTAGCTTCAACTTGGGCACCTGCTGTAACCCTGTAAGCACTTACAGAGTTACAGCAGGTGCCCAAGTTGAAGTTAATTTCTTTGTAACCATTTTGTAAATGGTTACAAAGAAATTAGCTTCAACTTGGGCACCTGCTGTAACCCTGTAAGTGCCTCATGTACTTCATTTTTTGAAAATCCGCCCGCACGCGATTTCGCGGATTTTTCTGCAATTTCGCGAGATTCGCGGACTGCGAATTTTAGGCCCATGCTTAATATACACACACACACACACACATGATCACTTCATGGTTCAGCTTTCATATTGAATGTTTTTCAGTGGTTTCAAAGCTTTCATTTCACAGAAAAGTAGTCTGCCTGAGAATTATTTCCCATAAATCACAGCATTGAAAGCATTTGCAGGGTATTTATCTTTACTAAACTAATAAAAAAATGTGAAACACAGCATTTTGTCTTTCTTTCAGTGCTGGCAAAATAAAAACACTTTCATAATGACAGTGCTGCTCTCAGAGGATGACTTGCACACCTGACAAGCTTACCCCTGTAGGCCCACCATCGGTGCAAGCATCTATTGATGAATGCTCCCTAGTGTGTGAAAATAAACATTGCAAATATGGAACCATGTCAGCAAAATGTCACACTGTTACACAATGCACTTTATTTTTCTATTCTATCTTGTTCAATATACTCTGTAGTGACAATGTACTAGAAAAAGAAAAGCACATTTTAGAATTCTTATTTTTAATTTCCTAACAACTTGATTTGGATTCAAAATGATCGGGAAAGTATATTTCATTAAATTATCAAAAATTATGTAATCGTATAACGGATGAAATAGGGCTTTGTGTCAGAAGGCAGTGGGTACTATCAGATTGTGGTATATTTAAATGATCATGAATTAGAAAGCTCTTAAAAGGTAGCTGTATTTGCTTTAAAAAGTGACACAAAGGTGCCCCTAGTAACAACGTCACTCAATTCCATAGGCAGCACATCAGAGAGCCAGAAAGATTTTTTACACCATGTTAGTTTCCTGTGAAAAGTATGCTGAAATAGAAATCTTGTGCCCTTTATACCGGATGGGATCATAAATTAAAGCTGCCTGAACAATCTGATGTACAGCAATATGAAGCAACAAGCATGTGATTATGAGTCTTTAATAGCCACTATCTGACTGCACATGTTGAAATTCCAAGGGCTTGTCAAATTTGATGGTGAGTAAGTTCCAAAGCCACATCTTCAAGAAATCCTATATATTATCCCCCTCGTCTCATCTAGGTACACCATAAATGCACTAGTACTCCTCCTGTCGGATCCTCCCTTTCGCTTACATTATCTTTAATATTCTAGATTTCTGTCATGCAGCCAGGCTCCATTAACAGATTTTGCTCTATGTCTGACATCCTTTCTTCTGTCGAGTAGAAGTTGATTATAAAAGTGCTAGGTCAGCATGTAGGGCTTAAGTTCTTCGCTAGAGTCCATTGTTGCCTGTTCCACTGTTTGCCACAAGAGTTTAATCATTTTAAATGTCACCATTTTTGCTTCCAAAGCGATGTCGACGTATCGAGACCAGATCGCTGCTGCATGTTGGCAGCTCGTTTTTCCTACAGAACTTCAAAATGCGAATCTGCCTGTATAGTGAACCCGCGGACATGGACAAATACAGAAGATACCCAAGTCAGAATTTCATGTGAAGGTCATCGCAGAGTATGTTGCTTGCATAGTATCAGAAGGTCTGCAAATCATAGTAGGGAAGCATGAATCATGCCAGAGGGGAGTCAAAAGGTACCTGATTACATAGGGACCGTTTGCAATAAAGTATTCTGGCCAATAGGTGGTCCCCTTTGTTCTCACCACAGGAATCTGTCAGCAGCCATTCTATACATCATTTTTATGGCTGATTATCTTACTGCATTTGGAGAGCAGCCCAATCCAAAATAGTGGATGCTCCCATGTACCTTCACTGAGGCGACTTACATCACAGGGGATGGCCGCCAAGACCCACACTTCAGGCTCCACCCTGTGTGCTCCGCTCCCGCCAGCTTCTTACCGCCCACACTTTGCCAGCAGCCCTCATCACTCTGGGGAAAGGTTGCAGGTCAAGAGCAGAATGGAAGTGGCTTTCGGGGCCCTGACAGTGGCATCGGCAGAACCAGCACTTCTTCTGCAGCAGAAAAGGCATCGCAGGGTCAGCAGTAAGTAAAAATAAGGGCTGATATGGGCAATCTCTGCTTCTTCCCACCAGGCTGCAATTCCTTCAGCCGCCTGCAAGTCTCCAGTGCCAATAAGCAAAATACCAAGGGAAAGCTTCTGCAGTCAGTGCCAATACACAAAAGAGTCTAATGCTTCATACGTCCCAGCGGAAAGCCTCTTTGGTGTTACCTGCTGCTCATAGGATGCATCGAATTCAACTTACTCGATGCAAGGCACCACCCCAAATTCCACTAATTTTGTTATAAACTAGGGGGCAGATTTACAAGGCCCTTGGGCCACTTTTGTGTCATTTTTAACATGAGAAAAGTGACGCAAAAGTGGCGCAAGGGGTTTGTAAATCTGCCCCCAGGTGACTGCTTTAGTGAGGTGTTAGTGTTAGTTAATGTACATTGCATGAATTTTGACAAAAATGGTGTGACAACTCTTTCTGTGGTATATGCTAATTAGTGTCACTCTTACCAACTTTCCTCACCTAACAGCTATGGCACGACTCTGGTGGAGTCAAGGATTTAACACAAGTCACTATGTGATAAATTCTCTGTTAAAGAACCTTGCCACTCCCGATACATCACACACACTGCAGTGAGAAGGAACGGCGGAAGACTAGGAATGTATTATTGCACGAAAAAATGGGACTTTGCCACAAAGAGCCTTACACGTGCGAACTTTAAAGTGCTAGGGGCTAGGGGAGGGGGGAGTTATCAATGTTATGACGTTACAGGAAAATGTAAACTGCAATGTACAATATAAACTAAAAGAACACATTTACAACTGTGAAATGCTAATGGCTACATTATATGAAAGCTTGTATGATATTGACATTAATGCAGGAATAAAAATAATTTACAACAAAAAAAAAAGAACCTTGCCACAAACTTGTATGATGTCATTAGCAGAATCTTAGGATAGACATTTTATGGTATGAAGGAGGAAATAAATACTGGATCGGGAGCTGTTGATGGCCAGCAGCACTGGAGAGTTTGTCTTAAATAAATGTGTTTTACATCAATTTGCATCTGAACTTCTTCAGTGATGGAAGAACTACATCACGCTGCACCCTGCACAGCATATACTAGAGCAAAAGACTAGGGTCCAATTTTGCAAAGGGCTTGTGTTGCCCTTGTGCAAGGCAACACAAGCGCTTTAATGTGGTTTACTGAGCCAATCAATCAATCAATCAATCAATCAATCAATCAATCAATCAATTATTCAATCAATCAATCAATCAATCAGGGAATTGTAAGCATGCTACTTACCCATGAGGGTCTCAAGGTGTTGTGGGGGGTGAGGGGGGGTGGGGGGTGTCCACAGATCTTTTTAGCCGAAGAGCCAGAGCTTGAGGGTCTTTCTGAAGGTGTTCAGGGAGGGGGCGCATCTGATGTCTGCAGGTAGCTCGTTCCACATCTTGGCTGCAATGTGAGAGAAGGATTTTCCACCTGCTCTGGCTCTGTGGGTGCACGGGGTTTCGGCCAGTGCGAGGTTGGAAGAACAGAGGTGTTGGACTTGGCCCTTCTGGCAGCTTCACCCCTAAACTTTTTTTGCTTTTAATTGGTGTTAGTGATTTTTGGCTTCTGCGCACTTTACCACTGTGTCCCAGGGTAAAGTGCGTGTGTGTGGTGAGATTGGCCTGCCCTCTCATAGGAATGCATGGGGAATGTATGTGTCCATGTTAGTTCCTGATGTGTGGGGAGTGCAGGGTCGAGTTTGGTATGTGTGGACTTGTGTGATTAAATGCTGCGCGATGATGTGTGCGGCGGTATTGTGTCTAGAGTGGAAGTGCCACTTCTAGAAGTTGGCATGTCTGTGTAATTTAGGTGATTTGGCTGTCTGGCTTGTGATTGGCTGAGACTGGCTGGTGTGCCTGGCTCCATGAGTCAGGATGGGTCTGCCCTAGGGGTGAATGGAGAGATCTGCATGTTGATGTGAGGGAGGGGTGCACCTGGGACCTGAATAGGGCTGGGCTTTCCCTACACAATGCTGGCTCCACCCCCTGTGGTGCGACTGATGACCCTAGCCTGACTAGAGAATGGGAAGAGTGGCTGAGCACAACAGAGTACTCCAGAACCAGCTGCGACTGATTTTTCCCTTCACCCTGAAGTCTAAACAAAGGGATTTGGTGTATAAAACAGGGGCTGTGACCCCATGTAAATGTTCTTCCTGATCCTACTTTGAGGGGCGCCTGCTGCTACTGCTGGGCGCATGGAGGACCGCCACTGGGGACTGCCTCCTTGCCTGGAGGGCCCTGTGAGCTGGCCCCTGGGCCCAGCCTTTGCCCCCTCCCCCCTTTGCCTGCATTCTAAAAAGAGACTTTCCCCTGGACTCTGCCTCCAAAGCGCCTGGGGAGCGCTAGGTCTTTATTGCAGGGAAAAGGGCTGGAATTTTGGTGCTAGGAGCGCTGTTATTTGAATCGCCAGGAGGTGAGCGGAATGCGGGGACCCTGCAGCACGAAACTGCTGCCTATTTTGAGGGAATCCCGACATAGGGATTCCCCTGCCCTTGTGCCCTCCAAGCGGGTGCCACCCCGCGATTTTGCCAAGTTTGCCCCCCCTGACGGGTGCCCACCCCACCAGGGACTTCATATTTAATTGTAACGGGAGTCTACCCCGTGTTCAACCGCTGCGGCCCGAGCTGCAAGAAGAATCACCTCCGTGCCGCTGCCTAGCGCGACCCGGAAGTACTGGCCCAGAACCGGAAGCCGACGGGAGCCCACCCTGCGCTCCGGTGTGAGAAGATTCCCGGCCGCCAGAGCATCGAGGCTCCCCGAGTGAAGGGAGAGCCCCACAGTCCAGGAGAAGAGCCGCCGCAGGAAGGAGCAGGGAAACCCCGCGGAGACACCCCTCCCAACAACCGGTGAGCGCAGGCATCTCAGGGGGGTCCCAATTCAATGAGGAGCAGCCCCGGTTGGCAGCGGGTCGCTCCTCGGCGAGAGTGTGGCATTTCCTGGGTATTTTATGATTTTGAGTCCCCCGATCGGGACTCGAACGAAGGGGGCATTATTGGTAGAGCCCACGAGAGTCTCCTGGGCATTTATTGATTTCGAGTCCCCCGAGAGGGACTCCAACGATTTCGGGGGCATTTTTTCAGAGCCCCGAGGGCTCCTGGGGTCATTGTCTTCCCGAGTCCCCAGAGGAGGGACTCCAACATTTCCGGGAATCTGTAGCTAGAGCCTAGAAGGCTCCCAGGGCGCATTTTGTTTCTAGAGCCCAAAGGCCCTTGGGGTCCGAGTTGTGGTTCATAATGCCCACGAGGCTCCCACATTGTGTTTGGGGCCCTACTGTTCATTTGGAGCCCTACAGAGAGCCAGGAGGCATGCTGGTGCCAGGATCAGGTTCTACAGCTGCCCAGCACTTAGTGGGAAGGTGCTACGTTTAGGCCCCTTTCGCGGTATGCAGTCTAAATATCGAGTTTTTTTATCGAATGGAGATAATATCGAGTCAGGAATATCGAGTTTGCAATAATATCGAGGTAAGTAATATCGAGGTAAGTAATATCTATTTTAATAGTAAAATAAAAATATCGAAGGTAGTAATATCGAGTTGGTAATGTCGAGTGTGTAAAATATCGTTTTGGTTAGTAATTAATTAATATTGGGTGGAGATTTTTTTTAAAATTTGAATGTTTAATAATAAAATTTAAATTGAATTAAAAAAAAAATTTACATTTAGGAGTGGGATGTGGGTTTTTAGGGGAATAGGGTGAGGATTATTGTAAAATTAAAAATTAATAATACTTTTTTAACATTTTAAAAAGAATTGTAAAAAAATTTAACATTTTCAAAATGTATACTTAGATTTAGAAATGGGATGTGTGTTTTTATGGGAATCGGGAGGGTAGTTTGCTTAAAATTTTGAATCATAAAATGTTAATTTTTAAAATTTCTAAAAATTTAATTTGTTGATCAAAATTTGAAAAAATGAAATAAAAATTTAAGAGTGGGATGTGGGTTTTTATGGGTTTAGGGAGCGGAGTGTTTGAACATTTTTAAATTGTAAAATATTTTACTAAAATGTTACAATTAAAATAAAAGTAAAAAAAATACAAAAAATAATAGTAAATTATAATGGTTTTGTGTACACTACATTACCTGAGTTTGTTGTTGGTGGAGTGGGATTACTTAAGAATATTGTTTGATTATCCTGCATCTTCCCTGAGTTTATAATTGGTGGAGTGGGAATAGTAAATTATATAGGTTGATAGTCCAGCACTTTTCCCGAGTTACTACTTGGTGGAGTGGTAATAGTTAATTATATGGGTTTTGTATTCAGGACCTTCCCTGACTTTGTACTTGGTGTATGCACCATATTTGAGTTTGTACTTGGTGGAGTGGGAATAGTAAATTATATGGGTTTGATATCCAGCACCTTCCCTGATTTTCTACTTGGTGGAGTGTTAATAGTAAATTATATGGGTTTTGTGTCCAGCACCTTCCCTGTCTTTGTACTTGGTGGAGTGGAATAGTAAATTATATGGGTTTTGTGTCCAGCATCTTCCCTGACATTGTACTTGGTGGAGTGGGAATAGTAAATTATATGGGTTTTGGGTCCAGCACCTTCCCTGAGTTTGTACTTGGTGGAGTGGGAATAGTAAATTATATGGGTTTGCTATCCAGCACCTTCTCTGAGTTACTACTTGGTGGAGTGGGAATAGTAAATTACATTGTTTGAGTGTCCAGCACCTTCCCTGAGGTTATAGTTGGTGGAGTTGGAATAGTAAGTTATATGGGTTTTGTATCCAGTACCTTCCCTGACTTTGTACTTGGTGGAGTGGGAATAGTAAATTATATGGGTTTTGTGTCCAGAACCTTCCCTGACTTTGTACTTGGTAGTGTGGCAATAGTAAATTATATGGGTTTTGTGTCCAGCACCTTCCCTGAGTTTGTACTTGGTGGAGTGGGAATACTAAATTATATGGGTTTGTTATCCAGCACCTTCCCTGAGTTACTACTTGGTGGAGTGGGAATAGTAAATTACATTGTTTGAGTGTCCAGCACCTTCCCTGAGGTTATAGTTGGTGGAGTTGGAATAGTAAGTTATATGGGTTTTGTATCCAGCACCTTCCCTGACTTTGTACTTGGTAGAGTGTGAATAGTAAATATTATGGGTTTTGTGTCCTGCACCTTCCCTGACTTTGTACTTGGTGGAGTGGGAATAGTAAATTATATGGGTTTTGTGTCGAGCACCTTCCCTGACTTTGTACTTGGTGGAGTGGGAATAGTAAATTATATGGGTTTGGTATCCAGCACCTTCCCTGATTTTTTACTTGGTGGAGTGGGAATAGTAAATTATATGGGTTTTATGTCCAGCATCTTCCCTGACTTTGTACTTGGTAGAGTGGGAATAGTAAATTATATGGGTTTGGTGTCCACCACCTTCCCTGACTTTGTACTTGGTGGTGTGGGAATAATAAATTGTATGGGTTTTGTGTCCAGCACCTTCCCTGACTTTGTACTTGGTGGAGAGGGAATAGTAAATTATATAGGTTTTGGGTCCAGCACCTTTCCTGAGTTTGTACTTGGTGGAGTGGGAATAGTAAATTATATGGGTTTGTTATCCAGCACCTTCTCTGAGTTACTACTTGGTGGAGTGGGAATAGTAAATTACATTGTTTGAGTGTCCAGCACCTTCCCTGAGGTTATAATTGGTGGAGTTGGAATAGTAAGTTATATAGGTTTTATATCCAGCACCTTTCCTGACTTTGTACCATGCAAAGGGGTGGTACCGAGGACGTCTTCTCGGCGTGGAGCTTCAGGCAGCTGTTGGTCATCCAGACTGCGATGTCTTGCATTCCTTTTTGGAAGTTGACTTTGGCAGTGGTAGGGTCTTTGGTGAGGGAGAGGATGAGCTGGGTTTCGTCGTCGTAGGATACGATGTTGAGGCCATGTTGTCGGACGATGGCTGCGAGGGGGGCCATGTAGATGTTAAAGAGGGTGGGGCTCAGGGATGAACCCTGTGGGACTCCACAGGTGATTTTCGTGGGGTCGGAGAGGAAGGGTGGGAGTCTGATCCTTTGGCTTCCTCCGGTGAGCAATGATCGGATCCAGTCCAGGGCTTGTATGCCTGTGTCATGTAGTCTGGCGACTAGTGTGCGGTGGGAGACGGTGTCAAAGGCCATTGATAGGTCGAGTAGGATGAGGGATGCGTACTGGCCTTGATCCAGGAGGGTGCGGATGTCATCTGTGGTGGCGAGCAAGGCGGTCTCTGTGCTGTGGTTGCTTCAGAATCCGGATTGGGACGGGTCGAGGACGGCGTTCTCTTCAATAAATCGTGTCAGTTTCCTGTTGACTGTTTTCTCTGCAACTTTGGCTGCGAAGTGGAGGAGCGAGATGGACCGATAGTTCTTGAGGTCGGTGGGGTCAGCTGTGCACTTCCAGTCATCTGGGAAGGTGCCTGTTTTGAAGGTGGTAGGTGCGTTGTAGTTCGGGTGCAATGGCGGACGCAGCGCTGTGATAGATGTGAGGGGGCAGGGGTCGTGGGGGCCCCCAAGTGTTGCTTTTCATGGTCGAGGCGGTGTCTTCGGCCGTGATTGGTGTCCAGTTGGAGATGGTGGGCTGGTTGGTGTTTCTGGGGTAAATAAACAAATAGAATCCACTCCAAGGAGTGGATTCTATTTGTTTATTTACATTAGTTTAGGGAGAACTAATCCATTTCGATCTAATTTCTCTCTCTCCCCTTTTTGTTATCGACTGATGGTGTTTCTGGGGGCCAGGGGGCCATCTGTGGCACCTGGTGGATGGTCGATTGAGTTGTCATAGAGGTTTTTGATCTTGAGGTGGAAATAGGTTCCAAGCTTATCACAGAGGTCTTGGAATGAGGTGATGTCTGTTGCTTCGCTGCGTGGGTTGGTGAATTCTTGAGTGACACTTAAACGTTCCTTGGAGTTGGTGGAGTTGGCCCGGATTTTGTTGTGGATGAAGTTCCTCTTGGTGGCTCTGATCTGGTTGTGGTAGTCCATCATGGCGTCCTTGTAGGTGGTGTGGTTTTCGGTTGTCTTTGTGTTTCTTCAGTTCTTGTCCAGGTGTCTGCAGGTGTGTCTGGCTTCTTGGAGAGCATTGGTGAACCAGGCGGCTTTCCTGGGGCGTTGTCTGTCAGGGTTCTATAGCAGGTGAGCTTGTCTGCGCAGTCGGAGATGCAGGTGTGGAGTTCTCTGGCTGCGTCATTTGCGTTGGGTGCCAAGGTGTGGTTAGAAGTCTGTGAGTAGGTTTTTGAGTGTTTGTCAAGGTGTGGTTGTCTCGGGTGAGGGTGGAGTTAAGTCGCTCATCTGTAACCTTGCGCCAAGTTCTTTGTGGTGGGCGTGTGGCTGGTTTGGGTGCCTTGAGTTTGTTGATGGCGAATTGTATGCAGTGTTGGTTGGTCCATGGCGGCTGCGATGTGTGGCTGAATTGGACGCTGTTTCCTGCCACGAAGATGGGGTCGAGGGCATGTCCTGCTCTGTGGGTCGGTGTGTTCACGAGTTGTTTAAGTCCGATGCTGGCTAGGTAGTCATGAAGGATAGTGGAATTGGGGTCCCTGGGGTTGTCGAGGTGGAAGTTCCGGTCTCCAATGAGAATGTCGTTTGTTGAGGCAATGGCGTGGGGTGCATGAAGTCAGTGATGGTGGTGGCGAAGGGTGTTCGGGGGCCGGAGGGTCTTTAGCTGAGGGTTCGTCGGAGTGTGGCTTTGGGGGTGGTCTGGAACTGGAACTGTAGGTGTTTGGCAGAGGGGAATGTTTTGCTGGAGGTTGTGAGGTGGAAGGTGCTCTTGTGGGCGATGGCAAGGCCCCCTCCTGGGTGGTTTGGGCGGTCTTTCCTCTGGATCTTGTATCCGTCTGGGACGGCGGTGCTGATGTTGGGGAAGGAGGATGCATTGGACCAGGTGTCTGTGAAGAAGGCAATGTCGGGTGAGAGAGAGTCGAGTAGGTTCCAGATTCCATGGCGTGTTTGTGTAAGGAGCGTACATTGAGGAGGATGCATTTTAGGGTGTTGCTGGTGCTGGCGTCGCCGGTGTTGGAGGCCGGGGTGGTGGTGAGGGTCTGGCGGCAGTGGAGGCAGTAGATCTGGCCGTGGGTCGTGTTGGGCGAGGCCTGTTGACATTCTCTAAGTCTTCCAGGGTTGAGTGCAAGGAAGGTGGTGGCGTCATAGCGATGGGTAGAGGGAGGTCCAGGGTTCCTGGTGCTGGCCGCGGTTGGGTCGCGGATGGGGGCAGACAGGCTTGCCTTTGGTGAGCCTTCTGCGCATCAGTGGTGCGCCCACTGTGTGTGTCCGCTGCACAACCGCTCATCGGCCACCATTAAGTAGGGGAGGTGGGAGGGAGGGAGGGAGGGAGGCTGGGAGGCGGTAGCATGGGAATACCGGGGGGTTGGAATTCTGAGGAGGAATTCCCAAGAGGCATTCCGGGGGTGATTGTCTACAGGGGCAGCAGCGGTGAAAGGCGAAAGGAACAGGCAGGCATGAGAAAATAAAAACTGTGGTGGTATTAGAGCAAGACACAGATGGGCACAATAACAGTGGCACAACAGGGAAAAATTAAGAAAAAAAATGTCTGAGAAAGGTTACGGTGTTTGCAGGCAGTCTGGTCCCAGTTGGAACTGACAGCAGGCGCAGGAGCGGACAGCAGCCTCGAACCTCCCAAGGAGGAAGTCTGGGCCTGGAGGCAAGAGTCGGCACAGCCGACCTGCAGGGAGGGAGTGGACCTAGACCAAGGTCTCCTTGCATGTGTGGGTTAGAAAATACAGAGTAACAGAAGACAGCACAAATTGCTGCCTTGCGTTACTCTGCACTGGGAAGGCGTGCCATAAATGAAGCATGGATTTTCCCATGCATCCACTCATGAATGTTGACATATTCCCAGATTTATAAAGAATCATAAACCTGGGAATATGTCAAAATGCTACTCCTTCCCAACTGGGGCGTAACAAGGAGAAATATATTCCTCTTAATATGCATGCTGCATCCTGCTGCACGCATACAAAGAGCAATATGCCCCTGAGTATTGTTTTTGTGAGGGAAGGTATCCCTTACTCCCCAAAAACACCATGGTGCTAGGGTGCCTGCGTTGGTACTGGGCAGTACTCAGTGTGCTAGCGCAGACGACACAGAGAAGGAATGCATCCTATTTTAGTAGAGATAAAGCACATTCCTAATCTCTCCATGTCATTTAGTGCAGTGCAGCAAGTTGTCTTTCTGTATTGCATTGCATTACTTTTTGGTAAATCTGGGCCTAGAATATTAACAGAAACTTTTATTTATAGGTACCCTTGAATTATGAAATTCTGCAGCACTTGCTTTTTTTGCACAATATTGGATCTCATGCACTTTCCACATAATCCACCAACTGCTGCATAGTTTACACATAACAACAAAAATATTTTTTTCTTGTTCAAATGTTACATAAAAGTGCTATGTGTTCTGCCACACTGTGTCACATGTTCGCAAAGTTTAATTGATCACCTTTCAGAGGGTAATTGCTGTAGTAGCATGTTAAACTGCTAGTAATCAGGTGAAACATTTGCCCAGACAATAATGTTGTGTGTTAAAACCTAAAATCAATACTATCTCAGAATGTGTTGCATTATACGCCATAATCTGTGTTTTTTCTTGAAGTGTAATTCAGTCAACCCTGCAGCATAACTTGGCCCTTCTTAGCCACATATTTCCAGTGGTCCTGCTCTACATTTAGTTAACTCACAATGTAGATCCCTGGAAGCTCAGACCCGCACTGAGATACAGATGGGTAGAAGCTAAGCCACTTCTCTACAGTAGAATCTTGAAAGTAAAACTGTTCAGACAAGCATTTGTCCAAGGACCAGTGTTAGACTTGGCATCCTTGGCGTGGGTTTCCACTGTCTTTTTGCCACTGCCTCCTGTATTTTTGCTGTGTGCTGCATTTCGTTTTTGCTGGTCTAGATGCTTTGGGCACTTCGCCACTGCTGAGCAGTGACAAAGTGCAAGTGCTTCCTGTGTAAATTGTGAATATGGATTTGTGTTTCCATGGTTGGCTTGTATGACTTACTACTAAGTACCAAGTACAGTGCACTGTTTGTGCCCAGAGCCTGTAGGTCAACTGCTGCTAGTAGGCCTGCAGCAGTGATTGTGCCACCCACACAAGCATATGGTCTGGTACTTGCCTAATACCCCCTCCCTTCCGTAGGATATATACCCTTGGTGGAATGAGGGACTCTCCCCAACTCCCTTGGAGGCTCTCGCCCATCACTTTCCCCCAAGGCAAAATAATGCAAACATCACAACTGTTTGGATTAGGGGTCGTAGTAACCCCGGCCGTATTTTATTACATAAAAAACTTAACACATTAATAAATCACTTATATACATTATTTACAATACGCAGAAAGTCCAAGACATTGATAGGTACATGGTGTCCATTGGCTAACCTTAACATGTTTCTAATACAGAGCCAATCCTATCATAATCTAAGTGAAGAAGATATCAACTTTCTTGGTTTCCCTGTTAGAGCCTACGGCAAGGTCAATGACTGGCAGTCCCAGATTCTGATCCAGCTAGGTCCACACCTCCTTACCGTTGAGACCTTGCATAAGGGACCCAGCTTAAAGGATGGATACCTCCCCCGCCTCCCCCTATACCCTCAATGTTAAACTTCATAAAAGGGGGTGCAGCAATTATGTCTCTGTGCGCCCTTGAGCGCATGCGCGTGCGGGGATTGGCCAACCAGTCTAATGGAAGGTAGACTTCCCTTCCCCCCGCATCCCTCCAACCTACCGGCTGTAACTGCCCCTGGAGTTCCATGAGAGACCCTCTGTCTCCCCATCGGGCGTCCCCATTTTACAATGGTGCTGCCCGCTAAGGACCGAAAACTATGCTCACCAACGATGACCTTACCGCCACAGGCCAGTATAGTTGCCAGACTATCTAGCCTCCCCCTCCACCAACTAGAAGGTCATGTCCCATGCCTTGCTCCCTCTACCCACGCCATTATATTCTCCATAAATGTCTGATTGCCCTGACTTGATAGATGCACCCCATCCCGCAGGAAAAACTGTTCCCCTCGGATGTACCCTGTCCTATAGATCTTAGTTTCGGGGTTCTGAATAACTTTTACATTTTCTTGTTAATCCGTTTAAACAAATTATTTAAAGCCCATACTGACTCACCTCCTCTCCACTCAAATTTAGGAATCATAGCTGACCACACTATCATTGACTTGGGGCATCTCTTTGCCAACCACCCTACCTCAGCCAGCAGTGCTTCAATTACAGCTCTCCGCCCCAAGGGCACCAGGTCATTACCCCCTAGATGTAAGATCCAAACCGCAGGAGGCCCCCCATATTTCTCTAGGGAAGCTACCATCAGGGCCCTAAACTGGCATTCCCCCTGCCCATGGAATAAGATTTCCGTGCCTGCCTTGCGTGCCCTGGCCTCTTTGGAACCTGCAACAAAATACTGTTTTTACCTGCTTACGTATGAGTGGCCACTTATCCACACCTCCTGTTCCCTGCGGGTCCAGAAGTGGACTTAGCCTGTAACGTGTGCTGCTTGATGATGACCCCCTCATCCTGCCTGACAGGATGTTGCTGCCTTTGTTGTATGGTGGACCGATGAAGGCTTCTCCCCTGCGTCAAAGGACGTAGAAACCAAGAACCATAAAAGAAAACCAACCATCAGTGCATCATCTTAACACTTCTATAGCATGTGTAGGCGTACATAGCGTTTATAACAATTTGAGGATCATCTCCAGATCCTTTGCACCTCACTCCCGATTAATCCCCTGGCTACTACCTCGATGCAGCCTCTATCCTGAAAGAGTGGGTCCCAAAACTGCCCCCGTCTAAACCTGCATTCTGCATGGCTAAGCTCAATACCCTTTTGAACTGGAAAAGAGTGAGGAGAGTCCAATGTGTGTGGACCAGTAGTGGTCCTCGCGCCCTCTGGACGTTGCACCAGAAATTTCTCTAACTTATAAATGTTGCTTCCTGCTCATGATAGATATCAATAGGGAGTCACCCTGAAGCAGCACATGGGCCAACTGGAGCCCCCCCTGGCAATCCGTTTTGTTTTTTGGTACCAATTCCCCTATCCTGAAAGCGCCATAGAACGCTAGACAGAAAGCTGTCTGGAACAAAGTGTCTCCCCAGCTAAGTGCACACCTGTTGCAAAGCATCCATCAGTGTGGCCAAAGTCTGAATACCTATTGGCCTACTCCCGTCTGGCTGTCCCCCCGTAGGCATTGCCATCCTCTTAGGGCTTTCCGCACTATGAAGGTGCTAGTCAGATCCCTTTTTGACCTAGTTTTTCAAAGAATGAAATGGCTGCCATATGCCGCCTTGCCGATGCTACTGAGCTCCCCTCATCTCTCATGGCCATCAAATAAGAAATGACAGACTCAGTGTCGTGCCATTTTTCTGGCCAATTGTCACCCAAAAAATAGCAGTAGGCCCCAAACGCCCCATCGTATGCCCTCCTGGTCCTGGGTGCTAGGCTAGCTGCCACGAGGTCCGATAACTGGGGGCACCAAGTTGCCAAAGCTGCTCTGGGAAAGGCGTTGGGTTCTCCACCGCCTATGGGTGATGTGACCTGAATACCTGCATTTTAAAGCGAGGGAGAGCATCAGCAGTGTGGTTTAAGACTCCTGGAACATGTTTGGCTCTAAACAGCAAATTCATTCTCATGCACAACAGTATTATTTCCTTTAGTATCATTATACATTTTGCATTTTGATTATTGATTATTTATGCATTCCACCACAGCCATGTTATCGGACCAGAAAACCACTGACTGATTCCTCAGTTGTTCTGGTCAGACTCTCAATGCAACCAGGATGGGAAAAAGCTCCAGGAAGCTTATGTTTGTCATAAGCCCACTGTCTGCCCACAATGCTGGCCAGCGTTGAGCAACCCATGCTGTACCTAGAACGGCTCCATAACCCTCGCCACCTGCTGAGTGAACAGAGGTCATCAGACCTTTCTCCGAGCTGGACCTGGGAGGAGCGGGCCACACAACCCTGCCGTTGAAATCTCACAGAAATGTTTGCTAGATCCGCATATCCTGCTTGACCTCACTGGAAAGTCTGGTGTGAGGGTTCTTCTCCCTGACATGGCCTGTGCGATGGTGCGCGAGAAAGGTCGTGCCATAGGAATTATCCTCACTGCAAAATTAAATTGTCCTACAGCCTGTTGTAACTGATACAGCGTGACCCATCTTTTCCCAAGCACTTCTGCAAAGCAGCCTGAAAACCCGCTATTTTTGCCTGCGGTAGACGTGGCACTCCCTGAACTGAATCCAACTCAATTCCTAGAAACTCAATTTCCGTGCTTGGTCCCACCATCTTGCCCTGTGCCAAAGGCATGCCAAAGTCTTGCATGAGTGCGCAGAACTTCTGCAATGCCCTTCCGCACTCCTGTGAGCCTGGGGCCCCCAAGAAGAGGAAGTCATCCAGGTAAGGCAGTACCCACTGGTGTCCAGTTGCCTTCCGGAAAACCAATTCCAAAAAGGAGCTGAATTTCTCAAAGTATGCGCAAGTCACTGAACAACCCATAGGCATATATTTATCCACGTAATACTTACCCTTGAATTGAAAGCCCATTAGGTGAAAATCAAGCTGACTCAATATCTGATTTTGTCAACCAAGAGCCCGCCCCAAACCTTTGAGTGTCCTGACTGCCTCATCAAAAGAAGCGTACTTAACACTGCTTAAGTCATTATCAATGGCTTCATTTAGTGACAAACTGCTGGGGGCCGAACGATTGTGATTCAATCGGAATGCCCCTTGCTCTTTTTGGGCACTACCCCCAACGGGGAGCAAACACAATCCTGCATTGGGGTGTCTCAAATGGACCAGCTACTCTGCCTAACCAAACTTCTTTCTTAATTTCTGCAGCCCCCACCTCTTCATTAGTCCTGACTGATAACTGATTCCTGTAGTGTGCCACCCCTACATACCCAGGCACGGGGATCCTAAAACCATCCCTGAAACCTTCTAAGAGAATTCTCACAACTTGGTGCAATCGTAGCTGTTCAGCCACGGTATCAAAGTGCTGGTTAAAATAGGAAATCTGGCCTTACTTAGGGACATACTCTCAGACATGTTTTTTGCCTCCTTTGTCCTTTGCTTACTTAAAACACTTTGACTCTGGATGTGAGGAGTTCCCACAGAAGGAACATGCGTGTTTGAATTTGCATGTGCCCACCGCCCTGTTACACGAGCTCCTGTTGAAATCCCAACATGCCCCTTACTTTTTTCTCCGCCTCCCTGAGCCACCTGGGTGGCCTGAGTGAAATGGCTGATTCCTGAAAGTGTCCTGTGCCAGACCACGGGTGCCATCCTGTGGACCCCCTCTGAAATGTGTCAGGTATATTATCATATCAATCTGCTTACAGCACAGAGCCAGGTCAGATGCGTTAGCCATTCTAAAATCCTTATCATAATCTTTCCACCTACTGCCACCATAAGTATCATGCGCACAAGGTATCCTATTTTGGTAACAGGCCATTTCTGAAGCCAGGCCTGGTAAATGCTCACCCATTATGGATGTGAATACCATGAAACCTTTGAACTAATTTACCAATGTTTCCTCAACCCTAAACTTCAACAACATGCTTGCCAACTCTCTTGGGTGTGTCCATTCTTTATTCTTTTGGCCTCCTCCCTTGCTGACTCATCCAGCAAGAGGGAAAACATGTTCACATAGGAGCCCATCCAAATCTTTTCTTCAGTCTCCTGGGACACATGTCGGCCTAGGTGCTCCCTATCGGAGCGTACTTCGCCTAAACCAAAAGGTGGCAGTGTTTGTGGTATACCTGTTGTTGCTGCCACTGCTGGTTTTGCTGCTCCTGCATCCGTTGGTGGGGTAACTGTGGCGGGGACTCCGCTGTGTGGCCCTGTGTTCAGCCCGTAACGCACACTGCTGGTACCGCCAAACCACCCACAGGTTGAACCTCATCTAATTGTGTCATTATCTGTCTGGCTTTTTCAAATGCGTCCTCCCCACTACCTGACACCCCTGCTGCCGGGGACCCGTTTACCACCCTACCCAGCCAAGAAAGTTCCGCTGCTAGATTAGCTACCAAGTCTGGCTGGACTTGCATGCTCCTGGATGGGCCCCCAGTCATAGGGACCAGCGGGAGCTGTGCGCTGCCACACGCCGGTGTGCTTGGCTGACCCTCAGCCGGCGTTACTGCCCCTTCTTTGTTCGGCAGATTAGCCCCAACACCCGCGTTAGGTTGAGAGATGGTCTGTGGGACAGGTAAGGGCTCCACCACCCTGGGCACCAAACCCTCAGGAATTGTCACTGGGGCACCCTCTGTCCTCTCCCCCTCCATAGGTCGCGGTGTCCTGCCTTTCTTAGCTCTACTCCTTTTTGGGCGGCCTTTATGTGCTAACCCCAACCGTCTGGGCCTGTCCACTGCCCTCTCCTGGCCCTCCACCCTGTCTGTCAGAGCTGCTAATGTCTGCCCCATTTCATCCACCTTTTTTACCATGGAGTCCACTGCCCCAATTTTCCTACTTGGATTCAAGATAGCCTGGCTGATGAGGTCATCCCCTTTGGTATCCCTTTGTTCGCCTCAAGTTTGCAGGGTATGCCCAGACGTGGGTCCCTTGCTCACTCTGCCACTGGATTCAAGATGGCCTTGCTGATGAGGGTTATGAACCTGTAACCGGTCCCAGGATGCTTGTTTACGGTCCAGGGAAGACATGGCTTGGCAGTTCGGGCTGGACTGTTCCCATGAGGCACAGGGTCAGACTGATTTGCATATGCCCATGCTGAACTGGGGTGGTGGAGTGAGCTAAAGAATGATGATGGATTAAACCCAGAGCAGTTGACTGGGGGTGAGTGTTTGATTTGCTCAAACGCTCCGTCCATTGGTATTGGTATTGCCATTTTCCTCAATATTGTAGCCATAAAAATATCCATCCGCAAACGCTGGTCATCACGCTTTATCTTTGGTGCCATTATTGTAAGCAAAATCACGTGTACTGTACACTGGCAGCAAATCCCCTTTAAATGTAGAGTACCCAAATTATACTGGTTGCCACAGGGCACAAAAACATACTTTAGATGACAAACATCCCACCAAAAAGGCACACACACCAACACACTCCCGTGACCAGGTCACTGCCCAAACCCTTACCTTGCAGTAGTAGCACCCACCAGCGGGTCACAGCATCCAAGCAACCGGAACCACGTCCATCAGCTACTCTTGTGCGTCAGGTGAGAAACTCAAACCTGCGTGGCTCCTAGAAGCGATGGAAATGCAGGCCTGCCGGTGTTGCCTTATAATGGAAGATCCTGCGTGAATTACTGGTCGGGCAGCCACTTGCTGCTGACCTGCTCCACCACACTGCATTTTGCTTTGCTGCTTTAGCCAACTGTATGGGGAAACCTAAAACAAAGCGAAATATTCAAACAAGCATTTGCAATGTAACAGGTCTCGCATTATGGAAGTTTGAGCTATTGGTCTTGTAAATGACAATTGTTTTATTTATGTGTTGGTTTTGAAAATAGCTAAATTAATAGCTTTGTAATTTACAATGCCAATAGTTATAAATTTCGCAAATGTGACACCTATAGCATTTGTAATGCAACATGTTTTGTATTTACGTGGCTTAGATGTATTGATATTACAAATAACAATGGCTTTTAATTTTTTTAAATATTTAATACTTAAATAAAAGTGAATGTAATTTATAATGGCAATAGCTTAAATTTTTGTATATAACTTTTGTGAAGATTATGTTCAGTGTATTTTATTGTGATGAAAATCCAAGAACAGAAGTGAAATATTAACATCTTTTTGTGACATTTGTAATAAAGCTTGAAACATTGAGAGAACATATTTGAACCAGTTGTTGAATGGTTGCAGAGATTGATGCTGTGATGGCGCGGAGTGATGCAGGGGTTGCGCTGAGTGATGCAGGGGTTGCGCTGAGTGATGATGGGGTTGCGCTGAGTGATGCTGGGGTTGCGCTGAGTGATGCTGGGGTTGCGCTGAGTGATGCAGGGGTTGCGCTGAGTGATGCAGGGGTTGCGCTGAGTGGTGCAGGGGTTGCGCTGAGTGATGCAGGGGTTGCGCTGAGTGATGCAGGGGTTGCGCTGAGTGATGCTGGGGTTGCGCTGAGTGATGCAGGGGTTGCGCTGAGTGATGCAGGGGTTGCGCTGAGTGATGCAGGGGTTGCGCTGAGTGATGCTGGGGTTGCGCTGAGTGATGCTGGGGTTGCGCTGAGTGATGCTGGGGTTGCGCTGAGTGATGCTGGGGTTGCGCTGAGTGATGCAGGGATTGCGCTGAGTGATGCAGGGGTTGCGCTGAGTGATGCAGGGGTTGCGCTGAGTGATGCAGGGGTTGCGCTGAGTGATGCTGGGGTTGCGCTGGTTTGTTATTACCACGCCCAGATGCATGAATTACAAGTTATTTGTATCAACCAAACGCATTATGACTTCATGCACTCCCCACCCCGAGCCCACCCACTCGCCCGTCCTCCTTAATCTCCCCATCAGAGGCTGGCTGGGAAAACTACAATTCAACAGCATTGTCATGGAAACATCGCTGATTTGGCACATTGCACAATACAGAAAGAGTGCTAAATCCATCGTATTTCTCTGTCTATACATAGTGGTGCATTTGGCACAATGTAGACAAATAGTAAAATCGTAGCGTTGTAGATTATGCACAATGCTGCAGCATTACTATGGAGCTTCCTTTGAAGTGTCACATGTGCTGACAGCAGTAGTTCATGCTGCTGGTGGGAGAACGACCCCGTAACTGCATTCATACGACCCCTTAAGTGCATTCTTCCTATGGAGGCAATCTGTGCATTACATCACTTATAATACCATGACTATGGTCATGTTGTGCAGTATTGCACAGAATTTTCGTGGTGATGCAGCATCCACTGGCTTAACATAAGAGCCTTCCTTACTGCTTCCCGCCCCTCAAATAATGTGTGGGCCCGCTGAGACTCGATAACATACAGTTGTTCTCAGCCTCTAGGTTGAATGGGGGTTCCTGGAGGGTTGGGATTGGGTCTCCCGGCACCACAGCAGTGGCGTGACAGGATACACAGGAGGTCTGCGAAGAACAACCGACAAGGGGAGAAGATTGGGCAGACAGACAGCACGAAGGGTGGGGGGAACCTTCAAGAGCGGGGGTGGAGTAGAGGGAAAGCAGAGACATGCACTCAATAAGAGTGCATGTCAAGAAGTGTAATGAAGAAAAAAACAAGGGAAAAACGAGTCTAACAGAGGGCAGAAGGGCAGAAAAACGCGGCCACGAAATGAAATTAAATAAACGCGGCCGCGAAATGAAAATGAAATTAAAAGCGGCCGGGAAATGCGCATTCCTTTGTACTGTGAAGCAGGGGGCGGGGAGGCAGATGCCTTTGAAGTGAAGCTCACGGCTGTGAAAGTGAAAGCAGGGGTGTTGGGGATGTAATTAGGGGGGAGGAGAAGTGAGGCCGAGCACGCACTGTGCACGCTGGGGAAGTGACAAATGCCTGTGGGAGGGAGGCTGATGTCTTTGATGTGGATGCGCTTTCCGCTCGAGTAATCCACAGGCACTGCCCAAAATCCGCGATGGTTTCAGAGCTTGGATGGCCCACTATACTCCCGTCTATTTATTCCTTGCGGAATATAATAGACGAGGCCTAAAAAGGAGTGGGGATGGGTTAAAAACCTCCCAATGCGCCAATATACTCATCCCCACACGTGCTCCCCCTGTTGCTGCGGATGTTGCAATTAGTAGAGGCCAACAGTACACTACAGCAATGCCCCCAGCGCCTAAGCCCAAAACCACACTACGGCGCGCCTCAATTTTTTAGACCACTACCCTTTTAAGAAACACCACCCTGAATCCTTAAACTGGCGTTCCCCTAGATCGCGCTGTTAATGCAGAAGGCTCCAAGCACAATAACCACAGGAAAACACTGCAGAGCGCCAAACCGGAAGATGACCACGTACTGAATATGCCCCGCTAAAACCTGTAGTGCCTGCCTAAAACAAGGCCCCCCCAGCCGCGCTCCACCTGTTTGGATGGCTCCCCAAGGTATCGCGCCTGTGAGGAACAACAGCTGACTCACTCCCTGCTGCTCGCGGGAAACAAATCGCTGACTCGCTCCCTCGCTGCTTGCTGGAGAATCACGGCTGACTCGCTTCCATCCCGCAAAAACCAGGCGCCACCCCGCACCACCGCCGCTCGCTGTCCAAGGTCGAAAAACGGCGCTCTCCGCTGCTTGCAGATACCTGTAGGGGAAACAAAACACGGAGAATATAGAAAACAAAAGGAACAGAGAAAAGCTTTGTTGGGGCCTCAGCCTGAGGCCCTGTCCTTGTGTGTCCAGGGGCTGGGGATGGGTGAACAGAGACTGTTCGCTCTGCTCCCCAGCCTTGGTTCCGACCGGCTTGCCGACGTTGCACCAACGCGTGAACCGGAAGCACTTGAGAGTGCTTCCGGTTCACACCACCGGTACCCAAACAGGTGTGGTTAACAGGGGAGGCAGGGTGCTACGTCACTACTATGCATGGCGCTCCCTGCCTTCCCCTGTGTATGGGGGTCCGGCATGACTGCCATAATGGCGGCGTGCCCGAGTTGGTCACGCCTTCCAAGTCTTTCAATGGAGTCTCAGACCTGCCATTGCAGTATCTGTGTCTACTGCCATGTCGCCTTGACAAGTGCACCTAGTTGCCAGGCCCTAACCTTCCCTTGTATCACATGTGAGTCACCCCTCAGGTAGGCCCACGTTACCCCTGTAGTCAGGGTGCAATGTATGTGAAAGGTAAGACATGTACTGGTGTGTGTGACATGTCCTGATAGTGAAATGCAATGTATTTCGTTTTTCACTATTGAAAGGATATCTGTGTGATAGGATAAAATGGGAGTTTGTTTATAGCAATCTTATGAGAATAACTTGCCATTGGGACAAGATAGAGGAATGGAGTTTAGTATGCCTGAACTCAGAATATAAAATGCATCTTTTAGTAAAGATGTTTTTACATTGTGTGTTTAAAAATACCACTTTTAGAAAGTTGGTATTTTCTTGCTTAGCCATCCTGTGTGCCTCTGCTAGTTTGTGGATTGACTGTCTTTGGAGGAGGAGATTTCCCTGCACCTGAATGGGCCTGGTCTGCCTCTCACAATGCTGTCTCCGCTTCCTGCCAGGAAACTGGACCAGAGAGGACAGAACTGGTTTGGACTGAGCACAGAGCCATTCTGCCACAAAAGAACAAAGAGAGATGCAGTATAAATATTGGGGTCCAGACCCCAGAACTTTAGATTACTTTTGGACTCAAGAGTAATCTCTGCCAATAAGAAGAGCTGGGAAAGCTGAAGGAGAAGTGCTGCCCCTATGCTGTGTGCTGTCTGGTGTTGGCCTGCAATGGACAAAGACTTTGCTGCGTGGTGTGTATCTTGCTTGAAGAAGATCTCCAATGGCTTGAAGTAGAGCGTGCCTCCTGTTTTCAAGTCTCAGGGACACAAAGACTTCATACCTCTGTCTTCCTGCAACTGGAACTGCTGTTTTAGCTGCCACAGAGGGAAATAGCAACACCGACGCTGGCGAGCAGCAGTGTGACCTGCAACAAAGCGTAGGCACTGCTCGTAAAGTGCACAACTTACACCACATTCCTGAAGTCTTCCGACGCCACATAGTATTGACACTAAAACCATCAACGAAGCTGACGCCTGCATCGGAGCCGAGGGCACTGCTCGTGATGCTCACGACGCACCGCCCTGGCTCGCACCGCAGCCCCAACCTCACTGATACCGGTGCTTCATCTATGGTGCTTCATGGAGCCGATAGCTGATGTGGGTGACCTCCCGAATCCATCGACCCTGCACCATCGTAAGGAACCAACATCTCAATGCCACCGCAACGTCACATCCTTGGCAACAGTAAGGAACCAACACCTCCCCTCCCCTGCATCGCAGTAAGGAACTGAAGCTTCACCTCCCTTGTGGTTGTAAGGAACTGACGCCGCCGGGCCCAACGAAGCATTACCTCCACAATGCTGTGCACCGTCTTTGTTTTCATCATTTGCCAAGATACTGTTCTTTTGGATCTGTGTGACTTCGGGCCCGACACCGCCCACCTTGTGGTTGGCACCGTACTTTGGGATTTTCATCTGTCACAACGTCGTAACAGCACCAGGTGGGGTTATTTGTTGCTACAAGCTTTATTTGTGTGAATACCCTATTTTTTTTGTGATATCTAAACATATCTATTGTAGATTTTTGTTGCTTTGGTCTTGTTTGTTTTAGATAAAGATGACTTATTTTTTAAACTGTTGTGGTGCCCATATGTAGTGTTTTCACTGTATTACAGTATGTGTGTACAAATTGATTACACACTACCTCTGAGATAAGCCTGTCTGCTCGTGCCAAGCTACCAAGGGGATGAGCAGGGGTTGTCTAAGGGCGTAACTCCCTTACCCTGACTAGAAGCAAGGGCCTCTACTTGGACAAAGGTGCCAACCATTGACAACTAGAGACCCCATTTCTAAAAACCAGTAATGAAGAAGACACTGGCTTATGGATACCAGATGTGGGCTACATTTGCATTTGGTGTTCCTGGATTGGATTCTAGCTTCTTTTGAACAATATTTTCAGAAATCAGACAATTCCTAAGTGGCTGGAAGACAATGTTTACATCTCTACAAAACATCTTAATTGTTTTTTCAATAAATGCTGTGTGGAAAGTAGGGGGTACTTGAATTTGTGCATTTTTTGTTTAATTTTATGAAATTTCATTTTAAAAAAACTGCACAATTATGCCTTCTGAGAGAAATGTGGTGTCTGAATAACTTGTGTGACTTTTTTCACGCAAATGTGCATGTCACATAAACGTATCCAGCAAGATACCAGCAGGAGACTGGTTCAATCAGAAATGTCTCTTCATGGGACATTTTCTGTGTAAACAGGACTCTCCTGTGCAAAACAGTTACACAGAAATTGTTTGGTGTTTTTGCGATATTTCACGCAATTTCACAAATTTCATTTGTGTCATTTAAATATCACCCAGGCCAAGTGCAAAGCATTTGAGGCAAGTTTCACTTATACAAAATACCTAGAGACCTTTCCAAATAAATGCTGTCACTTACTCACTCCTACACAAAGAACTAGCCAAGCACAGAAAGTAGAGTAGAGAAGCTGGTCATAAGTTTTGCTTTATTTGTAATGTGGCTGTACTTGCAGGACTGTGCTTTTCTTTCTTAGGAGGCCCATTAAGCTTTTTACGGGGCATAGCTATTGTTAGCGCTCAGGTTAACTGGCACCATAGGTCCTAAGAGTTTGAAGGGCTACTTCATCTCCTGATTGAGTCTTTTACGACCTAACTAGGGTATGGGGAGTCCATTTTTCTTTTTTACATTAGGGCTGAGCTGAGGCCTGGACTGGCATTAAAGAGCTCTATGGGCCTAAATTATGAGGCCCCTTACACCGCCGGAAAGTCACTTTTTGTTACACTTCGGTGGCGCAGGAGCCTGCTCCATATTTATCAAAGCAAAACCAAAGGGGATGATGTACATTGCAAGCACTCATCCCCAGTCAACTGATCTGGGTTTTATCCATCATCATTCTTTAGCTCACTCAGCCACCCCAGTTCAGACATGGCCATATGCAAATCAGTCTGACCCTGTGCCTCATCGGAACAGCCCAGCCCGAACTGCTAAGCCATGTCTTCCCTGGACCGGAAACAAGCATCCTGGGACCGGTTTCTGGCTAACAGCCGTCATCAGCCAGGCTAGCTTGAATCCAGTGGCAAAGTGAGCAAGGGACCCACGTCTGGGAATACCCTGCCAACTTAGGGCGAACAAAGCAAAACCAAAGGGGATGATGGGAGGAGTGTTGAACATTGCAAGTACTCACCCCCAGTCAACTGATCTTTGTTTAATCCATCATCATTCTTTAGTTCACTCCGCCACCCCAGTTCAGACATGGCCATATGCAAATCAGTCTGACCCTGTGCCTCATGGGAACAGTCCACCCCGAACTGCCAAGCCAGGTCCTCCCTGGACTGGAAACAAGCAGCCTAGGACCGGTTTCGGGTTTTCAGCCCTCATCAGCCAGGATAGCTTGATTACAGTGCAAAGTGAGCAAGGGACCCACGTCTGGGCATACCCTGCCAACTTAGGGGGAACAAAGCAAAACCAAAGGGGATGATGGACGGAGTGTTGAACATTGCAAGCACTCACCCCCAGTCAACTGATCTGGGTTTAATTCATCATCATTATTTAGCTCACTCCGCCACCCCAGTTCAGACATAGCCATATGCAAATCAGTCTGACCCTGTGCCTCATGGGAACAATCCAGCCCGCACTGCCAAGCCAGTTCTGGCTCGACTGTTCCCATGGGGCACAGGGTCAAGACTGATTTGCATATGGCTAGGTTCAAACTGGAATGGCATTTTGAGCAAAAAAACGATGGATATAGGTCCAGATCTCTGTACTGGGGTGAATGTATGACATTGTTCTACATTCTGTCCATCAACTTTATCAGGCAGCACTAAGTCACTTTCTTTGGCTTAATGCTGCCTCATAAATATTGTTCCCTTTAACGCAGTTTTCTGCGTTAAAGGGGGCGTGCAATGGATGTTGCTGCGGGGGCTCCCAGCAACTGACACTGCCACAGATTTATGAAAAATCGTAAATCTGAGGCAGCGCCAAAAAAGTATGCCTCCCAGGGGAGGCGGCGTAAGGGAGGCACAACGAGTAGAAATATCTTTATTTCTCCTGGTTTTTCCTTTTTAGGTCTCGCCTGGTGTTAGCAGCGCATGCGCTGCCCTCGCCATGCGAGGGCTTCTTGGAAACAATACAATTCCAGAAGCTCGCTTTCTGCTCCGCCTATGTTTTGCATTGGTGCGCGCCATTTCGTGTCACCAATTATGCAAATCCTGGTGTTACGATTGTCTAGGAGGCTTTTTCGTCCCTCCTGGTTACCACCCTGTCCACTTTTGGCCCCGCCCACCGGGATTGGATCTTTTACTTGCGTCGGGAGACAGTGTCTCTTAATTAGCTGCTAAGCACTTTTTTCTTTTCTTTGTGAGCCACTCTCACTGCAGGCGCGGCACTTTTTTTTTATTAACGGAGCCCTGCACTTTAATGCACTTTAAATTTTAAATGCAATACTGGGCTGTACAGAGCCCCCATTGCTGTGCGTGGGCTACATGAACGGATTTTTTTTGATGTGTAGCGTGCAGTATTGGGCTGTACAGAGCCCTCATTGCTGTGCGTATGCTACATCAACGGATATAATATAGCATAGGCTCTTGCTCTACAAGGTCTGCTGGCTGTTTGTTTAGCAAATTCATACATGGCAAACTGAACTCAAGAGTAGTATAGACCTTTACAAGACACCCAGTTACATTACACAAGAGCATATTCACAAAGGAACACATTGCATTTTAGAAGGAACAGGAGATTAACTAATTTGCCCAGAATAACACATTGGTAAGCCAATGCCGTGACTCGAACAATACCAGCTTCCGTACGCGATCATCATGCGTGAATAATCAATTAATCACACGCGATCATCATTCGTAATGAATCAATTAATCTACCCAGGGTCACCCTGTTTACTAAAAATAGGGTGCTAAGGAACATTCACATGCGCTATAAGAAGGGACCACCCCGTTAAATCTGTTTCGTGTTCTATCTACCCACGTTTTCTGTTTCTAATATTCAACCTCTTTTTGCTCTCCCATATGCCCCCTTTGAGATCCTCCTCTCATTCCTCATTCTGCTAGCACCCTCCTACCCAATAGTCGTCCACCACCACCACCACATCCACCACCACCACCACGTCCACCACCACCACATCCACCACCACATCCACCACCACCACCATGTCCACCACCAACACCACATCCACCACCACCAATAGCACCACGTTCACCCTGTCCACCACCACATCCACCACCACCATGTCCACTACTACCACGTACACCACCACTACCACGTCCACCACCACATCCACCACCACTACCACCACATCCACCACCACCATATCCACCATGTCCACCACCACCACCATGTCCACCACTACATCCACCACCACGTCCACCATGTCCACCACCAACACCACCACCACCACATCCACCACCAAATCCACCACGTCCACCACCACCAAGTCCAAAACCACCACGTCCGCCAATCCACCACCACCATGTCCACCACCATCACGCCCACCACCATGTCCACCACCTCCACCACCACATCCACTACCACCATGTCGACCACCATCACATCCACCACCACTACCACATCCACCACCTCCTTCACCACCACTACCTCCACCTGTACCACCACCACCACGTCCACTACGTCCACCACCACCACGTCCACCACCACATCCACCACTACCACCACCACCACTACCACCACGTCCACTACCACCACGGCCACCACCACCACATCCACCACCACCACTATGTCCACCAAGTCCACCACCACGTCCACCACCACCACATCCACCACCACATCCACCACCACCACATCCACTACTGCGTCCACCACTACCATGTCCACCACCACCACATACACCACCACCATCACCTTGTCCCCCACCATGTCCATCACCATGTCCACCACCACCATGTCCACCACCACTACATCTATCACCATGTCCACCACCACTATGTCCACCACCACCACGTCCACCACCACATCCACCACATCCACCACATCCACCACTGCATCCACCACCACCATGTGCACCACCACCACATCCACCCCACCACCATGTCGACCACCACCATCACCATGTCCCCCACCATGTCCACCACCATGTCCACCCCCACCACATCCACCACCACCACATCCACCCCCTCCACGTCCACCACAACCACCATCTCCACCACCAAGTCCACCCCCACCATGTCCACCACCACCATGTCCACCACCACCACATCCACCACCACCAGCATGTCCACCACCATGTCCACCAACACATCCACCACCACCACATCCACCACCACGTCCACCACCACCATGTCCACCACCACCACATCCACCATAACCACCACATCCACCATCACATCCACCACCACGTCAACCAACACCATGTCCACCACCATCATGTCCACCACCACCATCACCACAACCACCACCACGTCCACCACCACCACCACATCCCCCACATCCACCACCACATCCTCCACCACCACCATGTCCACCACCACCATGTCCACCACCACGTCCACCACCACCACATCCACCACCACCAAATCCACCACGTCCCCTGCCACATCCACCACCACCACCCTGTCCACCACCACCACTACGTCATCACCACCATGTCCACCACCACCAGGTCCACCACCACCACCATGTCCACCACCACCACATCCACCCCCACCACGTCCACCACCACCATGTCCACCACCACCACATCCACCCCCACCACGTCCACCACCACCATGTCCACCACCACATCCACCACCAAGTCCGCCACCACCACCTGTGACAGGTAAAGTGTCACTGGGCAGGGGTAATAGGAGTGTCAATCCCGGCTGTCCATGGGACTTTTAGGGATGCATTTGGTGCGAGAAGATGGGAATAAGGGCTACAAGTATTGAACCAGACCCAAGATCCATTTTGAAGAGGCGCAATGTCACTGGGGCTCCTGTAAAAGCACTCGCAGCATCTCTACCTCACAGTGGCATACATGCATGAGCCACTAACTCAAAACAAGCATTGGCATAGCCAATAGCTCTCAACTTTGGGACCTTATAAGTGTTTAGCCATGCAACACTTGATGTTGTTGTACCAAGGAAAGTGTGCTGGAAAACGAAACACTTATAAGGTCCCAAAGGCAAGACCTATTGGCTATGCCAATGCTTGTTCTATGCGTGCTTCAAAAAGCCCACATAGAATGAATGTGTCCTTGTAGAATGTAACTGGAGCTCATGTAAAATGCTCTAATACCTTCGGGAAAAGTTTGCGCAATATAAATCTGCACAACAAAAAAATTAGACAAAACAACTCTTGTGATTGTTTTTGGGCAGAAAGATTTCCCTTCCTGCATAAAAATAATCATCCCCACAACTCAGGCACCCTTGCACCATGGTGCAAAGGTGCCTGCGTTGGCACACAGCAGCCCATTGTGCGCCGTGCTGATAGATACGGCCCTGCCCTTTTCTTTTGCAGTAGGGCAGCGCATCAGGAAGACCTGCTGTGTTGCGCTGCCCTACAGCAAAAACCTCATAAATGAGGCCCTAGGTGTTTCCCCAGTGGACTGGCAGGGTTGGAGCTAGTTTTATTGGTGGTGGAGTCTGGCTTTGTTGCTAGGCACTGGCCAGGTGCGTTTTTTGTCTGCAAAAGGCTTATAGATAAACAATGCCAAACAAATGTTTTTGAAGACTGCTTCAAAACCATTCGTTTTTTTTTCATTTAGGTGGTTCTTGTCTCCAGCAGGGCCGGGACAAGCAGCGACGACCTTCAGGGTTTCAGGATGAGGGGGTAAAGGGCCTGCTTGCTTGTCCCAAAACCTCCAGTGCACATCGGATAAAGACTTCAAAATTCAAAACAGTGAGGGGCATATTATCAAGGGGGTTTATCTCCGCTTTTTTGGCTTTAAAAGCCAAGAAAGCGGAGATAAAATTATCTCCCTATTACCAAGCTGTCGCTAACACCAATTATTGACAGCTAATAGGAGATAGCGACCAACTTGGGCCCCGCTTTGCATGTCAGTGATATTTATCACTAATGACATGCAAAGTGGGCGTGCCAAGATGTTAGCGACTGGAAACAGTCCCTAACATCGCTATCTCCTATTACCAACTTTTGGAGATATTCGCGCTAAGCGCAAATATCTCCAAAAGCTAACACCTGCCCTGAGCAGTTCTTAGCCATGTTATCCAATGGGAGGTGGATAACATGGCTAAGAGCATTTGCTCGATAATGCATGAATATCGCTGACTTTTCAGCGATATTCATGCATTGCGGCCGTTTTTTATCGCATTTGCGATAAACCTTGCTAATAGCAGGGTTTATCTGCGATAAAAATCGCCGATGTGCGGCGATAATTTTTGTCTCTAAACAAGTTAGAGACAAAAATTATCGCTAGTTGTTGGTAATATGCCCCTGTATTTCTTATCATGTTATCTCTGCAAGCATTTCAGGTTAATATATAAAATGATATTAAATTATACCATTGCATTGAATGACAATGTTAGAAGTGACACAATCTAATCATGAACTTAGAAACATTCATGCCCTTACCACCACCCTCGGGATATGCTATTAGTGAACGAAGATGAAAGCTGTCTTTTGTCGCCTATTTATGACCAAGGATGCTAATATAGATGGAGAGCCATTATAGTATTTTGCTTTTGTGCAGTGCTCAACTCGAACTGTTGTATTTTAAGGTGCTCTCGTGTGATGATGAAAGAAAAGGAGGCACTGAAAAAATGAATTGCCGATGATCACACATTGTGTGATCAAGTGGAAGCTGTGATTGATGCAAGGTTTGTGTGCAATTCAAACACTAGACGGTTATCTCATTCTCTCTCCCATTTTAGATCAAAGCGTAATGCTTTGTGTTTAATTCTTTGAGACACTTTGGAGCACCATGTTAAATACATCCAGATGATGCCAGTTTCATAAGGATTCGTGGTAGTGTTGTTTGTGGAGGGGGATGTTTTAGTGTAGATGCTAAAACAAAAACTAGAGCACCCACCACTGTTAAGTGCATTGAGATCATTTGTTCCACAAGCTAAACGTCTTTATTCACAGTCATCCATTCTTTAATGAATTCATCCACCCACTCCACGCCATTCAGATATTCATTCGTATAGCTGTGCAGCCCTGTCTCTAATGTCCATTCAATGATCCGACAAGGTTCGATGATGAGAGATGTAAGGCAAAACACATGGGGCCTCATTAATGAGGCCGTGCGTCACTTTTACGCCGCTGGTGCGTCACTTTTTGTGACGCACCAGTGGCGTAAAAAATGCGCCTTGTTGCGCCATATTTACAAAGTGACGCATCTAGGTAGATGCGTCAGGTAGATGCGTCACTTTGTAAACCCTTGCACCACATTATACCTGCCCCAGGTATAATGTATGCAAGAGGGGCGTATTGACGCAAGGAGGGGTCGTAGAAGTGACGCAGTGAAATCTATGAGATTTCACTGAGCCACTTTTAGGACGCCGTTGCATCAAAATCTTGCGCCTGCCTCACAGCAGGCGTAAGACTGATGCAGGCCCTTTCACATGGGGCTTGCCCCATGTAAAAGGACGCATTGCTGGAGTTGCGTCATTTTTGTGACACTCTTCAGCAATGCGTCACTTTTGCGCTTACAGATACGTCAGAAATAATGACGTATCTGTAACTCGTTGCGACATGATGCGTCATACATTAAATATGACGCATCAGGAATGTCGCAAGGAGTGCGCACTGAGAAGTGACGCATCGCTGCTTTCACGCAGCGATGCGTCATTTCTCATAAATGAGTCCCACCATATTTGCATTTTTTTTAGAAATATCTTGGGGGAGACCCCTTCCAAACCCACCTTGCAGTGGTCAGTGTTGTTAGCTGCGCTCGCTTGCTGCATGCAGGACAGAGGCTCTGGTCTGACAAAACTTGCCAGGGCTGCTTTTTGTCCCTAGTCCACCTCGAGGTCGTCATCGTTACAGCACATTTTTTCCTTAATTCAGAGGTAGGAGTAAGTGAGAACAGGACACTGGCAGGAGGGACGGCAGAGCACCGGGACTGCCAGAGAGTTTTTGTATTGCTGTGGCGGAGGAAGGGCTGGAGCAATTTTTCATCTATGACAGGAGCATTGGAAAGCACAATGAACTGTGTCAAGTTAGTCTAAATGCACAACAGATATGCAATGCTTACTTTGAGCCAGTGGTTCCCAGTGCTTGGTACCATCTCTTAATTGTCAACACCCGTGCTGGTGACAGTCTGTCACAACGTGGCGCAGTCTGGCTAATTTGGAGATCTTACCACAACAACAGTTAATTATTAACCTGTACGGTGCGCCGGACGGTCCCCGACCATACGACGTCACAGTGGGCATGTGTGGAGGGCGGGGGCGTCCGAAACACGCCCACTCCATAAATCACCCACACCGCGGCGGAATTCGCACTGCGGTCAACGGGTTCATTGACTATTGTTGTAATTTCCTCCTCAAGTCTTACCTTGCTTTCCTCAGAGTGATTTCTTTACAACTATACATTAACAAGCATTTGCAATGCAATAGGTCTCGCATTAGGAAAGTTTGAGCTATTGGTCTTGGAAATGACAATTGTTTTATTTATGTGTTGCTTTTGAAAATAGCTAAATTAATAGCTTTGTCATTTACAATGCCAATAGTTATAACTTTTGCAAATGTGACATCTATAGCATTTGTAATGCTACATGTTTTGTATTTACGTGACTTAGATGTATTGATATTACAAATAACAATGGCTTTAAATTTTTTTTAAATAATGAATACTTAAATAAAAGTGATTGTAATTTATAAAGGCAATAGCTTAAACTTTGTAAATAACTTTTGTGAAGGTTATGTTCAGTGTATTTTATTGTGAAGTAAATCCAACAGAAGTGAAATATTAATATCTTTTTGTGACCTTTGTAATAAAGCTTGAAATATTGAGAAAACATTTTTTAACCAGTTGTTGTTGAATGGTTGCACAGATTGATGCTGTGATGGCGCGGAGTGATGTTGTGGTGGCGACAAGTGATTCTGTGGCGTTCAGTGAAGCTGTAGTAGCGCATAGTGATGTTGTGGTGGCCCTGAGTGATGCTGTGGAGGCCCTGAGTGATGCTGTGGAGGCCCTGAGTGATGCTGTGGAGGCCATGAGTGATGCTGTGGAGGTGCTGAGTGATGCTGTGGAGGTGCTGAGTGATGCTGTGGTGGTGCTGTGGTGGTGCTGAGTGGTGCTGTGGTGGTGCTGAGTGGTGCTGTGGTGGTGCTGAGTGGTGCTGTGGTGGTGCTGAGTGGTGCTGGGGTGGCACTGAGTGATGTGTTGATGCTGAGTGGTGCTGGGGTGGCGCTGAGTGATGCTGGAGTGGCGCTGAGTGATGCTGTGGTGGTGCTGAGTGGTGGCGCTGAGTGATGCTGTGGTGCTGAGTGGTGGCGCTGAGTGATGCTGTGGTGGTGCTGATTGATGCTGTGGTGGCGCTGAATGATGCTGTGGTGGCGCTGAGGAATGCTGTGGTGGTGCTGAGTGATGCTGTGGTGGAGCTGAGTGATGCTGTGGTGGCGCTGAGTGATGCTGTGGTAGCGCTGAGTGATGCTGTGGAGGCGCTGAGTGGTGCTGTGGTGGCGCTGAGTGGTGCTGTGGTGGTAATGAGTGGTGCTGTGGTGGTGCTGAGTGATGCTGTGGTGGTGCTGAGTGATGCTGGAGTGGCGCTGAGTGATGCTGGGGTGGCGCCGAGTGATGCTGTGGTGGTGCTGAGTGGTGCTGTGGTGGTGCTGAGTGATGCTGCAGTGGAGCTGAGTGGTGCTGTGGTGGTGTTGAGTGATAATGTGGTGGTGCTGAGTGGTGCTGTGGTGGTGCTGAGTGATGCTGTGGTGGTGCTGAGTGATGCTGTGGTGGTGCTGAGTGATGCTGTGGTGGTGCTGAGTGATGCTGTGGTGGTGCTGAGTGGTGCCGTGGTGGTGCTGAGTGGTGCTGTGGTGCTGACTGGTGCTGAGTGGTGCTGTGGTGGTGCTGAGTGGTGCTGTGGTGACGCCGAGTGATGCTGTGGTGGTGCTGAGTGGTGCTGTGGTGGTGCTGAGTGATGCTGCAGTGGAGCTGACTGGTGCTGTGGTGGTGTTGAGTGATAATGTAGTGGTGCTGAGTGGTGCTGTGGTGGTGCTGAGTGATGCTGTGGTGGTGCTGAGTGATGCTGTGGTGGTGCTGAGTGACGCTGTGGTGGTGCTGAGTGATGCTGTGGTAGTGCTGAGTGGTGCCATGGTGGTGCTGAGTGGTGCTGTGGTGCTGACTGGTGCTGAGTGGTGCTGTGGTGGTGCTGAGTGGTGCTGTGGTGGTGCTGAGCGATAATGTGGTGGTGCTGAGTGATAATGTGGTGGTGCTGAGTGGTGCTGTGGTGGTGCTGAGGGGTGCTGTGGTGGTGCTGAGGGGTGCTGTGGTGGTGCTGAGTGATAATGTGGTGGTGCTGAGTGATAATAGGGTGGCGCTGAGTGGTGCTGTAGTGGCGCTGAGTGGTGCTGTGGTGGCGCTGAGTGATGCTGTGGTGGCGTTGAGTGATGCAGTGGTGGCGCTGAGTGATGCTGTGGTGGCGCTGAGTGGGGCTGTGGTGGTGATGAGTGGTGCTGTGGTGGTGCTGACTGATGCTGTGGTGGTGCTGACTGATGCTGTGGTGGTGCTGAGTGATGCTGGGGTGGTGCTGAGTGATGCTGGGGAGGCGCTGAGTGATGCTGGGGTGGCGCCTAGTGATGCTGTGGTGGTGCTGAGTGGTGCTGCTGTGGTGCTGAGTGATGCTGCGGTGGAGCTGAGTGGTGCTGTGGTGGTGCTGAGTGATGCTGTGGTGGTGTTGAGTGGTTCTCTGGTGGTGCTGAGTGATGCTGAGTGATAATGTGGTGGTGCTGAGTGATAATGTGGTGGTGCTGAGTGGTGCTGTGGTGGTGCTGAGTGATGCTGTGGTGGTGCTGAGTGATGCTGTGGTGGTGCTGAGTGGTGCTGTGGTGGTGCTGAGTGGTGCTGTGGTGGTGCTGAGTGGTGCTGTGGTGGTGCTGAGCAATAATGTGGTGGTGCTGAGTGATAATGTGGTGGTGTTGAGTGGTGCTGAGTGGTGCTGTGGTGGTGCTGTGGTGGTGCTGAGGGGTGCTGTGGTGGTGCTGAGGGGTGCTGTGGTGGTGCTGAGTGATAATGTGGTGGTGCTGAGTGATAATGGGGTGGCGCTGAGTAGTGCTGTGGTAGCGCTGAGTGGTGCTGTGGTGGCGCTGAGTGATGCTGGGGTGGTGCTGATTGATGCTGGGGTGGCGCTGAGTGATGCTGGAGTGGCGCTGAGTGATGCTGTAGTGGCGCTGAGTGATGCTGGAGTGGCGCTGAGTGATGCTGGGGTGGTGATGAGTGGTGCTGTGGTGGTGCTGAGTGGTGCTGTGGTGGTGATGAGTGATGCTGGGGTGGTGCTGAGTGATGCTGTGGTGGTGCTGAATGGTGCTGCTGTGGTGCTGAGAGGTGCTACTGTGGTGCTGGGTGGTGCTGTGGTGTTGTTGCGTGACTGCAACATCCAGTCTGCACTGGGGCAGGGAGGAGGAGGGGCACTCACGCAACTGTACCTGAAGCAGTAGCCCTATAAAACACGCTTTAGCACATCGTTGTGTGGAACACCTGTCTTCTTGTATTGAGGACTTCAACATCCAGCCTGCACTGTGGCAGGGAAGAGGAGCCTCCACGCATAGTTACCTGCAGCAGTAGATGTATAAAACGGACCTTGGCACACTGCTGCACAGGGTGTTCCAGAGCGAAGTACGGGCCAGGAAAGGGCCAACCAGTGACTGTTACAGCCAGGGACACGTCTCTTTCATCTGTGCAAAATAGTATGATGTACTATGGGTACGAGTAAAATGGCCTCCACTACCTGCCCTTCCACTACAAATAAAACCTACAAGAGCGTGTCTATTACTTTGTTGGTGACTTCAGCAGTGGGGGCCTTGACTACGGAAATAACCTCGGTCGTAGAGTAACTTGGTATTAATGTCACTCCCCTTAAAGAAAGACACTTGTTGCAATAAACTATTGTCGAAAAATCTGAATTTAGATACGGCACCTCACGGAGCCACAGACACAAGTATCCTAACTGTAGCGGCAGAGATGTCCTAAAGAAACCCCAAATTATCATCTGAAATTGAGCCGCCTGTGAGCAAAATAAGCTATAGATCCCATAGCCAGTCGAAAAACTGTGCTCATCATTGATATCAGAGGACGTGGCAAGAACCCCCCTCGCCGGGTGTGAAAGAAAGGTGATGGAGTACGGCGCTCGTAAAACTGACCCCACAAGCAGCACATAAATAATACAATTAAAATGCTGCATTTTACCGTAACAGTGAGACTGAGGGAACCAGGAATTGATGCCACACACTGCACGCCACCACTGCCTACGGAGTTGTGTAATTTCTAAAGTGATCCGGGCAAGCATCGCATACAGAAAGGGGTGTGGACGCCTTTGCAACCGTGGGGGCTCTTTAGCAAAAAACAATGCTGTGTTAAAGTAAATGCGGCAAGCCGCTATAAAGAAAAGCGCAGCCGGCATTAAAATTAAAGTGCGACATGGGGGGCTTTAACAGCAAACAAGCTTTGGGAAACCCACTGAGCGGTAAGTGTGGGGGTGGTCAACAGTATGCGGTGATCGCAATGGTGTGTAGTAGGGTGCGAGGCAGGCAGTCTACGGTACAGCAGGCTTCGAGGCACATTCTATTTCGATGGCAGAGCAATTTATGAGAGGACTGGGGGGAGGGGGGGCAGTGCAGACAAGGAGGATGGCTCAGGGCTCTCCCTGTGCCCTCCGGGAAAGTGGCAGGCATTGCGGTCCAGTCTTACCTCCAGGACAGGTCATGCATTCTGGCAGGTCGAAGCTCGTGAGAGGATCCATGTAGTGCCGACTGGACCCCACTTCACTCCCTTGGGCTCTCTTCCACCTGTTTCCCCGCAGCAGGACCCCACGGGAAGCATCACACGGGTCGCGAGGAGTGAGGAAAGTTCAGCCCACAACTTAACAAGACCTCTAGAAACATTCTCTCGCTCAGGACTAAGAGACGTGGACGAGAGAGCGAGACCTGGGGAAACATTCACCGCTCTGTACCAAGAGACAGTGTGAGAGTAAGCGGGGGAGAGAGAGACCCTAGATAACACTCTCCCGCCTGGCACCCTGAGACTACGAGAGAAGTGGCCAAGGGAGAGACCTGGTGGAAATACTCTCAATGCAACAAATAAATAGAAGAAATAGTCACTTACCTCAAGGGCAGCGTCCCATGAATGATGTGGTGGCCGCCATTGTTAAACAAGCGTCTTCAAATAGGTCGTAATGAAGGCATGGCGGTGGTGCCAGTAATACGCCTGCTCCCGATCAGAAAGTGAGAATTATCACAGCATGAGGCCCCAAAGTAATAACTATCACAGCATGCCGAGAGGCGCCCCACGCTGCTGGAGCACTCAAATGCGCATTAATTATAGTTGAGTGCTCCAGCAGCCTGGGGCGCCTGTTGACATGCTGTGATAAGTGGGGTCTCATGCTGTGATAATTGTTACTTGCGGCGCCTGACGTGCTGCTCATTAATTAACGCACACAAGTTGGTCCACTGTGAAGCGCGTTCACAGACCTGAATCGGCTTGTGCCCATACTAGAATCGGCTCGTGCACAGGTCTGTCTCCAGGTCTGTCTCCCTTGGAGGCAAACATGGCGACTATAAGTCTTGTTGGGGGCAGCGCTTCGCGCTGCAACGCCAGCGAGACCTAAAAATGACTATTACCTGCTGCCCAAGCCATTCTTGTTGCTTTGGGGCCTTGAATAGTCCGAAGTGTCACACTTGTTGGAGTGTGATGGTTAGTAGTTCTGTTGTTACTATGATTGGCAACATGGCTGTGGCAATGTGTAGTGCAGGCTGCAGCGGTCTCCTGAGAGAGTCCTGGCATTTCTGTTTTTTACAAATTAAGCACTGCAGAGATTAGGCCAAGAAGAAGGAGCTTGTAGGCTGGATGGAATAGAGGACACCAGTGGCTGGGAGCCAGGGTGATTCGCGCGCATTGGAATATGGCTCAATTTTTACTCTTCAGTTTTAGTTCTTGATCTGAGCAGGAGGGTGAATAGAGTGTCATGGTTATGCAGTAGCAGGTAGGAGAGTAGGGAGAAACCATGCGGGAGCAGGTATGATTTTCATGCAGTCATAATAGAAAGGAATTGGGCTCCGGCGAACCTTCATAGTTAAGGGTACGGTTGAACGTGAGCTTTGTGGGGTTTTCACAACAAACTGCAGTGGTGAGTTTGAGGGAGGAGGAGAAAGTTTGAATTTTTTTTTTTAAAGCATGGGGTTTACATCCAAGAGAAAGAGTTAGAGAGAGACAGAGTGAGAGAGAGACCACCACGGGACTGAGGGCTGGGAGGGTAGAGAATACATTGCAGGTCAGGACCGGAAGGGGGAGGAATATATTGGATGCTTAATTACTTTCTGCAAGGTCTTATATGGAGATTCTATACATTTATTTAAATAATGTAAGTGATAAGCTGTAGTGGTAACAGGGTTGTGAGCAATTGAGAACAGGAAATATCCTTTTCCCCGCAAGCCGAACCATGCTTGCCAAAACTGCGCATAAGCCTTAACCACGCATGTGAGTGGTTATAGCAGTGCACGGTCTAGATGCTAGAATGGCAGGAAGAGGCAGGATTGGGAGAAGATGCAGTCAGGCAAGTGGGGCTGGGTTTTAGGGGGGTGGTGGGGTCATTTTTCACAGTAGGAGTCATTTCTAGGGCTTAAAGAGGTCGGGTTGTTTATAGGGTGGGTTTTAGGGCACAGGCCAGGGGAGTCGGGGTAGTTTTCAGGAGTACGGGCCAGTTTTTAAGGGTCAGGGCGGGGGGCTGTGTTCGGGGTAGTTTTTAGGGTGTGGGGTCAATTTTTAGGGCTTGGGGAAAAGGGACAGTTTTCAGGGCTGTTGGCAGGGGTGCGATCTTTACCACACATGTCCCTTTATCAATCATGTATTATCATGAAGTTGCGTGGTAAACGCATGCATGGTAAAGGCATGTGTGGTAACAAGCGGTCATGGTTGAGACAGCGTGGTTCAGGCATGAGTTGTTGAGGCATGTGTTGTACCATCATACAACCCTAGAGAATAATTCTTTAGGGCCAGTGATGGGCCTAGGACCAGGAGTTGAGAGTACATGTGTTCCCATTGCTCTTTCTGATGCGAGAAAAAGGGTGTGGAAGCTTTTACCTCCTTATGTTACAGTGGCAAAGGAGGCAGGGTTTACGGGAAAGAAGTAGTTAGCAGTGATGTGTTAGTGCTGCACTATTATTCAATTTATGCATTGTCCTTGGTATTACTACAGCCAAGAAACATCAGATCACATATGGGGTGGGAGTTTTACATATGAATCCATCTGTTGGACTGCACATGGTGTGTCCTATATCCCTCTCACATTTATTCTTTAAATTGTAATTTAAATTGGATAAAAGTGACCTACATGAAGATGAAACTAGCAAAATCTAGGACAAAAACCAGTTGGAAACTCGCTCTTGAGGCTGTGAAGCGGGTTAATGAATATACACATTTATGTATCACAACAGACATCCATCTTTCAGGTTCACTGTTGCTGGAAGTAAAAACAAAAGTATGCAAGTGATGCTTACTCTGTGTAGATTTAATAGGACACTGTTGATCAATTGCAAGCATTGAGTCTTAGCTCTGATACCTTTAGTGTCTACCTGTCAGACAAAGGTTGTTTCTGTTGGAATCCCACGTGGAACTATGATGTGGGCACCATATATAAACCCTCTACTTGTCTGAGCTAAATGGGTCTTTCTGGAAGCATGTTCTTTGAGTATGTCAGTGCTAGATGAACAAATTCAACTAGATACTGGTTAGACTGCAAGGCACAATACCAAGTGACTGTTGCAATCACAGTGTCTTGGCCACCATGGTTCATGAGAACTGTGGTACCTTATGTGGTTATGCAGTTCCTGCGTCTAAAGAAATGCGTCATGAAGCCCAAAGCTGCAGGCTTTGAGTTTCACTCACCTGAGGCTACCTTCCTGTATGCTCCTGTGCTCCTAGCTGCTACTGCTTCCTCTTCCAGCTCCAAAATGGCAATCACCTGCCTCAGGATTTGCAGTTGCCGTTTAAAGCTGCTCCACAGCTACTCCGATTTGGATTTTTGTTCCTGTTTCTTTTGCATCATGGCTGTTTCTTCATTGATTCCATTCTACTTTTCTCAATCATTTGTGTCTCCTGTTGTGTGATGTTTAATGTCATTTCCTTTAACTGTCTTTACCTATATGAATGCTTCAGTCTGGTTTGACGGTGGATTGCTAGTCCTAACTCCTCAATCCTGAAATATTCTGCTATTGGATTCTGAATTCCTGGTTTTCTTCACTCCTTTGAAGACTTCGGCCTGCAAGGAGTTATTTTAATGTCTTTGACTTTTTTCTCTGGAGAAGGTAGCTGCTTACCACATATTCTGGAGTGTGGGGACATTGTGCTTTCCCCCCATACATCGCACAGTGGAAGACCCGGACCACGTCATGGGTAAGTGCCCAGACCTGAACTGCGACGTGCACTAGTGACATGAATTTGGTAGAATAGGACGGAACTTGTTTGGGCCAACTCCAGTCTATTCAATATCAAATAGACCAGATGCCTCAAGACAATATTATATGATATTGAAGAACCTTCTAAAATAATGTAATTAGCATTGCTAATTGAGACATCAGGGCACATTAGTATGGCGGGCAGACTTTGTCTGCCCGCGATACCAGTGGGGAATGGGACCGCCCGCAAAGCTAGCGGCGGTCCCGCACACCCCATTATGATGCGCCCACCACACTGGCGGGCGCATCCCGTATTTTTAACATTGCGGCCACCGCCCTCCGCAATGCTAAAAATGCATGTTGTGCTTTTCAAAGCACAAAGTGACAGGCACCGCGCGGTGCCTGCCACGTTGTTCTTTGAAAGGCAGGGGGTATTGTACCCTCCATGTGCACCCCCCAGCCCCCGGAGTCCATGGGGCCCGCAACGGGCCCCCCAAGCAGACTCCGCATGCCTTTCCGTGGTGGCATGGCATTCAAAAATGCACATTCTAATATGGCTGGCGGTGTCTTTCAGACCACCCTATTGAACCCTTTTCCGCCCGGTCGACATGTCGACCGGGCGGAAAAGCGGTGGACGGTTTTTCCGTCTGCCGCAGACCCCCCAACCATTGTAATATGCCGGGGGTCTTTTCTACAGGGATGTTGGGCGGATTGCCCCCGTCGGGCCGGCGATGACTACCGGGGACAATCCACCTACTATCCTAATGGGGCCCATAGTGTATGAAACAATGAAAGATAGTACTAGTAATAAGTTCTGGCTTAAAGGGCCAGATGTAGGTAGGCCAATACCGGTCGGTAAAGGCCGATTTTACCGAATTTCGGCCGTTACCGACCGGTATAGGCCTTTTGGGATGTAGGGGACAGAAAAGCATCCGAATCGGTAAAGTTACTGGATCGGTAAAGTTACCGAATCGGAAAATATACCGAATCGTTAAATTTACCGAATCGGAAAATTTACCTATTCTGTAAAGTTACCGAATCGGAAAATATACAGAATCGGTAAATTTACCGATTCGGTATAGTTACCGAATCGGTAAAATTACCGATTCTGAAAATAACAAATGGTAAAAATGAGTATTTGAGATGTAGGGAACCTCTGAAATACCAATTTTGACTGAAAATCGGTATTTAAGAGTCTGTAATTACCATGGATTCAAATCAGGTGGTAAACAGATGCAAGGTATAAAAAACGCCCAAAACGCAACACTTTCTCAACAATGGCAGCATTCTATGTCATTGCGAGGCGGCTACGCCTACAGGCAGAAGGTGAGAGGGTCTGGAGGAGGGAGGAGCAGGTGTACGGACAGAGGATCACTCTATTCCAGCTAACTGACCCAGAGATCCTGCAGAGGTACAGGCTGGATCCCCAAACCATCCTGGACCTCATCAGGGACCTCCACCCACTATTGGAACATCCAACCACAAGGGCCCACGCCATCCGCCCCCCATGTCCAGGTGCTGTGCAGCCTACACCTGCTCGCATCTGGAAGTTACCAGAGTGTGGCTCCTGCAGTAGGTGGGGTGTCCCAGAGCTGTCTGTCACGTTTCTTTCAAAAATTCCTTGATGCAATTTTGCAGAGAATGCATTTATACATCCGCTTTCCAGCAACACATGCAGAACTGCTAAGGACAAAGACAGACTTTTGCCAGGTGGCGCATTTCCCACACATCATAGGCTGTATTGATGGTACCCACGTACCAATATGCCCACCAGCTGCCACAGAGTACATCTATCGGAACCGCAAGTCCACCCACACCATCAACGTTCAGGTGATCTGTGATGCAAAATAGGTGATCACTGACATAGTAGCCAAATTTCCAGGGAGTGCCCACGACTCCTACATATTCCAAAACAGTGGGATCTATGCACGCCTGACTGCGGGGGAGTTTGGCGAAGGATTCTTGCTAGGTGAGACACTGTGTGGTAATAACTTGAATCGTATTACAGGTGGATGTGTGTGAACATGTGAATAATGTCAATTTCTCATTACTAATAGGGGACAGTGCATATGCCCTCCGGTCCTTCATACTCACACCCTACCTCAACCCAACAACACCAAGTCAGAGGCGATACAGCCGGGCACACAAAACAACTAGAAACATCATGGAGCGCACCTTTGGCATGTGGAAAAGCAGGTTTCGCTGCCTCCATAAAAGTGGAGGGGCCCGCCAGTACACACCAATCACCTGCTGCAAAATGATTGCAGCCTGTGCAATGCTGCACAACCTGGCGGTCAAGAAGGGGACAGAAGTGGAACTGTCAGATTTTGAGGACCATGACGACGAGTATGCCGTCCCAGAACCACACACATCTGGTGGAGCAACAGCAACTGATGGCAGACACAGACGGGAAGAGGTCACACGCAACTATTTTTAAGTAAGTAAGGTGACAAAGACAGGCATAGTATGCTACAACACAGGTTTAATTATCAAATCACTTTTGTTATTAAATCACAAAAGTGTAACAAAAACACATTTCACAGCAATGCTCTGAGTAATGTAGAATTACACCTTCAACTGTGTAAGTCATTTCCTAGATCGCTTCCCAGTAACACTAGGAGGTTGTTCAACCTGCTCACTGTCTTGTTGGCCTGCGGCCTCAGCATGGCGCCTGCTCCTCCTAGTTTCTGTTACAGGGGTGCTTCCAATGCTGCTCCTGCTCGTGCTCTCCTCACTGATAGGCACATCCATTGCAGCTGTGTGCGCAGTTTGGGCATTCAACAGTGCCTCCAGAGCACTTTTCACCCTGTCCATGCTCCTAGTGACCTCATTAGTGTTTTGCGTCATGGCCTCCTGCATGTTGGAGGTCCTCCTGCATAACAGGGATGCGGCAGTGGCCAGGCGGTTGATGGCAGTACTTCGGACATGTGCACGACGTCTATCCCTGTCCCTTGCAGCATAGTCATTGTCAAGTTTAGTGCATATTAGCTGCACCGAGTTGTTTATTCCTCGCATCCCTGCAGCCATCTCCTTGTTTACCTGCACCATCTCCTTGTTGACCTGCACTATCTCCTTGTTGTCCTGTACCATCTCACTGATGCCCTTTCCTATCTCCCCAATGTTGCTATTCAGGGACCTCAGCTGTCGTTGGCATGCCTGGATGGCTCTCCCCTGCATCCTCTGTATCGGACCATGCTCCCCTCCAGACCAAGGAACACACTTCGACCCTCAACTGGTGCATCTCCTGGCCTTTCCTGCACACTGCGGCGTCTTCCACTACTATGGGCCATCCCTGCACTGGAGTGTGTTGTGCCAGGGCTTGCTGGTACAGGCAAGTTATGTTGTCCCTCACCCTCCATGTCAGCTGCCACGGACTCAAAATCGGGGAGTGGACCCACGACATGCCCCCTGCCTTGCTGTGTTGGGGGTATCACATCATGCTGTGATGCAGGCATCTCTGGTGATGAGAGCAGGAGTGGGGGCTGAGATCTGCTAGGGGTTGCCAGCAATTCTTGGGCCATTTCTGTGTCCTGGCCAGTTGGATGGCTGCTTGATGCAGCTTTCTCCTGTGGTACGTTGGGGGTACTTTCTCCTGCATCCTGACTCTCCTCCCTCTCAGGTGGTGTCCCTTCAGCCTCCTGCAAGCGCCTACGTGATGTTTCACCTGTGGACATATGAGCGTACATTAGCTAAGCGCTACTGTCTCACAGTCACTACAATAAAATTATTTTCACTTTGGCCATGTTCTGTATGCAGTCATTACATGTACTAGTTGGTTGGTGTGCTCTATGACATGGCCTAACATTTCCTGTCTACATATCGCATCAAGCATTGGCCCAGTGTATTGCTAGCAGTACTGGAATTGGGTTTACTTGCCCACTAAGGGTACAGGTACGGGGAATGGTATGGGGGGGAATGCTGTGCATTTCTCTTACCTTTTTTGCTTGCAGCTCTGGCCGAGCTGTCTACGTCTCCCAGTCCGCAGAAGCTCTCCGTTTCAAGGGTTGAGGCCACCATCTCCTCCAGGTCAGTCAGGGGGGGTGCTGGGTTCTTGCCTCCGCCTGTTTTATTTGCCTGCTTGTGTAGTTCTGCCATTTTTTTTTGTTTGGCTCCTCAGGTCATAAAACCGTTTTTTAAGGTACTCCAGCCAGATTTTTCTTTTGGCTGATTCAGCCACAGTCAGGGACTGCCTACCAAACAATTTGTGGTGCACCCTGACCACCTACTCCACAAGGACCTGCAGATCCATACTGCTGAATTTTAGTTTCCTCTTCCTCTCAGGCTGCTCTTTCTCTTGGCTGCTTGTCATTTTTCACTTTTAAAAGTGCTCCAAACCCTTTCTGCTGCTCCTGCACTCTGCTCTGCTCCAACTGCCTTTCCAGAAGGTTCTGATTAGTTGCAGCTGCCTGTGTAGCCACTTCCTGGTAGGGAGGGGGAGGGTGGTGGCACATGATTGGCTGCCTACCTGACTTTCACTTTGGTTAGGTTTCCAATTTTGTATTTACTGAATCGGTATTTACTGAATCGGTAAATACCCATTCGGTATTCCCCATTCATTCCTACGGGCCTTTTTGCCCATAGGAATGAATGGGGGATACCGATTTGGTATTTACCGATTCGGTAAATACCGATTCGGTAGATTCCGATTGTCATATACCAAACTTTACCGAATCTGTATTTTTTACCGATTTTTTTCCTACATCCCATTTTCCGATCTTAAAATACAGATTCGGTAAAATTCGGTATTTTAAGATCGGTAAAATCGATTTACCTACATCTGGCCCCTAGTCTTTAAAGGCATGGAAGGTCTATAAGAAAACATAAAGACTTAAGGTATTACTTTGAGCAATAACAAAAATATCTTCCTAAACGATATCCTCAGGTTATTTGTTCTTCCCATGTAAATCTTCTGCCAGCCTTTTCACACAGATCACATCTGCTTCTTGATGAACAGCTGCAAAAACAATGTTGCTTCAAGTTCGTTAGTTACCCTTCTTTCTGTGAACCTTATTAGATCAAAGATATCTTCCACATCAGTCTGCCCTCATGGGTGGGCCTATATTCCCCATATAATATATGGATACATTTGCTGTGGACACTTTACCCGATTTTGAAGAGGACTGATATTTATACAAATTTATGAAAAGGGTGACCAAAGACATCTGGTTAGCTACAGCTTGTTATTTATGTTGACTCCAGGGAGCAAGGTTTTGGCCAGGGCACTTTTTAATTGTTTACTACCTTGGGCATTAACAACAACCTACTCCCATTTTCTCAGAAAGGTCAGACCCGTACGTTTACACTACCAGTTCATTTGGCCAGAACATCACTGTACAAAAAAGGCCCTCTTTTGTACTGTACGCATGTGAATTTCAAATCTGCATTTGATTTGGTAGGTAGATACTTGCTATGAAATATGTTAGTCTATTGGCTATTCTAGTGCTTTGCTACATACTCTGATCTTTCGGAGGCCAACAAATAGGCCGAAGTGTCCAATTAACCCCTTTACCGCGGCGATAATTTCACCGCAGTAAGGGGGGTTCTATTGTGTGGGTGGGGCTGCGTCGGCCAAAGTACGTGCGCAGCACTACCAAGGTAGTGCTTGCGACGGCTGTTGGCCCACGGAAGCAACGAAGGGGTTAAAGAATTCTCTTTCTCATGTGTTAAGGAAGGGCATGTACTAGCTTCTCTAGCACTCAATCATAATCTTCATTTAGCAGATTTCTGGCTACAGTTTTGCAATATTAATAACCATACACCTCTGATAGGAGACATTAGTTTACTGGCAATGCACTATATAGATGTGATCAGGATTTACCTTACTATTCTCATGTTCCATTTTTTTAAATGATAGTAGCCTACTCATCAAAGACCAAAAACATTGTGTTTGGTAGACCAAGGAACTTTAAGAGTGTTCACCCGAATGGAATTTGTTTGGCGGCAGTAATGAATCTTAAGTGCCTTCATCTGACCATAAATTAGTCACTCAACAAGAAACATCATTTGATTAAGAATGAGATATGGAGGGGGAGGTACTGGCTTGAAATGTTAATTTAGGTCTCCTTGAAAGATAAATCCGGAAGAGATCACTGAGTATATAATCATGATCAAGTTAATTTGAACTTGGTGTTAAAAAAAAGATAGAAAGAGCTAAAAACCAGTTGGGGAATACTATAATTAATGGTGAGTGAATATTTTACCACAGGTGCACATAGTGACATGAATAGAATGTATTGTATGATTCAAAAGAAGTGAGTACTGATGTCAATGATTATCTATATTAAATTAGAATATTTAACTAGATCACTTTCATATGATACTGGCAGTATTTATTGCCACACACAATTTATTTAAATAGATGTTATTTATTTATGCCTACCGTATTGAAGACAAAAGAATATTGGTATTTTGAATCGGTCAAATTTTCTGTTTTGCTTTTAATATCTAAAAAAGTTTGTATGATTTTTGTAACCACACCAATCTTTGTAAATAATAAAATTAAGCTATAAATGCTCATCTCAATCCAACTGAATTGAAGGGGTGTGTAAAAAGACTGGGCTCTTATTTAAGAGTATCAGCACCAATCGAGCAATTTAACTAGGAACCTAGACTAAGAGCATGTAAACGATAGTTCAAAATATGAAAAAATGATCATTTTAATGTGTTGGCAGTCTCCACAATTATTTGTTGTATGTCCTGAAATTGCATTTTATATTTCTTAAAGATTATTTAGGGGAAATCAGTAACTTCTACTCAATTATAAACTTACATTTTTGGGATTTGAACGATCCCTGTTATGACCTATTTGTAATCATTAAAAAAATATTTTAATAAAAAACAAATGTAAACATTGTCCATCCAAGTTGATGTTGTACTGCCTTACTATGTGAGGCATTTTAAAGCACCAATTTGAAAATGGTAGTTATTTGAGCCTCCATGGTTTGACTTTAGAAGATAGGAGAGGAGGGTGCCCCGGTGCTTACCCAGGGAACCCATGGAGCATCCGTTAGAAACTGAGGGGGTGCCCTATGGCCCCCACAGTCCAAGATGGCTCCCCACATGGTGAGGGAGCTTGTATCACTTCCACTCAGAAGGAGCAGCTATTTATGCTTTCTCCCTCCTGGTGGGAGCAATGTGTATTCTGTTTCCCTGCATGGATCATTGCAACCAGGGAAACAGAACACACCTCTCCTTACAGCCAAGTGGGAGCATTTGTAAATCTCTCTACGGCTCGGAGCAGACTTACATGTTTGCTCCAGTTTGGTGGGAGATTTGAACATGCTCCTGCCAGACGGGAGCAAACACATGTTTTCCTGCCCATGGTAGATCGGGAAGGGAAGTTACTCTGTCACAGGACTGGGCTCCCCTGGACAGAGTATTTGAGCTTGCCACAGGGATGTGGTCCCTGGGGTCTATAAAGGCACAGGCATGGGGGGACCTTGTGTCCCCTCCCTGTTAAAATACAATACATCCCCAGATGAAGGGGTCTCTGGGGCCTTTAGAGGCTTGGGGAGGGCCCCTCTCCCATTTATACTTACTTAGAAGCCCAGGAGACGGGGTACTATGTACCTTCAATGTCCCTGTAGGAGGGGCTGCGTGAAGGGCGCACCGCATAACTCCCCAGTTTAGAGACCAGAGCTGCCGAAAATAAAATAAAATCAATTACACTGCTTTTACCAACAAATATAGGGGAATTAATAAAGCTTGAACCATGTAAGTTTGATGGAAAAGACCAGTTATAAGTACGTACTATCCGCTTCGGGGCTTCCCCGTATGCTGAATGCTATACTATTTACGCCCTCCGTGATTCCGCAAAAATAATTACCACTGTGAATGCATTTGACATTGTTAAAGTCGCTCCTGCACTTTAGATGGTGGAAGGTCTTTTTGTGTAGTAACATCAGAGGTCATGTTATGTTCTATGGGAGGTACCACAAGTTGAGCTCCAGATAATGCGGAAGAATCAGTGATCAGTTTCTGCACTGCATCAATGCGGTTTTTTTGTCAGGTTGAGTTCAGTGGAAATAGTACCCATCGCAATGGTGAGATAAGCGGTAATAGAGAGGGTAGAACCCAGACCCTTTTCCCCTCTCTTATTCACAGGGAAGCTCTTCTTCCTCATGAGTCAAGGTATCCTACCAGGGTTGAGAGAGACTAAATCATGCTCTAAACACTGAGCCTTACGGAAGAAGACCAAAACAAAGGGGAGACAAGAGAAAGACGTGAACGATTGCAAACACCAACCCTACTGTGTGTTGACAGTCATCCCCTTGGAATCCATAAAAGGCCTATTACTCACATCATGTCAGAAATCCCAAACCAAGAGCAATGGCCCTGTCCAGTCGCATCTGGAGAGATGCAGATGGGCACGCTGTTTGCCCGGGCATGCACCTGGGTGTTTCTCATGCGCTACCCGCACTGTGGGAGCACAAAGCAGGCTTAACAAGTGCCTCCAGGTGCTAAAATGCTGAGGCTGGTCTCCGTGTCACAAGTCAGACTGGGGCTTGCACTCTGCAGTTCTTCACCGGTAATGACCTCCTTCTTATGTTGCGGGAGCACAAAGCAGGTTTATCAAGCGCCTCAAGGTGCGAAAATGCTGACGGTGGCCTACCTTAGGAATTAGGAGGAATTAGGAGTTAGGAATCTCCTTATATCCTCATTCCTTGTTTTTACTCAGCGTTCCGCCACTGTTGCTACCTTGTATCATTCAGACTTCCCTCCCTATCAAGAAATCACAGGCCCATTACATTGGGTTTGAACAAGGTCAGTCTACTCTCCTCCAGTAGTCCTGGCCAGGCACTTACCCACGCTGCATGTTTACTGACACTTCTATGAATAATGAGATGCACGACACTAGCTCGCATCTGTGCATTGTATGAAAGTGATCCAATTTTTCTATCTTGGATCTTCATGAATACCGTAACCCTCTTTCAAATATTTCCTACCTCTTCTCTCCTGTCTTGTTTTTCAGAAAAATTGATACTCTCAGGCATTATCTAAGTCCTGATGATGATCCCTATATTTTGTAAGGGGATCGAAACATCGTCGACACCCAGTACCATGACTATTGATTATTACTGATTCTTAAGCACAACAGCATTGGTACCAGAAAATGTGACGTGTTTTTTGTAACACTGGTAGTTGTCACTCCGTTCTAAATGTCTGAGTTTTTCATGTTTTTCCCTTGTAATTTTCCCTTGCATGTTGTCGCTTGTGTCCCACTTTTATTATGTTCTTAGCTACTATATGATAATTAAATATTCAGAAAATCCTTCTTGCAAAATGTGTGACATAGACCTCATTGAATTTCTATGTGCATTGTTAGATGAATTCTCAAACCTAGGGACCACCTGTTCCTTGATAACCAAATCTGACTGGGGCTTGTAGTCTGCGACCCCCCGCCTGCAACCACCTCCGAATCAAACTAAATTCAATAATTACGCATTACTCTTGTTATGCAAAGTTACTGAAAGTATGCAATTACACCAGTTTGAGTAATTAAGAGTACTATGGAGCAAATATCCCACCACAGGAGCAATGAACTAAGTAAGAGAGAGTGAGCGGCTGCTGGCTACTGCTGTTTGTGTTCTGTAGCAAATCACGTTATTTTATTCACGCAAAATACACCCTCAGGCCCAATTAGGACGTGAGGGTGCATTTTGCACTAAGAAAAATTCGATAAAAGCTGCATGGTGCATCTCACACAATTAAGCATGATTACAAGTCATTTTGTGGTAATTAAGTGCAATTACACTAGAGAGAATTACGCCAGTTGCACCCACCCCTAAAACACAAAGGGAAGGGCTTCACATCTACTTACCTTGACGAAACCTTGGCAAATGAAATTTGTGGAGTCGATATTAGTTTAGGTCGATATTAAAGCTTTGATATAAGTGTATGAAATTTAGAATTAGTATACTTTGTAATCACTCTGCGTACACGGAGATTTGAGCTATTTTAGTGGGTTTTTTGCAGACAGCTGCAGTACAACGGGTTTCTTGTGATGGTTCCTTTGCAAGTTGTTAGAGGTCGGTTCCATTTTGCAAAATCCATGTTCAAAAATAACGCTATAGAATGTCAAGCCTATTGAGAGAGCTGACTGGATAGGCGCCAATGAGCTCAGAATAAACATTATTTAATAGCTAGCACAAAAGCCTCACATCAAAGACATTCACTGCCTGTTGGTCTGCCATCAGCGTTGATAATGTGTTGAAAACCAGGCACGGAGAATTGAAAAAAGCGGCAATGCTGTGAACCCTGAAATTGTGATGGCGAAGTAGGTTTGAATATGATAGTATTTTAAATGTGAAATGTTGAAATTAGCATCAATATGTATAACCACCTTCTTCGTTCTGCCAGGATTTCGGTCCTTGACTCCCCTACCTTCATCTTTTTGATCCTCATGTGACATGACAAAACTAAAGGTGAAGCTCCACCTGTTATTATATGTTATTATATGTTATTTGTATGTCATCTACCATTAGTAGGGCACAGGAGCACTTTGTAGCGTGTGGAAATGACAGGATGCGAGTCACTTGCAGCCTGATTCATCAAGCCGAAAATCGGTTCGCAAAGGGCCAGATTCTCAGAATCTGGCCCTTTGCGAGTGCGATTTTTGCATTTGGGATTCATCATCCCAATGAAAAAATCTGTAATAGCGATTTCACTATTTTGCGAGGAATTACATTTAAGGAATCTCTAATTGAGGTTCCTTAAATGCAATTCATCATCCATTTAAAAATTGTGAATTCGCAATTTCGGCCCGCTATTTACCGCGAGGTCAAACCTCGTGGTAAATGTGCGCAACACCTGTTTAAATTTTCATTTCAGGGGTGCTACGTGTCCAAAGGACACCCCTGGCACCCTTAAAATCGCTATCTTATTTGCGATTAGCTAATTGCTAATCGCAAATAAGGAATACTCCCAATTCATTCCTATGGGCCTTTTGGCCCATAGGAATGAATGGGGAGTTATTCCTTATTTGCAATTAGCAATTTGCTAATCGCAAATAAGGAATGTGTAGGTATCGCAATTCTTTTTGCGATTCCTACATGCATCCCGTTTTGCGAATCTGTAATAGCGATTCCTTATGAATCGCTATTATAGACTCGCAAAACGTGTCTTTGATGAATCAGGCTGTTGCTCTCTGTATCCTAGACATTCTAGCTGCACTGTATTGATAAGGCCAATCAAGAACCGAATCAGTCTGTGATGCTGTTCGTATTCAGACACGTCTGTTCCCATTGGAGGACCAAAGGTGGTTTGCAAATGGTTGGTGCCGTTTTGTAATTTCAAACGAGCTATAAAACGGTATAAGGAATGTGCTCTATAGCCAGCAGGTCACTTTCTGTACATACCTGCAGGACATTTTCTTTGTCAACAGGGGTGGCCTTAGGCATGTGCAAGCTGTGCACCTGTACAGGGCCGCCCAACCCCAGGGGCCTCCATGCCAATATACATCCTTAATATAATAATCCTCTGAGGATGGATACATATTTGCGTGGCGGCCCCTGGCAGGGATTTGGCGGCCTCCTGCTCTGTTCAACTTCCAAACACCATGACCCCCCGACCTGAGCTCCGGGGGGTTCCGCCCTGCCTGGACCCCTCTTCCGGGGCCCCCTACCTACGCTCCCTGCCCAGGTCCACCATGAGCCTAGAGCCACCTAGAGTCAACAAGCCATTCCCATGCATGTATTTCAAGGGTCCTATTCTTGTATATCGACGGGTTAGTATCTGCATGTGAGCAGGTCACTCAGGTCCACTGAATTTTCGCGCCCAGTTGGTCATTTTCCATGTAAGTGACTTTCCATGAATGTCAGAGTAAGCTATATGGGTTCATGCGCTTGGGAGTATGGCGTGCTATGGCGCCGTGTGGTATTTATTTATTTATTTACAGAGTTTTATGTAGCGCTGGCTAGACCCGGAGGTATCAGAGCGCTTTACATGAGGATCAGTGAGTTTACAGGTTACAGAAATGACATTGGTTATTGTTACAGTTACAGTTACAAGTATAGGCATAAGAGAAAACATGAGATTATAAAATAACATAGGTCATTAGCGCGTTGCATAGCCAAGACACACGTCTTATGGGAAACGGAAGGTAGAGGGGGAAAGGTAAACAGGGGACAGGAATGTAGATAGAGTCAGACTGACCAGAACGGGGAAAGTACTTCAGGGGTAACTAAGCAGTCAAAGAGAAAGACAAACAAAACCATGAAAAACCAATGAAAACAATGTCCGATGTCCAGCAGTGTAGGTGTTGGCCGAGGGGGTGAACCAGAGCCAGACTCCTCTATAGCTGCATAGGACAGCTCCACCGGGCAACAGCCAATGGTACTCGGGCTTCAAGGTAAGAACAAACAGTTACGGTTTTCACCCATTGGTCAATCGAAGGCATTGGTCCTGGTGTAACTGGGAAGCGCCATCCGCCTCGTCCTCCAGCTAGCCTCAGCTGCTTGATCCCTAGGAGGTAAGCCAGGATGCTGTCCACGGCGTCCGGCTTCATTTGTGTCCACTGCAGGCTGTAGGGTATAGCTTTTAATCAAAGTGTACGCAGGTGAGAGCATATTGCTAAATAATCTACCTGAGTTCTTGGAATGGTGGGGTGAGTTGCATGTAGATCACTGCTATATGCAAGGTATTTGGCTCAGAGTGTGTCTTGACCTCTGCTCTGGCAGTGACGTAACCAGTAAGGTGAACACTTTATAGTGTGGGTTGACAGTGCAGCGGTCTCCATGACATATTTTTAACAAGTATATAAAATATACATAGAACGTGCTTTGACTTGGGCTAGAGGAGTTTTTCTGTTTCCCTCCAGGCTATTGGCTATTTCTGTCTCATTCCTTCTTCTAGGAAGTGTTTTACATCTGAAAGGCTCACTCCATCGTCACCTTGTTTGCTACATTCAGGTCTTTATCTTCTAAAACCATTCAGTAAAGAAAGCAATATTTTTGCGACTTTCTCCTCAGCATTGTCAAAGCCAATAGATCTAGCTTTAATGTGGGGAATGCATTTGTGCATGCAACAGATGCAATCAGCTTAGAGGTGGGCGTGCCAGTGAAAACTCGAGCCAGGTTCGAGCCTGAAGCCTGACTCTGGCTCAGCAAGAGGTTCAGTTGGACCACGAGCCCATTGCGAGCCGAACTTTCATGCGGCTTCTGCCTGCTTCCCTCCCTTCCACTACCCAGGATGTGCCCTTAGGCCATAGCTGTCTACTTTGTAACTGGGGAATCAGGTTTAAGTCCTGGTATCAGGTCAATATCCTGGGATTGTGGGCAAATCACTTAAAATCCCCATGCCTATTAACAATTAACGTAACTGGTGCTCATGTAAAGCACCCTAAGCTCGCACTATATCAAAACTGCAGAAAAATCAAGAGAGGTAAAAACAAAGACGTAACATAAGGAAAGACAATTAGCTATCGAATTCTATGAAACTTGAAAACATGGATAAATCCAGTGGCGGCTCCTCCGCTAAGGCAGAGGAGTGTCACCCTACTGCTTTTAGCAGTGAAATAAAGGGAAAATAAAATTATAATAACTCGCATTATTATCATGTTATTTTGTCCTACTTCCGCAGCTTTGCGAGAGGGGACAGGGGAGGAGTGGTAGCACCCTCCTAATTACGCAATGACTGGTTGGCAGGCCCTCTTGGGCCGGCCAAACTGTCTTGCGCACTTCACATGTTTTCCATGCAGGCTGCATTACACCATCTATGGAGAATATACCCAGGCTCCCAATCAGCATCTGAGGGCTGAAAAACAGCGCTCGGACTAATCACAACGCTGCTAAGGCAGTGTTGTTATTGTCTTACTGAGAGTCTGTGTGTGCTCCTTGTTCATGCCAGCGAGGAAGGACTATGGAGGAGAGACGCGGTGAGGAAGTAGCAAGTAGGTATATTTTTTATTTTATTTTTTAATACCCACTTCCCCTGCATCTTACCCCCCTACCGCCACTGCCCCCACCCCCTACCTCCAAACCGTCCAGACTTCACTTGTGTGAACTAGGGCAATGATTTTATTTCACCATAACTCCTTTTTCTTTATCATTGCATACGAAACCACGTTCACAATATCAGTTTGTACAAAAACCAATTGTGCTTGGTTTAATAGACTATAATGTTACTCTATAATAATCTGGGCCAAGTACTGATCTTACATGAAAAGTGCCTTGCCTTCTTTATTCACTAATTGTTCATGTTTGAAAACTATCACTTCAAATAAGCACTTCTCAGTGCAGTGCTATAATGTGATGTATTGATGTCAAAGCTTCCAAATGTTAAAAAATATAAAATTTTGAAGAGATTTTATCATATTTCATGTGATGTTTGCTGCATGATTTACATAGCAAACAGTTTCAGGGCTCGGCTTGTTCACAGAATTTAACCCGTTTTTTCAGAACCTTCAGCGCGGCGGGGAAATTAGCCCAGCGTGTGAGCGTTATGACCGTTATGACGAGCTTAGCTCGTCATGAGCACACGGCCAACGTTGTTCAGTACGAGCCAAGCTCGTCATGAGCATGGGAAGGGTTAAGATCTGAGCCAGACCCTTGGCTCAGCTCTGGCTCAGCAATACCTGTTGATTTATTGGCTTTCTCATCTCTAAATTATCTTTTGTGCATGCCTGTGTTTGCATTCATTGAGCTATTGCCTTTGTGAGTGCTTGTTTCCTATGAAAGCTAGACAATGCAACCCTATAGAGCTGATCCAAGGCCCAACTCTCATATGCTGCTGCACCGCTTTGCTTCCTTCCAGTTTTTCTGTGTGCTTTCTCCAGCTAATGCCTAATTTATACTACTTTCTCCTTCCTTTCCACTGGTTGTCTGAGTACTCTTTCCTGGTTTTTAGGTCTCGCTGAATAAATGTGTAAGCATTGTTCGGCAAGATTATAGTAGGCTTCCGAAAAGTCTCCCCAAACTGCGGATTCGGTACAGTTCATGTGATTCAGGTGCTTGCACATCAAACACCATCAGCATCACAGTCAAATGAATGTGCTCCCCACCCCAGGCTTCAAAATTCAAAGGAATACGCTCCCCCGCCACAGCAATGCTGAGAGCTTGTTGCTTTATTGCTCTCACTTGAGGCCTTGTTCTGGCAAGTTTAAAACGTCATTAAGAAAATACAATACATTTACTCCATTTGCGTCCCGTCCATGTCAAACACACAATTTTATTTGTCTATTTAAACATTCTCCGCAGCCATATGAAAATCTGTATTGGTCCTGCTTCAGTATGAACAGCATAACATGAATTGTCAGGCCATGCCACCCCGAATCTAGAAAACACTCACTCTACCACCCTCTCTCTACCGTCCTCACTCTACCACTCTACCGCCCTCACTCGACCGCCCTCACTCTACCACTCTTCCGTCCTCACTCTACTGCCCTCACTCTACCACTCTACCGCCCTCACTCTACCCCTCTACCACCCTCACTCTACCGCCCTCACTCTACCACTCTACCACCCTCACTCTACCACTCTACCGCCCTCACTCTACCGCTCTTACTCTACCACTCTTCCACCCTCACTCTACTGCCCTTACTCTACCACTCTACTGCCCTCACTCTACCACCATCACTCTACCACTCTACTGCCCTCACTCTACCGCCCTCATTCTACCACTCTACCACCCTCACTCTACCGCCCTCACTTTACCACTCTGCCGCCCTCACTCTACCACTCTACCGCCCTCTGTCTACCGTCCTCACTCTACCACTCTACCGCCCTCACGCCCTCACTCTACTGCCCTCACTCTACCACTCTACCGCCCTCACGACCTCACTCTACCACCATCACGCCCTCACTCTACCGCCCACACTCTACCACTCTACCGCCCTCATGCCCTCACTCTCCCGCCCTCACTCTACCACTCTACTGCCCTCCCTCTACCGCCCTCACTCTACCGCCCTCACTCTACCACTCTATCGCCCTCACTCTACCACTCTCATTCTACCACTCTACCCCCCTCACTCTACCACTCTACCGCCCTCACTCTACCACCCTCACTCTACCGCCCACACTCTACCACCTTCACTCTACCTTTCTACCGCCTTCAAGCCCTCTCTCTACCACCCTCACTCTACCACTCTACCGCCCTCACTCTACCACTCTACTGCCCTCACGCCCTCACTCTACTGCCCTCACTCTACCACTCTACCGCCGTCATGCACTCACTCTACCGCCCTCACTCTACCACTCTACCGCCCTCACACCCTCACTCTACCGCCCTCACTCTACCACTCTACCGCCCTCACGCCTTCACTCTACCGCCCTCACTCTACCATCATGTCTAATTTACTCTCTTTTTTCAGCACACTCGTGTCCTCTTGTTTGTTCTCTCTAGCATCACCCTCATCAGACTCTCCTAACGAGTCTTCCTTCTCCCGCATGTGACCCTACTTGCACCCTCTCGGATCCATCTTCATTCTTTTCTGCTTTTCCCTGTTTCCGCCACACACTCCACTCCTTTGTGTCTCCTTTCTGGCCTCTTTCCTACTTAACTTTTCATCCTTTCTCCTTTAATCTAATTTCCACCTTCTCACAACCCCTTTGAGCACTGTTATATTAACATTTGTGTTTCTCTCTGTCTTATTGTGTCTGCCCTGCCACCATTTACTTCAGACCCTCTCCCTCACACCCTCACACCTCCTCACCCTCACACACCCTCTCACCCTCACACACCCTCACACACCCTCACTCACCCTCACACACCCTCACCCTCACATCCCCTCACCCTCACATACCCTCACATCCCCTCACACACCCTCACTCACCCTCACCCCCCTCACCCACAGAACCCTCTCATCCCCTCTCACCCTCACACCCTCACACCCTCACACACCCTCACCCTCACCCTCACACACCCTCATCCTTACACACCCCCACCCTCACACACCCTCAAAAACCCTCACCCTCACACCCCTCCCACCCACCCTCTCACCCTCACACACCTTCTCACCCTCACACACCCTCTCACCCTCACACACCCTCTCACCCTCACACACCCTTTCACCCTCACACACCCTCTCACCCTCACCTCACACACCCTCTCACCCACCCTCACACACCCTCAAACCCCCTCACCCACCCTCAACCTCACATACCACCTCACCCTCACACCCCCTCACCCTCACACCCCCTCACCCCCTCACCCTCACCCCCTCACACCCCCACACCCTCTCACCCTCACACCCCTTCACCCTCACACCCTCACCCTCACACATGCCCTCACCCTCATACCCCCTCACTCTCACACCCCCTCACCCTTACACCCCCTCACCCTCACACCCCCTCACCCAACACACCCTCTCACCCTCGCACACCCTTTCACCCTCTCACCCTCACACCCCTCACCCTCACACTCCCTCACCCTCACACACCCTCACCCTCACTCACCCTCTCACCCTCACATACCCTCTCACCCTCAAACACCCTCTCACCCTCACACACCCTTTCACCCTCACACACCCTCACCCTCACAACCCCTCACCCTCCCTCACACCCTCACCCTCACACCCCCTCACCCTCACACCCCCTCACCCTCTCACACACCCTCTCACCATCACACACCCTCTCACCCTCACACACCCTTTCACCCTCACACACCCTCTCACCCTCACCCTCACACACCCTCATCCTCACACCCCCTCACCCTCACACCTCCTCACCCTCACACCCCCTCACCCTGACCCCTCACACCCCCATGCCCCCTCACCATCACACCCTCACCCTCACACACCCTCACTCACCCTCACACCCTCACCCTTACACCCCCTCACCCTCACCCACCCTCACCCTCACACCCCCTCATCCTCACACACCCTCACACCCCCTCACCCTCACACCTCCTCACCCTCACCCTGACCCCTCACACCCCCATGCCCCCTCACCCTCACACCCTCACTCTCACACACACACCCACCCTCACACACCCTCACACACCCACACAGACCCTCACACACCCTCACTCACCCTCACACCCTCACCCTCACACCCCCTCACCCTCACAACACTCTCACCCTCACACCCCCTCACTCACCCTCACAAGCCCTCACCTTCACACCCCCTCACGATCACACCCCCTCACCCCTCACCCTCACACACCCTCACACACTCTCACACACCCTCACACCCTCTCACCTCACTCACCCTCACACACCATCACACACCCACACACCCTCATCCTCACACCCCCTCACCCTCACACCCTCACTCACCCTCACACCCTCACCCTCACACCTCCTCACCCTCACAACCCTCTCACCCTCACACATCCTCACACACCCTCACCCTCACACACCCTCATCCTCACACCCCATCACCCTCACACACCCTCACCCGCACTCACCCTCACTCACCCTCACACACCCTCACACACCCTCACCAGCATAGCATAACTAAACATAGCATAGCATAACAAAACACAGCATTGCATAGCATAACAAAAAAAGCATAGGATAGCAAAACATAGCATAACATAGCATAACAAAACATAGCATAGCCAAACATAACAAAACACAACAAAACATAGCATAGCATAACAAAACATAGCAAAACAAAACATAGTAAAACACAACAAAACATAGCATAGCATAACAAAACACAACAAAACACAACAAAACATAGCATAGCATAACAAAACATAGCATAGCATAACAAAACATAGCATAGCATAACAAAACAAAAGCTTAGCATAGCATAACAAAACATAGCATAACAAAGCATAGCATAACAAAACGTAGCATAACAAAACTTAGCATAGCAAAAAAAAGCATAGCATAGCAAAACACAACAAAACATAGCGTAGCATAACAAAACACAACTAAACATAGCATAGCATAACAAAACAAAGCATAAGATAGCAAAACGAAACATAGCATAGCATAACAAAACAAAGCATAGGATAGCAAAACAAAACGCAGCATAGCATAACAAAACATAACATAACATAACAAAACATAGCATAACAAAACACATAGCATAAACCATAGCAAAACACAACAAATCATAGCATAGCAAAACAAAACATATAATAGCATAGCAAAACATAGCATACCAAACACAACAAAACATAGCATAGCATAACAAAACACAGCATAGCAAACAAAGCATAGCATAATAAAACACAACAAAACATAGCATAGCATAACAAACCATAGCATAGCATAACAAAGCATAGCATAGCAAAACATAGCATAGCATAACAAAACATAGCATAGCATAACAAAACATAGTATATCATAACAAAACACAGCATAGCATAGCAAAACAAAACATAGGATAGCAAAACATAGCATAGCATACAGCATCACTCAGCACCATCACAGCATCACTCTGAGGCACCAAAACATCACTATGTGCTACCACAGCATCACTGAACACCACAGCTTCACTCTTTCGCCATCACATCACTCAGCGCCACCACAGCATCAATCTGTGCAACCATTCAACAACACCTGGTTCAAATATGTTCTCTCAATGTTTCAAGCTTTATTACAAATGTAACAAAAAGATGTTAATATTTCACTCCTGTTCTTAGATTTTCGTCACAATAAAATACACTGAACATAATCTTCACAAAAGTTAATTACAAAACTTTAAACTATTGCCATTATAAATTACAATAACTGTTATTTAAGTATTAATTATTTAAAAAAAAATAAAAGCCATTGGTATTTGTAATATCAATACATGTAAGTCACGTAAACACAACACATATTGCATTACAAATTCTATGGGTGTCACATTTGCGAAAGTTATAACTATTGGCATTGTAAATGACAAAGCTATTAATTTCGCTATTTTCAAAAACAAAACATGATAAAAAATTTGTCATTTACAATACCAATAGCTCAAACTTTCCTAATGCGAGACCTATTGCATTGCAAATGCTTGTTTCTTTTTTTCCTGCCTTCTCCTTCCTCTCCTGCTTTTGCATCGTTTCTCACTGCTTTCTCCACGAAGAAGCTAGCAACACCAGTGCATTGAGACCCTCACGGCCGATTTGCTGCATTTTATAAATCCTGATGGACAAAAGTTAAGAAAATATTATTTCAACCCACAAACTGTGGTCCTGCTATGCAAAATGTTTTATTAAACAGAAGATGGAGTGCTGCAAGCATCTTAAATCTCAGATGATTTATTCAGATGAAGAACTCAGTTTCCAGGTTGACGCGGACCAAGCATTAGGAGAAATTAACACCCCTCCAAACTCACACACGGAGATCCAGACTCAATGATCTCATATATGCATACATTATCATAGTGGCTCATTCAGAGGACACCCTACTTCCATTCAGATGATCCCCTACTTCACTATAGAGATATGGGGCTTGCCTGTCCAATCAATGAGAGACCAGGCATGGAACATTGGTTGGCCTCTAAGTTCACTGTCCAGAGACCATTAGTGCATCTGAAGACCACAGTGGGCACATATAAAGGACCAGTATGATGAATAACATTCTCTAATCTAGGTCTGGGGTTTTATAAAAGCTGAGTTGCTCAAAACTTCATGGAGAACCCTGAGCATGATGACAGAAGACATTATTACACCAGCTGGGTAAGGACAGTGCTTTCCAAATTCACAGACTCTCATTGATACGCTGTCCATGGTGCCCAATGACAAGATGTCACCTTCTTGCTTTCTATTTTTGGTAGCAGGCATGGCTCCTTATGCGTGTTGATGTCTCTACTGTAAAGTGGATGGAGCAGGAGAAAACCACATGTAGAAGCTCATGGAGTTCCTACTGCATCTATCTGTTGCTCAGTTAATTGTACCTAATCAGCACAGGACAAAGGACCACATGAGGAAGCCGCGTTGGACAAATGCCTCGTGATGTGAAGTAGAAAGGTGGCAAAATTCCAGCGCAGTAAGCAAATTACTGGACTTTGACCCATTTTTTCACTCTTGGAGCGGAATTGTGACTGATCTGATGAAAAATACAAAAAATATGCTTTTTATAGCACTGGGTGGGGCAGGACAAATGCCCCTTAATGCTAGCTGTTTGAATGTAAATACATTGGGCCCTAATTATCAAGCAGTTGTGTCACACTTGCACCACCCAATGGAGTGCATGCATGATACAACTACTAAATGCGACTTATCAAGGCTCGCAAAGGCCACCTTGCATGACCCTGACTGACTTGTAAAATCTGGAGTAACTCAATGCAGCGCAAAGTGCTGCATTGCATTACGGTGCCCCAGGGGGGGCGTTCCATGGGTGGTGCATGGGTACCTATTCCTGTACAAAAACTATCCTGCTTAAAACGCAGGCACCCTTGCACCATGGTATAAGGGTGCATGCGTTAGGGCTAGGTAGCACATTGTGCGCCACCACTGGGAAATGACAGGAATGTGCTTTATATTGTTAACCCCTCCCATGCTTATGACGAGCCCAGCTCGTCATGAGGCACAGTGGAGCTGTGCTCATGACGAGCTGGGCTCATCATAATGGTAGCGGTCCACCCACACGCAATTGATTCCCCGCCTTTGCGGCAGAATCAATTAGTTGGCGGTGTCACGCAGCATTGCAAGGTGACTTGGTGTGCAAGCTGTGTGACTTTTTGTTAAATATGCCCCATTGTGCAGACCCCTGACAGTGCACTCCCTGCCTGCAGGGCCCTGCTGGAAGACAGGAGCCACACACAACTTCCAGTGTTGGGAAGCGTTCTTTGCACTGTGGGGGCTAGCCACTGTATTTAATGTAATGTTACTACCATTAATTGAAGTACAATCTCCATCCTCTGACAGCGACGGTTTGCACAAGACTTCCTCACCAATTTAAACTGTGCTTTAGTAAGGTTTATGGATCGAGCTGTAAAAAACTAGGGGAGGGGACCCAAGAATATGATCCTTCATCAGAATAATAATTTGGCAAATCCCTCCTGCAGCTACCCAGAAAAGGCCAACCGGTTAGAGCCATCATACCAACTGACTAAAGGTGCTGGGCACCCAGGCTGGTCTACTCTAGGACAAAAAAAAAAGGGGGGGGGGACTTTTACTACAAGGACTTGAACTTCTACTTTCTTTTAACACGTACATTTTAATATTTTGTAACTTGCAAAGGTTTTTTAAATCACGCAATAAAGTTTCTTCTAGACATTGCTTACATTCTTCAATGCCAGAAATGAGGAATTCTTGCTTTGCAGAGCTTTTTACAAATATTATCCATTTTTCCAATCTAGGACAAGGTGGAATGCGGAAACAATGGAATTTCCCATGGTTACGCAGCTACTAACTAACCCTGGGCGTAGTGGGCGTAGTGGGGCTTCGCGGAGCTACGTGAAGTGGGCGAGAAACTACGCCCACCTCCGCACTCCGCGTAGCCCCACTACGCACCACAGGCCTCCCTCCCGCCCTCCCTAAATACTTTAAATTACATCTGTAAAAGAATTAAAAGGCACTTACCTTGCCCGCCGCTGTCCGCCGCTGCCCGCCGCGTCTCCTCGGCACCCTCTCTTCGTCGCTTCCGTCTTGGGTAATAATGCGCATGCGCGGGCGGCCGCGCATGCGCATTTCTCGTGAGAAATGCGCATGCGCGGCCGCCCGCGCAATATTACCTAAGACGGAAGCGACGAAGAGAGCGAGCAGGGCAGCGGCGAGCAAGGTAAGTGCCTTTTAATTCATTTACAGATGTAATTTAAAGTATAAAGGGAGGGCGGGAGGGAGGCGGGTGGCGGCCAGCTACGCTCCGTCTGCGGAGCGTGCGTAGTGCCGGATTCTACGCCTGCTACGCAAAATGCGTAGAAGCTGGCACTACGCACACTCCGTGCACGGAGCGTAGCCGCCCGCCCACCCTTACTACTAACCACAGATGGGAAATGGGAATTTTATCCATGCATATTGACTACACCACATGATATTAAAAGTGACACACCGGAGGCGCAAGAGGCTTGTAAATAAGCCCTGAGGTCTGAACCAAGCGAATGTCAACATTAAAGTATTTACACTCCTACTGTCACAGAAAAAGTCCTCAAATATCCATCAAATTCTGGGTGAAAACTTTCAGCACATGGGAGCCATTAGTGTGTTTGTCTAAAGAAAGTTCCCATATTTGGGGGCACGCTTTTGGATTAAAAAGCTGTTATTAAGGTGGGCCTGTCATCACAGTTTTCCTAACTGAAGTGGCTCCTTCTCATCATGGGGGTGGGAGCCAGTCCTAGGGGAAAAGGATGGAATCCAGAAAGGAAGCTCATTTACTAGACCAGCATCAGCCATTTGATGACTGACCATCTGAAACCATAATTTACCCATTAATCTGAATCGTGGTTTATGGACACACCAAGTTTGCCTATCAGTACCTTCTGTCCCCCAATCTTATTGCTAGGGAAAATAGTATTTCTTCCAATCTGCCTCTAAACATTTCCCTTGAAGAGCAAAACTAGTCATCTTACTCTTCCATCATTTAAACCTGCGTTTGGCACTACATGCATAAAAACTGTGTTCAGTCTCTTAATAGATATTCCCAAACTTCTGCCTATAAGGAAAAGGGCTTACCTCAGAATGTAACTTTCCTTTTCTGGCAAGAGATAATTTCCGAAAAAACACTCTTCAACTCTTTTAACTTTAATATTTGTAGTTACTGAAATTTCAGGTAGCAAGTTTGAGAGAAGTATCTACATAGTTGCAGCAGCATTACATAAGTAACTTGGTAAGTTGTGCTTGGTTAGAAGAGTGTTGATGCTTTATGTGGTCAAAGTGGGAAGTGTTTTGGTGATGTGTGTGTGGACCAGATGGGTGCTCTTATCTCGTCACTTGAGCATTGAGCGGCACTTACTCACGGAGTGCAAAGGAGTGAGAGAAATAATCATTTAAACCTACACAGGATGATAGTATATAGCTGAAAGGGTGTGGGTTCCTAGGTGGGAAGTGTTTGGTGCCATCTGTGATGTCCAGAGGATTGTTATTATAATGTCTCTGCAGTCATGTTACTGTGCTTCGAAGTGGCAAAATGAGTGGTTTCCTAATGCCCATGCGTGGAAGAAAGAGACCTTTTTGAATTGATAGAGATAGAGCCATCTTTTGCTGAAACATCAGGTCTTTACTTCTTACAGAATTAAAGGCAGCTTGAATATTTCTAACCTTTCACATAAAGAAACTGCAGATCTGTGATGTCTTCAAGGGTGCGATGGTAAGTGGGGTGATGGTCTAAACACCTGAGTGTTCAATTTTGTGAATATCTCAGAAGTTTTGCTTGAATGAAGGATGATAAAGTGTCATTGATGTCCCTTTAGGCTTTTTGTGGTGTCTGTAAGGAGACGTGTGTGGTCATGGGTAGTGAGTGCTTTACTTGAAGCGCTGGGTTGATATGGTTATATAGACATAGGTGTTGTAGTTGTACAGCACCTCCATATCATTCTTTAAAATCTGGGAAATAGGGAAAATGGTGGTCCTAAACCCTCTTGTCTTCTACAGTCATGACAGGACTAGGAAGTTGACAGCTTAGCGCTTCTGTGGGAAACCTATGCATTTTGTCAGCCTCTTTGAAGTTCATAAACAAAACAGGGACCTATTTTCAAAGGCATTTTCAAACTCAAATGGACATTCATGGGTGAAAGTGGCTAGATTGATGGCTGCTAGCTATTTACAAAAGTATACAAGGCAGGTTTAAATCCATTTGCACCTGCATATTTGTATGCACAAATGAATATAATTATAAAGGTGTAAATCACATACAAGGGACCTGATTCACAAAGGTAAACTGAGACGAAAGTCTAATTTTACAACTTTCGGTATTCACAAAAGGCATTTATGAGTCGTAAAGTTAGACTTTTGTCTCAGTTAATCTTAAGTTTTGGTCTTAAATGTAACTGAGACCAAAAGTCTTAGTCTCAGTTAAACTTAAGACCAAAACTTGAGACAAAAGTCTAACTTTACGACATGTAAATATGTAAATGCCCTTTGTGAATACCAAAAGTCCTAAAGTTAGACTTTTGTTTCAGTTTGCCTTTGTGAATCATTTCAGTGTATGCCCAGCAGTTTTGTGAATGCCCAGAAGTGGTGTATGACCTTAATATTACATCAAAAATATTGTCAGCCATCACATTTTAGTTATGTTTATTTATTTGATTTGAATTTTTTTAGGAGTGGCTTCTATGGTTAGTAGTGGAACTAAATAGGACATTTTTAAAGAGCTTTTGTTGGGGTTTTAATGTTATTTGTAGATTTGTGCATTTTGTTTTACTTTTTGTGTATTATTTGTTGTGTTAATCATAATTTAAAATGAGTGTAATTTCTAAATATTTATTTTATTATTGTTTTTTTAAGTTTACTTTATTTTTAACTTTTCACAATTAATTATTGATTTTTATTATAAAGAAATGGTATATAGTTGTTTAATTTTTTTTACTATACATTCAGGTTTTGGAATCCTGTTTTTCAAAACTTTATTGTTATCACTTTTTTAAAATGTAAAATTATTTGCTGCTTTTGTTTTTACATTTTTTATTTTTTAAGACATATACCTATGTTTTGTAATTGGTACTTCATTTGCTTTAATGTATTTTTTTGGTTTCATTGTTTTTTATATATAGTACTTATAAGTGTAGGTGTCATGGATGTTTCTAATTTTAGGAAATTAGGTCAGTTTGAAGTGTAAAAATACTATTTTTCTACATTTTTGTTTTGATTGAATATTGTTAAGATTAGATTACAGTATGAATCTTAAACACAGCCTCACCAAAGTGTTAAATGTTCCCCAATGTGATTGACTTTGGAAGAGGAATAGTAAATGAAATGCCTCCAAAATCCAACACAATCCTGAATTGGTACAATTGGAGTGGGAATAGTAAATATAATCACCACAACCCAAAGTCCAACACTTGCCCCAATGCGTTTAAGTTTAGAGGACAAATAGTAAATGTAGGGGCATATTTGCATGCCCCTATTGTCACAAGAACGTCACTTTTAAGGACGTTCCTGTGGTGATGGGGGCTTTGCCTAATTTACGAGGTGCAGTTGAGCCACTTTATGTGGCTTAACGCCACCTTGCAAATAGACACCCTTTCATGCTATAATTAGCATGAAAGGGGTGGGCAATAGTTGTTGAACTGGATAGTCCACCGCAACACCCATTGATTTTAACGCTGCCCCCTATTTACAAGAGAGACATAAATAGGAGGCATAGTAAATATAACCCTTTCAAAGTCCAACACTTTACCCAATGTTGTTTAGATTATAGTGGGTATATTAAATCTAGCCCTCACAGTCAAACACGTTCCCCAATGTGGTTATGTATGAAGTAGGAATAGTAAATCTGAATGACCTAAATTCCAACACTTCACAAATGTGGTTACTCTTAGAGTAGGAATAGTAAATATATCTCTTCCAAAGTCCAACACTAACAACGATGTGGTTAATGTTTGGACTGGGAATACTTAATGTAAATTATATAAATCGTTTTTATTTTGGTGACGTTGTCTAGTTTGAATGTAATACCATGTGTATTTTATTTAGAAAAAATTTAAACTTTGCAATTATTTCATGTTTAACAGTTGTAATAATTTTTTTAAGTAAAAAAAAAATTTCAATTTAGATTGCATTTTTTCCATAAAAAAATACTGGACATATATTTTTGCTCATTTAGTCAACAATATTTTGTATATATTTACATTTTTATAAGACATTATACATTATTTACATTAATTTGCAGTTTTCACATATTTTGTACATTTCCTGGAAAAGAAATACGGGGCATACTATCAAGGGCTGGTGATAACATTATCACCGCTTTAACATCTGTTTTCGGGCGAAAAGCGGTGATAATATTATCGCTTTATTAACAAGGACATGCTAGCGCGTGTTTCCTTGCATTAGCGCCCATTGTCAGCAAGCCTCGCATCGCATCGTTAATGAGATGCAAAGGAGGTGTGCCTGACAAAACTCCATGGAAAAATATTGCTAACCCAGCTTCGCGATATTATCAACAAGGGGTAGCAATAGTTGAGATCACGTTAACTATGCCTTAACACAGGAACTTAATTTAACGTCTGTTAAATTCCTGACTAAGGCATACCTAACATGGGAGGTGGATTGTGGGGCTAAGGCCACAGAGCCTTATCATAAAGTTATCGCTGTTTTCCATGGAACATCGCTAGAAAACTAGCGATGTTCCATGGAAAACCCCGCTATCGCTGGACTATTTATCGCCATACCGCTAAGCGTTGATAATACAGCACTAGCTTGTCAATATATTCCGGCGATAATTTAAAGCTCACTAAGCGCGCTCAGCGATAATTATCGCTGGTGCTTGATAATATGCCCATTTATTAGTTGCATTTACACATTGTCTTGGTTTGTATAGTGCATTTTTTTTTCATTCCCATTATTCAACCCTTTTTAACTTTCTGCCTTATTTAGAAGACTGTTTTCATTGTTTGTGGACTCTGGCATCTAGTATTAATTTATTTTCTATAATTACCATGTCTGGGTGGAGTTGCTATATTGTTAGAAGGTTACTGTGTGTATGTTTATGTATTTTTTAGGTTACAGTTAGTGTGGGGCTTTGCTGTTTGAGGTGTCTGCAATAGGCAGGTTAATTGTGTTGTATTGTACATGTATTTTTATTAGAAAGTATGTTCTATTTAACAATTTTAGGTATTTTTGCTTGTGTGCTAGTGTTTTGTGAGGTATTTTTTTAGGTGATTTTTATATGTTTTGTTTTTACAGGTTTTAATTTAGGTTGAAATTCTGTTTTTGACTGTTGGATGTGTTTAATTTTTTTTACAAAGACAAATAGGTAGATTTTTTTACCCAAACGATTTTTTATTTGTCCTTCTTCTGTTCCATTTTCTTGTACCAACTTTTGTCTTTTTAATAATTTTGGGGTTTTGCATTGTTTCCGGGATTTTATTTGTTCGTTTTGGATAGATCATATTTATTATTTTAGTTTTTTGCGTTTTTTGGGCTACATTAAAAAACAAATGTGTCATTTCCATGTCCAATGGGTAATAACCCCAATAATGCAAACTTGGCTGAAGGGGTATGCATGCTCCGAAAACACCATAAAGTCAGATGTCACATGAGTTAGGAAAATATAGCTAATCAGAACATGCAGTGATCATGCGCTCCGGTGTCGGACATATGAACACATTACCTACTGGCCACATTGTGTCCACGCAAGGTAGAGGCCCACCTGTAGTAACCATTTGACCATTAATGTATCACTCTATGGCAGCAACCAACAGTGCTCACCATATATGGTGTGCCAGAGAACTTTCAACCTGGCGAAAATTGTATTTAAGAAGGATGCCAACTGAATGTAAATTGAGAAAGTCCTCAGCCTCCATGCCTGTAACTGTTCTCCCAGTAAATACGTTTAATTAAACAAACTGTTCCTGTTTCGCCAAACGCCTCTTGTCTCTTGTTTTTTTAAGGTATTTCGTATTCAAGTAACATATGTTTTGAAATAGTTAAAGTTCTTTTTGTAGGTAAGTTTAAGTTGTGATGGGGAAATGCTATTAGTGATGTCTTCTTTTACCTGTTGACATGGGTAAAGCAGTTGAGAAACAAAGTGCAATACATCACACTTTTAGTTCCTCATTGATGTGTCGAAGTCAAAAGTCAAAGCAACTTGTTGAGCGCACAAATCACCAAAAAGGTCTCATGGCGCTTGCAAGCTTGCATCTGTAGGACAGCTGTTATGCAAGGTATAGATTAAAAATAGCACTGTATTTCCCTTTCTGATGACTGGATCTCAGCATTGTTGTCACTACCACTGGCTGCCTACTCTGAGTGGATGGGCCCTGTCACAGTAGTCATATTCAAATCACTGACGTTCATGCCATTTGATCATGACCAGAGATGGTTTTCTGCAGGGGGTGACACGTTTTCATCAGACCCATACACTTGTATGTGTACAAGCCTCCTCTGGCTGTTCCAAATTTGGTCCTGGTAGCCGACTTACTGCCACACAGTGATGGCACCTTGATTATACATTGACTCTCATGTGCCTACAACACCTGCATTATGCGTGACCACCTCCAATGGACTGACATGTCAGGCTTTTATAGAGTGATGTGTCAGGCAGCACCCCAGATGATAGTAGTGCTGGGAATGGTGACATGTACCCTCTGAGGGGCATGTACAAATGGAAATGGCACAACACGGTGGTGCAAGCACTTTAGCTGTGCCATCCTGCGTCATTCCACAAACACAGGAAAGCATAGTTTTCACAAGGATGTGGCGCACCCTATGTTTTTTCTCTTACGCTGCCCCAATAAAAACAAATAAGCACCAACACAGACACGCTTGCCCCATGGTGCAAGGGTTCCTGCATTGGCACATGGCTGTTCTTTTGCAGCAGTGCAGGGTAGAGCACAGGGGTGGCCCATATTCCAGTAAATACAGCCCATCCATGCATTTGTGAAATGATGCAGCTCAGCGCTGTAGATTTGTTTCCATCAATGCTCTGCACCGTTTCACCTTAATTTTTGGCCATGGCCCACTGGTGTACATAACTTGCATCCCCCCCCACACCCAGTCATATATATGTAAATGATAGGAGGTCAGGTGGTCCTTACTATGACAGCTGACACATGTGTGGTCTGAACCAGCATGCCAGGACAGCTGCGTACTATGTAGTTTAATCTAGGGGAGTATGGACGTGACTCTTGAAATGCCCCTATGTGTAGGTACTACCCATGGCCCACATATCCCCACCCCTCAGGTGTGTTGTTTCTTATGTGTGATACCAACTGTATGCTAAATATTTTGTGGCTAGGTTAATGTGCATGGGCCCAAATGATTTATTGTAGTCTGTGATTTGTTTCACCTACTAAATTAAGTTTAGGACCATTGTTTTTCATACTAGGTGAGACAGAGGGGAATATTTCATAGACATGCGGTGCAGCGCAGTGCAAGAAATCCTCTCGCTGCGCCAAGCTGTGCGTACAGGAAAGTGCAAGCTTACATTGTGTTTATTACAATACAACACATCCCTGTGCTGTCCTTTCTTCTGATGCACATTCAGCTGGCTAGCACCAATACAGGTACCCTTGAACCATGGTGCAGTAGTGCCTGCTTTGGTGAACATCTGCTGTTTCTGTGCCAGTGCAGGTGTTGAAGACCAGAATACACTGTATCTTGTAGAAAGGGTGTACGGCTTACAACACTGCCCTACACCACCATATGATCAAAGTGTCCATGAGCCTTCCATTATTACTAACTTTAGATGAGCCAGGTGCCAACTGTTTGACCTGCAGACAGTGCAGCAGGGCCCTGGTACATAGCTGCCTGGACTGCACGACATTACAAAGTTACCCACATTGGCCTGTGTAGGAACTTTCCTTGTTGCTGATGTAGTTCCTCAAAGTCAGCACTGCCCTTTCCCACAACTCCAACCACCAACTCCTCAGAAATGACTGCCGACTCCTCAGAGATGACTGCGGACACCTGCTTCTCCAAGGGATTCACCGCCTCCTGCGACGCTGGACTTCCTCCTCTGGTCTGCAATGCTGCCTGTAGATTTGTTGTCAGATTCTCCTTAGTTTTGCACGTAGCATCATGCCAGCGCTTCTTATAGTCCATCACTGTCCATTTGCCTTCAGCAAAGCGTTTTACCTTGTCCACTATGTACTGCCATATGGTCTTTTCCCTTCCCAATGATGCTTTGGCGCCAACGAAGAGCTGGTGTTGGTGCTCTGTCACCTCCGTGATCAAGATCTCATTCTCCTCCGGAGTACTGAACTTTCACTTCCTCTTGCCCTAGGAATCTGGCTGGTCATCCTGGCTGGTCGTGAGGTTGGAGGGGTTGTTGTCCTGTGCTGTGCCCACTCCTGGCTGCTCCATAGCTGCTTTCAGGTAAGTGTAAAAAAACAAATTCTCTTAGCTGTGTTTTTTGATTTTTTGTTCCCGCTAGGCACACAAAAAAGATACTAGGTTGGCTAGCATCTATTTTTCTGGCCGCTAATGGGCCGAGCGTCACTTTTTCTGCATTAGTGTGCATTTTTTTAGAGACTCGGCGCAGAGGTCAGCACCTGTTTTTCCTACGCCGGCCTCTTCCTCGCCATGGAGCGCTGTATTGTGAATACTATGCTAACATGGCATTCAAAACGTTTGCACCTCGGAGCTAACATTTTTGTCGCTCTACTGCGGCAAAATAGCAGAGCGCCATTTCTTGTAAATATACCCCATATAGTTACCATTGTGAATAGGCCACTTTATGCTCTTTTTTAATGTCAAGAAACACAAACTAAACACAGCTAAACAATCTTTAGCCTTGATCACACGATGGTATCCCATCCACTTACTATCTGTTGTTACCAGAGGTATGTTGTGTCACAGCTGAGTGAGTAGCTGGACTACTCTTGTCAGCAGACACAGGCCACTATACAGTGCTTTTGGGTGACATATATGCATCACTCTTTTTCACTTTGATGTAAATGGGGTGATGGATGTGTGCTGGTTTCTAAAACTGAGTAGTCTTTGCAATTTGTAAGCACCAACATATTCATAGTAGTGTGTGAGGAGCATGTGTGTCACATTAGTGTGCTACTTAGCTGACAAGATAGATCAATGTCACATGATTCCACTTTTCCATTCCTTTACTTTGTTTTTAAGTATCATCTGAATCATGTGTGTTAGTTCAATTGGCAAAGTAAAATATTAAAAAAGATACATTCCCAGAACACAGTGGCCTGATTCTTTATAACCAGAAAAGGAACAGCTATGTCATGGTACCAAAGGTACATTTCTTTAGCCCTGCAGTACTGGGTATTTTGATATGGCAATGTAGTGGCTCCAGAGATTTAGTATGTGCTATGTGAATTTGAGAAGAATGGGTGGATCTTACAGTCGGATGAGTAACTTGATAGATATTGCAGTTGGATGGGAGAGGGTGTGATTTGTTGTCCAAAAGCAAGGCCATACCTGTCATATTCATATCCAATATGATTTGTGTTAAGGAGTCTACAGTCACAGACTGAAATGAAATGGTAGGATGCCATTGTTGGAGAGATTTTCTTTAGGGATTATGGGTAACAGAGATCAGAGAGCAGACTTTTTTTATGGAAGATAGCTAGTGTTTGTACTTTCTAGCCTCCATTTTACCTGTAATTCCAAAGATCCCTTGAATGTGAAGTATGGGCACCACCTTCTACCCCAAGATCATGAGGTAGAAGAGCCTGGGAGACCCATCACCACTTGCCAGGGCATCTTTGTGTGCTCTGGAAGTCAGGGAAAATACTCTACCCCACCAGCCGTTCCACCACTTGCAGGCGTTCTCCTTTCAGTGTCTGGTGTTGGAGAAATCAACTTATCCACAATTCTGGCTCACCTTTCCCTTCTCTGCTTGTTGCTAATTTCTGGACTAGTGCTCCAAACAAATGTGACTGTACCCTAATTATTTCACCCACCCTCACAGTCAGTTCATTTTCTGAGAATCGAGATTGTCTTCTTCCAGATGTCTTAATATTTTATTTTGGAAAGGGCTCTGTTGCGCTTCGTGTTGTGAGTGGTAAGCATTTTGTGTGGTCTGATGAGTGTCTTTTGTAGTGGGAGCTGCAGGTCTTGTTGCTGAGTTGATTTTGAGATGGTGTATATTGACAAATGTATCTGGCAACATATCCCCACTGTCAGACACCCTGTTCCATATTACTGTCCTCCATTCGTAGGTTCCCTCCATCTCACTCCGATGGTGGACAACTATACATATGGCAGACAGAAATCTGCAATACCACATTGACGGAGTGATAGCTGACACAGAGGATGTGGGACAGTGGATGTTCCTTCCTCTGACATAACAGATGGTGGTCTGCCAGCCCAAACCTAAATAGAGTGGATGATCAGCTACCACCCCTATGGACGCATCGGTTCCACTATGATAGAGGAACGACAGTTAGTCGGCCAAAATCGAAATCAAGTTCTATGTTTTCAGGCCTGTGAAGTAGGGTAGATTACTTTCCCTTCATGAACCCCTGAGTATTTATTTGGTAGGTATGATATGTTGAGGGAGATGATACTGGAATTGCTTTGTCAAAATTCATTATTGCTCCCCTGTTTCATGTAAGGTAAATACTATGGGGCTTATTTATGAGCCCTTGTGACACTTGTGCACTGCGGGTGCGTCACTTATTGGGACACACAGGTGGTGTAAAAAATGTGCTACGTTGTGCCCTATTTACAAAAGTGACGCATCTATGCAGATGCGTCACTTTGCAAACCCCTGTGCCACATTATACCCTGCACAAGGTATAATGTATTTAGGTGGGCGTTACCCTGCAAAAAGACTCGTAGAAGTGGCACATTGAAATCTATAAGATTTCAGTGCACCACTTCTAGGATGCTACTGAGTCAATATCTCCCACCTGCCTCACGCCAGGCATAAGACTGACGCAGGTCCTTTCAAATCGGGCTTGCCCCATGTGAAAGGATCATTGCTGGAGTTGTGTCACGCTTCCGACACAATTCCAGCATTGGGTCAGTTTTGCGCCGACAAATAACTACTGACGTATCTGTCACTCCTTGCAACATGAGGCATCATACAGTAAATATGATGCATCAATGGTGTCGCAAGGAGGGCAAACTGAGAAGTGTGCATCACTGCTTTGTCGTAGCGATGCAACACTTCTCATAAATAAGGCCCTATATATGGGCTTCATTGTGTATGTACATAACCCACAATGGTGCCAAAAAATATGTTTGCCAGGATCACCACTGTGCTTTGGCTATGCTGCAGTTTAAGTGCAGAGCAGTGACAAATGGCAGGGAAATGTGCCTTTGCAATGTTGGAAAAGCCTATTTTTATGTAATCATAAGTCACCCTTAAAGTGTGCCATGTAAGCCCAATGGGCAGGTTGCAAATATATGAAAATGGAGCACAGTACTTTATGGGGTTAATGTACTCTGACAGTGAAATAAAACCCAAAGGCTAATTCACAATGTAGCCATTGATTACTTTTTCATGAAAAAGCTTAGATGGGATTACAATTTCCATTTCCCAGTTCTGCTTGAGGACATTCCAGAAAAATACTTCAAAATGTTTTCCTATGTAATTTGTAAACTCTGATTTTATTTTACTATGAAATCAGATTTTTGATAACCTAGGTTGAAAACTAGCTTTGTAAAAGTGTACCTTAGGCTGCCTGAACCAGAACTGGCTTAAAACCAATTCTGACACTTATTGCGCCACCAGAGATGGAATACACATTCTTGACTGGGAGAGTTAACAACTCATGTCTAACAGCCAATAGACTGCCCCTGGGTCAGGAAGAGGAAATAGGTGTTAAATTCTGAAAAGTAGCGGGAGTTAGCTATCTGGGTGTGGACAGGAACAGGTGAGAGAAGGGCCACTTTGCCACTACCTTTTTTCACTTGAAGATGTCAAGCAGGGTTTCTCATATTCAATCACAGGACTCTCCCAGATATACTAGCTCCAGTCACATGAGTGTGGGGGTGACCAGTTTTGCCCCTGTCAGATTAGAAGAGAACTAATCTAAATAGGGGAGTGTCTAAGCAGCTGTAGACGGATTTGCCTAGTGGCAGCTGGGTGCTGCCATCTTGAAATTGGGGCTACTGGGTAATGGTAATTTTACAGTAAGGTAAAGAGGAAGGGTTACAAAAGAAGGTGATAGGGGCTAGTAGAAAATAGTTAAGATTAGGTGGTAGAATGTATTCACTGACTGGCTAGTGCACATGATAAACTTATACCTCAACCATCACTTCCTCAAATGTGTCCTGGACCTCAGGAGACTCCTTCTGAAGAAGAAGCCCTGCTGGAAATATACTTCTGACACCTGATGGAGGAAGAGAGACACTCAAGAATGCAAGTACTCCTGAATCCTGCTGACAACCATGGATTAATGCTGTTCTCCTTCGGTCAGTTTGGTGGACTCTAGATTCCCTGACACATGGACAAATAAGCAGACACCAAGAGGACCCAGCTGGCCACAGAGGACTAGTCCCTGCAGGAAACCTGCTTGGGACAAGACATGGCACTTAGTAGCCTACCTGACCAGGTAGGGGATGAAGGACTGACCAGAAGGAACTTCTCCAGCAGCTGGGGAAAAGTGTGACTCATTCTTATTTTCCACCTCTGAAGGCTTGTTCACCCAAGGTTCACAGGAAAACTAGGTTTGTCCAACTCTGGATTTTTCTTACACAGAAAGGTTGTTCAGTACAAGTGAAGGTATTGAGTCTCATTGAGCCCTGCCTTGCCTTTCATCCTTGCCTTGCTGGAGGATTTGAGTTCCAAAAAAGTGTCTAAGCCCAAAGGTAAAACATTAGGGTGAGGCGGCAAGTCTATCAAGTCAGATAAGGAGCTGCAAACTACATATTTTTCCCACTTGGAAGCTTTTGGTGAAAAACAAAAATCAAAAGCTTCAGCAAAAACTTGACTGAAAAAGAATTGACTTCAAAGGACCATTGTTGACCTCAGCTTTGGGCCTTGCCTCACTGGAAGGTTTTGACTTCCATTTCATGCGTTAAATCTGAATGTAAAGATTTTGAGCCAGATTACCTGCTTGGTCTACCTGCTCCATTGAGGTTGGTCTGAAATGGCACCTATTTCCCCAGGTCAGCCACAAGCAGAATATAACAACAAGGACCTGCTCTAATACTGGACCACTATTTTCAAAAACCCACAAACGAAGCACTCAACTGCTGTACTAATGAAATAGCTTCAAAAATGCTACTTGAAATTGGGTTTTGCTGTCCAATTTTAAGCAAAGTGTGTCTAATACCCCCACTGGAATCCCCTTTTGTGAGTGCCCATTGGAAAAATGTGTGAAGGTCTGAAAGTACCTCACGTAAGCACCACCAAAGGAGCTGCTGGTAGGTACTCACCAGTATGCTCACGTATTTATCAACATCGGTATCTTTCAAGACCAAAACGAAATGTGTGAACAAAAGTGTGAAACAAGGAAAACCTAGTGATGTGTGGAAGAACGAATCACACACATTAATGATGTGCTATCCCACTATGACCCCATAGTGAAAAGGAAAAAAGAAGATTTTTTTCCGTTTCTCCAAGTTAAAAATGAGGTAGGACCCACTGGCGTCACTGCCAACTTTAATTGATGCCGTGGACCCACTCCAATTAAAAAACACTCAATGTTGCAAACCACTTCAGTTTAGGGAAGGCCAACATGTTTCATTGCCAAAGTACCTTACAGCAATTTCGTCAGGGCTCGGGGTAAGTCTTCACCACACTAGTATTCCATAATGATCCAGGTGGTTGCCCTCAATGATCCTACGGGCACCCACCCCATGGGGATGTGTGTGCTTTTTGCAACAAATATATCACACCACCTTGGCGTATATCCCCGGTTGCTGCTTGTCAACCCGTATGCCTCTTGCGTCTGGTTCAGAACTCCACACCACAAGCAGAGACAATTCCTAGTCATCAACAACCTGAAACTTTTGATTGGCCCATTATTTTCCGTGACACCTTTTGCCCTATAACTTAAAAAATGTATATATCCTGTTCCTCTTAACCTATTTTAATGATCTTGGAGTCTTGTTGCTCATTAGATGTTTCTCTTTTTATAATTGGTTTTGGAACATTATTGTGTTGTGTCTAAGCATGGGCGGAAAATTCGTTCCGCTCGCGGATTTTGCGGATTTTCGGTAAATTCACAATCCGCGAATGCTCGCGAATTTACCGAAAATCCGCAAATTCGCACGCAGCGGATTTTTTTTCTTCTTGGTGATACAATTTTGCAGCGTGCGGCGTTCACTTACCGTCATTCAGCGTTTGCTGAGTTGTTTTTCTCGATATTTTGCGAGTGCTGCGCCATTTTGGATCTTGCTGCGGGATCCCACAGGGGTTTGGCGACGCATCGCGAGAGTTCGCAATTGCGAACATGTAGGTGCAGCGGGCAGCAACAATCTCGCACTCGCGAAATTACAAAATTTGCAATTCTGCACAAGAAATCCACTAGCAAGCAGCATAGATCTTCTGAAAATGATGATTTTTATCAGAATAACTCCTCAGGTTGACATTTGCCTGCTCTTTTTTGGTTTTGAGGCCTTTTGACTTTCTTTGGATCACTTTTGGATTAGAAATCAACTTTCACAAGTAAGTTTGTTTGGGGCATTACAGTTGCTGTTCTGCAGAAAAACGAGTTTTGCATAACTGAAAGCACTCAGCAGGTGCAAAAGTTCACTCATCATTAGTAACCATTCCCTGTAGTACTTCCTGAGGGGCCCCTCCAGAGTTCAGTTGCCTATGTTTGTTTGGGGCATTACGGTTGCTGTTCTGCAGAAAAACGAGTTTTGCAAAACTGAAAGCACTCAGCAGGTGCAAAAGTTAAAACTCATCATTAGTAACCATTCCCTGTAGTGCTTCCTGACTGGGGCCCCTCCAGAGTTCAGTTGCTAGTTGCAACAATTGTATGACCCTGCTCTGACCCTCACAGAAGGCTCATAGAATAGCTACAAGTAGGCCACAAAGGTCCTAGAAAAAAAAATTGCACTGCAACAGAAAGCAAATTACAGATAAGGAAGCAGGTGCCAGACTGGAATTTTAAAACAGTAACACATTAATAAATCTACCCCAAATTAATTCATGTCAGTTGAAGCGGGGCAGGTGTGCTTGCTTTCCCCCCCATAATCTACAGTGATGATGAACCACAGGGTGATATTGATGTACCAGAGGGTGGCATGGGTGAAACAGAGGGTGGCAGTGGTTAAACAGTGGGTGCTGGGAACCTGTGGTGATGAACCAGACGTAGAAACAACATAGTTGCGACCGTTGCAAGCCGACAAGTAAGTTCGCAATTGCGAACTGGTACAAAACCCTTGTGAACTAGCAGAAACCCTTGCGAACACACAAAAAAAATCTGCAAATTCGCGAGAATTCGCGGATTTTGCGGATTGCGAGTTCGCAAATACGCAAATTCGCGAACGCCAGATTCGCAAAATTCGCCCATGCTTAGTTGTGTCCTTTCCTTTAAAATTGTTGGTGGTTCTTCAATGTAGAGCCCACCATCTCTAGGAATAGACTGCTCCTTGTACCATGCATTGAGCAGAAACCTTCTCAGAATGTAGTTTTGATCTACCCAGACTATATTTATTAAATTGTTAGGGTTACCCATTCATAAATTAAGAAGCACACTGCTGACAGAAGGCACCCATTGCAAAATTCGATCGCTGGTACGGTTTGTAATGCTTGGCATTAGGGGGTAAGAACTAGCCGTGGGCGGCCAGCTACGCTCCGTCTGCGGAGTGTGCGTAGTTCCGCCTACTCCGCATTTTGCGGAGCTGGCGGAGCCAGGCGGCACTACGCACGCTCCGCAGACGGAGCGTAGCTGGCCGCCACCCGCCTCCCTCCCGCCCTCCCTAAATACTTTACAATAAAAGAACGCAATAATTTTAAAAGCACTTACCTTGCCGCCGCTGGCCGCCGCGTTCCCCGGGGCTCGTTCTCTTCCGCCTTCCGTATTTTGCAGTAATGCGCATGCGCGGACGGCCGCGCATGCGCATTACTGCAAAATACGGAAGACGGAAGAGAACGAGCCCCGGGGAACGCGGCGGCCAGCGGCGGCAAGGTAAGTGCTTTTAAAATTATTGCGTTCTTTTATTGTAAAGTATTTAGGGAGGGCGGGAGGGAGGCGGGTTGCGGGGCTGCCGGCCAGTGGTTTTGCGGAGTGGGGCTACGCGGAGTGCGGAGGTGGGCGTAGTTTCTCGCCCACTTCGCGTAGCTCCGCGAAGCCCCACTCCGCGAACTCCGCCCAGGCCTAGTAAGAACACATTTCACAACTGGATTAGCCCTACACACTCCCTAACTGCAATTTGTTCCAATTTTTATCAAAAGTGGGTCATGTGACCAGTGACCTTCAATAATTTTGTGAATCTTGTTCATCTGAGGGTCATTGTGTCCCATTCGGATGGCTTACTTCTCTTGCAAATTTGACATTCCTGCACAGTTAAATATTGGCGATTTCCAGACACAGACAATCATTATGAGTGGACCTGTGAATTCCAATATATGCGGTGACTACTGTCACCTTACATATCAGAATTACGAGTAATGTAGAGAAAACTGCTAAACTCCGTAATCCATACATTACAACACCCCTCCCTGCCCCTCCCCCTCCCCACGTCACCGTTCGCAGGTACTCCCACCAACGGCCGCCTTGTACGTAGGGGGCAACATCAAAAACAATGGGTGTTGCGTGGAACGCCCACCGCAACACCCACTGCCCACCCCTTTCACGCTAACCATAGTGTGAAAGGGTGTCTTATTTACAAGGCACCGTTAAGCTACGTTAAGTGGCTTAACGCTACTTTGTGAATAAGGGTACACTCTTATCGCCACCACAACATCTGTAAAAGTGAAGTTGTGTTGGTGATAGGTGCTTGTACATATGCCCCAATGAAACCAACCATCAACAATGACAGGCATTGCCAAGAGGCAACTGGCAAATTAGACTGAGGTTGAGAGGAAAAAACGGTGCCTGCTCAGGGAATATGATGCAGTGCTCGGCTATTGGCTGTCTGAGGCCTGCACCACGGCTCCTGGGTAGCAGCTGTAAGGCCGGGGTTAGAAACCTGCAAACATGAAGTTAAAGAAGTGTGTACACTCTAGGGAAAGCGGAGAGGCAGCTCAGCCAATGTCAACACGCAAGGGTAGCAAAGAAAAGCCCCCAATCCCAAAACACTTTTCACTTATGACTAGACACGTTAACCACTTCTCACCGCGCTACGTGGCATTCATTCATCACCACGCTGGAACGTCAACCTATGACCCCGTAGTTACGCCAACCACGTCACCAGGCTGGGGCTTCAACCTATGACCCTGTAATTCACACAAGATGCTGGGGCTCGCGCATGACGTTTCAGCAGTAAGTAGAACCCTGAAGCCATGTGCTGATTCAGTCAACATCCTCGCAGCAAATTGTTAGCGCTTTCTATGTCCATTTAGAGGGCTTCTGGCAGAACAATTAGCATTTTATAAAAAATAATTGCCATTTGATGAACACAGTTAACAGGCCAGAGAGGCGGCAGCGGTTAGGGGTCCGAGCAATCCGAAAGCATCACCAAGCTAGGCCGGGCGCTCTCCTCCCTGTATTTTCCAATAGATAATTCTCGGCTTGTCGTTATTGTAAGGGGGCTGATGGAAGAGAAGGGTTTATTTTGGAGTTGGACAGAATGCCTTGGGAATTTAAATGACATTATCTTTGTCTTAGTGACAAGCCGGGACCGGCGCTGTCATCCGAGAGGCACCAATTGAGGCTCGCCGCTGTCTTGCGAAGTTCCAGGAGTCGGGATTGCCCTGGCGACTGTTGCCATAGCTACCTTGGTCCAGAGGCAGGGTCCTTATCTGTATCTCGTCTTTTCGAAAACGGAGCCTTACAGGTCCCTTTCAACCTTTCCTACTCACCTGCTTTTTTTTTTTTTTTTACAAGTTTCCATATTCGACCTATTTACAATATTAACTGTAGATGTCCACATGCTTGGGTAAGAAATCATAATTTCAATGTCATCTTTTTTTTAAAAAATAATTTAATTTGTTCTGTCTTTTGTTTGTCTTTCGAGTACTGTCTTATAAATACCTCAATGGTGGGTGGTCATTTCGTTTCCTTTCCTTATTCTGTATGACGATTCTTCTGGCTAAAACTTAGAAAGTACGCAGAGCTCAGTTTGAACATGTTCTATCCCTCTGCAGAGTATAGGTGTGCATGGCAACCACGCTCTCATTGGCTGGGAGGCAGGGTGTGCTTGAATGCTCCGTAAAATCTGATTTCTATTGGTGGCAGCTTCGAGATGTGTAAGAAATGAAGCCCACCGATCAGAGGTCTATCAGGTTGCCATGGGCCCTAATGAAATTATAGAAAAATAGGGCATCTAGTCCTATACGGAGTAGTAAAAACACCCATAATTGTGGTGCAGAAGGCATCTCACAGCCCTGAGCCCCGGTACAACTGCACCTGCTGCATCACTGATAGCTACACACCTGCCACCTTTGGAATAAAGTATGTGCATCATGGATATTTGATGCATCCTTGTCTGTTTTCTACAGTTCCCAAGATCAGAATATGTTTTTTTAGGTGTAACTTGGGGAGCCACCTGTGACACTGCATGAAAGAGGACTGATATCGGTCTGAGACACTTGTGACTAGCACTAAAAAGGACTGATCTCCATCTGTGACTGTTATGCAGAAGAGGACTGATCTCTGTAGGGCCAACCTCTGTCTTTGACACTTCTAAGGAAAAGGGCAGAGCTCCATATGTGGCTCTTGTACGCAAGAGGTCTGATCTCTGTCTGTGACACTTATGACTTGTACACAAGAAAACCCATCCTTGTCTATGACACTTGTATAAAAGAATACTGATCTCCGTCTGTTGCACTTATATGGAAGAGGACTGATCTTCATCTGTAAGGCTTGAATGGAAAAGACTGATCTGCATCTGTGACATCATCTCTCTCTGTCACTGGAATGGAAGACAAATGACCATGTTTTTGAAACTTGTACAGAAGAGGACCAATCTCCGTCTGTGACACTTGTACAGAAGATTATCAATCTCTGTCTGTGACACAGGTATGGAATAAAATTATCTCCCTCTGTGGCACTTATATGAAAGAGGGCCTATATCTCTGTCCCAGGAATGGAAGAGGATAGGACTTGACTATAAAACGTGTACAGAAGCGGACCAATTTCCATCTCTGACACCTGTACAGAAGAGGACTGATCTTCGTCTGTGACACTTGTACTCAAGAGGACCGATCTCCCACTGTGAAACATGTACGGAAGAGTCTGATCTCAATCTGTAATGCAAGTACGGAAGAGTCTGATCTCCATCTGTAATGCAAGTACGGAAGAGACTGTTCTCCATCTGTAATGCATGTATGGAAGAGTCTGATCTCCATCTGTAATGCAAGTACGGAAGAGACTGTTCTCCATCTGTAATGCATGTATGGAAGAGTCTGATCTGCATCTGTAAAGCAAGTATGGAAGAGACTGTTCTCCATCTGTAATGCTTGTATGGAAGAGACTGATCTCCATCTATCACACTTGTACGGAAGAGGGCAGACCTCCTGTCTATGACACTTGTTTTGAAGAGGACCGATCTCTGTCTGTAAGACTAGTATAGAAGAGGACCGATCTTCGTCTGTGACACTTGTACTCAAGAGGACCGATCTCCCACTGTGAAACATGTATGGAAGAGTCTGATCTCCATCTGTAATGCATGTATGGAAGAGTATGATCTCCATCTGAAAATGCATGTATGGAAGAGTCTGATCTCCATCTGTAATGCAAGTACGGAAGAGACTGTTCTCCATCTGTAATGCATGTATGGAAGAGTCTGATCTCCATCTGTAATGCAAGTATGGAAGAGACTGATCTCCATCTGTAATGCTTGTATGGAAGAGACTGGTCTCCATCTATCACACTTGTACGGAAGAGGACAGACCTCCTGTCTATGACAATTGTTTTGAAGAAGACCGATCTCTGTCTGTTAGACCTGTATAGAAGAGGACCAATCTTCGTCTGTGACACTTGTACTCAAGAGGACCGATTTCCCACTGTGATACATGTACGGAAGAGTCTGATCTCCATCTGTAATGCATGTATGGAAGAGTCTGATCTCCATCTATAATGCAAGTACGGAAGAGACTGTTCTCCATCTGTAATGCATGTATGGAAGAGTCTGATCTCCATCTGTAATGCAAGTACGGAAGAGACTGTTCTCCATCTGTAATGCAGGTATGGAAGAGTCTGATCTGCATCTGTTAAACAAGTATGGAAGAGACTGATCTCCATCTATCACACTTGTACGGAAGAGGGCAGACCTCCTGTCTATGACACCTATTTTGAAGAGGACCGATCTCTGTCTGTAAGACTAGTATAGAAGAGGACCGATCTTCGTCTGTGACACTTGTACTCAAGAGGACCGATCTCCCACTGTGATACATGTACGGAAGAGTCTGATCTCCATCTGTAATGCATGTGTGGAAGAGTCTGTTCTCCATCTGTAATGCATGTATGGAAGAGTCTGATCTCCATCTGTAATGCAAGTATGGAATAGACTGATCTCCATCTGTAATGCTTTTATGGAAGAGACTGGTCTCCATCTATCACACTTGTACGGAAGAGGACAGACCTCCTGTCTATGACAATTGTTTTGAAGAGGACCGATCTCTGTCTGTAAGACTTGTATAGAAGAGGACCGATCTTCGTCTGTGACACTTGGACTGTAGATGACCGATCTCCATCTGTGATGCATGTATGGAAGAGACAGATCTTCATCTGTAACGCATGTATGTCTGTGACACTTGTACAGAACAGACTGATCTCTGTCTGTGACACCTGTATGGAAGAGGATTGATCTCTGGGCACCCCTTGTAGCCATTAGCGAGATACATCACTAGAGACATGACTCCAGGGCAAGCTCTTACATTTTCAGCATAGCTCCTAAATTATGCTTGGAGCAGTGACTCCTTCAATTGGAGCTCAGCTGTAGGTGAGGTAGTCAACCACACTGTTTGTCCACAAAAAGAAAGCTGCAGTGTTGGTCAACATTTGGGCCCAGGCCAAGCATTGCATAGCAATGTAAACGGTGCAATGGGAGTGATGGGAAAATGGGGAAATACTGGCACCCTCCCAGGAGCAAATGAATGAAACTCACCAGACATAGCAGATTTGCTCAGAAACAGATTTGCTCAGAAACAGAGCGAAATTTATTTTATTGGTGCCAAATGCATGCATCATTGCTAATTAGCAAGGAAAAAGTTAGGTCTACTGCCTTAGGGGCTCTCAGACTGCTTCTACCCAGAGTGACAGGTTTCTGGGTGCTATATACGTTTAGTAATGCCCTGTCAGCGGAACTAGAATAAGGCACCACGCCAAATATGGCTAACATGGATGTGCAAGATCTGCACCATGCCAATTATAAACAGCCAGATATGGGCAGACCAGAAAGGCTGGCCTGGCACTGTGTAAGCAACTTGCACAACCAGATTAAGAAATATCATGTAGTCAGGACAAACAAAGTGACCTCTAAGGGTGTACAGAATAGCTGTCGAATCTTGTCCAGTCAAGGTCAGTTAGGAAGCCCTTTGGAGCTCCAGGCCTCATGTTAATGTGATATATCTAAGAATGATATCTTTTGAAGAGCATACACATGAATTTATATGGATATACATATATATTTTGCAACAATCCTCTCTTTTGGATAGACCTATCCCACATTAGCGTAAAACCAAAATATATAACATTAGTTATATATCTTTGGATGGCATTATACAGCGTTTCAATAAAATGCATATATTGTCACATTGATACATCCTGATGAGATCATTATTATATCAGCAGTCTGTTGTGATACCGGCAGCATATTCATAATTAAGTGCCCAACAAATATTGTTTTCTCTGTGCAATGCATAAGGCTACATTGTCACTTAGTCACAGTGAGCGGTCATCTGCTTATCCTCCTGGTCCACAGTTGTCTTGTTCAGAGGCGGTTTCACGGACCTGCCCTGTGTTGTCCTCTTCAGTCTTTTTCTGCAGGTGCAGACCATCACCTTTCTTCGAGACTGCATTGTGTACTTCACCCAACAGCATCAGTTTATGTCACGTTCCTCTTTATGATGGGCCCCCATGGATCGTAGAAATGGTCTGGTCTGTACTCTTCTTAACTGTTGCACAGCTCCTCTGGTGACAGACGTTCATCAATTTCTTGTACCGTCCTCTCAGGCATTGAGGTGCTGCCCTGCATCTTGTCTCCTCAATCCATTCATGGTGTTGGTTCACCGTCTGTGGTCCAGTCCACCTAGAACTAAAAGAAACAGCTTTTATTTTTCTCACCATTACCATGCCTCCATAATTGCTTTAGAAGTCGTTGCCCCATTGCAGGCAGTACTAAAGTCAGAGCATCAGGCCGTTTCAGGCCTGTTCCATCAGTTGCCTTTACTAATAATCTGTTTTTTATTTTTATTTTGGAGCTCATTTACTCCTCCTGGCCTCAAGTTGGAGGGTGGTATGGGGTATTCATGTTATACTTTATTCCCCAAAACAACCTCTTTAGCATAAATGTAGTCACTAAGTGATCTCCTTCTATCACTATTTATGCCCTGGTGGACCCCTAGCCTTGGAGAGCTGGCTTTCCTGAAGCACTGCACCCCAGTTGCTGCATCTTTCTTCCCTGTTGGACACACCTCCTTTAATTTCGAAAACGTATCCACCCACACCAGTAAACATTCAAATCCATTGACTGGGAAGCAACATGCATCTGCACATTCATCCTCCCTTGTGCAATATCAGATGGTTCCCTGCTTCAGTTTTGTAAGGGAAAGGAACATACTGCGTGGGGACACAGACATCTCATCCTGGTAGGCCCATACTCTCGCCATTATTCGACTCACATCTATCATCAATTCACCCTCTATGTTCATCTGGTGTTGCAGACCATTGTGCTTCCTTTACATTAGCTTGCAACAGTTTGTCTCTGAATAAGCTGTATTTTGGAATGCTTTATTCATTAGTCCCATCTGCACTGGATGTAACATGCTTTCATGTAATGCTGTGTCAGCGATGGCATCACCTTTGGCTAACTTAGTATTAGACATACATAGAAATAGGAGCTTTGGAGGGAAAGAAAACACAGGTCACCCTCCACTCAACAATGTTTTTTGATTAACTTAGTATTAGGTCCTGTGTAGGGTTCACATTTTATTACTTCTATCCTGGTGTAATAGTATTGCTTTTAACAAGATCCTTATTAAAGGACCATTTTTAATAAGGTGCCCTGCTTCTGTTATGAATCCGTGATAGTTCCACAGCTGGCCACAAATAAGAACTGCAAAGCATAATGTAAGTCAGTGTAAATGTTAACAGTTATGCCCTTGACTAGTATTCATGCTTTTGTTACAGCATACAGCTTAACTTACTGGGTAGATGTTTCAAGTGGCAGAGCTGCACTTTCAACTTTGTTGTCTACTATTGCTATGGCATACCCTGCTCTGCAATTAGTGTCTATCAGTCTGCTGAAGAAACCATCAGTGTACCAGTCATAATCAGTCTTTCCTAACAGTGTCTAATGGTGGCTTGGTGCCGTTTTCTACAATCTCAACACCAACTTACTTAGGGGTCTCATCTGTATCTAAGAGAATGGATCTCATCCGAATAACGTATTGCAGGTAATACGTTTGCCAACTTAACAGGTGGGCATCTTATTATGACATTACAATTAGACAACATGGTGCCATTATGACCTGTGTGCCTGCCAGCAGAAAATGTTGTGTTGATCCAAACAACAACAACAACAGTACCAAATGAAACCGCACCAAATCTGGCACCTAGACAATACAAGTATAGTACAACACAATGAGAGCTGTCCTTTCCACCATCACAGCTGCCGACCCCCAATCACTGCAGAAAGCAAAGTCACATAGATACGTCCCACAGGCTTTTCTTTTCCAGATGTGTCAGCAGACTATTGGCAACACCACTTAATTTGCAATGTCATTTTGCTCTGAAACAGAGATGGAAAGGCAGGTTGTAGTCAGGCAGTCACCTTGATGGTGCAGTACACAATGTCTCTTTCAATTTCTTGAAACAGTTTTCAAGTTCATTAGTCATAGCACCTGCATTCAGGGACCCATTAGTGGCAGCAGTTCATTATCCCCAGGAAGAACATCATTACTTTCTTGGTGGGCAGGAGCTGAATGCCCTGAAACAATTTTATTCTGTCAGGTGGCATGCGGCGTGTACCTTGGAATATTACAAAACCCAGGTAAGTCACCTCTTTTGGCAGCACTGGCATTTTGACAATGAGGCGCTGTGTCTTCTCTTCTCGAGGTAGTTCAGCAGAGCTACAGTGTATTTTTTTCAGGCTTTCATAGGCCTCAAGTGATGAAGATGTCACAAGGAGGTCATCAGCCTACTGCAAGACGATGCTACCGCCTTCCAGGCATAAATGGTCCAAGTCTCTCTTTACTGCCTGCGCATTGACATTGGAACTCACAGTGAATGAAGTGTACTGGGTATCCCAGCACGACAGCAAAGAGGCTTTCACCCTGTGTATGGACTGCAATGCTAAAACCCACTGAGGTGAGAAAAATACTCTGCCTCTACAGGAATAAATAATAATATAGTACTAGTGTAAGGCACAACATGCTCTAAGGGAACCACAAGTTTATAACATTAGGTAATCACCTTATGGGGACAGCTTGTTTTCACCATCCTCTTTTTTTATTTTTTTGTTTATTTACTTATTTATTTTAATTATCACTTTATGAGGAGGGCATTTTTCCAAACCTCTTGGTTCCCTAGTTCTAGAACCTTATTGTTAGTGATCTGCTCAGCCATTTCCCTTTCATATTTATGAAACTGCAGTCTAACAGCATCATTCATCATCTCTCAACACATCCATAAGTGCGCTACATGGGGTGAAGCTGCAAGCAGTAAGTGCCCTGTTCTAACCTATCCTTAGGTATTTGTGAGTACATTCCATTTATTAAAAAAATATAAATACTGCTGCAAACATTTAGTTTCCGTAGGTGCCAGATTCATTTATTTTAAAATTTTGAAATGGATCCCTTTATCTCCCACCTTAGTGGAAACATCTCGCCCATAGTGGAAACATGACATTCTCCTTGGGCAAGTCTGATATCTTCATACTGAAACACTGTGAAAAAATAAAACTGATACCATATTCTTATGTACTCTCTGGTATCTATGCTGTGCCCCTTGATAATGTTATTCAGTAGGATAAACCCCACCCTGCACATCTCCTACAAAGGTATTATTTCTCAAGAAAATAGTGATATCCCCATCTTCTTCTAACATAATATGCAATAATTCCTTTAGCTGATGGTACCTAAAACAGATCAATGGTGTCTAATCTAGTTCCAGGAAGGCTTAATCAAGGCCATAATTTAGTTGAAACAACTATGTAAATTCTTCCATTTACTAAATGTAGTTAACTTACTAATGGTGATATCCTGAATATCATTTACATGAATTGAGCATTAATTTGTCCCTAATTTTCCTAGGTCAAACAGAATGATTCCCTTGGGTCGTGTACGGGAGAAGCTTGGAATTAGCTATAACCACAATCAGATATAAACACACTAACTAAAGAAATTGATCAAAAATGAAGTTACATAACAATTTATTGAAACAATAAAAAGACAATTTACAATTACACTGGAAAAAATGTTAAAAAACAATTAAAATACTATATAATTTTGTGACCAGCACAAAAATGAAGGACAGACAAAACTCAATTGTAAAACATACAAATTAGAGATTACAAAGCGTACATTCACAATTAAAATTTCAACGACCCCTGGTTTTATAACCTTACAATCTTATATCCACCAGGGGGGGAAAAGATGAATTGTACAGAAAATTGCGTCGACGCGTTTCGGTGGTTTGCGTATTATTATGTGCCACCTTTATCAAGACTATTGATTTGTTGTCTGTCGTGTTACTGGATCCTTATGGTTGTCCTACAATAGATATACATACAGTTAATTGACTGAATTGAGAGAACACTATACTTTACAGTAATTCACAGGTACAATGTCTAGCCTATTAATAAATAGTATTACTTAATGACTGCTCTTTATACGTGAGTTATATATTCTATTACTTCACAATTTTCTCTACATACAAACTCTCAGGAACACAGGGTCCCTAGGTCGTTGGAACTTAATCTGGTTATGGTATTTGAGACTTCTCTAATAAAGACCTAAATTTCGACACAATGATAGACACTGTTAGCCTAGTAGGCGTAGCTAGGTGGGGGCAGATACTAACGTGGCATACTCTCCCTAAGTCAGAAAAAAGATTGTGCTTATGGGGTGCTCTCTCTACGCTCTTGCTAATTGTAGAGTATTAGTCTATGCAAAATAGAAGAAGGCATTGACTTCACATCTGTATGTGCATGTATCGGCTGTATCTCTGCTACTAAAGTTCAAAGAGACTGAAAAAAGCTTCGAAGTAGGTAAATACACTTAAAATTGTGTTTCCCTACTCAAGTTCTGCTTTTACCTGTTTGGTGGGATTCCTTATTATGTAGGAGATAAAAATTCTTTCAGGATGTGAGGAGATATTCTTATTGGGCGGTAACTATCTGGAGAGAGAAGAATATAAAACCGCTAGAATAAGTAGGAGGTGGAAAAAATCCTATGTCCTTAATATTAATTTAAGCTGATTACTTGACATACCTGGAGGTTACTAATGATTCTCCTATCCGATAAGGATTAGAAAACTTTTCAAAGTCTGTAAATCTTCAGACACTTCTATGTCACTACTCTTTAGTTGTTCTTGACTTGTAGCGGGGATGAATATCAAGATCAATGGCGGTTGGCTTCAATGACCAGAACGAGTCTCTCTTGGGGGAAAAATGAAAGAGAAGGGAGTACTTTTAGACCTCAATTATATGAGACGGAGTAAATGGTTGTGGAAATGCGCCTGGACTACAAATTTACCAGTAGCGTCATCTTACCTATAATGGTCAAAAAGAGATCTCGCAGTAGAAGGAATAATAGAGGCGCCGTGAGCTGCCTTTACTTTTGTGAGCGTTGGGGTAGTTTCTTAAAAAATGGTATAATCGTATCCCCTAGAGGAGAAGAGTAGAACAATAGTTCAATTTTAGTTTGTTAGATAGTGTGGCCTCTTTAAAAGTTCCCTCCCGGGCTGGGTCTTACCTGCTACAGCAAAAGCGTCTGTTCGTATCGGGTCTTCGTTTTCAAATGAAAGATTCTTAGTGAATCGCGGGCTTTGTTTAAATACACCCCTTTGTGCTGTGATTGGATAAAGCTGAAGTATTAAATGGTCCAATCATATGCGAGTGCTGTTGAAGCTGCCTATTTGCATGTTTGGGCTTACTGAGCGCTCTATTCTATTGGCTGTCAGGAGGTTAAGGGGTGTGTTTCTTTGAAAGTTTAATACAGTTTCCAATGAGGTCCTCAAGGCAGTGGGAAATGTTCACGCTCGTTTTAAGCTTAATAAACGCTCTATTCTATTGGCTGTTAGGTGGTTAAAGGGTGTGTTTCTTTGAAAACTTAATACAGTTCCCACTAAGGTCCTCAAGGCGGTGGGAAATGTTCGCGCTCGCTTTAAGCTTGCTGAGCGCTATATTTAATTGACTGATACGCGGTAGGAAGAAATGTGAAATCGAATGCTTTATTGGGTTCTCACTGCGTTCTTTTAAATGGCGAATTATTTGTTAGCTATATTTATGCGCTCATAAGCGGTATAAACACACTTGAGTACTTGGTGCCTGGGCTTGTGTTTCTGTAAATAGGTTAAACATGGGAATAAAACACTTTTTAGTCTGCTAAAGGGATGGGGGCTATATTGAAAAAAATACGTATTAAAGTTGTATATTATTGTTGATCCTATGTTATGAGGCTGAAAGGCAGGGAAGAATTTAGCCTTGGCTAATCACTAAATGGATATGTTTGTAATTGTTTAATCGGACATGAAAAATTGTCGCAAGATATGGGTAAAGGACTCACTAAATTCCTGCTGATAATAAAGAATTCCTGGGAAATAAGAAAAACCAAAGGTTGGAGACTGGGCAGGGATTGGTGGATTATTGAGCATAAGGCTCCCATGTATTATAAGGCCTGTTCCCTCGTCCCAGGGAGTGGGACTGTGTGGATGTTGTTGGCGGATCCCAGTTTCAGGATTAACAATCGTTGGGGGTTTATTCAGTATTCTTCACAGACATTTGGCCCAATCCTCTCTAGTATTAAGGCCCTTGTCTATTGTGTTAAGGTAGCAGAAGTACCATTGCTCTCTTCTTTTCCTAAGTCTGTCTCCATCTCCCCCTCTTCTATTTTGTCTCACTTTCTCTAATATGAACCATCTAATGTCATCACAGGAATGTTTCTTTTCCTTGTAATGTTCTGTTAGGGGTGCATTGATTTTAGAGGTACGTATCGCTGACTTGTGCTCTAGAACTCTGATACGCAATTCTCTACCTGTTTCGCCTACGTAACCTAGATTGCATGGGCAAAGCAGCAAGTATATTACATTCTGGCTGCGACAGTTGTTAAAAGTAGTAGGTTTATGGTTCTTGCCATTGTGTTCGAGTTTACTCCCTACAATACATTGTGGACAAATGGAACATGTTCCACATTTGAAATTGCCTGAAGCAAGGTTTCCTGACAGAGTTAGTTGTTGTTCTTTTGCGATGGGATAGGTGTGAACTAGACTGTTTTTTATGGTCTTATTGCGACGGAATGAGAATAAGGGTTTGTCCAGTTGGATCTCCCTGTTTTGATTCAGTATTTTCCAGTTTTTGTTGACGATATTTTTGATTTGATTGCTCAAGTGGGAATATTGTGTAACAAAAACTATCCTGTCTAGTGTATGGTTCTTTTTAGATTTTCTTTCGGGGTCCAAGAGACTGTCTCGGTCATAGAACCGTGCACGTTTCAGTGCATTTTTGATCAGTTTCTTTGGGTAACCTCTATTTTCCAGTTTAAGTTTGGTGTTCTCCGCGTGTTTATAGAAGTCATTCAAGTTGGTACAGTTCCTACGAAGGCGTAGGAATTCCCCGAATGATACGTTATCTTTTTGGGATTTGGGATGATTGCTGGAATATAGCAAGAGGGTGTTTTTGTCCGTAGGTTTCGTGTATAATTCCACCTTAAGGATCCCCTCCTCTTCTTTAATGATGATATCTAGGAAGGTAACTTGTTGGTTACTGTGGTGGCCTGTAAATTTAAGATTGGGATCCCCCAAATTCAGCCACTCCAAAAAGTTAGAGAGGGTCTCACTGGCACCGCTCCAGATGAAGATGATATCATCTATATAGCGGTGCCAGCAAGAGATGTTCTCGAAAAAGGGGGCCATCTCATTATATATGTGTTTCTCCTCGAAATTGCTCACGTACAGGCAGGCCAGGCTGGGTGCACATGTAGCCCCCATACTGGTCCCCTTCACCTGTAAGTAGAGATCGTCCTTGAAAAGAAAATAATTTTTCTTAAGGATCAAATATATGCATGACATTATAAAGTAGTCGTTACCTCCCTTGAGATCCTCCAGCAATCATCCCAAATCCCAAAAAGATAACGTACCATTCGGGGAATTCCTACGCCTTCGTAGGAACTGTACCAACTTGAATGACTTCTATAAACACGCGGAGAACACCAAACTTAAACTGGAAAATAGAGGTTACCCAAAGAAACTGATCAAAAATGCACTGAAACGTGCACGGTTCTATGACCGAGACAGTCTCTTGGACCCCGAAAGAAAATCTAAAAAGAACCCTACACTAGACAGGATAGTTTTTGTTACACAATATTCCCACTTGAGCAATCAAATCAAAAATATCATCAACAAAAACTGGAAAATACTGAATCAAAACAGGGAGATCCAACTGGACAAACCCTTATTCTCATTCCGTCGCAATAAGACCATAAAAAACAGTCTAGTTCACACCTATCCCATCGCAAAAGAACAACAACTAACTCTGTCAGGAAACCTTGCTTCAGGCAATTTCAAATGTGGAACATGTTCCATTTGTCCACAATGTATTGTAGGGAGTAAACTCGAACACAATGGCAAGAACCTTAAACCTACTACTTTTAACAACTGTCGCAGCCAGAATGTAATATACTTGCTGCTTTGCCCATGCAATCTAGGTTACGTAGGCGAAACAGGTAGAGAATTGCGTATCAGAGTTCTAGAGCACAAGTCAGCGATACGTACCTCTAAAATCAATGCACCCCTAACAGAACATTACAAGGAAAAGAAACATTCCTGTGATGACATTAGATGGTTCATATTAGAGAAAGTGAGACAAAATAGAAGAGGGGGAGATGGAGACAGACTTAGGAAAAGAAGAGAGCAATGGTACTTCTGCTACCTTAACACAATAGACAAGGGCCTTAATACTAGAGAGGATTGGGCCAAATGTCTGTGAAGAATACTGAATAAACCCCCAACGATTGTTAATCCTGAAACTGGGATCCGCCAACAACATCCACACAGTCCCACTCCCTGGGACGAGGGAACAGGCCTTATAATACATGGGAGCCTTATGCTCAATAATCCACCAATCCCTGCCTAGTCTCCAACCTTTGGTTTTTCTTATTTCCCAGGAATTCTTTATTATCAGCAGGAATTTAGTGAGTCCTTTACCCATATCTTGCGACAATTTTTCATGTCCGATTAAACAATTACAAACATATCCATTTAGTGATTAGCCAAGGCTAAATTCTTCCCTGCCTTTCAGCCTCATAACATAGGATCAACAATAATATACAACTTTAATACGTATTTTTTTCAATATAGCCCCCATCCCTTTAGCAGACTAAAAAGTGTTTTATTCCCATGTTCAACCTATTTACAGAAACACAAGCCCAGGCACCAAGTACTCAAGTGTGTTTATACCGCTTATGAGCGCATAAATATAGCTAACAAATAATTCGCCATTTAAAAGAACGCAGTGAGAACCCAATAAAGCATTCGATTTCACATTTCTTCCTACCGCGTATCAGTCAATTAAATATAGCGCTCAGCAAGCTTAAAGCGAGCGCGAACATTTCCCACCGCCTTGAGGACCTTAGTGGGAACTGTATTAAGTTTTCAAAGAAACACACCCTTTAACCACCTAACAGCCAATAGAATAGAGCGTTTATTAAGCTTAAAACGAGCGTGAACATTTCCCACCGCCTTGAGGACCTCATTGGAAACTGTATTAAACTTTCAAAGAAACACACCCCTTAACCTCCTGACAGCCAATAGAATAGAGCGCTCAGTAAGCCCAAACATGCAAATAGGCAGCTTCAACAGCACTCGCATATGATTGGACCATTTAATACTTCAGCTTTATCCAATCACAGCACAAAGGGGTGTATTTAAACAAAGCCCGCGATTCACTAAGAATCTTTCATTTGAAAACGAAGACCCGATACGAACAGACGCTTTTGCTGTAGCAGGTAAGACCCAGCCCGGGAGGGAACTTTTAAAGAGGCCACACTATCTAACAAACTAAAATTGAACTATTGTTCTACTCTTCTCCTCTAGGGGATACGATTATACCATTTTTTAAGAAACTACCCCAACGCTCACAAAAGTAAAGGCAGCTCACCGCGCCTCTATTATTCCTTCTACTGCGAGATCTCTTTTTGACCATTATAGGTAAGATGACGCTACTGGTAAATTTGTAGTCCAGGCGCATTTCCACAACCATTTACTCCGTCTCATATAATTGAGGTCTAAAAGTACTCCCTTCTCTTTCATTTTTCCCCCAAGAGAGACTCGTTCTGGTCATTGAAGCCAACCGCCATTGATCTTGATATTCATCCCCGCTACAAGTCAAGAACAACTAAAGAGTAGTGACATAGAAGTGTCTGAAGATTTACAGACTTTGAAAAGTTTTCTAATCCTTATCGGATAGGAGAATCATTAGTAACCTCCAGGTATGTCAAGTAATCAGCTTAAATTAATATTAAGGACATAGGATTTTTTCCACCTCCTACTTATTCTAGCGGTTTTATATTCTTCTCTCTCCAGATAGTTACCGCCAATAAGAATATCTCCTCACATCCTGAAAGAATTTTTATCTCCTACATAATAAGGAATCCCACCAAACAGGTAAAAGCAGAACTTGAGTAGGGAAACACAATTTTAAGTGTATTTACCTACTACGAAGCTTTTTTGAGTCTCTTTGAACTTTAGTAGCAGAGATACAGCCGATACATGCACATACAGATGTGAAGTCAATGCCTTCTTCTATTTTGCATAGACTAATACTCTACAATTAGCAAGAGCGTAGAGAGAGCATCCCATAAGCACAATCTTTTTTCTGACTTAGGGAGAGTATGCCACGTTAGTATCTGCCCCCACCTAGCTACGCCTACTAGGCTAACAGTGTCTATCATTGTGTCGAAATTTAGGTCTTTATTAGAGAAGTCTCAAATACCATAACCAGATTAAGTTCCAACGACCTAGGGACCCTGTGTTCCTGAGAGTTTGTATGTAGAGAAAATTGTGAAGTAATAGAATATATAACTCACGTATAAAGAGCAGTCATTAAGTAATACTATTTATTAATAGGCTAGACATTGTACCTGTGAATTACTGTAAAGTATAGTGTTCTCTCAATTCAGTCAATTAACTGTATGTATATCTATTGTAGGACAACCATAAGGATCCAGTAACACGACAGACAACAAATCAATAGTCTTGATAAAGGTGGCACATAATAATACGCAAACCACCGAAACGCGTCGACGCAATTTTCTGTACAATTCATCTTTTCCCCCCCCGGTGGATATAAGATTGTAAGGTTATAAAACCAGGGGTCGTTGAAATTTTAATTGTGAATGTACGCTTTGTAATCTCTAATTTGTATGTTTTACAATTGAGTTTTGTCTGTCCTTCATTTTTGTGCTGGTCACAAAATTATATAGTATTTTAACTGTTTTTTAACATTTTTTCCAGTGTAATTGTAAATTGTCTTTTTATTGTTTCAATAAATTGTTATGTAACTTCATTTTTGATCAATTTCTTTAGTTAGTGTGTTTATATCTGATTGTGGTTATAGCTAATTCCAAGCTTCTCCTGTACACGACCCAAGGGAATCATTCTGTTTGATTTAGGTTTAACACCCCAATTCCCTTGTTGACTTCAAGGGGTTCCTCTCTCTTTTCATAATATATCTGCACAACCAGTTGGTTGGAGAGGCGTCAGTCTCACTTCACCCAGAACATAGAGTTCTAGCAAGTTGTTTATCCACAACTGCTGTTCATTATGGATAAACTAAAAACCTTCGGGTTTTCTGAAGACCAATATAATAGACTCATGAGCCTCAATCCTAAAGGTGGCAGCAATAAAAGTCTTAATAACAGTAGCCATGAGCAACTAGTGAAGATCCTGAACACAAAAAAGAAACTAATCAGAACGGAACTTCACGCTGAATTTTTGATAGACTACCTTAAAGAAGGGGTGATTCCAATTGGACTACAAGTCAGAAATGAGCCAGGCCTTTTTGTTGAACATCCCAAGTTCATAGAAACTTGGACTATGATAGCCAATCGTTGTAGCAGAGATTGGCTCATACTTATTATAGAAACAGCACAAGAAATAATAGAAATAGAGAGTAAGGAAATAGAAAAAATGGAAGCACAAGTGCTACAGTCACCAGCACTTGAAGACGCCAAAAAGAAATTAGAAGAAATAAAACATGATGTAGATGGATATAGGGAGTACTTAACAAACAAAAAACTGAGAAAATTCAAAAAAGATGTCGAGAAATACTCATTAGAAGCAGTTTATCCCTACACAAATAAAGACTATTTCTCAAATAAAAATGAACCCCGGAGTGATAAACCTTATCAACATAGACCTATATATTCTAGGGGAGGAGAAAATAGGAGAATTACATTCTCAGAAACTTCAGGATCAGGCAGCGAGGAAGAACCAGAAAGAGCACAGGAAAATAGACCCGGCCGCAATTTTGAAAGGGAACCTTTTTTAGGGAGACGCCCATATCGGGGCAACAGAAACTTCAGAGGCTACAATCGCCAGGATGCCCCCCCGAACCATCCACCTCAGAGCAATAAAAAAGAATACATCACCACCAGGAACAAGCAATACTGGCGGTAAAAGAATTCCCTATCATAAATTTCTCAAGTAGGGTCCTATCAGATATAGAAGAAGAAGTTCTACAGAAAGGGTTTAGCTTCGCCCCTACCACTCTCTATCCCCTTTTTAACCTAGAAAGTGACTTAAAAAACTTTTTTAGAAAGGTCAGACTTAACCATTTTTTTGAAAACCGAGACTACAACCCCCCTGAGAGCGTAACAGGACTTAAACCTAAGTCAACATTCTTCCCTAACCTTAACCAATTGGACAAACAGGTAGAGGTTTTTGAACACATGGTAGAAATGGAGATTAAATCCCTATATGATAAAACAGCCAAAAATAAATTAAACAACAACTTAACTCAAGACCAAAGAGCAGCACTAACAAATCTGCAGAACAGTGAGGAGCTCACCATTAAACCGGCAGACAAAGGGGGAGGAGTGGTTATTTACAACACCAATCACTATGATCAGAACATCAGAGATCTCCTCAATGTAGAGGAACATTACAAAAAAGCCAGACTGTTAAACACGCTAAAATTAGAAGTCTCAGAACTGTTAAACAAAGGGAGAGAAGAGGGCCACATAAGTGATAACGAATATAAATTCCTTTTGAATAACCATCCAGTCATTCCAGCGATATATGGCCTCCCTAAAATACACAAACGGTTAGATAATCCACCAATGAGACCCATCATCAGCGGTATTGGCTCCATCTTAGAACCTTTAAGCCAGTACGTGGACTTCTTCCTCCAACCGATAGTTAAAAAACAGAGATCCTACTTGAAAGATACCACCCACGCGATCACTACGTTTGAAGGTAGAGGGTTCAACAAGGCGACCCAGTTCCTGGTCGCCTTAGATATCGAAGCCCTCTACACCAATATCCCTCAGAACGACACCATACAAGTAATAGCATCGATCCTAGAACAGGAGGATCTCAAGGGAGGTAACGACTACTTTATAATGTCATGCATATATTTGATCCTTAAGAAAAATTATTTTCTTTTCAAGGACGATCTCTACTTACAGGTGAAGGGGACCAGTATGGGGGCTACATGTGCACCCAGCCTGGCCTGCCTGTACGTGAGCAATTTCGAGGAGAAACACATATATAATGAGATGGCCCCCTTTTTCGAGAACATCTCTTGCTGGCACCGCTATATAGATGATATCATCTTCAGCTGGAGCGGTGCCAGTGAGACCCTCTCTAACTTTTTGGAGTGGCTGAATTCGGGGGATCCCAATCTTAAATGTACAGGCCACCACAGTAACCAACAAGTTACCTTCCTAGATATCATCATTAAAGAAGAGGAGGGGATCCTTAAGGTGGAATTATACACGAAACCTACGGACAAAAACACCCTCTTGCTATATTCCAGCAATCATCCCAAATCCCAAAAAGATAACGTACCATTCGGGGAATTCCTACGCCTTCGTAGGAACTGTACCAACTTGAATGACTTCTATAAACACGCGGAGAACACCAAACTTAAACTGGAAAATAGAGGTTACCCAAAGAAACTGATCAAAAATGCACTGAAACGTGCACGGTTCTATGACCGAGACAGTCTCTTGGACCCCGAAAGAAAATCTAAAAAGAACCCTACACTAGACAGGATAGTTTTTGTTACACAATATTCCCACTTGAGCAATCAAATCAAAAATATCGTCAACAAAAACTGGAAAATACTGAATCAAAACAGGGAGATCCAACTGGACAAACCCTTATTCTCATTCCGTCGCAATAAGACCATAAAAAACAGTCTCGTTCACATCTATCCCATCGCAAAAGAACAACAACTAACTCTGTCAGGAAACCTTGCTTCAGGCAATTTCAAATGTGGAACATGTTCCATTTGTCCACAATGTATTGTAGGGAGTAAACTCGAACACAATGGCAAGAACCTTAAACCTACTACTTTTAACAACTGTCGCAGCCAGAATGTAATATACTTGCTGCTTTGCCCATGCAATCTAGGTTACGTAGGCGAAACAGGTAGAGAATTGCGTATCAGAGTTCTAGAGCACAAGTCAGCGATACGTACCTCTAAAATCAATGCACCCCTAACAGAACATTACAAGGAAAAGAAACATTCCTGTGATGACATTAGATGGTTCATATTAGAGAAAGTGAGACAAAATAGAAGAGGGGGAGATGGAGACAGACTTAGGAAAAGAAGAGAGCAATGGTACTTCTGCTACCTTAACACAATAGACAAGGGCCTTAATACTAGAGAGGATTGGGCCAAATGTCTGTGAAGAATACTGAATAAACCCCCAACGATTGTTAATCCTGAAACTGGGATCCGCCAACAACATCCACACAGTCCCACTCCCTGGGACGAGGGAACAGGCCTTATAATACATGGGAGCCTTATGCTCAATAATCCACCAATCCCTGCCTAGTCTCCAACCTTTGGTTTTTCTTATTTCCCAGGAATTCTTTATTATCAGCAGGAATTTAGTGAGTCCTTTACCCATATCTTGCGACAATTTTTCATGTCCGATTAAACAATTACAAACATATCCATTTAGTGATTAGCCAAGGCTAAATTCTTCCCTGCCTTTCAGCCTCATAACATAGGATCAACAATAATATACAACTTTAATACGTATTTTTTTCAATATAGCCCCCATCCCTTTAGCAGACTAAAAAGTGTTTTATTCCCATGTTTAACCTATTTACAGAAACACAAGCCCAGGCACCAAGTACTCAAGTGTGTTTATACCGCTTATGAGCGCATAAATATAGCTAACAAATAATTCGCCATTTAAAAGAACGCAGTGAGAACCCAATAAAGCATTCGATTTCACATTTCTTCCTACCGCGTATCAGTCAATTAAATATAGCGCTCAGCAAGCTTAAAGCGAGCGCGAACATTTCCCACCGCCTTGAGGACCTTAGTGGGAACTGTATTAAGTTTTCAAAGAAACACACCCTTTAACCACCTAACAGCCAATAGAATAGAGCGTTTATTAAGCTTAAAACGAGCGTGAACATTTCCCACCGCCTTGAGGACCTCATTGGAAACTGTATTAAACTTTCAAAGAAACACACCCCTTAACCTCCTGACAGCCAATAGAATAGAGCGCTCAGTAAGCCCAAACATGCAAATAGGCAGCTTCAACAGCACTCGCATATGATTGGACCATTTAATACTTCAGCTTTATCCAATCACAGCACAAAGTGGTGTATTTAAACAAAGCCCGCGATTCACTAAGAATCTTTCATTTGAAAACGAAGACCCGATACGAACAGACGCTTTTGCTGTAGCAGGTAAGACCCAGCCCGGGAGGGAACTTTTAAAGAGGCCACACTATCTAACAAACTAAAATTGAACTATTGTTCTACTCTTCTCCTCTAGGGGATACGATTATACCATTTTTTAAGAAACTACCCCAACGCTCACAAAAGTAAAGGCAGCTCACCGCGCCTCTATTATTCCTTCTACTGCGAGATCTCTTTTTGACCATTATAGGTAAGATGACGCTACTGGTAAATTTGTAGTCCAGGCGCATTTCCACAACCATTTACTCCGTCTCATATAATTGAGGTCTAAAAGTACTCCCTTCTCTTTCATTTTTCCCCCAAGAGAGACTCGTTCTGGTCATTGAAGCCAACCGCCATTGATCTTGATATTCATCCCCGCTACAAGTCAAGAACAACTAAAGAGTAGTGACATAGAAGTGTCTGAAGATTTACAGACTTTGAAAAGTTTTCTAATCCTTATCGGATAGGAGAATCATTAGTAACCTCCAGGTATGTCAAGTAATCAGCTTAAATTAATATTAAGGACATAGGATTTTTTCCACCTCCTACTTATTCTAGCGGTTTTATATTCTTCTCTCTCCAGATAGTTACCGCCCAATAAGAATATCTCCTCACATCCTGAAAGAATTTTTATCTCCTACATAATAAGGAATCCCACCAAACAGGTAAAAGCAGAACTTGAGTAGGGAAACACAATTTTAAGTGTATTTACCTACTACGAAGCTTTTTTGAGTCTCTTTGAACTTTAGTAGCAGAGATACAGCCGATACATGCACATACAGATGTGAAGTCAATGCCTTCTTCTATTTTGCATAGACTAATACTCTACAATTAGCAAGAGCGTAGAGAGAGCACCCCATAAGCACAATCTTTTTTCTGACTTAGGGAGAGTATGCCACGTTAGTATCTGCCCCCACCTAGCTACGCCTACTAGGCTAACAGTGTCTATCATTGTGTCGAAATTTAGGTCTTTATTAGAGAAGTCTCAAATACCATAACCAGATTAAGTTCCAACGACCTAGGGACCCTGTGTTCCTGAGAGTTTGTATGTAGAGAAAATTGTGAAGTAATAGAATATATAACTCACGTATAAAGAGCAGTCATTAAGTAATACTATTTATTAATAGGCTAGACATTGTACCTGTGAATTACTGTAAAGTATAGTGTTCTCTCAATTCAGTCAATTAACTGTATGTATATCTATTGTAGGACAACCATAAGGATCCAGTAACACGACAGACAACAAATCAATAGTCTTGATAAAGGTGGCACATAATAATACGCAAACCACCGAAACGCGTCGACGCAATTTTCTGTACAATTCATCTTTTCCCCCCCCGGTGGATATAAGATTGTAAGGTTATAAAACCAGGGGTCGTTGAAATTTTAATTGTGAATGTACGCTTTGTAATCTCTAATTTGTATGTTTTACAATTGAGTTTTGTCTGTCCTTCATTTTTGTGCTGGTCACAAAATTATATAGTATTTTAACTGTTTTGTAACATTTTTTCCAGTGTAATTGTAAATTGTCTTTTTATTGTTTCAATAAATTGTTATGTAACTTCATTTTTGATCAATTTCTTTAGTTAGTGTGTTTATATCTGATTGTGGTTATAGCTAATTCCAAGCTTCTCCTGTACACGACCCAAGGGAATCATTCTGTTTGATTTAGGTTTAACACCCCAATTCCCTTGTTGACTTCAAGGGGTTCCTCTCTCTTTTCATAATATATCTGCACAACCAGTTGGTTGGAGAGGCGTCAGTCTCACTTCACCCAGAACATAGAGTTCTAGCAAGTTGTTTATCCACAACTGCTGTTCATTATGGATAAACTAAAAACCTTCGGGTTTTCTGAAGACCAATATAATAGACTCATGAGCCTCAATCCTAAAGGTGGCAGCAATAAAAGTCTTAATAACAGTAGCCATGAGCAACTAGTGAAGATCCTGAACACAAAAAAGAAACTAATCAGAACGGAACTTCACGCTGAATTTTTGATAGACTACCTTAAAGAAGGGGTGATTCCAATTGGACTACAAGGCAGAAATGAGCCAGGCCTTTTTGTGGAACATCCCAAGTTCATAGAAACTTGGACTATGATAGCCAATCGTTGTAGCAGAGATTGGCTCATACTTATTATAGAAACAGCACAAGAAATAATAGAAATAGAGAGTAAGGAAATAGAAAAAATGGAGGCACAAGTGCTACAGTCACCAGCACTTGAAGACGCCAAAAAGAAATTAGAAGAAATAAAACATGATGTAGATGGATATAGGGAGTACTTAACAAACAAAAAACTGAGAAAATTCAAAAAAGATGTAGAGAAATACTCATTAGAAGCAGTTTATCCCTACACAAATAAAGACTATTTCTCAAATAAAAATGAACCCCGGAGTGATAAACCTTATCAACATAGACCTATATATTCTAGGGGAGGAGAAAATAGGAGAATTACATTCTCAGAAACTTCAGGATCAGGCAGCGAGGAAGAACCAGAAAGAGCACAGGAAAATAGACCCGGCCGCAATTTTGAAAGGGAACCTTTTTTAGGGAGACGCCCATATCGGGGCAACAGAAACTTCAGAGGCTACAATCGCCAGGATGCCCCCCCGAACCATCCACCTCAGAGCAATAAAAAAGAATACATCACCACCAGGAACAAGCAATACTGGCGGTAAAAGAATTCCCTATCATAAATTTCTCAAGTAGGGTCCTATCAGATATAGAAGAAGAAGTTCTACAGAAAGGGTTTAGCTTCGCCCCTACCACTCTCTATCCCCTTTTTAACCTAGAAAGTGACTTAAAAAACTTTTTTAGAAAGGTCAGACTTAACCATTTTTTTGAAAACCGAGACTACAACCCCCCTGAGAGCGTAACAGGACTTAAACCTAAGTCAACATTCTTCCCTAACCTTAACCAATTGGACAAAAAGGTAGAGGTTTTTGAACACATGGTAGAAATGGAGATTAAATCCCTATATGATAAAACAGCCAAAAATAAATTAAACAACAACTTAACTCAAGACCAAAGAGCAGCACTAACAAATCTGCAGAACAGTGAGGAGCTCACCATTAAACCGGCAGACAAAGGGGGAGGAGTGGTTATTTACAACACCAATCACTATGATCAGAACATCAGAGATCTCCTCAATGTAGAGGAACATTACAAAAAAGCCAGACTGTTAAACACGCTAAAATTAGAAGTCTCAGAACTGTTAAACAAAGGGAGAGAAGAGGGCCACATAAGTGATAACGAATATAAATTCCTTTTGAATAACCATCCAGTCATTCCAGCGATATATGGCCTCCCTAAAATACACAAACGGTTAGATAATCCACCAATGAGACCCATCATCAGCGGTATTGGCTCCATCTTAGAACCTTTAAGCCAGTACGTGGACTTCTTCCTCCAACCGATAGTTAAAAAACAGAGATCCTACTTGAAAGATACCACCCACGCGATCACTACGTTTGAAGGTAGAGGGTTCAACAAGGCGACCCAGTTCCTGGTCGCCTTAGATATCGAAGCCCTCTACACCAATATCCCTCAGAACGACACCATACAAGTAATAGCATCGATCCTAGAACAGGAGGATCTCAAGGGAGGTAACGACTACTTTATAATGTCATGCATATATTTGATCCTTAAGAAAAATTATTTTCTTTTCAAGGACGATCTCTACTTACAGGTGAAGGGGACCAGTATGGGGGCTACATGTGCACCCAGCCTGGCCTGCCTGTACGTGAGCAATTTCGAGGAGAAACACATATATAATGAGATGGCCCCCTTTTTCGAGAACATCTCTTGCTGGCACCGCTATATAGATGATATCATCTTCAGCTGGAGCGGTGCCAGTGAGACCCTCTCTAACTTTTTGGAGTGGCTGAATTTGGGGGATCCCAATCTTAAATTTACAGGCCACCACAGTAACCAACAAGTTACCTTCCTAGATATCATCATTAAAGAAGAGGAGGGGATCCTTAAGGTGGAATTATACACGAAACCTACGGACAAAAACACCCTCTTGCTATATTCCAGCAATCATCCCAAATCCCAAAAAGATAACGTACCATTCGGGGAATTCCTACGCCTTCGTAGGAACTGTACCAACTTGAATGACTTCTATAAACACGCGGAGAACACCAAACTTAAACTGGAAAATAGAGGTTACCCAAAGAAACTGATCAAAAATGCACTGAAACGTGCACGGTTCTATGACCGAGACAGTCTCTTGGACCCCGAAAGAAAATCTAAAAAGAACCCTACACTAGACAGGATAGTTTTTGTTACACAATATTCCCACTTGAGCAATCAAATCAAAAATATCGTCAACAAAAACTGGAAAATACTGAATCAAAACAGGGAGATCCAACTGGACAAACCCTTATTCTCATTCCGTCGCAATAAGACCATAAAAAACAGTCTAGTTCACATCTATCCCATCGCAAAAGAACAACAACTAACTCTGTCAGGAAACCTTGCTTCAGGCAATTTCAAATGTGGAACATGTTCCATTTGTCCACAATGTATTGTAGGGAGTAAACTCGAACACAATGGCAAGAACCTTAAACCTACTACTTTTAACAACTGTCGCAGCCAGAATGTAATATACTTGCTGCTTTGCCCATGCAATCTAGGTTACGTAGGCGAAACAGGTAGAGAATTGCGTATCAGAGTTCTAGAGCACAAGTCAGCGATACGTACCTCTAAAATCAATGCACCCCTAACAGAACATTACAAGGAAAAGAAACATTCCTGTGATGACATTAGATGGTTCATATTAGAGAAAGTGAGACAAAATAGAAGAGGGGGAGATGGAGACAGACTTAGGAAAAGAAGAGAGCAATGGTACTTCTGCTACCTTAACACAATAGACAAGGGCCTTAATACTAGAGAGGATTGGGCCAAATGTCTGTGAAGAATACTGAATAAACCCCCAACGATTGTTAATCCTGAAACTGGGATCCGCCAACAACATCCACACAGTCCCACTCCCTGGGACGAGGGAACAGGCCTTATAATACATGGGAGCCTTATGCTCAATAATCCACCAATCCCTGCCTAGTCTCCAACCTTTGGTTTTTCTTATTTCCCAGGAATTCTTTATTATCAGCAGGAATTTAGTGAGTCCTTTACCCATATCTTGCGACAATTTTTCATGTCCGATTAAACAATTACAAACATATCCATTTAGTGATTAGCCAAGGCTAAATTCTTCCCTGCCTTTCAGCCTCATAACATAGGATCAACAATAATATACAACTTTAATACGTATTTTTTTCAATATAGCCCCCATCCCTTTAGCAGACTAAAAAGTGTTTTATTCCCATGTTTAACCTATTTACAGAAACACAAGCCCAGGCACCAAGTACTCAAGTGTGTTTATACCGCTTATGAGCGCATAAATATAGCTAACAAATAATTCGCCATTTAAAAGAACGCAGTGAGAACCCAATAAAGCATTCGATTTCACATTTCTTCCTACCGCGTATCAGTCAATTAAATATAGCGCTCAGCAAGCTTAAAGCGAGCGCGAACATTTCCCACCGCCTTGAGGACCTTAGTGGGAACTGTATTAAGTTTTCAAAGAAACACACCCTTTAACCACCTAACAGCCAATAGAATAGAGCGTTTATTAAGCTTAAAACGAGCGTGAACATTTCCCACCGCCTTGAGGACCTCATTGGAAACTGTATTAAACTTTCAAAGAAACACACCCCTTAACCTCCTGACAGCCAATAGAATAGAGCGCTCAGTAAGCCCAAACATGCAAATAGGCAGCTTCAACAGCACTCGCATATGATTGGACCATTTAATACTTCAGCTTTATCCAATCACAGCACAAAGGGGTGTATTTAAACAAAGCCCGCGATTCACTAAGAATCTTTCATTTGAAAACGAAGACCCGATACGAACAGACGCTTTTGCTGTAGCAGGTAAGACCCAGCCCGGGAGGGAACTTTTAAAGAGGCCACACTATCTAACAAACTAAAATTGAACTATTGTTCTACTCTTCTCCTCTAGGGGATACGATTATACCATTTTTTAAGAAACTACCCCAACGCTCACAAAAGTAAAGGCAGCTCACCGCGCCTCTATTATTCCTTCTACTGCGAGATCTCTTTTTGACCATTATAGGTAAGATGACGCTACTGGTAAATTTGTAGTCCAGGCGCATTTCCACAACCATTTACTCTGTCTCATATAATTGAGGTCTAAAAGTACTCCCTTCTCTTTCATTTTTCCCCCAAGAGAGACTCGTTCTGGTCATTGAAGCCAACCGCCATTGATCTTGATATTCATCCCCGCTACAAGTCAAGAACAACTAAAGAGTAGTGACATAGAAGTGTCTGAAGATTTACAGACTTTGAAAAGTTTTCTAATCCTTATCGGATAGGAGAATCATTAGTAACCTCCAGGTATGTCAAGTAATCAGCTTAAATTAATATTAAGGACATAGGATTTTTTCCACCTCCTACTTATTCTAGCGGTTTTATATTCTTCTCTCTCCAGATAGTTACCGCCCAATAAGAATATCTCCTCACATCCTGAAAGAATTTTTATCTCCTACATAATAAGGAATCCCACCAAACAGGTAAAAGCAGAACTTGAGTAGGGAAACACAATTTTAAGTGTATTTACCTACTACGAAGCTTTTTTGAGTCTCTTTGAACTTTAGTAGCAGAGATACAGCCGATACATGCACATACAGATGTGAAGTCAATGCCTTCTTCTATTTTGCATAGACTAATACTCTACAATTAGCAAGAGCGTAGAGAGAGCACCCCATAAGCACAATCTTTTTTCTGACTTAGGGAGAGTATGCCACGTTAGTATCTGCCCCCACCTAGCTACGCCTACTAGGCTAACAGTGTCTATCATTGTGTCGAAATTTAGGTCTTTATTAGAGAAGTCTCAAATACCATAACCAGATTAAGTTCCAACGACCTAGGGACCCTGTGTTCCTGAGAGTTTGTATGTAGAGAAAATTGTGAAGTAATAGAATATATAACTCACGTATAAAGAGCAGTCATTAAGTAATACTATTTATTAATAGGCTAGACATTGTACCTGTGAATTACTGTAAAGTATAGTGTTCTCTCAATTCAGTCAATTAACTGTATGTATATCTATTGTAGGACAACCATAAGGATCCAGTAACACGACAGACAACAAATCAATAGTCTTGATAAAGGTGGCACATAATAATACGCAAACCACCGAAACGCGTCGACGCAATTTTCTGTACAATTCATCTTTTCCCCCCCCGGTGGATATAAGATTGTAAGGTTATAAAACCAGGGGTCGTTGAAATTTTAATTGTGAATGTACGCTTTGTAATCTCTAATTTGTATGTTTTACAATTGAGTTTTGTCTGTCCTTCATTTTTGTGCTGGTCACAAAATTATATAGTATTTTAACTGTTTTTTAACATTTTTTCCAGTGTAATTGTAAATTGTCTTTTTATTGTTTCAATAAATTGTTATTTAACTTCATTTTTGATCAATTTCTTTAGTTAGTGTGTTTATATCTGATTGTGGTTATAGCTAATTCCAAGCTTCTCCTGTACACGACCCAAGGGAATCATTCTGTTTGATTTAGGTTTAACACCCCAATTCCCTTGTTGACTTCAAGGGGTTCCTCTCTCTTTTCATAAAAAACCTAATTTTCCTAGGCACATGATAGCCTCAGACATCATCAGAGCTAATTTTATTTTAACATTCTCATAAATCAGCAATTAAAAAAAATGCTATGATTTCTTTGTAAATTGCCTGTAGTGTTTTATCCTACAATGTTAGAATCAGGAAATGTAATAAATACAAAGGAATTAAGTTGTTAAACTACTCTTCAGCATTACAAGCAGGTATTATATATCTATGTTTTACCTATTTAAAACAAATGACACTGAAGTGTGCATTTGCTAAACATGTGTTATTTGCTGTAGACCAAAATAGAAGCAAATCTGCTGAAAAGCAATATCTTCCCCGTTCAATCAAATACAGCCCTGTTTATTTATTTATTTGTATTATTACTACAAGGGCTATAGACTAAATGTACAACTTGCATTTACACAATTATAAATGCACATGTATACATTGGGAAATTATGTGATGCTTTCATAGTCTAAATTAGAACCCTAAAATTGGAAATCACACACTGTCACAGTGGCTAACCTCAGTTAAAAAAATGCTCAAAACCCCTTGGGGTGGCATTTTGCTTTAAGCAGAGCTAGTTTGCTAAATACAGAACTTGGCCTCTGACCCATAACCCCTTCACTGCAGGGGTAATTCCCCCGCAGTGCGGGGGTGAGGGTGGCCGCACACGGGGCCTTGGTGCTCAGGACTAGCTCGGCTTATCATGCAGCGCGGTGGCGCTGTGCTCATAATGAGCTGAGCTCGTCATGACCACGCCCATTTTCGTAGAATGCTCAGCACCGCAGGGGAATTATTCCCGTGTGGGAGCACCGCTGCGGTTATGGTGAGCTCAGCTCATCATGAGCACAGGGCCACTGTGCCTCATGACGAGCTGAGCTTCCCATGAGCACCGAAGATGTTAAACCTGTTGTCCCTTGTCTGAGCAAAGTTATCCCCATGTGGCCATCACAATTCTAAGTAACTCTCGAGAAGCATGACTGAGGGGCGTCCGTTCTGATATTTTAAAGGTAGGATCTAACTTTTGCTGTTTTTTATTCTTATTGTTATTCGTGTGCAGTGTGCTTTCTAGCACCTAAAGAACTGGCAAAATGCGCCCAGAGTTATTGTGCATTAAGTCATGCAATGTAATTCACATGTCTCTAGAGCTATTTTTTTTTCATAACTTTTAATAGCCTTTGTAGTTGAGACTGCAGCCATTAGGCCATACTAGAAATCATATTTTAAGTATGTCACTAAGGTACAGTAATATTGGCATGGTTAGAGAAACTAATATTCACCCTTTTAATTTGGTGCACAACATATTTAACCATGTAAACATTGAAATCTTAATGCACAATATGCACATGGTAATTTTTTTACATTGCTAAATATTTTGAATTTTCACAGTAGTGTTTTTAGACATTATAAAGATCATAAAAATGCAAAAACCATTTTAGTGCACTGACTTTTAATAATGTTTACATGTAGTCATTATTGAATAATAATCACTAACCCTTTTGTTGTTTCTAAGCATATGTGAAATTTGCGAATTCGCGTTCCACGAATTCGCGGATTTCCCCACGAAATCGCAAAATAAATCCGCAAATTATCGAATTTTCCCGCGAACTTGCGGATTTTTTTGCGATTTGCCCTGGAGTACTTTCTACTGGCTAATCCAGTAAGAGCTCCCTCATTGGGTAAATGTATAGTGCTTTTACTACACTTCAGCTGTGTAAAGGGCCAGAAGATGTGTCTCCAGTGACCATGTGTGCCTGTAACACAGGCACAGGCACACATGGTCTCTGGAGACACATCTTCTGGACCTTTACGCAGCTACAGTGTAGTAAAAGCACTATGGGGCAGATTTACAAGCCGCTTGCGCCTCTTTTGCGCCGCAGTTGCGTCACTTTTGTGACGCAGCGGCAGCACAAAAGATGCGCCATGGTGCTGGGTATTAACAACGTGACGCATCTGAGAGATGCGTCACGTTGTAAAGCCCTGCGCCATCAGGAGGCGTTCCGGCGCAGGGGAGGGCGTTCCTGCACAGGAACACCTCCTAAAATTGGCTGAGTGAAATCTACAAGATTTCACTCAGTCACTTTTAGGCCAATGCCAAGGCCAGGGCCCCCAGAGCATTGCTGGAGCTGCGTCGTGCTTGCAACGCAGCTCCAGCAATGCGCTGCTTTTACGGCACAGATGTGTGACGCATCTTTGCCGTTTTTGCCACATGGTGCGCCGCATTGTAAATGCAGCGCACCATGGGTGGCGGAGCTGCGGTGCACAATAACTGGCGCATCCCTGGGGATGCGCTAGTTATTGTAAATCTGCCCCTATACATTTAGCCAACGAGGGAGCACTTACTGATTAGACAGTAGAAAGTATTCCAGTTGAGTAGAGGTTTTGCACAAAAAGGTGGCATCTTCGTGGACAAACACGCAGGGCGGGATTCATTCTGCCCCCTGTTAGACTCGTGCCCTTCTGCCCTCTGTTAGAATCGTTTTTCCCTTGTTTTTCTGCCCTTCTGCCCTCTGTTAGACTTGTTTTTCCCTTGTTTTTCTGCCCTTCTGCCCTCTGTTAGACTCATTTTTTGTGCCCTTCTGCCCTCTGTTATTCCCTTGTTTTTGTGCCCTTCTGCCCTCTGTTAGACTCGTTTTTTGTGTTCTTCTGCCCTCTGTTAGACTCATTTTCCCTTGTTTTTCTGCCCTTCTGCCCTCTGTTAGACTCATTTTTTGTGCCCTTCTGCCCTCTGTTATTCCCTTGTTTTTGTGCCCTTCTGCCCTCTGTTAGACTCGTTTTTTGTGCCCTTCTGCCCTCTGATAGACTCATTTGTCCCTTGTTTTTCTGCCCTTCTGCCCTCTGTTAGACTCGTTTTTTGTGCCCTTCTGCCCTCTGTTATTCCCTTGTTTTTGTGCCCTTCTGCCCTCTGTTAGACTCGTTTGTTGAGCCCTTCTGCCCTCTGTTAGACTCGTTTTTGTGCCTTTCTGCCCCCTGTTAGACTCGTTTTTTGTGCCCTTCTGCCCTCTGTTAGACTCGTTTTTCCCTTGTTTTTCTGCCCTTCTGTTCTCTGTTAGACTGTTTTTTTGTGCCCTTCTGCCCTCTGTTAGACTCGTTTTTCCCTTGTTTTTCTGCCCTTTGTTAGACTGCTTTTTGTGCCTTTCTGCCCTCTGCATCACCACATCATCACTCAGCGCTACCCCAGCATCACTCAGCACCATCACATTATCACTCAGCACCACCACATTATCACTCAGCACCACCACAGCACCACTCAGCACCACCAAAGCATCACTCAGCACCACCACAGCATCACTCAGCACCACCACAGCACCACTCAGCACCACCACAGCACCACTCAGCGCCAACACAGCATCACTCAGTGCCACTACAGCATCACTCAGCGCCACCACATTATCACTCAGCATCACCACAGCACCACTCAGCACCATCCCAGTATCACTCAGCACCACCATAGCACCACTCAGCATCACCACAGCACCACTCAGCATCACCAGAGCACCACTTAGCACCACCACAGCACCACTCAGCGCCACCCCAGCATCAATCTGCGCAACCATCCAACAACAACTGGTTCAAATATGTTATCTCAATGTTTCAAGCTTTATTACATTTTTTTGTTATTGTTTTTATTTATTGCAAGAGGAGAAATAAACACAATACTGAAATCACATTAGTTGTACATATATATATGGTTATCTATACAGTTTAAATCATTATGTTTGAAGGAAGAGAAGAAAAAGAAACAGGAGAATGCAAAATAAGTATTCACAAAGCTCTGAAACATAACAAAAAGAAAAGCTAAAAGAAAAATTAGCGTGCCGGTCACACAGTAAAGTCCTCTGTTTAATTAATAAATGTTCCCCATATTTTTTCCCTTCCTTTCAATGCTTTTGGGCCTCTTAGTTTAGCCAATGAGAGCTCCATGGTATGTATTTCATGCATTAGATACCACCATTCTATAACACTTGGGGGTTCTATTGATATCCAGCTCCGCGCAATGACCAACCTGGCACAAGCAAATATTATTGTTAATAAGTCGTTAAAGTTGCTACTGGTATCTTGTATATCTAACAGAACTAAGTGGGCGAAGAGAGCGGGTGATATTATGTGTTTTTTGTTAAGAACATCGGTTATTCCCAACCAAAAAGTCGAGAGTTTCGGGCAGTGATAGAGCATATGTTCTATGCCTGCAGCTTCCTTATTGCATTTTAAACATTTGGTCCGTTCATTAGAAATGTTGCCAGAAGTCCAGCTACGCGGTGTATAATATATTTGGGGGATTGTCCTATAAAATTGTAACCTTAAATTTGAAGAATGAACCACCCGATTTAATTGTTTAAGTGAGCCCGCAATCTGGCTAGAGTTAATATTAATTCCCAACCTATTGGTCCATTTGTCCGCCATTTTCCCACAGTCAACCACTTGTCCTTTATTTAAAAGAGTGTAGCTTTTGCTAATGAGAGATTTAGTGTAGTTCGAATAAATACATTGGAGAATATCTGAATGCTCCACTGTTTCCATTTTCATTTATTGATCAAGAAATCTTGTATCTGCATGTATTTGAAATATGTGGTATCTTTAATTTTATAGAGTAATTTTAGTGTATGAAAACTTAGGAAACCTTCTGGGCTGTAGAAATCTCCTAGGGTGTTGATACCCTGATCTATCCATTGGGCACAAGCACCGTCGGAAAAAATGTTTGGCATCCCTGGGTCCCCCCATATTGGTAATTCGGCATTAAAAAAAGATATTTTATCAGTGTCCATAATTTGTTCCTAGATTCTTTTGATTGCTCTAGCGGTCATGTACCCGGAATAAGAACTGATTGCTTTGTGGCCCTAGCATGAATTGGTGATAGAATAGAGGAGCTTCTTTGGACAAAAGGCTACGTATGCGTTGAATAAAGGTGGCAAAGAAGTAGATTTTAAGATCTGGAAAATGTAGTCCCCCTTTTTCGATTGGTAGTTTAAGTGCTGTCATTGACCTGCGGGCTTTTTTGTATCCCCAGATGTAGTTGCTACAGTTGCTTTCTATTTTCTTAATGTATGATTTGTTCAATTGTAGCGGGATGGATCTAAATAGATAGAGTATTTTTGGTACTATCTTCATTTTGATTGTGTTAATGCGTCCGATCAGGCTAAGTGGTATTTTATGCCAATTTTTAAGTGTGGAAGTAATATCTTTAAGTAGAGGATCATAGTTTAGTGGAATAATTTTGTCGATATTAGAGGTAAGTTTTACCCCTAAGTAGGTAGCAATAGAGCATAGCCCTATTATTGGATGTAAAGGTTGATAATTTACTATCACTTGAGCTTTATTAACATTTAGCCGATAGCCTGAGACATCGCCAAAATCGCTGGCTTCCTTAATTATGTTGGGTATAGCTTGTACCAGGTCAGTGGTATATATGGCGATGTCATCGGCGAAGGCGGTGATTTTTAAGCACTTGCCTTCATGTTCTATTGGGGTAATATGCTCCTGAGCTGTTAGCGCATTTAGGAAGGGTTCTAGGGCTAGAGCGAATAACAGGGGTGAAAGAGGGCACCCCTGTCTAGTGCCCCTATTTATTAGAAAGCTATCCTAATTATTTCCGAGATAGCTAACTATGGCTGTTGGTGTCTCATATAGAGATTGGATCCATCCCAGATATTGACCCTGTATGCCAGATGACTTTAATGCTGCCCAAAGGTACTCCCACCCCACTCGGTCAAATGCTTTCTCTGCATCTAGCATGACCATTCCGAGTGGGGCAAGAGTAATCGACGCAACATCGAAAGCAGTTACCGTGGTGTTAATGTGGGCAGTGGTGTCTCTCCCCACCACGAATCCGTGTTGTTGGCAGTTGACCAGATCGGGCATTATAGGGGCTAGACGGTTGGCAAGTATTTTGGCAAAAATGTTAGCGTCGGTGTTGATTAATGAAATTGGTCTATATGATCCCTGTTCTTCCGGTGGTTTGTTTTTTTCTAAAAAGAAAATTATTTTAGCAGTGCGCCATGAAATAGGAGCACTTCCTGATTCCCCAATAGAGTCTATCACCTGTTGGAATAAAGGGAGTAGTTCTTGTTCACAGATCTTATAGATCTCCATAGGTAAGCAGTCTTCTCCTGTGGCCTTACCCGGGGGAAGTGTTTGTATAGCCTTGCTTATTTCCTCAGTAGAAATGTTAGTACCGAGTTGATAAGTTATTTCTTGGTCCATTATTTCAGGTTTGTGTGTTTCTAAATATAGTTCTATTGATTCTAGAGTAGGTGTGTTCTCTGGGGTATAAAGATGGCAATAATATTTGGCAAATTGTTCCAAAATCTGCTCTGGTTCATTATAATTTTTAGAATCTAATCCTTTTATTGTTTTTATAGTAGTTTTCGCCTTCTTGTCGGCTACTTTGTCAGCCAGAATTTTTCCAATCATGTTTCAAGCTTTATTACAAATGTCACAAAAAGATGTTAATATTTCACTTCTGTTCTTGGATTTTCGTCACAATAAAATACACTGAACATAATCTTCACAAAAGTTATTTACAAAAGTTTAAGCTATTGCCATTATAAATTAAAATCACTTTTATTTAAGTATTAATTATTTAAAAAAAACTAAAAGCCATTGTAATTTGTAATATCAATACATCTAAGTCACGTAAATACAAAACATGTTGCATTACAACTGCTATAGGTGTCACATTTGGGAAAGTTATAACTATTGGCATTGTAAATGACAAAGCTATTAATTTAGCTATTTTCAAAACCAACACATAAATAAAAAAAATTGGCATTAACAAGACCAATAGCTCAAACTTTCCTAATGCGAGACCTATTGCATTGTAAATGCTTGTTTTTATATCTGTCAGTGCTTCCTGTTGAGTTTTAATTTTTGTGACAGGCGCCTCATTGCCTACTTGTAACTATTCTCTGACCCTGCTTCAAGGGTCAGAGCAGGGTCAAAGAATAGTTGCAGTAGGCAACGAGGTGCCAGGAAGCATTTACAGGCTTACAGCAGCAGGTGCCCAAGTTGAAGTTAATTTCTTTGTAACCCTTTTGTAAAAGGTTACAAAAAATTAGCTTCAACTTTTGCACCTGCTGCTGTAACCCTGTAAGTGCTTGGCTGAAAATTCGTCCCCGCTGATTCGCGGATTTTACCGAGATTTCGCGAGATTCGCGGATCGCGAAATCGCGGAAAATCCGCAAGTTCCGCGAGCGGAACGAATTTTCAGCCCATGCTTAGTTGTTTCCACATATGAAAAACAAGGCTCATTCCTTTCATTTTGTCTTGAAATGCATTTATTTATAACACCTACAAATCTTCTTTTGAAACTAAGCACAGAAGCTTTAATGAAACATAGAAGGTTTTTTTCACCGTTTAGAAATAAGTATTTCACCCTTTAGAAAGTAGTAATTATTTACCATCAGATCCACAAATGCGCTTCTTAGGAAAGAAAGTCCTGACTTTAATCCTTTTTCTTGTATCCAAAAATAATGAAGCTGTATTTCTAACTTTCAAGACTAGTTGTCTATAATATACGTTATTTTGTGTGTTCTTTGATACTAATTTAAAACCTAGTTGCCACCGTCTTTACTTGTAGCGTGTGTCTTGGTATGTATGCCCTGTCTCATTTATCTAGCTGTGTTTTATGACCAGCAGGTGTAATCTTCTACACTTTTCAGGAGAGAAGGCAGCAGCTGGTGCTTGGACTCAGCTCAGTTCATTCTATTAAAACCCAGGCATTCCAAGACAAATTGCAATGTGATAAAAGGTAGGCGCTTTTATTTTAGCAGTTCACCCCCAACAGCAGCCACCAATTACTCATATAATGTGAATGCCTTTTACTATTTAATGTCATGTATCTAAGGAGAGTCAAAACGACACCACATCAATGATAAAGTCAGCTCATCTTTCTAATTATTTTTATTAACACCTATAGTTTATATACTATTTACATATTGAGTTTTTTTTTATTTTCATTATTATATAGCTCTAGCTATACCCAAAGGTATCAGAGCGCTTTCTTTGTTGTGAGATAACATTTACAAAGAGGTACATAAAACATGAACAATCCTTAATACATCAATTATGTACAGAAACAAACAAAAAATATCTTCTTTGAAACACAGGACAATGTATGCAAAGTTCATTCTCTTTTTATATGGAATGCTAGGCAATTCTGCCTCGAGTTTTAATTCAAATTTTTACCATTGTGGGAATATAATAATTGAATGTTCACACATCTATACTTTGTTACTGCATCACTTTTCATAGTAGCGCACAGCTACTTAACATATTTTATATAATGTATATTCTTACCTTTATTTGCAGGGCTATCTGGTGATGATCTGTTTTGAACTTTTCACTCCTGCCAGTTTTTAAACAACTTTCTAGTGGGCTTACCATGATTTTTTTCAAGATCCACTCCCATGAAATGTGTTTTTTTCTTACTCACAATGTGCAATTACACCCTGAAAGATTAATACAAAACGTCTCCTACGATGGAAAAGTTGTTAGGTAGTGGATAGAATGAGTTAAAAAAGAGGAAAATCAACAGTTATGGACCAGCCAGAGACAGCACATATAAAACCATTTTGTTTTTCTAATGCACTAATGCGCTCCATTTTTAATATAAACCAAAGAAACATTTCAAGGAAACATGGAGGTCCAGTACTGAAGATCAATACCCTATTTAAATACAGGCATTCATCCATGACATAATTATGCGTATTTCAAAATTATTTCCCTGTGTCCTGGTGCATCCCGCAAATCAGAAGCTCCACTGACTTTATTCTGGGAGGGTTTATTTTTCTGGGGAAAATCAATACCCCATCCTAGCATAGGGTCTTCTGCAATGGATTTTTATAAGACCACCGAAGGGTCTAGTCATTTGTCCAAATGTATTGACACAAAGTACCTTAGTTACTTATCAGTCACCTGTCCCACTACTTCTTATATGTGTAGGTACACACTGGTGACATCACAGTCTCAAATGTCCTACTAATTCTGACACCATTTTGATGGGGAAATACTGGCACCCTCCCAGGAGAAAATGAATGAAACTCATCAGACATAGCAGGTTTGTTCAGAAACAGAGCAACATTTATTTTATTGTTACCAAATGCATGCATCATTGCTAATTAGCAAGGAAGAAGATAGGTTTCCTGCCTTAGGATCTCTCCGACTGCTTCTTCTCAGAGTGACCAGTTTCTGGGTGTTATATACGTTTAGTAATTCCATGTCAGCGGAACAAGAATAAGGCACCAAGTCAAATATGGCTAACATGGATGCGTAAGATCTGTACCATGCCAATTATAAACAGCCGGATATGGGCAGACCAGAAAGGCTGACCTGGTACTGTGTAAGCAACTTGCACAACCAGAATAGGAAATATCATGTAGTCAGGACAAGCGAAGCATCCTCTAAGGGGTTACAGAATAGCTGTTGAAGCTTGTCCAGTCAAGGTCAGATAGGAAGCCATTTGGCGCTCCAGGCCTCATGTTACTGTGATATAACTAAACCTGATATCTTTTGAAGTGCATACACATGAATTTATATGGATATACATATATATTTTGCAACAGGGGGCACCAGTTTTTGGACTTGGCCCTTTTTGCAGGGTCATCCCTGAACTTTTTGCCTTCCTCCTGTATTTTTTCTTACCTATTGTTGGCTGTTTTATAACTCTGGGCACTTTACCACTGCTGATCAGTGCTAAAGTGCATATGACCTCCCTATTGTAAATTGATGTATGGATTAGTGACTCCATGATTGGCTGGTTTGGTTTACTTGTCAGAATCTAGTACAGTGCACTGCGTGTACCCAAGGCTTGTAAATCAAATGTTGCTGGTTGGCTTGCAGCACTGGTTGTGCCACCCACAGAAGCAGCCTGTAAAGTGTGTCTCAGGTCTGCTATTGCAGAGCTTGTGTGCAACTGGTACTGCCATGTGGACTGGGCAAGTTCACCCCCTTGCCAGTCCTTAAACCTTCCCCTTTGTGCATATTAGTCACTGCTATGGTAAGCCCCAGGTAGGACATGCCCTGGTGTGCATGGCATGACCTAATAGTGAAGTACAGCCATTTTCGTTTTTCACTAATGCAAGGCTATCTGTTCCCCATAGGCCAGAATGGGCAGTTTGATTATAACATCTTATAATCCTAACTGACTCAGGATGGAAACTAGGTAGTAATTTGAGTTTAGTATGCCTGAACTCAGAATGAAAAAATACATCTTTTAGTGAAGTTGGTCTTAACATTCTGTGTTTGAAAATACCACTTTTAGAAAAGAGTTATTTTCTTGCCTAAATGTCCAAGCCTGCCTCTGCTAGGTTGTGTATTCCTTGTCTTGAGTATGAGTGACAGGGGCTGGGGGTTTCCAGGAGACAGGGTGAGTCAGCACAGGGCTGAATAGAGCTATCTGCATGTAGATGGGTGGGAGGAGTTGCACCTGGGACCTGAATAGGGCTGGGCCTGCCTTCCACAATGCTGGCTCCATCTCCTGTGGTGCATCTAATGGCCCTGGCCCACACTGTCAAGGGAAAGAATGAGCCTTGTCAACAAAGTGCTCCAGGACTGCACAGAACTGGTTTGGACTGGATCCAGGACCCTTGCCTTCAGAGGACAAAGGATTAGCTAGTATAAATATTGGGACCCAGGCCCAAGAACTGTAGATAACTTTTGGGAAACAAGAAGAACCTTTGCTGAGGAGAGGAACCAGAGAAACTGAGGAGGAGACTATCACTAAGCTGAGTGCTGTTTGGGGGATTGGCCTGCAGTGGTTGCCTGACTGCAACAGAAAGGAGAAAGGACTTTGTGCTACTTTCAAATCAACTGGTAAAGGATCTCGAAGGGCTTGAGATACAGTTTGCCTCCTGCTGAAGTCTCAGCGACAACAGACTTCACCAACCAGCTCCTCTGCCTTCCCTTGCTGGGAATTGAAGTGCCTGATGTTGAGCTGGGCCTTCTGAGAGACTGCGTGTCACTGGGAGCTGGAAGCGTGACTCAAGACGAAGAAGCATGTCGCCGCCGCAGCTGTTGTCGTTGCATCATCGGGGAAGGGTGTCGCCGTCGCAGTAGACTCCGTTGCGTCACCGGAGAAGCGTGCCGCCGCTGTCGCCATCGCATCACCCGAAAAACCTCGCATCACCGGAGAAGAGTGTCGCCGTAGCAGCAGACGCCGTCGCATCACCAGAGAAGCGCGTCGCAGGGTCTGTCGCGGCTCAGAAGAATTGTTGAGTCGCCACACGGCTCACGGGCCTGCGCGCATCGTGTCGCATCAAGAAGAAGATGCCATTTTGTTTCATTGCACTGGATCTTCATTGCATCACAGCACTGCTGGTCGCATCACCACGGCAGCGCAGTAAGAAACCGACGCGTCACCTCCCCACGCGCAGAAGAACCGACGCATCCCCTACGCAGCAGTAGGGACCTGACGTATTACCGTTCTTGTGTGTAAGGAACCAACGCATCACCTTCCCGGGAACACTTTCGTTGTATAGCGTTACACATCCAAAGGTACATTGAACTCCAAGTGTCGCATGTTACATCTAAAGAGAACTAAGCTATTTCTACAATTTTTGAAGTACTGTATTGTGGATTTTTGTCGTTTGTAGGTATTTTTATACTACAACTTGTGTGGTGTCCATCTGTAGTGTTTTCACTGGGTTACTGTATGTGTTCACAAATGCATTACACACTGCCTCTGAGGTGCCACGCTACCAAGGGGGTGAGCAGGGGTTATTTTAGGAGTGTACCCCCTTACTCTGACTAGACGCAAGGGTCGCTATTTGGACAAAGGTACCTACCTCTGACCAACTAGAGGCCCCCAAACCTAACACCAGTCTACTCTTTGTTCCATAGCCAAAAGTTGGTGCCAAGGAAGGATCAACAATGGTTTGGATTGTTGAGTGCTAACTCACTGGTAGTGTATGCAAAGGTGGTGCAAAATAGTGGCAATAGTCTGGCACAAAGCCAGACCTATTAAACTAACGTGCTCTAGCTGTATGTCAAACCCTTTTTTGTTCTAAATATTTTATTGCCATTTTTAATAAAGAGGTACCATGCAGAGAAGAAACAAAAAATGAAATACATAGGAGCATAGTTATCAGGTACAACAGAGCATGTAGCGCTTAAAACTGTAGAAAGGATTATTGTGTCAGTTTGGAAAGATGGTTTGTGGAATGTGTATGATGAGAAAAAGAATACAAATTATGTAGGATCAGGAGTGATCAATGTGTAAGAAGGGTTAGAGATGTGGATGGGTCTTGCGAAGTGTGCCTAAATAGTGTATATGAAACATACATGTCATTATAAATGTAGGCAGAAAGGATGAAAGACGGGTAGGGACAGAGGAGGGGAAGAAGATCATGAAAGGGAGTCATTTGAGACAATAGAGTAGTTATTACGCTTTAGGTGCAATCAAAGACTGAGGTCAAATGGTAGGTAGATATTGGTATTGGTGGGTTTCCCATTATGAAGATAGCCTGTGGTTGAGGAGATCTAGAGTATCCCATGTGCGCTGGGAAGTTATAGGGTGACTTTTATTGAAGGATTGGGTTATATGTGTGCTCCTTATGTAGGTACCCCAAGTCCAACAGGTATGGTATGATACATTGTTGCTGGATTTCCAGTAGATCAATAGTACTTTGATGGCAATAGTGAGTAAAAGATCAAGAAATGTAAGGTCCAATTCAGGGAGATCAATTGGATGGTCTGAACAGTGTTGAACCAAGATCATAAGTGGGAAAGATAGTGGAATGGTGGATCTTTTTTACAACTGAGAGGAGATGTCTCGCCAATTGGAAGACAGATGTGGGCAAGAGGAGAACATATGTTCTATATCACCAGGTTATGAGTCGCATGTCCAGCATGTGTCGGAGGCCATGAGCTTTCATTTGAATAATTTAGCAGGGGTATAATAGAGGAAGTGCACAGTGAAAAATGTGGTTTGAGTTGGTGAAGGAATTAGTTTATGTTTCAGTAGGTTTGATCCAATTTTTAACCAGGTCCTCGTCACAGCTCTTTGGAGGAAAAGTGAGGAAACCATTTGTGCGGTAGTGGGTTCATAGTAGTAGTAAGTAGTTTGTAGAATGTAGAAGCAGTATGACTGCCCAAGAATATCAACTGTAATTTTCGTAGCAGGGATGAATTGAGCGGGGAACCTAGCTTGGATATTTTTGCCTTGATTTGTAAGAAGTCATAAAAGACCATATTTGAGAGGTCAAACTTGTCTTTTAGGGGAGCGAATGAGAGTGGTTCGGTGTTTACGTAAAGATCTGATATTGTTAAGATGCCTTTGGCTGACCATATTGGAGCAATGGTTAATGAGTTAGGAATTTGTATTTTTTTATTGCTCCATAGTGACGTGAGGAATGATTTGCGTATATTAATCACTAGTGCTTTGTCGAATGTCAATATGGAAGATATACTGTTTTTAAAGATGTTTCTGGATCTGCTGTAAGGGTGGCGTGTCATCATCAGGGTGGTCAGTAATGTGAAAGGATAGCAGATTGAGTACTCCACATAAAGCCATATGGATTTTTAAATTGGTTAGTTTTGAACCATCATGAACCATGGGCCACTAAGTATGCAGTTTGTTAGGTATTCCAGTTTGGGAAATTGCAACCTCCTACTTTGTGGGGTGTTTTCACCTTTTTAAGACTAATTTTGGGCTTTTTATTGTTCCAAAGAAAGTTTGAGACAACCTTCTCAATATTGAGGAAGAAATCTGGGGAAAGGTGAACAGGAAGCATACTAGATAGGATTGTAATCAGCGTTGATACCATCATCTTGATGGTTTCGAATCTACCTCACAAAGAAATATGTTTAGGTGACCAAGTAGACAGTAGGTCCTTTATTTAATTATTTAGTTTCACTGATGGAGATAGATTCAGAAACATCATTACAAAACCATATACCGAGATTCTTGATATTGGATTTTCATTGAAAGTTGGAGCAGCCAACTATCATGGGGTTGTCGTGAACATACAGGGAAAGGATCTCGGTATTGTGAGAAATAAGGGAAGTGGTCCATTCTAATTAGTATCGCAGTGATGGCAGGTGCAGGGGATTTTCTGAGTATCAAAATGTTGTCTGCATACAGAGCTGTTTTATATTGGATTTCCTTGAATGAGATGCCGGGGATGTCAGATGATTCATTCAGCATTTGTAGGAGAGGGTCAATGACGAATATGAATACTAAAGGCGATTACGGCAGGCTTGACAAATTCCATCTTGTAGTATAAAGGATTGGGATAGAGCCCCATTAACTCTAATTGTACTTGAGGGCTTTGGGTATAAGGCCATGCTGATCATGATTAACTCTTCCCCTAAGTTGTGTCTCGAGAGAACAACTTCATGGTATGGCCATGAGACTTTCTCAAGAGCCTTCTCGGCGTCTAAGGCTAAAGCCATTGCTGGGGGGAGACTGGGCTGGAGGCTTTCTCGATGACATGAGATAAGAGGCATATGTTGCTGGCCAGGTGTCCTTTGATAAGGCTGGACTGGGTAGGATGAACTATTTTGGGAATCAGGGGGGGCAAAGCAGTTTGCAAGATGTTTTACATATATCTTTACCTCGTGGTTATGAGAGATATATGCCTAAAGTTCATAGAATCAGATTGGTATGAACACAATGGTGACTTTGGAGGCGGTACCTGATGCAGAGCCGGAAGTTGAGAAGTGAGAGAGGGCCTAGTGTAATGTGTCAATGATTATAGGTGAAAAGGTTTTATATAATTTAATTGGAAAACCTTCCACTCCCGGTGCTTTACCAGGTGGAATGCTTTTAATGATTTTTTTTTGTTTGAATATGTTTTATTGCATTTCTTTCATGAGAGTACAGGAAAGCAAGATAGTACAGCGGTAGCACTGATGAAGTATGGTATTTCACATCCGTCATCAATAAATGAACATACAAATGAAGGAGATGAAACAGGATAAAGCATAGGATGTTAAATACAGCTGTACAAAGATATCTCTTCATGACAACAGTTTGCTAGGGTTACAGCTCTACCCAGTCTCATCCGGCAAACAAAACCCGTGTGATAGGGTACACATGGCAATAAATTGACAGGTGAAAAGGAATTGGGCGCATCAGGAGACTGACAAGAGTGCATCTAGCAGGACAGGTGCAGTGCGACCCGGCAATAGGTAACATCCCAGTCATAAGGTGCGTTATAGTGAGGGGGGCGGACGGTTAGGGTACTGCTGCATGGAAGAACATGTGCAGCATTTGTCATCGCCCCTCGCTCTCAGGGTGTGTCTCTTATGTTATGTCCATGAGTGTTGCGCTCATCCCAGGGGGATTTCTACAACTGTACGCTCAATGTCGTCTTACAGTCACCCAGTAAAGCTCAAGAAAGAAGACCTGCAAACAATCAATACCCAATTATCTTTTGCTCATAACAATAAACAGCAAGTAAGAACTTGTGAAAATAGGGACTGAAAACTAACACGAATGAAAAGAAAATTAAATTAAATTAAAAAAGCATTTAATAAAACAATTGGGACGGGGATACGGGCAGGCGTAAGTGTATGCGCTGTCGTGCCTGTAGTGAGTGTCATCCAAGGTTACGCGCAGCAGCCGCAGCTGTGGTGGCGGGGGGGAATCTTCAAAGAGGGTCCCAATCCAGAGGGGGCGGGTGAGAGGAGCAGGTAGGCAGATCAGGGGAGGGGGAGGGTCAGGCAGTGTTCAGAGGGAGGAGCTTCTAAGTAATCCCACCTTGTAGGCACACTTGGTGAAAAACAGCCAGGGTGTCGTCCCAGGTTTGAGGTTTGAGCTATTGGATACATGCGGAGCCCTGCTGTTTCTTCCCTACGCAGGGCTACACTTTCTGCCTGTGCCAAATTATCAAATGAAGTGCGCCAGTGTGTGGCCTGGGGAGGTTTGCCATTTTTCCAGCGCTTGGTAATAAGCCTCTTTGCCGTTATTAAACCAAGGTCCCAGAATCTAGCCTGGGCTTTCGACTGTTTTGTCCGCTTATACAAGCCCAACAGACAAGCCTCCCAAGTATGTGGTAAGCTTCCTCCTGTGGCTGCCGCCAGAGAGGTCGATACTGCTGACCAGTAGTCATGTAGGAGTGGACATGACCAGAGCATGTGTAGAAAGTCTGCATCTACTAACCTACACCTGGGGCACGCCGTCGTGTCAAGGTCAAAGTAGCGGTTTATATTATCCGGGGATAAATACGCGCGGTGTATAATGTAGTATTGGATAATTTTGAAGCGGGAGTTGCGCGGGATATTCAACGCTCCAACCAACACCCTTGCCCATTCTTTATCGGTCCAGTCTCGTCTCCTATCTCCAGTCCATTTGTCTCGCAGGCGCTGTGGGGAGAACTGAGTATGTGTATGCAAGGCTTGCGCTAGCCAATGGACAATGTGGGAACCATTCCCCATCACATGCAAATACTGTATCAACAAGTGAGTTGGTGGTTCTTCCGCGAGGTCACCCCAGGCCTGCGAGAGTAGGTGTATGATTGTTGCGTGTGTTAGGAATTGACCGACGGGTAGCCCCGTGTTGGCCGCTAGAGTCTCGAATGCTAGTAAAGCACCTTCTGCGAATAAATCCCCCAGTCCCTCCAGATCAGCTTGTGACCAACTACTCAGTACTGCTTCCGTGATAGCACCGCCTTCCCAGGGCATCCCCAGCAATGGCAAGTTCGGAGCTTATGGTTTAACGGAGCTTGTGAGTTTCAGACTCCTCATGTAGCACTTTCGCGCTATCGCTAGGTGTATTTGCTCCGGGCATCTGGTTTTAGCTAAAGGGTGGAACAGCGCATGGACTTGCGCCGTCATCATAATCGCGTCCTCCGTGGCAGTGTCTCCCAGGTTTTTCCCACTCAGCCAGTAGGTCACCCACTGCAGCTGGGACACCAGGTAATAGAGTTCCTGGTTGGGTACCGCCAATCCTCCATTTTCCGCCGAGGCATACAGTGTCTTTAGCGCAAACCTGGGCCGCCCTGTGTTCCATATCAGTCGTCTAGTCAGAGTTTCTAATTCTTGGAACATTCGGGCCGGGACATAAACAGGAAGGTTGGCATAGAAGTATAGCAGTTTAGGCAACGCTATCATTTTCGTCAGCGTGATTCGGCTTGGGACATTGAGCGGGAGGGAGCTCCAGAAAGTTACCTGAGCTGTGAGCGATGTAACCGCCCGTACTAGATTACCGTCCAGTAGGTCAGTGGGATTTCGGTATATGTGCCTTCCCAGGTAGCGGAAGGTGGTCGGATACCAAACAAGCCGTTCGCCCGGTACCACTATGTCACATTCTGGCGTGACGGCAGAAAAGGAATATACATCTGATTTTGCCCAATTGACTTTAAGTTCCGACATCTCCCCGAATGCGCGAAATATGTCGGTAAGCACTCGTGGGAAACAAGTCAGGTCTCTAATGTAGAGGAGCAGGTCGTCTGCATACAGTAACACTGCATTCAGCCCGTCGGCCAACGGGATGCCCCAGTCCGCCCCAGAAGCTCGGAGCTGTGTCGCTAAGGGTTGCATCATGAGTGCGAGGATTAAGGGTGAGAGGGAGCATCCTTGTCTAGTACCCCTGCGCACTTGAATTGAGCCCGAGAGCAGTTTACCTGTGCGGACGCGCACTGCAGGCTCCTGGTACAGGAGTTCCACCATCTGGAGAAAAGCATCTCCCAAGTCAAACTTCTCTAGCACCAACCTCAGGTAGGGCCACTCTACAGAATCGAACGCCTTCTCAAGGTCAAGGATCAGGCACCCCGAAGAATGCCATCGGGCCGTAGCTAGACTTTGGACTCTGAATAGGCGTCTGATGTTATACGACGTGCTGCGAGTTGGCACAAAACCGTTCTGGTCAGTGTGCACTAAGGCAGGCACCAGGGGAGCCAGTCGTTGGCCAACGTGGACGCCAGGATCTTATAGTCGGTGTTGAGGAGGGCCAGCGGTCTATACGAGATCTGACTGAGCTCGTCTCTGCCCGATTTCAGGAGAGACACTAAGTTCTCCTCATTCAGGGAAGGCGGAGGGGCAGAGTCTGCAATTGCCGCCCTATACATGCGCAGCATTCGGGAATAAGGATAACGGAGTAAGCTTTGTAGAACTCCGCGGGTAATCCGTCAGGTCCCGGGGACTTGCCGTTGGAGAGGTTAAAGATAGCTGTCCGTAGTTCTTCCGATGTGAGCGGTGCTCCCAAGTCTCCACGTTGCTCATTAGTGGCTACTGGCAGGGGCAAGGTCAATAAGTATGCCTAGATGCTGTCAGTTGAGAGTCGCAGATGTGGGCGATAGAGTCCCTCATAATGTGACGTGAAGGCCTCATGAATAGCCCTCTGTGTGTAAACAATGGTGTCTGGAGCAGTGTGAATAGACATTACCGGCGTGGTCTGAGCGTCGCGCCTGATCAGCCATGATAGCAATTTACCAGGCTTGTCACCTAGGTGATGCGTTTGCGCCGAGTGGGCAGCATAATTTAGATTCTTCAACCTGTCCAGCAGTTGCGTATGCTGTTCTCTGGCTGCCAGCAAAGCTCTGTCATCTCCCCCCGCCGCCTCTCGTTCCCCGTTCAGCAGGTCCGATTCAACCTGTGTCAGTTCCGTCTCTATCTGTTTCCGTATTCCCGCCTGCATGCCCAGACAGTGGCCCCGTGTAACTACTTTAAACGCATCCCATTCTAATTGCGGGGTGGAGGCTGTATCATTGTTTTCTTCAAATACTGCAGTAGGCAGGTTGATAGTGCCTCCCTATACGGGGCGTCCAGTAAGACGTCTGGTTGGAGTCACCAGGTTGGTAACGGTGGGTGGGGGCGCTCCCAAGCAAAGTCGAGGGTCTGAGGATTGTGGTCAGAGTGAGTGCAGCCGAGGTAACTGGCGTCTGTGACATAGGGTAGTAGGTCGCTCGTCATCATGTACCTATCTAGTCGGACGTGAAGTATATGGGCACCCGAATAATATGAATATACCTTTTTGTGGGGGTTACGGCTGCGCCAGGCATCATGTAAGTCCCACTGCACCGCCCAGTCTGTGAGTGCCCTCGTTGCCCCTGCTACTGGTGCACTGGCTAGGGGAGGAAATGATCGGTCTAAGGCAACATCTAAGACAGCGTTGTAGTCGCCCCCAAGCAGAAGCGGTACTCCATGCCATGGAGCCAGCACCGTGGACAGCTATGTGAAAAAATGGCCCTGGTCAGTGTTAGGAGCATAGATGGAAGTGAGGACTCTGAACTGTTCATCCAATTTACCATGGAGCATCACATATCTACCCTCTGTGTCTACCTTGCAGTGGGAGAGTGCGAAGGGGACCCCAGGTCTTATCCAGATCAACACCCCCGTGCAAATGCCGAAAATCCTGTAGCATGCAATTGTCCCCGCCACCTGCGGTGTAACGTGAGCGCCTCTGGGCCGGTCAAATGAGTCTCTTGCAATAGCGCAATTTGGACATGGTGTCGTTTGAGATATGAGTAAATCTGGTAACGGAGCGAAGGCGTATGCATACCTCGCACATTCCAGGTACAAAATTTAACCGTAGCCATCACATATCTGTTTTCCCATCTCTCCCCTAAGCCATCTTCCCCCAGCAACCGGCAAACCCGCACAACATGGCAAACACCCACACACTACAGGTAAGTATTGTCGCACATGCCCGTATGTCCCAAAGAAAATGTAAGGGAGAAAGAAAGAGTCAACCCACCATGTAAACAAGGGAAACAAAAACACAATGCCAAAAGGTCGACAGCGAAACATGTTGTCGTCCAAACGCTCCTTTAAGCTAAACGGTCCTTGAGTTCAAGGGGGATTTGCTAAGCGCCTGGCTCTGTCTTTACACAAGTATCTTGTGTGCAGGTTGAGGGTGCCTCCCCCCACAGGCAGTTCTCGGCGGTCGGCCCAGTTCCAGCGGTGGCTCCCAGTGTATGGGGTCCCGGAGCTCCCGGGTCCAGGGTTCAACCACCCTACAGTGTGTTAGGTTGAGTCCCAGTACAGCACTCACCTCCAGGGGTCCGTTCACCCCTACAACGTTGCCCAATGGCTCTCCAGAGGTATGCACACTCATGTCGCACCTGGATGGAGGGAGCCAGATTTGCAGCAGCACTGTCCCTGGATCCGGCCGTCCCTCCATAGGCAGAGCAGCATCGGCAGTACCTCAATGGTGATATAGCAAAACAAAAGTCTAGCTGGTAACAAGAGTTCCCAAGGTCAGATGAAAAGGGGCCAAATGGTCAGTGGACAAAGTCAGCAGTTTGCGGGGTAACATCCGGTAGGTCCGCCGAGATTTGTGAGTCCGGTATTCCATAAATGTGTTCATCGTCGCTTGTGAATGCGCGAGGGCTGGCCTCCACGTCTTGATCCGCCTCCAATGATCCGCTGATCACCGCCGCCATTCGAAGAGCCTCCTGCTGTCCGCTTTGCACGAGTTTGGGTGTGGGACCCACCTCCGTCCCCGCGCTTGTGAATTTTGTCGGCGAGGGTCTCCGCCGGCGGCGCCGTCGGGGTCCTCGGTCGCGCCGTGTCATCGATGGCATCTCACCAGGATCTGTGTCAATGCCGAGTCAAGCCATGCCTCAACTACCTCGGGGTATTGAAGAAATGAGTCTTGTCTTGGGCCACCACACGCAGGCGTGCAGGAAAGAGAAGGGAGTATTTCAGAGCTAGGCGGAGGAGGCGTTGTTTCACTGCCAAGAAAGGAATGTCTGACATAATATCGACAGACAGAATATCGACATGCAAAAATATCTGAGCAAAAATATTGACAGCAAAAATATCGGAATCCTATCTTCATTAAGGTAAGTACAAAAATATCAAAAAAATAATATCAAAGTACAAAAATATCGGAATCAAAAATATCGTTTTTTTAAATGTATTAATAATAATGTAAAAATAATAATTAAATACATATAATTTTACAAGTATTAAATAAAAATATTAAAACAAAATTAAAACTAATACATATACATTTAAAATAAATAAAATACTTAAACATTTAAAGTAATTTTAATTTTTTTCATCTAATTTATTTAATGTAATGTAATATTTTTTTGTTTTTACCCTGTACGCCTGTACCCCAAAAACCCAAAACTGACCCTGAACCCTAAAAATATCCCTGTACCCCAAAAACCCAAAACTGACCCTAAACCCTAAAAATACCCCTTTACCCAAAAACTGAAAACTGACCCTGAACCCTAAAAATACCCCTTTACCCAAAAACTGAAAACTGACCCTAAACCCTAAAAATACCCCTTAACCCAAAAACTGAAAACTGACCCTGAACCCTAAAAATACCCCTTTACCCATGAACTGAAAACTGACCCTGAACCCTAAAAATACCCCTGTACCCATGAACTGAAAACTGACCCTGAACCCTAAAAATACCCCTGTACCCAAAATTAATTAATATTATTTAATTACCAATTAATTATTAATTAACAATAACAATAAAGTAAATATATCAGCACATTTGCTGTAATTAATTTAATTTAATAATTAATATTATTTTGCCCAATTAATTAATTAAGAATAACAATAAATTATATATAAAAAATTACTATAATTAATGTAATACAATAATTATTAATAATTAATTACCAACTAATTAATAATTATAAATATGTAAAAATTATAATAATTAATTAACTAATTAATAGAAATTAATTACCAAATAATTATTAATTAAAATATGTACAAACATATATCAATTAATTAATTATTATTAAATTACTTCCCACCCTATTCCCCTATAAACCCATAACCCGCTACAGAACATATTTATCAATTAATCAATTAATTAAAAATAATAAAAAATTAATTCTCAATTAATTAATTAATAATTCCTACTAATAATAATTAATTTAACATAATTAAATTACTTCCCACCCTATTCCCCTATAAACCCACAACCCGCTACAGTAGTAAAAGACAATATTTAATTAAATTACATTAAAAATAAATAATAAAACATAATAAATACAATATAATATACACTAAATGTATTTAAAAATTGATATTAGTAACATCAAAGTTATTAATTTCGATATTGTTAACATCGATATTTACAACTTCGATATTACTGATATCATACCAATATCGATATTTAGACTGTCGATATTACTTACCTTCGATATTTTTGTATATCGATATTTAAACTTCGATATTTTGGTATATCGATATTTAAAAATCGATATTTTGTCTGTGTACCCAAGAAAGAATGGCGTTGGCGTTGGACTTGAACTATATAATCAGATAAGAACATGATCTTAGTGTTCTCGACGCTGATGTCCGACAGTTTCCTAGTCTCCCTCAAAATGGCATCGCGATCCCGATAGTTAAGGATGTGAATAAGCATGGACCTGGAATTGGATCCCGCGGGAGGAGGTCGCGTTGGCACCCGGTGGGCCCGTTCCACCACAAAATGTTGAGAGAGGGCACCCTCGGGCAATAAGTCCATGAGCCAGCGCTCCATGCGCCCCGCCGCCTCTCTACCTTCCCATCATTCCGGCAGTCCTATAATGCAGATGTTGTTTCTCCTCGCCCTCCCTTCTGTGTCCTCCACGCGGTCCTCCAGGAATTCCACTCTGTTGAGGAGGTCTTGAACATGCCTGTCCATTTGTTTGATCTTGGGCGTGGCATCAGACATGGCGGTCTCCAAGGCAGTCGTCCGTTCCGATAGTTTCTTATGATCAGCCCGGAGGTGCGTTAAATCAATGGCTACACTATCAATTTTCGTCTCCAGAGACGTACGAGTCAGCTGCAGTGACTCCTCCAGGCGTTCCATCGCCGCTAGCATCGTATCCAATTTGGAGGCAGTTGGGTCAGGCTCGGAGGGGGAGAGAGGGACAACGTACACTCTCCCCGCCTGGGGTCGGCGCTAGTTGGTGTGTGCAGATGGCAGGCGGTGCGCCGCCGTGGGGGCCAAGGCGGGGGTCACAGGCCGGCTACATCAGTCCCTTCAAGGCGGCCTCCCATGTGGTAGGTGTTGAGCACCACAGCATGCACGGCAGAGTGGATGTCAACTGAGTATTGTGACACTTTGCCCCGCAGCGCTACCACCAGTCACACCGGAAGAGAAGTGTCCCACCAAGTGAGGGGCGGTGAGGATCAGAGTCCCAGCAGGGCAGGCGGCGGTGTCTCCTCATCCACTCCAGATATCACTTATGGGGGACAATCAGCAGCTGTATGGGACTCCTTCGACGCACCCACCGAGGGTACTTTCCAGACGCGGCAGAGTCTGATGTCTTCTGAGCAGCAGGGGGGTGGTGTCTCCATGGGGTCTCCGCAAATTCCCGCGATGACACCCAAACCAAGGGTCCACAAGCAAGTGCGTCCGCAGCGGGGCCTTCCGGGGGGGTGTATGGTGTCAGGTCCCGAGGAGTGCAACAGGCGAGCAATGGTGGCAGCAGACGGTACGGCCTACCACGTTGTAGTCCAAGCAGGCCGCTGGCTGCACAGCTCACCCCCAGGGCATCTGAGCCAGGAAGGGCCTCCTCTAAGTGTGTCAGGGCCAGAAGGGGTAAAAATCCGTGGCTGCACAGCAAAGCCACCAGGTCCTGTACCGCAAGTATCTCAGCTCCAAGCCCCACAGACGCAGCACTGTCTCAGCCACGGTCCGGCCACTACGCCAGCTGGGGGGGGGCAGCCACTTCCAATACGTCCCCCGGGCTGTAGGGGCCCAGCGCTCATCCTACCATGGCCGCAATTGTAGTCAGGGCGACCCCACGGACCCGGAGGCCTCGACGCTCCACGACTCCGCTCCCAGCAGTTAGGCATTGTGGGCGCAGCTCAATCCCGGTCTCGTGTTAGCAGACGCGCCAGCCGGGGAGCCTGCAGGGGGGGCGCCTGGTCTCAGTCCGCTCTGGGGCACTTGCAGGGCCACGATCAGCCCAAATTCAGGAGGAGGGCCCGGGATCGTCTGCAGGAGCTCCGCTGTAGATGTGGGCCAACAACGGAGAAATGAGACGGAGAAACGGCCTGCGGTCGGGGAGCTTAGCACAGAGCTCTACCCGGGCATGTCCGCCGCCATTGCGCGCTTAGCCACGCCCCCGTGGAATGTTTTTAATGATTCGGTTAATCTCTTCTTTGGTAATTGGTTTGGCTAGTGTCCTTTGTTCACTGTTAAAGATTTGTTTAACAGGTAAATTGTGTTGGGATTCGAAACAGGCATTTTGGTGAGTATTGATGGAGGGTGTGTGTAGTTTTGTGTAAAAATGCTTGAGCGCTTTAAGTATTGCTTCTGTTGATGTTTGCATCTTACCTTGTTATCATTGATCATCTGTATATGTTTAGAGTTGCAAATGAACTTTAGATAGATCGCCAAGAATTTTCCAGCTTTATTCAAGTAGAATAATGTTTTGCCCTTTTGGGCAAGTACCCATAAGTGTGCACGTTTACAGATTATAGAGTTGAATTCATTTAAGATGTTTTACTATAGTCATGGAGCAGGATCAATAGTTTTCCTATAACTCAGTTCTTCATCTTTTATTTTGGATATTATTTGATCTAGGGAGGGCTTAATTAGTTTGTTTTTCCAGGACATTCTGCTTTTAATTTGGCCTATACAGTAACATTTCAGGGAGTCCCAGAGAAATATTGGGGAGATGTAGAAACTTTCTTTATCGGAATGAATTGGGATAGCTATTTATGGAGCTCCTTGACCATGTCGGAGTCCTGCAGGATTTCTAAGGTCATAGGGCAGGCCTTCGCTTTCGGAGGGATTGGAGGGAGTTGGAGAGTTATTGAGATGGCTGCATGATCTAAAATTTTGATGGGTTATATGGAGGTTGAATAGGTGTGTTAAAGAAGAGAAGAGTCGAATGAGAGTTAGTCGATTCTGGAGAAGGTCTTGTGTGGAGCAGAGCAAAATGTAAAATCACTGCCAGTGCGGATGTGGATTCTCCAAAACATCTGTTAGTTTATGGGTTGAAAAAAGGGCAGGCAGTGCTTTGTGGGATCTGGAGATTCTGTATCTAAAGGCAGATTGTCTGTCAAAAAGACTGTCCATTAGGAGGTTAAAGTCACAACCAAGAACAATCCTTGCATTCAGCGGAAAAAAGTGTGAGTTTAGCAGAGAGGCTGTCCCAAAATTTGGGGTCGTCTATGGTGGAGGTGTACATGTTCACTGCATATGATTCTGTAGTGGTATTCTGTAGGCATCTTTTTAGCCATGTGCCATCATTATCTGGTTCTGATGAGATATTTGAGTGGGCATAATTCCTGGAAATCAGTGCAATAACCACATTTATTTTGGAGATTGCAGGAAAGCAGGCAATGTCTAACGCCCACTCCATACACAGGGAAAGAGATATCCAATTTTGGTTTCTTGTAGAAAGACCAGGTCACTCTTAAGAGAGTGACAGTAGTCAGTACATTTTCTACATTTTATGGGGTGGTTGAGTCCTTTGGCATTAAGAGAAACCACTTTAAGCATAATGGTGTTTTGGTCAGCCATTGGTATACTGCAGATCCATAGTGAACATGGTATTATGAGTGGCCAATAATTTTGGTACAGCCAGGGGGGTTTGTGGCGATCCTATGGCTCAGGGTAGGGACAAAACAAACAATCTGAAGTAGTGTGTAGAAAAGAGTGAGGGGGCATGGGGGAACCAATTGTTCTCCAACAGGAAGAGAGAGTATCAAAAAGACAAGGTGTAGCATCTATGGCAGTGGGTATCACTTACAAGAGGCAACTAGTAGAACAATAAGGAGGGCATGGGCCCACTGCAACAATGACTGGTTGGCAGGAAATAAACAAGGCCATGTTGGGCGACAAATGCATACATAGAGCATTTAAAAACTTAGTACATTAAACATGTCTAGACAAATTACTACAGCAACTGTAAGCAGGTATTTGTAATGTAATCACTGGTCTGGTTATACTATAGCCAGAGCAAGAGGCTCCAAACTATAGAGGTACAGAGGTACCCTAGTAGTCAGTCTGTGACCAGGTATATTGTTGGTTGACCTGTCATCATGCTGGAGGTAAAGTATTACTGACTTGTTAAAAGTCACGAGAGACATTATATAGACACATTATAAAGAACTATAAAGCATTAATATACAGGCATTTTATGAGGAACCATAAAAGCATTGTGAAACATTTTAAGACACCATAGAGTATCTCATATAACACACCAAATCACATTGTAGAGTGTAGAAAGCAATTGTAGGATGCCTTGTAGAATACATTATTGAAATGCAAAATCTGAGGGCGCTAAACCTAAGGGTCAAAACATTGTATAGACGTTGTATAGGCACATTATAAGGAAACGTTATGTTGGCACATTAAAAGGAAGTATAAAGGATTATTGTATGTACACCTTAAACCATTCCGAAACATTATAGGACACATTCTGAAATATATAGAACACCATAGATTATCCCATATAACACACTACATCACATTGTACAGCGCAAGACTTAAGGGTCAAAACAATATATGAGCATCTAGGTATCAGGGTGGTAATGCATCGTATAACAGTTTCAACTGTGACATCCAAGGGAGTCTTTCATAATTTGTTTCCACCGTGTTGTCTAGGAAAATGCTTAAGTCACTGGGGTGCAAGAATACATGACCCTTGCCATGAGAGTTGATTTTGAATTTGGATGGACCTATAAAAGAATGTTGGATTGCTCTGTCGATCAGTGGTTTCTTAAGAGCTATAAAGCCTTTCCTTCTGAAAACCGTGTCTCTGGCGTAAGCTTGGGAGATGATGATCCTTTCACCCTGCCAGGAGATTGATTTGTTTTTTTTCCTAATGTGATAAGTGATAGTATAAGTTCTGCAAGTTGGTAACACAAGGATCGAAAAACTAGTGCCCGGGGGTAGACATTTTTCTGGCTTTACAGGAGGACACCCTGTGGGCACGCTTGAATTCGAAATCCTTGTTAAATGTGACTCCCAAGATCGTCAGAATCCATGTTTCAAAAAAAAAAAGGCCACACTGTTCTAACATTAGATTTCGCCTGCGCCGAAAAGCTGCGCAGTGCGCAGCTTTCGACGAGGCTAAACCTAAAAACGTAGAAGGGCGTTTGTCTTCTGTTCCTTCTAGTAGTTCACAAAATCTGAGGTTTCCCATCCTATTGCAGACTTCCAATTTGGTGATTTTGCGTTTGAGAGTTGAGAGAACATTGTCATTCTTGAGTAGGTATTTGAATTGCTCGCATTAAGGAATCCCTTTTCATTGATTCCTATGGGCCTAGAGGCCCATAGGAATGAATGTGAAGGCATTCTCATTTTGCGATTCGCAATTATGGAATCGCAAAATGAGAATGCAATTTCAAGGGTGCAGAAGGATTCCAAAGGACCCCTCCCTGCACCCCTGAAATGTACCTTTAAGTACTTTTTACACACACACATGCCCCAAGGGCATGTGTGTGTGTAAAATGAAACTTTCAAAAATGCACTTTTGTGCATTTTTGAGTTATCGCAAATTACCATGAAGTTTAACTTCATGTTAATTTACAACTTCCTATTTGCGATTTAGCAATTTAAAAAAAATCATGCATTGCATTTTAGAAATCGCAAAATTGCGATTCCTTAAATGCAATCGCAATTTAAGAAATCGCAAATAAATTGCGATTTCTTAAATTGCGAAAAAAGCAAAAAAGCTTAATGCATCCCAAATCAATGAATTGCATTCGCAAACGGCCGAATTTTGCGATTCGCACCATTTGCAAATGCAATTCAGTTTCATGCATGTGGGCATTAGTTCCTTGAGGTCCCTTCTGATTGCAGCTACTTCTGCTTGCAACATGTTGGTGTTGATTGTTATGCTTTGAGCAATGTCGTGGACGTCATTCAGTTTTTTAAGAATCACTTCCAGAATTGACTGGCTGTCATTTTGTCTTTAGTAGGTGATTCAGTGTTCAAGTCTTCATGTTTAGACATTTTCAGATTACTTTTGCTTTTCTTATCTCTGAAGGTCTTATGATCATTCTGGTCTGTCATGTTTGCAGCGTGCCAACATGACTTTCGAGAGAGCAAGTAAGGGAAGTATTGAGTCAGTGATAGTGTCATATGAGTACTGTGATGGGCACTAGTGTCCAGTTAACCAGAAATGTGATAGTGAGAGGCAAGGGATGTAGGCTTTCCAGGCTGACAGGAGGGTGTGCCAGTCCAGTTGATTAGACAAAATAAATCGCTGTACTAGGCCGTCAGGCACTGGGTTTGTGTAAGGATTAGTTATGACAGCACAACACACACACACACACATATATATATATATATCCTCCTAGCACATACTAGATAAATTCACTGTTGGGGTGGCTTATGAGATCAGATCACATCAGATGACAAAAACCATCACATATCCATTCAACACATATTCATCAAAATACTATGAGTGCATTATGCTAAAAGCACTCTAAACAGTGGGTTCTCTCATTGGTGAGAACGTTATACCCGTGTGAGCCTTGATCTACATCAGCTTGGGCCCAATAGGTGCAGGCAGGAGTTTGAGCCTCAGGAGCTTATCAGCCCCAGTACAATTACAGGTCTCAACACGGAGGAGTCTACAAATTTACAAGGAATTCACTGGTTTACAAGCTCATGTGCTGCTCTTGACGTCTGGCGTGCTGTTTACTCACTGTTCTCGTGTGTGCATCATACTGAGCACATTTGTGGGCCAGCAGGTGCAGACTGAGTATTGAGTATGAGGTCTAAGGGACGTGAGGGCGCATATAGGGCCAACAGGGACTTTGTGGGGAGAGAATGTCAGAGTGTGCAGTAAAACACCAGCAGCATAGGTCAGCAGATTAAAGTCTCACAGCGGTGGAAGCGCCAGTCAAATTGAGTCAATTGTGGGCCAGCGGGTGCGGCCTGAGCACTGGGTCTGTGGCCTAGGGGCCGCTCAGGTCGCCCGTTGGCCTAACAGGGGCTGTGTGGAGAAAGCAGGTCAGAGCGCACTGCGCATTTGAAGATCATTGATTTAAGGTCTCACTGCGGTGGAAACCCTTGTGGTGGGCACAGTATGATACCAGTGGGGTTTCGCCAATAGGCTGATGGAGCCACTGTAGCCACTGCAGTAATCTTGGGTGAGTGAGCTTATATACTTTAACTTGTTCTCCAACTGAAGGGACGGGCGACACCATCTTGTGTCCATGATGGTCTCGGTGAGGTTGCTGATGGGTCATTTCCCTGGGACCTCAGAGGGTCCTAGGAAAGTGCACCATCATTTCGAGGCACAGTCCCTCGCGGGAGAGCAGTGGAGAGGAGCCCTTCGCCGGGAAATAAGGTCTGGAGATCCGGTGGGCTTGGCAGAGCTTAGCAGGGAGCCCCCATCTTGCGTGGACGCTAGCCACGATATGTCAAATCCTAATATCAAATGAAAGAAGGTGCAAATTAAGGCGAAGGAGACTATTGCAGGATAGTCCCTTATATACAATATATCTTTCACAAAATTATACATTAGACGTGGTTTACCATATGACACTTTTCTTCGCATTAGTGTGTACTGTAGGTTACAGCTAGAGTAAAAATCGCATGCTGGCTTGTCCTTGCACCATAGACCACTTCCTTGCCATCACATTAAACAAGCTTTTTTGCACATGGGTACCCATTAACATCAACAGGAGGATCTTGGTAATTCCAACACTGCACAAACCTTTAACATTTCCATAACACAGCGTTTCAGATTAACATTTACAATAACCACACCTTTCCATTATTCAAAATTTCAGCCCAAGAAACTGATCCTAAGATGTATTTTTCGACAAATCGCGCCTCGATAAATCAATGTACATTCAGCAGAATACATTAAGCAAAACTCCTCACCACTCCTGCTTTTCTATTTCACTTTCTGGATGTGTAATGACATTTCACGATTGCTTCTGAATACCGAGGCTTCTAAGACTCATCTTTCTATGAGACATTTTTTTTTCAATTATATTTGACAAGCCATGCAAAAATGCCAAATTATTATTTGATATAATGAATGAACAACTGAAACACAGACACAATTGTCCTCGTCATGGTGAATTAATATTAGTTTATTACGGGGGAACATTTTGCATTTTTACCCAGAATTGTTTTTCTTGTTGTGTAATAATAGTATTGCCTGCATCTTATGTTACTATGTTATTATCGGTATGTAAGCCACAATCAAAATACATGCATTAATACTTGAATACATAATTACTCTGATCTAAAATTCGTGAACAAATTTAGCAATGAGTGGTATTTGCAAAATGGACACCTGTCTGCCAAAAGTGCCCTAATCTATATCCTTTGACAGCACTTTGACTCGACTCACGTCATGGTGGCCAGAGGAGTTTAATTGGGTGACCACGGAAGAGTCCAGCATGAAGCAATGACTGTGGCAGAGTCCCGACTACTGAGAGACTTACACCTTAATCTGCCCACTGGGTTGCTTGTTAGTAAATGCTTGGGTTGTAAGATGTTGATTGGTCGATGTTTCATTGTTACAGCAAGCCTGGGCCTTTAGTTTATATCACTTGATTAGTAGGAGAATGGCGTGGTCATAGAGAAAAGAACACTGTTTCAGAACTTCACAAGTTGAGAGGGTAATTTCCTGAATGTTTGGTCTATGTCAGGGGAAGCTGTCTCCATCCAAACATCCCCTCATAGGCTACTGCAAGATGGTCTCATAGGGGAGAAGAGGATGTCCATCCAGGATGTAGTCTTAAGTGGAAAGAGAATGTTTATTAGATGTTCTCATGCTGACTGAGGCTGTGCAAGACTGTGAGAGAGGTGGGCTAGAGTGTTAATCTTTGGAGGACTAAATGAAGACCCCCGCAATGTGAAAGTCAAATTATTCCGTTTGACCATGAAGGAATGTTCACTCCCACAAACATGTATTGTGAGGCCCAAGGAGGAACTGCCAATCGATCACAAATTGATAACTAGAAATTTCCCAGGAGTCTGGAAGGGTTAGGGCCGGTTTGCTTTATGTGGGGGCTGTTTTTGCTACTAGGGACCAGACTTGCGGTGGGACTACAATATCTGCCCCCAGTAACAAAAGTAGCAGTGCTTCACACCTGCAACTCGCCCCAAAACCCCAGGTGGGGGGCTGGTCCATCAAAATTGGCAGAGCTGCTTTGGGTTCTCAGTCTGACCCTGTACACATATTATATTTTGGAAAATAAACACACAGTACAAATCGATTCCTAATTAATTTTAAGTGCTTTCTTGGTTTTTTCTGAATTCATTTTAAGTATTTTTCTTTTTTTTTTTTACAAATGTTTAGTTCTTAGCATGCACCGTCTCAAAGAGTTGTCTTATGTTCAATCTGTGGGCTTCATAATTATTTGGCTGATTACGATGGTGGTGAACCCGCCACCGGCAGGCTGCCAGTGGCGGGCTCATCGTCATCGCAAGGCCAATTACCGCCCGCCAGATTAGGATGGCGAGCAGTGTGCCTGGCGGGCGGAAAGCTCGTCCGCCCCGGGTCCTACAGAGGCAATCGTTATGATTGCCTGTCGGACCTCGCCACATCCACAGAATGGTGGGGGTGCCTAGCAGGCACTGTCCGCCAGATCATGCTGGATCCCCGCCAGCCTTTCCATGGCGGTTCCACCACCATGGAAAGGCTGGCGGGGATTTACTTTGGAGGCCCGTTGCAGGTCCCTCTTTTGCAAGGGCAGTTGGTGTGTGCCCTTGGGGGGCATTTATGGTGCCCCCCTACATTTCCCTGCACTATGTGGCAGGCACCACATGCTGCAGGGAAATGTAAACAGTCCGTCTATTCGTGGTTTTTTCGTGTATTTCCCTGAGCCGATCAGAGTCCAGCTGTCAAGAAAATTTAGTTCAGTTGATATACCAGACTGGTTCTGTAGGATAAAATGACTGCTGTAAACACAGAGGGGCATATTTATGAAAGGTTTGTGTCACGTTGGCACCACGTGGTACATGTACGATGCAAGCCTCTAAGCCACATCTATGAAGCCGTTCAAAGTCTCTTTGCATGGCTTTGAATGGTTTCAAAAATCTGGAGTAAGGCCATGCAGCGCAAATCGCTGCTTTGCCTTAATCTGCGCAAGAGAGGCATTACATGGGCAATGAGGTGGATGTTTCCATGCAACTCCCATGGTTATTGACACACTGCCATATTTACAAGGACTTGTAAACCTGGGAATGCACCAAAATCTTACACCTCCTCCGGTGAGGCGTATCAAGAAGTATCTTTATTTCTCCTAATTTTTCATCTTTCTTCGCATCATGCATTCTGCAGCACACATAGAAGGTTCCCTTCCCGCACAAAAACTATCCTGCATGCAGCAGAGACACCCTTGCACCACAGTGCAGGCATTCTTGCATTGGTGTTAAGCTGCCAAAACGGTGCAAGGGGAAAGGACATGCAGGCGCCATATTGTACAAATACAGCACATTTCTGCCCTTTCCCAGTGAGGCAGGGCAGCAGAGATGATTTGCTGTACTTCCCTGATTCACTATTTTCATAAATATGTCCCAGAGTGGTTAAGTGAAAATGAATGCCAGCCAGGGGTGTAGCTTGGTCAGTAAGATTCGGGAGGGGGGGCTGTGAGCTTCAGATTGTCCAAAAACCAAGCTGGTGTATCTTGTTATTATACATTATCTGAAAAGCAGGACATAAGAAGCCTTAATAGGCAGTGGAAAGGGAGAACAGTGTGGATTGCTAGTGGTACTTAAGACAAAATATTTTGTAAAATAGCCACCATTTTTTAACCCCTTCGATGCTGATGACGGAGCGGTTCCGTCATCAGCATCGGTTGGGCTGTGCTGATGACGGAACCGCTCCGTCATCAGTACAGCCCTGGGGGGGAGCGCTGGCGCTCCCCCCCTTGTGCAGGGATCTTCGTTGTTTTAGCAGGGGTGGCAGCGGAAGACCTTCCGCTGCCACCCCCTGGCCCCCCCACGCTTCCTGGTGACGTCAGCGCGCACAGCGCGCGCCGACGTCATCAGGAAGCGCTGGACGCGCTGGAAGCCATTTGTTTCCAGCGCGTCCAGGAGCAAGGTACGTGTTTGGTGCTCCGGTGGGGCGGGGGGGCCGTTTTTCGGTGCCTTGAGGCATCGGGGGGGAGGAAACTGTATTTCCTCTCCCCTGATGTCCCAATGCAGGTCATTCCTGGTGCACGATCGCGCACAGCGTCGCGATCGTGCACCAGGAATGCCCCACTAGACACCAGGGAGTGATTTTGGCATGATATTTTTGTGCAGGAAGCGACCCCTTGGGCAAGGGTCGCTTCCTTTTGGGGCTAAATAATTTATCAGACTTTTCTGCCCCCCCTGGGACAGATCGGCCGTTTTTTTGGCCGATCTACACCCAGGGTGGGCAGAAAAGCCCACTAGAGCCAGGGATTACTTTGTTTTTGAAATCGGAAGCGACCCCTTGGGCAAGGGTCGCTTCCTTTTGGGGGCAAATAATTTTTCAGACTTTTCTGCCCCCCCGGGGCAGATCGGCCGTTTTTTGGCCGCATCTGGACCCAGGGGGGGGCAGAAAAGCCCACTAGACACCAGGGATTGATTTTTATTTATAAAGGAAGCGACCCCTTGGGCAAGGGTCGCTTCCTCAGGGGCATACAATATTTTTCAGACTTTTCTGCCCCCCCTGGGGCAGATCGGCCGTTTTTTCGGCCGATCTGCACCCAGGGGGAGCAGAAAAGCCCACTAGTCACCAGGGATTTGTTTTTATTTGAAAAGGAAGCGACCCCTTGGGGAAGGGTCGCTTCCTAGTGGCCATAATATTTTTTTTAGACTTTTCTGCCCCCCCTGGGGGCAGATTGGCCGTTTTTTGGGCCGCATCTGGACCCAGGGGGGGGCAGAAAAGCCCACTAGACACCAGGGAATAATGTATATTTATAAAGGAAGCGGCCCCTTGGGCAAGGGTCGCTTCCTTAGGGGGATAAATAATTTTTCAGACTTTTCTGCCCCCCCTGGGGCAGATTGGCCATTTTTTGGCCGATCTGCACCGGGGGGGGGGGGCAGAAAAGCCCACTAGTCACCAGGGATTTGTTTGTATTTTGAAAAGGAAGCGACCCCTTGGGGAAGGGTCGCTTCCAGGGGGCATTATAAATATTGTAGACTGTTCTGCCCCCCCTCAACTTTACCGTTTATGGATCCAGGGGGGGGATAGAAAAGCCCACTAGACTTCAGGGTTTTTTCTTTATAGGGAGCGACCCCTTGGCCAAGGGTTGCTTCCTTGTGCCCATTTCAAAAGTATGTTCTGCTGTGTCTTTATTTGGGCTCTCTGCCCTCCAGTTGGGTTGCTTCCAGGGGGCCCACGTTTATAATGATTTATAATCTCCCCCCCTTGGGGACAGACCCCCCATTTGTGACATAGCCTGTTGTAATGTGTGTTGTTTTTGTTTCTTCTAATGTGTATTGTTTTTTTTTCTCTTTAGAGTGTTGCAGTGTGCGGTTCCGTTACTGGTGGTTCTGTTGTTCTGCTGTTTCTGTAGTTGTATGTGTTTGGTAAGAGACCTCTTTTTTGTTCAATTGTACTGTGATTGTATTTTTTTGAAAAGTGTGTAGTAAAATACGAGTATGTTTGGTTTCTGTTTGTTGTGATTGTAAAACATGTTTTGCATTTGTTTTTGATGTGTCCTTCTGTAGATGTAAGTGTTTTTTCTTCTTCTTTCTAGTGGGATATCGTTGCCCCTTTGCTGTGTCTTTGCAGAGTAGGTGCTGGTGAGTGTAGTTGTGTCTTGTAAGTGAATTGTATATATTTTCTAAATTAGTTTTTTTTTTGGAAAAGGCTTACATTTTTCATCTTACTTTGCGCAGTGTTGGGGTTGTTGTTGTTTGTGCAGACTCCTTTATTTGTAAGGATAATGGCTAGCCGCCGGATTACTGCTCAGCAAGTTGTTGGATTGCTTTTTGATTCTTCCTCTGACCATGGTCCAGAGTCTGACTCTGATTCTGAACCAGAGGTGGGAGGTGAAGATTCAGGTAGTGAGTTTTCTCTACACATGGCTTCATCTGATGATGAAGACACTCTGAGTGCTGATGAAGCTACTTTTGGTGTGGATGATGTGCCTGTGGTTGCGGAGGACATTGCTGCGCCTGTGGTTGCAGAGGACATTGTTGTGTCTGTGGTTGCGGAGGACATTCCTGTGCCAATAGTGCGGCAAGAGACATCTGGGCTGCAGCCTGGGGTTGCTAGTATTCCTGTTGGTGCAGTAAGACGAGAGGCAGCTGGGCGGCAGCCTGCGGCTGCAAGACTTGATGTTGAAAGTTCTGACCTCTGGGTTGCACCAGGCATGGTGCAGCCGGCATTGCCTGAATTTACTGGTGTTCCAGGGTGTAGGGTGAACACAGAAAACTTTTTGCCTATTGATATTTTCAAGTTGTTTATGGATGATGTGTTTGTGGCAGAGATTGTAGAGCAGACTAATTTGTATGCTGAAAATTTTTTGAGGGTGAACAGTGCCAGCCTTAAGCCCCACGCTAGAGCTACCCGGTGGACTCCCACAAATTTGGAGGAGATGAAAAAGTTTTTGGGTTTAACTTTTTTGATGGGCTTGCTTAGGAAACCATCAATGGCTTCATATTGGTCTACTAGTCCCTTGATGGCTACAGCTATATTTCCGGCAGTCATGAGTCGTGATCGGTATTTGCTTCTGCTTCGGATGATGCATTTTGTTGACAATAGTCTTGCTTTGCCACGAGATCACCCTGATTGTGACCGTCTTTTCAAGATTCGGCCTGTCATTGATCATTTCGTTGATCGATTTTCTGAGATCTTTTATCCTGGGAAAGAAATTGCAGTGGACGAGTCTTTGCTGTTGTTCAAAGGTCGCTTGGTATTTCGGCAATACATTCCTAGTAAGAGGGCACGCTATGGAATCAAACTGTATATTCTGTGTGACAGTGAGACTGGATATGTCTCTAATTTCAGGGTGTACACTGGTAAGGAATCCAGGATTAACCCCCCTGGTTGTCCGTCGACTTTTGGAGTGACTGAGAAAATTGTGTGGGAACTTGGTCGTGGATTGTTTAACAAAGGCCATCATTTGTATGTCGATAACTTCTACACTGGTGTGCGGTTGTTCAGGGAATTGGGCAAAGTGGACACTGTTGCTTGTGGCACAATCCGCTCAAACCGTAAAGGTTTCCCAAAAGAACTTGTATGTCAGAAGCTTGCTCGGGGACAGTGTAGTGCATTGCGTTGTGAGGAGCTTCTAGCTGTGAAGTTTTCAGACAGGAGAGATGTCTACATGTTGACTACAATACATGATGAAAGCACTGAACCGGTGACTGTTTGGGGTCAGGTTGCAGAAGTGCGCAAACCTGTGTGCATAATGCACTACAATAAGTACATGGGTGGTGTTGACAGAGTAGATCAGAGGTTGGAACCGTATGCTGCTCTTCGTAAGGCTTACATTTGGTACAAGAAGTTGGCTATCCATCTTTTCCACTTGGCAACCTTTAATGCTTTTGTTGTGTTCCAGAAATCTTGTCCCCAGTCAAAGATTACTTTTGAAAAGTTTCAGGAGTCTGTAATAGGCAGCCTTGTTTTAGTTGAACATGCAAGTGTTCCTAGAGTTGGAGTGGTGGAGGATATTGCCAGATTGAAAGATCGCCATTTTCCTGGTCAAATTCCTCCTACAACCTCAAAAGACTTTCCCAGTCGGAGATGTAGAGTCTGTTGGCGAAGAGGTTTGCGGAAGGAGGTTCGTATGTACTGCCCTGACTGCCCTTCAAACCCCGGGCTGTGTGTACCTGCTTGTTATAGATTGTACCACACGCAAAAGAATTTTTGGGAGTATCAATGAGTGGTAAAGTGAACTGGTTGGTCTTATTGTTCAGTTTCAAAGTTTGCATTTGTGTAGTCTTTTTAGTGTAGTTGTTGAGTTAGTAGATTTGTATCAATTTGCAATTTGTTTTTGTTTTTCTTTCATTTTCAAAAAAAACTAAAGTATGATGTTGGTTTGCGTGTAGTGTCCTTGTCTGACGGTGTGCATGGTTTGGCGCTTGGCTGCCGGTGTCTGTGGACTGGTGCTTGTCTGGCGGTGTCTGTGGACTGGTGCTTGTCTGGCGGTGTGCGTGGTCTGGTGTTTTGTTGGCCATGTGCGTGCTCTTGCGCTTGCCTGGTGTTGTGTTTGGATTTGTCCTTGGCTGGTGGTGTGCGTGGAGTGGTGCTTGGCTGGTGGTGTGCGTGGAGTGGCGCTTGGCTGGTGGTGTGCGTGGAGTGATACTTGGCTGTCTGTGCACGAAGTGGTGCTTGGCTGGCGGTGTGTGTGGAGTTGCGCTTGGCTGGTGGTGTGTGTGGAGTGACGCTTGGCTGGTGGTGTGTGTGGAGTGGCGCTTGGCTGGTGGTGTGCGTGGAGTGCTACTTGGCTGTCTGTGCACGGAGTGGTGCTTGTCTGGTGGTGTGTGTGGAGTGGTACTTGCCTGTCGGTGTGCGCTGAGTGGTGTTTGGCTGGCGGTGTGCATGGTCTGGTGCTTGGATGGTGGTGCGCGTGGAGTGGCGCTTGGCTGGCGGTGTGTGTGGAGTGGTACTTGGCTGTCTGTGCACGGAGTGGTGCTTGGCTGGCGTTGTGTGTGGAGTGCCCCTTGGCTTGCAGTGTGCATGGTGTGTTGCTTGGCTGGTGGTGTGTGTGGAGTGGTACTTGGCTGTCGGTGTGCGCTGAGTGGTGTTTGGCTAGTGGTGTGCATGGTCTGGTGCTTGGGTGGTGGTGGTGTCGGTGGACTGGCGCTCGGCTGGCGGTGTGTGAGTAGTTACTTTGGTCACTACACACACTGCTAGGTGAGTGACACTCCACGCAGTCCATCATTTTGTGTTGTTGAAATTTCAGAAATGTGGGCGTGTGAAAGTGATGGGCCCTTGAATGGCGCTGTCTGCTGGTGGGAGTGTTGAAATGTGATGGGTCCGCGGCTGGCGGTGTGAATGTTTTGTATGTGTCACACGTACGAAAGGTGTATGAATGGCCTGTAAAGAGGTTGGTGCCTTGACGTGGCTTTACAGCTCACGAGCTGTGAGTCAGTGGTTCAGTTTATCATACTTTCAATTATACGCAGTGTATTTCATTTTTTTGAAATTACTTGCAAATACAATTGTATGTACAGAATCATCACTCACCCTCGTGCCAAATCCAACCAGAATGTGTGTGTGCTTGCGGATTTGATGGCTGTGCAGTAATGTTTGTCTTTTATCTCTTTCTGAAGTAGGGTGTACCTTGTCCCTTATTGTGATTGTTGTAATGTGTTGCTGTTCTTTCCGGATGGTGTCAATGGTCTGGTTTGTATCAGGTATGAAAGGCGCGTGAATGGCCTGTAAAACGGTTGGTGCCTTGTCGTGGCTTTACAGCTCACGAGTTGCGAGTCACTGGTTCGGTTTTTATGCATTTATTTATTGACAGAGCATTTCATTTTTTGAAATATCTTGTTAATTAAATTTTATGTACTGAACCATCACTCGCCCTCGTGCCAAATCCAACCTGTATGTGTGTGTCTTTGAGGAATAGTTAGCCGTGCCTTGAATGTTTGACTTTTGAGTAACTCTGTTACGGTGTACATTATAGCCATAAATAACTTACTAAATTTAGTTATTATTGTTAAACCATGGAAGTATATGGTCATGTCTTTCTGGTGAATTCTATTGTTGATTTTTATCCAGAATCTCCTGCAAACTTGAAATTGTCTGTCACAATTTCCTTGAATCACACGCTCTCAAATTGAAAACTTAATTCTCCACTGTACGATTTGGACCGTTTCCTGTTGCAGCCACTATGCCTACCCACGCAAGTGAGGTACCATTTTTATCGGGAGACCTGGGGGAACGCTGGGTGGAAGGAAATTTGTGTGTGCCCAGTGATGCCACGCTTTCCCATGCAAAAAAGTGTGAAAAAAATGATTTTTTTTAGCTAAAATTGAGGTTTGCAAGGGATTCTGGGTAAAGGAACGTTGGAGGATCCATGCAAGCCATACCTCCTTGGAAGCCCCCGGGTGTCTACTTTTCAGAAATGTGTGGGTTTGGTAGGTTTCCCTAGATGGCCGTCTAGCACGGGGCCAAAAACCCAGGTAACCCCTCTTGCAAAAGCTGGTGGTATTGAATGTCAATCCCACCAGCTTTTGAAAGAGGGGTTACCTGGGTTTTTGGCCCCGTGCGAGACGGCCATGTAGGAAAACCTACCAAACCCACACATTTATGAAAAGTAGACACCCGGGGGCTTCCAAGGAGGTATGGCTTGCGTGGATCCTCCAACGTTCCTTTACCCAGAATCCCTTGCAAACCTCAATTTTTGCAGAAAAAGTCAGTTTTTTCACACTTTTTTGTGTGGGAAAGCGTGGCGTCACTGGGCTCACACAAATTTCCTCCCACCCAGCGTTCCCCCAGGTCTCCCGAGAAAAATGGTACCTCACTTGCGTGGGTAGGCATAGTGGCTGCGAAAGGAAATGGTTCAAATTGTACGGTGGTGAATTTACAATCCCAAATTGCGAAACAACCTTGATTTTGGGGGGGGGCACCTGAGTTTTTGGCCCGGGGCTCGGTGGTATTCTTTGGAAAGTACAAAACCCAAACAGTTCTGAAAAGTAGACCCCCGGGGGAGTCCAGGGAGGTATGGCATGCGTGGGTCCCCGAACGTTTTCCTACCCAGAACACCTTGCAAACCTTAAAATTAGGTAAAAATATCACTTTTCCAAACTTTTTTGCGTGGGATCTCCGTGCCGGCAAAAATGTCCTACCACCCAGCGTTCCCCTTGTTCTCCCGAGTAAAAGGATACCTCACTTGTGTGGGTGGGCTAAAGGCCTGTGACTAAGGCAGGGGGGCTTAATTTGTTACACTGAAATACTACTTTTTTCAACATTCGTTTTTGGCCTGTTCTGCTTTGGGGCACCCACACAAGTGAGGTATCCTTTTACTCGGGAGAACAAGGGGAGCGCTGGGTGGTAGGACATTTTTGCCGGCACGGTGATTCCACGCAAAAAAGTTTGAAAAAGTGATTATTTTACCTAATTTTAAGGTTTGCAAGGTGTTCTGGGTAGGAAAACGTTCGGGGACCCACGCATGCCATACCTCCCTGGACTCCCCCGGGGGTCTACTTTTCAGAACTGTTTGGGTTTTGTACTTTCCAAAGAATACCACCGAGCCCCGGGCCAAAAACTCAGGTGCCCCCCCCCCAAAATCAAGGTTGTTTCGCAATTTGGGATTGTAAATTCACCACCGTACAATTTGAACCATTTCCTTTCGCAGCCACTATGCCTACCCACGCAAGTGAGGTACCATTTTTCTCGGGAGACCTGGGGGAACGCTGGGTGGGAGGAAATTTGTGTGAGCCCAGTGACGCCACGCTTTCCCACACAAAAAAGTGTGAAAAAACTGACTTTTTCTGCAAAAATTGAGGTTTGCAAGGGATTCTGGGTAAAGGAACGTTGGAGGATCCACGCAAGCCATACCTCCTTGGAAGCCCCCGGGTGTCTACTTTTCATAAATGTGTGGGTTTGGTAGGTTTTCCTACATGGCCGTCTCGCACGGGGCCAAAAACCCAGGTAACCCCTCTTTCAAAAGCTGGTGGGATTGACATTCAATACCACCAGCTTTTGCAAGAGGGGTTACCTGGGTTTTTGGCCCCGTGCGAGACGGCCATGTCGGGAAACCTACCAAACCCACACATTTCTGAAAAGTAGACACCCGGGGGCTTCCAAGGAGGTATGGCTTGCGTGGATTCTCCAACGTTCCTTTACCCGGAATCCCTTGCAAACCTCAATTTTTGATGGAAAAATCAGTTTTTACACACTTTTTTTGTGTGGGAAAGCGTGGCGTCACTGGGCTCACACAAATTTCCTCCCACCCAGCGTTCCCCCAGGTCTCCCGAGAAAAATGGTACCTCACTTGCGTGGGTAGGCATAGTGGCTGCGAAAGGAAATGGTTCAAATTGTACGGTGGTGAATTTACAATCCCAAATTGCGAAACAACCTTGATTTGGGGGGGGGGGGGCACCTGAGTTTTTGGCCCGGGGCTCGGTGGTATTCTTTGGAAAGTACAAAACCCAAACAGTTCTGAAAAGTAGACCCCCGGGGGAGTCCAGGGAGGTATGGCATGCGTGGGTCCCCGAACGTTTTCCTACCCAGAACACCTTGCAAACCTTAAAATTAGGTAAAATAATCACTTTTTCAAACTTTTTTGCGTGGAATCACCGTGCCGGCAAAAATGTCCTACCACCCAGCGCTCCCCTTGTTCTCCCGAGTAAAAGGATACCTCACTTGTGTGGGTGCCCCAAAGCAGAACAGGCCAAAAACGAATGTTGAAAAAAGTAGTATTTCAGTGTAACAAATTAAGCCCCCCTGCCTTAGTCACAGGCCTTTAGCCCACCCACACAAGTGAGGTATCCTTTTACTCGGGAGAACAAGGGGAACGCTGGGTGGTAGGACATTTTTGCCGGCACGGAGATCCCACGCAAAAAAGTTTGGAAAAGTGATATTTTTACCTAATTTTAAGGTTTGCAAGGTGTTCTGGGTAGGAAAACGTTCGGGGACCCACGCATGCCATACCTCCCTGGACTCCCCCGGGGGTCTACTTTTCAGAACTGTTTGGGTTTTGTACTTTCCAAAGAATACCACCGAGCCCCGGGCCAAAAACTCAGGTGCCCCCCCCCCCAAAATCAAGGTTGTTTCGCAATTTGGGATTGTAAATTCACCACCGTACAATTTGAACCATTTCCTTTCGCAGCCACTATGCCTACCCAGGCAAGTGAGGTACCATTTTTCTCGGGAGACCTGGGGGAACGCTGGGTGGGAGGAAATTTGTGTGAGCCCAGTGACGCCACGCTTTCCCACACAAAAAAGTGTGAAAAAACTGACTTTTTCTGCAAAAATTGAGGTTTGCAAGGGATTCTGGGTAAAGGAACGTTGGAGGATCCACGCAAGCCATACCTCCTTGGAAGCCCCCGGGTGTCTACTTTTCATAAATGTGTGGGTTTGGTAGGTTTTCCTACATGGCCGTCTCGCACGGGGCCAAAAACCCAGGTAACCCCTCTTTCAAAAGCTGGTGGGATTGACATTCAATACCACCAGCTTTTGCAAGAGGGGTTACCTGGGTTTTTGGCCCCGTGCGAGACGGCCATGTCGGGAAACCTACCAAACCCACACATTTCTGAAAAGTAGACACCCGGGGGCTTCCAAGGAGGTATGGCTTGCGTGGATTCTCCAACGTTCCTTTACCCGGAATCCCTTGCAAACCTCAATTTTTGATGGAAAAATCAGTTTTTACACACTTTTTTTGTGTGGGAAAGCGTGGCGTCACTGGGCTCACACAAATTTCCTCCCACCCAGCGTTCCCCCAGGTCTCCCGATAAAAATGGCACCTCACTTGCGTGGGTAGGCATAGTGGCTGCAACAGGAAACGGTCCAAATCGTACGGTGGAGACATTACAATAACCAATAGCAAGATTACCTTCTTTTTTGGGGGGGGGGGACTGAGTTTTTGGACCGGGGCTCGGCGGGCATCTTTGGAAACTACCAAACCCAAACAGTTCTGAAAACTAGACACCCGGGGGAGTCCAGGGAGGTATGGCATGCGTGGGTCCCCCAATGTTTTCCTACCCAGAAATCCCTGCAAACCACAAGTTTAGGTTAAAAAAACAGTTTTCCATACATTTTTGCGTGGGATCGCCGTGTCGGCACAAATGTCCTACCACCCTGCGTTCCCCTTGTTCTCCCGAGTAAAATGATACCTCACTTGTGTGGGTGGGCCAAAGGCCTGTGACTAAGGCAGGGGGGCTTAATTTGTTACACTGAAATACTACTTTTTTCAACATTCGTTTTTGGCCTGTTCTGCTTTGGGGCACCCACACAAGTGAGGTATCCTTTTACTCGGGAGAACAAGGGGAGCGCTGGGTGGTAGGACATTTTTGCCGGCACGGTGATTCCACGCAAAAAAGTTTGAAAAAGTGATTATTTTACCTAATTTTAAGGTTTGCAAGGTGTTCTGGGTAGGAAAACGTTCGGGGACCCATGCATGCCATACCTCCCTGGACTCCCCCGGGGGTCTACTTTTCAGAACTGTTTGGGTTTTGTACTTTCCAAAGAATACCACCGAGCCCCGGGCCAAAAACTCAGGTGCCCCCCCCCCCCCAAAATCAAGGTTGTTTTGCACTTTGGGATTGTAAATTCACCACCGTACAATTTGAACCATTTCCTTTCGCAGCCACTATGCCTACCCACGCAAGTGAGGTACCATTTTTCTCGGGAGACCTGGGGGAACGCTGGGTGGGTGGAAATTTGTTGATGCACGCAGATTCCGGAACTTTCCACCACAGAAATGTGAGGAAAATGCGTTTTTTTTTCCAATTTCTTAGCTTTGCAAGGGATTCTGGGTAAGAGAACCTGGGGGTAGGCAGTCGAGTGACCCCATCCTAAATTCCCCTGGGTGTCTACGTTTCAAAAATGTATAGGTTTGCTAGGTTTCCCTAGGTGCCGGCAGAGCTAGGGTTCAAAAACAAAAGGTAGTCTCTTTGCCCAAAACGTGCACAATTTCACTGAAAAATTGAGTTGTGACCACGTTGCGTTTTGCACTGTTTCCTGTCGCAGCCACTATGCCTACCCAGACAAGTGAGGTACCATTTTTCTCGGGAGACCTAGGGGAACGCTGGGTGGGTGGAAATTTGTTGATCCACGCAGATTCCGGAACTTTCCACCACAGAAATGTGAGGAAAATGCGTTTTTTTTTCCAATTTCTTAGCTTTGCAAGGGATTCTGGGTAAGAGAACCTGGGGGTAGGCAGTCGAGTGACCCCATCCTGAATTCCCCTGGGTGTCTACTTTTCAAAAATGTATAGGTTTGCTAGGTTTCCCTAGGTGCCGGCAGAGCTAGGGTTCAAAAACAAAAGGTAGTCTCTTTGCCCAAAACGTGCACAATTTCACTGAAAAATTGAGTTGTGACCACGTTGCGTTTTGCACTGTTTCCTGTCGCAGCCACTATGCCTACCCAGGCAAGTGAGGTACCATTTTTCTCGGGAGACCTGGGGGAACGCTGGGTGGGTGGAAATTTGTTGATCCACGCAGATTCCGGAACTTTCCACCACAGAAATGTGAGGAAAATGCGTTTTTTTTCCCAATTTCTAAGCTTTGCAAGGGATTCTGGGTAAGAGAACCTGGGGGTAGGCAGTCGAGTGACCCCATCCTGAATTCCCCTGGGTGTCTACTTTTCACAAATGTATAGGTTTGCTAGGTTTCCCTAGGTGCCGGCAGAGCTAGGGTTCAAAAACAAAAGGTAGTCTCTTTGCCCAAAACGTGCACAATTTCACTGAAAAATTGAGTTGTGACCACGTTGCGTTTTGCACTGTTTCCTGTCGCAGCCACTATGCCTACCCAGGCAAGTGAGGTACCATTTTTCTCGGGAGACCTGGGGGAACGCTGGGTGGGTGTAAATTTGTTGATCCACGCAGATTCCGGAACTTTCCACCACAGAAATGTGAGGAAAATGCGTTTTTTTTTCCAATTTCTTAGCTTTGCAAGGGATTCTGGGTAAGAGAACCTGGGGGTAGGCAGTTGAGTGACCCCATCCTGAATTCCCCTGGGTGTCTACTTTTCAAAAATGTATAGGTTTGCTAGGTTTCCCTAGGTGCCGGCAGAGCTAGGGTTCAAAAACAAAAGGTAGTCTCTTTGCCCAAAACGTGCACAATTTCACTGAAAAATTGAGTTGTGACCACGTTGCGTTTTGCACTGTTTCCTGTCGCAGCCACTATGCCTACCCAGGCAAGTGAGGTACCATTTTTCTCGGGAGACCTGGGGGAACGCTGGGTGGGTGGAAATTTGTTGATCCACGCAGATTCCGGAACTTTCCACCACAGAAATGTGAGGAAAATGCGTTTTTTTTCCAATTTCTTAGCTTTGCAAGGGATTCTGGGTATGAGAACCTGGGGGTAGGCAGTCGAGTGACCCCATCCTGAATTCCCCTGGGTGTCTACTTTTCACAAATGTATAGGTTTGCTAGGTTTCCCTAGGTGCCGGCAGAGCTAGGGTTCAAAAACAAAAGGTAGTCTCTTTGCCCAAAACGTGCACAATTTCACTGAAAAATTGAGTTGTGACCACGTTGCGTTTTGCACTGTTTCCTGTCGCAGCCACTATGCCTACCCAGGCATGTGAGGTACCATTTTTCTCGGGAGACCTGGGGGAACGCTGGGTGGGTGGAAATTTGTTGATCCACGCAGATTCCGGAACTTTCCACCACAGAAATGTGAGGAAAATGCGTTTTTTTTTCCAATTTCTTAGCTTTGCAAGGGATTCTGGGTAAGAGAACCTGGGGGTAGGCAGTCGAGTGACCCCATCCTGAATTCCCCTGGGTGTCTACTTTTCACAAATGTATAGGTTTGCTAGGTTTCCCTAGGTGCCGGCAGAGCTAGGGTTCAAAAACAAAAGGTAGTCTCTTTGCCTAAAACGTGCACAATTTCACTGAAAAATTGAGTTGTGACCACGTTGCGTTTTGCACTATTTCCTGTCGCAGCCACTATGCCTACCCAGGCAAGTGAGGTACCATTTTTCTTGGGAGACCTGGGGGAACGCTGGGTGGGTGGAAATTTGTTGATCCACGCAGATTCCGGAACTTTCCACCACAGAAATGTGAGGAAAATGCGTTTTTTTTCCAATTTCTTAGCTTTGCAAGGGATTCTGGGTAAGAGAACCTGGGGGTAGGCAGTCGAGTGACCCCATCCTGAATTCCCCTGGGTGTCTACTTTTCAAAAATGTATAGGTTTGCTAGGTTTCCCTAGGTGCCGGCAGAGCTAGGGTTCAAAAACAAAAGGTAGTCTCTTTGCCCAAAACGTGCACAATTTCACTGAAAAATTGAGTTGTGACCACGTTGCGTTTTGCACTGTTTCCTGTCGCAGCCACTATGCCTACCCAGGCAAGTGAGGTACAATTTTTCTCGGGACACCTGGGGGAACGCTGGGTGGGTGGAAATTTGTTGATCCACGCAGATTCCGGAACTTTCCACCACAGAAATGTGAGGAAAATGCGTTTTTTTTCCAATTTCTTAGCTTTGCAAGGGATTCCGGGTAAGAGAACCTGGGGGTAGGCAGTCGAGTGACCCCATCCTGAATTCCCCTGGGTGTCTACTTTTCAAAAATGTATAGGTTTGCTAGGTTTCCCTAGGTGCCGGCAGAGCTAGGGTTCAAAAACAAAAGGTAGTCTCTTTGCCCAAAACGTGCACAATTTCACTGAAAAATTGAGTTGTGACCACGTTGCGTTTTGCACTGTTTCCTGTCGCAGCCACTATGCCTACCCAGGCAAGTGAGGTACCATTTTTCTCGGGAGACCTGGGGGAACGCTGGGTGGGTGGAAATTTGTTGATCCACGCAGATTCCGGAACTTTCCACCACAGAAATGTGAGGAAAATGCGTTTTTTTTCCAATTTCTTAGCTTTGCAAGGGATTCTGGGTAAGAGAACCTGGGGGTAGGCAGTCGAGTGACCCCATCCTGAATTCCCCTGGGTGTCTACTTTTCACAAATGTATAGGTTTGCTAGGTTTCCCTAGGTGCCGGCAGAGCTAGGGTTCAAAAACAAAAGGTAGTCTCTTTGCCCAAAACGTGCACAATTTCACTGAAAAATTGAGTTGTGACCACGTTGCGTTTTGCACTGTTTCCTGTCGCAGCCACTATGCCTACCCAGGCAAGTGAGGTACCATTTTTCTCGGGAGACCTGGGGGAACGCTGGGTGGGTGGAAATTTGTTGATCCACGCAGATTCCGGAACTTTCCACCACAGAAATGTGAGGAAAATGCGTTTTTTTTCAAATTTCTTAGCTTTGCAAGGGATTCTGGGTAAGAGAACCTGGGGGTAGGTAGTCGACTGACCCCATCCTGAATTCCCCTGGGTATCTACTTTTCAAAAATGTATAGGTTTGCTAGGTTTCCCTAAGTGCTGGCAGAGCTAGGGCTCAAAAACAAAAGGTAGTCTCTTTGACCAAAGAGCGCAAGATTTCACTGGGAAATTGAGGTGCGACCACGTTGCGTTTTGCGCTGTTTCGTGTCGCAGCCACTATGCCTACCCACGCAAGTGAGGTACCATTGTTTTCGGGAGACCTGGGGGAACACTGGGTGGGTGGAAATTTGTTGATCCAAGCAGATTCCAGAACTTTCCTCCACAGAAATGTGAGGAAAATGTGTTTTTTTTGTCAAATTCGTAGGTTTGCAAGGGATTCTGGGTAACAAGACCTGGTGGTAGGCAGTCAAGTCACCCCATCCTGAATTCCCCTGGGTGTCTACTTTTCAAAAATGTATAGGTTTGCTAGGTTTCTCTAGGTGCCGGCAGAGCCAGGGTGCAAAAACTACAGGTAGGCACTTTGCTAAAAAAGGGTCAATTTGTAACTGCAAAATTTAGGTGTCACCACTTTGCATTTTGCGCCGTTTCCTGTCGCAGGCACAAGGGCGACCCACACAAGTGAGGTACCGTTTTTATCGGGAGACTTGGGGTAATTCAGATTTGTAAATCAACTGTTATTACCAATTGAGCTTTTGCGCATTTCTCCCTTTCAATGAAAGACATTGTGTAAAAAAAAAAAAATTTTGAAAAATGACCAATAATTCTCATGCTAGTATGAGTATTCCCAATTTTGAAAATTAGCAATAATATACTGTTTCTGAACTCTATATTTTGTACCCAATTCAGAAATACATAGGTGTCTTTCATACAGATTTTTCCATGTATACATTTTCCAAGACAAAGTGCTCTATACCCAGTAAATGAAAAAATACCATTGCAAGTTGCTGCTCAGTTTTTGGATCTGGGTTCGTCGGTTTCTTGGTGAAACTACAAGTCCTATATATCCCCACAACCAGGAAGGTCTAACGGATGTAACGGTATATTGCTTTCTAAGACCTGTCAAAACTAGAAAAAGTTATAGGTGAAAACGTTGAGACAAAAGGCTGTTTTTTTCAACAAATTTTCAATTATTCCAATATTTAACTGTTAGTTTCTATAAAGAAACCTTCATGGATTTAGACAAATGACCCCTTTCTGAATTCAGAATTTTGCCTACTTTTTGAAAATGTACAGCTTTCTAGGATCCATTATTGCTTTCAAACTCATTTCTACCATTAACTGGAAGGAGGTGGAAAGCTCTAAAAATAGCAAAAATAGGCTATGTCCCAGAAAAATGCCAAAACTGTGTGAAAATGTCGGTTCTCTGACAAAAGACTGTCATTTCCTAAAAGCTGAGAAAATGGAGATTTCAGCCCCACAAACCCTTTTTTGATAACATTTTCAGGGAAAAACCCAGAGGCTTTCATTTGCAGCCCGTTTTTCCCATTTTTCTGAAAAAAACAAAAAAATCACTATATTTTGGTTAATTTCTGGGACCCCTCCAAGGTAATCCACAAACCCTGGGCACCTTTAGAATCCACATGATGTTGGAAGAAAAGGACGCAAATTTGGCGTGGATACCTTATGTGGTCAAAAAGTTACAAGGGCCTAAGCGCGCACTACCCCAAATCGCCAAAAAAGGGCTTAGCACAGGAGGGGAAAAGGCCTAGCAGCGAAGGGGTTAAGAACTTCAAAACAGAGAGGAGAGAGAGTGTGTGTGGGTGTGGGTGTTTTAGTTTGTGTGTGCATGTAAAAATCTTAGCTGAAATCCAACAGACCCCTCACCATACCTACCTGAAAGCACCTATTTCTCAGAAAAAAACATTTACTTTTATTTGGGGGGTGTAACACCCTAAACATCCCCCATGAAGCTATGCCCCTGGTGCCAGCACTCGATTAGCAACGTGAACACGTACGTGTGTGCATTAACATGACACAAAAACAGCAAACACATCTAATGTGTTAATAATCAGATAAGTAATTACATTTCTCTAAAATATACATATATGCTTTTGAACAAGACTGAATGCAAATTCTGGGCAGCATGGTTTATTGGAAAAACACTCAAGGTTTTTTTCTCAGCTTCAAAAATCAGCAGCGAAAGGGCTCAGGAGCGGAGCACCGGTGCATTGCAGGCACTGAAGCAGGACGCACAGAGCTCAATTTACAGCCAGATGTTTCCTGTTAAGAATATTCCTGCTATACCTTGAGTTGACCCTTCCAGTGCTATCATTTCCGCAACTCCCTCCCTTCCAAACAGCTGCTGGCCTGGCAAGGCTAGTCCCCCATGCAACACGGAAACTTGAGAGCTCTGGCCTATACTTCAGATGTTGCTCATGCTTGTTTACATTTTGATTGAGAAATAAACCCATTCAAGCAACTTTATATGTGATAGAAAGATTGATCATCCACTCAGTCTATAATCAATTGCCTTCTTGCATGGCTGTCGAGTACATGACATTCTCAAATGCGGTCTATTTTTTATTCATCTACAGGATTATGTTTATAGCATTGGGTTTTTATTGGTTGAAGTTGCGAAATCCAAATTATTACCTTCTGTTCAACTTAACTACATCTAATTACAGCTGCCAAACATTCATACGGGTGTCGAAGCTGTACCCAAAACAGTCTGGAGCAACCCAAATTTCCTGAAAATATTCATGAGATAAATCTACTCACAATGGACTTGATCTAGAAATACTTGATAAAAGAAAATCCTACGAGGTTTGACTGAAGTACTGGGAGACAATCTTCAGGAATATTCACCATATCTGCTCCTACAGGGCTATGGCGATGCAAACTTCACGAGGCGATTCTCCTCCAGATTTCAGTGCTTCATAGAGAAAAAAAGTTGTTTTGATTACTCTCCAACTGCCAATATTGATGGCAATGTATGCAATGATACATGTTTGCATAGAAATGATATCGAATAACTGTTGTCGAAATCACCCGAGATGACCTCTCCATCAACCCAAGTCAGAAATACGTGGTCAGGCAGGCCCTGCGACCTGAGACAGCTGATTGACAGATCACAGGTGGGGTGGCACTTATTCAGCAGAATAAATGCACAAACAGGAAAAGCCCAGATTAGCCCCACAGATAGGGAGTGATGCCACAATGGTCCGGGGAGATTGGCCCCAATAAAACGCACATGGCCGGAGGAGCTCGCGCTCCCAAAACTCATAAAATTAGATGCCACATGAAGTTAGAACACTTAGCCATTCAGAACACAGCACACACAGCACATGACCTGATCACGCGCTCCCCATGCCGAACATGTGGACACGTCACCCACTGGCCCTCATTGTGTGCACGCATGGTCGAGACCCACCTGCATTTGTCATCAGGTGGGAGTAATTTATGGCTCCATGACTAGGCCCACATTCCTCTCCCTAAACAGGATCTACGAATTGTTTATGATACTCCAAGAAATGTATATAAAGGCACTTAAAATGATTGCACTATGAGTCAGTCCTCAGATCCATATCTAAAAGTTGTACTCCCAGTCATAATGTTTAATTAAACCAACTGTTCCTGTTTTGCTAAACCCCCCTTGTCTTTGTTTTTTCAAGGTAAATTCATACCCGAGCAACATTTTAATGAGCCAAATAGGAGAGGCTGGTGCTTCGAACATGACTGATGCTGAAGGAAAGAACCCCGCTCTGATGGATTCACATCTGCTCAACAAGGCAGGTAAGCAGACGCCACAATTGATTGAAAGTTCTGATGAATCTGCTGGGTGGAGTTTCGTCCTGAAGCCGCCGTCAGTGAGTAAGAGACTACATCTGATCCTTAATCCCAGCAATTGGCAAACTAGGAAGAAGCGCAAAATTAAACAGGATCTCCCTGCCACTGACAGAAATCCAACATATTGCCTATTTTATGTGTCCGAACTGAGTGGTCACAAGACGACCTTGGAGGTGGTCTCGCTGAGGTCACCTTTTTCCGATAGTCAGCACTCTAGGAAGGTTGAAGGTTGTTAGTTGTTTTGACCACTGGACATGATGCAGATGGTACGCATAGGCCCTGGGTGTGATATAGGGTCAGCATCTTGATCTTATTTTTTAGTCTAAAAGGGTTTTCTCAGTGCTACCGGTTTCTTAACACTGTTGGTATCTGGAAGAAGTGAAAGGTAATAGTCGCTTGAACCACTGGGCGTGATACAGATGGTGTGATATAAGGTGTAATTTGACATTAGGGAACATTTGGGCCTTGGAGATAAGGTGTAGCTTGAGTTTGGCGAAGAAGGGCCTGTGGTTGTCAAGATGTTCCTCATTTCCATATAAATTGTTGTTATCTTTGTCCCAGGGCTGATACTGACTGACTGACTGACTATCGGGCTCACTTAGTCCTGTATACCACGAAAAGCCTCCCCTCGTCATCGGGTAGCATGTGCTAAGCAGCGGGCTATGTTTTTTTTATTTCAAAGTCAGCAGTTATTTCTCTCTTTTTCTTCATTGCTGTTATTACTTGCTGTATTCTTAATGTTGTGGTATTGACAAATTGTTGCAACTGCATTTTTGTCTTCAATGTTGTGTTTTGTTAATGACTCAATGTGCATTGGAAGGGGCCACTAATTCTTACAATAATTTTTCCATATCTGCTATTCTTTTGCTGAATTCACATGTTTTTGAACTAATAATTGCACTTTCAGGTTGTGACCCTTCATATGCATGTCTTGTTTGCGTTTGTGAAATGTCTATTCTGGTGCATCCATATATATAGTATTGAGCTTGAAGAAGATGTTGTAATCTGTAATCTCTGTGTATTTATTTCCCCAACAATCTAATATTAATTGATCCCGAGTAGCTAGAGAATATCAGTCCCCAAAAAAAGTTCCAGCTATCATAGAATCACTGTTAAAGCACATGCAAAATAGGTTACACACACGGGTTAAAAAACTTAGCAACCATTGCTGTGAATGGCATGCATGCACTAAGGTACACTCGTTCCTCTGGCAAGAGGGGGGAACCTGCAACACTTATGTAATCGAACACACGAGAACACACATTCTGACCAAATACATACAAAAGAAGACCAGAAGAGAGGGACTGTTAGAACTTTGGGCCATCTTTGAGGAGGGGCAGTTCCCATACCAAACACAATGCAACTAGCCAAGGAGTCTCTGGTACTCTGGCAGGGATCCCCTTCACAGAACCAATCGAGTTTGAGATTGGGGAAAATAGGATGAGGGAACAGCTGTTATACTTTGCCTCATCCCTGAATAATGTATTAGGGCAAGACCTAATGACAAAGCTAACAAGCATTAGAAATGCAATAGGTCTCGGATTTATTTGAGTTAGAGCTAATAGCATTGTAAATGGCAATGTCTTTTAGCCATGTGTTATGGAGTGTATGCATGTGGTGTGTAGTGGAATTATGTGGGTTGGATTGGAATTGTAGCAATATTGGCATGCTGCGCTTTACATGAATATGTTTAAAAGTAAAGTGCACCATACTGCGATTGCTACAATAGTTAATTGTGGATGCGTTAACAATTGATGTGTGCACTGATGGCTGGTGGTGTGTGTGCCTGTAGAAATTGTGCACTGATGGCTGGTGGTGTGTGTGCTTGGTGGAAGCGTGTACTGATGGCTGGTGGTGTGTGCGCCTGGTAAAAGCGTGCACAGACGGCTGGAGGTGTGTGTGCCTGGTGAAAGCGTGCACTGATGTCTGGTGCTGTGTGCCTAGTGGAAGCCTGCACTGACAGCTGATGATGTTTGTGCCCGGTGAAAGCGTGCACTGAAGGCTGGTGGTGTTTGTGCCCAGTGAAAGTGTGCAGTGACGGCCGGTGGTGTGTGTGTGTTTGGTTGTGTGTGTGGTTGCGTGTGTGGTGGTGAGTGTGTGGTGGTTAGAGTGGTGTGTGTGTGTGTGGTCTTATGTGTGTGGTCTTATGTGTGCGGTCTTATGTGTGTGGTTTTATGTATGCGGTTTTATGTGTGTGGTCTTATGTGTGTGGTCTTATCCTGCACACTCACTCTCACTCTGCAGTCATTCTGCACTCAGTCTGCGCTCACTCTGCAGTTATTCTGCACTCACTCTCACTCTGCACTTATTCTGCACTCATTCTGCACTCACTCACACTCTGCACTCACTCTCACTCTGCATTAACTCTGCACTAACTCTGCACTCACTCTCACTCTGCACTCACTCTCACTCTGCACTCACTCTGCACTCACTCTCACTCTGCACTCACTCTGCACTCACACACACTCTGCACTCACTCTTACTCTGCACTCATTCTGCACTCACTCTGCACTCACTCTGCACTTACTCACACTCTGCACTCACTCAAACTCTGCACTCACTCTGCATCACTCACTCACTCTCACTCTGCATCACTCACTCACTCTCACTCTGCAGCACTCACTCTCACTCTGCAGCACTCACTCACACTCTGCATCACTCACTCTCACTCTGCATCACTCACTCTCACTCTGCAGCACTCACTCTCACTCTGCAGCACTCACTCTCACTCTGCAGCACTCACTCTCACTCTGCAGCACTCACTCTCACTCTGCATCACTCAGCTGCAAACCAGAAACTCTGCAGCACTCACTCTTACTCTGCAGCACTCACTCTCACTCTGCAGCACTCTCTCTAACTCTGCAGCACTCATTCTCACTCTGCACTCATTCTCACTCTGCACTCTGAATCTGCACTCTGCACTCTGCACCTGCACTCTGAATCTGTACCTGCACTCTGAATCTGCACTCTGCACTCTGAATCTGCACTCTGAATCTGCACTCTGCACTCTGCACTCTGAATCTGCACTCTGATTCTGCACTCTGAATTTGCACTCTGAATCTGCACTCTGATTCTGCACTCTGAATCTAAGGTCTGGCGGACCCGAAGGGTTTGGCTTAAAAAACGGGCCATGATCACGGTTGGCGCCATCTTATGTTTACATGGACTTAGATTGTGAAAGTAATAGGCATACAAGATATCCTTTGATAATTAGTCTTTTACCATACTCATTCCAGCTTTTCCTAAGACTACTTATTACAATACATTTTGGCTATCCAGAGAATAATACATATGCAATCATCATACGTTCAACTTGATATATAAACTCATGAAAACAAAGTCTTCATTTTCGGTTTCATACAGTCATCCATGCTGCACCATAAAAGTAAAATGTCACATTCAAACCTGCCTTAAAGAATATATATATAAATATATAAACGCACACCACCACCAACACGATTATGGCATTTTTCAAGTTGCAACTTTTGCAGCGTGATGCTGCCCTGTTGCCTCTGGGTTTATTGTTATCCAGAAAGAAATCAGCTGACACCATGGAAAAAAAGCAGCCCACATAGAGTATGCAGTCTTTAATCAAGAGAACAAAAAACAGATTACAGACACCGGTATTATAGAAGAGAGAAGTCGAGCTAAAGGACAAACCATTTTAGCTTGAATGTTGCCTTGGGCGTTCCCCGTTTTTGAGAGGGAAGGGGAGTGGAGCTGAAATGGGTGGAGCCCAGAATTTTACAGTGTGCTGTTCCACTTTACGTATAAATAGATAACTTCCCTGTAAATATCACATGGACTGCGGGCAACCACAAACTACGTGTTGAACACAACCAACTGAGGTAATTGGACAGGATTGCTACTACAAATAGTGTCACCATTGGCATTTAGTTGTTCCTTAACAACCCAGTTCAACTTTGCTCAAAATATGCTGTTTTTCCATTTTACAAATTAGAGTACGAGAAATGATCGTATATATATATATAAAAAAAATTGACTCAAAGAAATCCCTGGCGGATCGAGTTTGGTAACTTTATTTCATATTTACAATTGTTGTGAAAGGTATTTACGTTTTTCCCATTTGAGGATTGACTCCTATTTCACAAAATAAAGACGGAATGTCTTTAGGGATTTCGAGAAAATTATCAAAGAACCAGTGAGTTTTACCGTGAATGCATGTTTTTTTCAGAGATATTTACGGTAATCCTAGTTGCCAGCAACGTTATATAGCAATATTTACATGCATTCTTTTAATTTTTACTAAGTGTGCCTATTTCGGGGATATCCGGGTTCGGAAATTCATCAGGGAAAACCCTTCCCACTCTAGGTCAAGTAGTCGAAGATTCACTCATGCTGTCAAAATTCTTTACGATTTTGAAATACTTCTATGCAACGAAAATACAAAATCTACCGTACACGAGTCTTTTATAAAACCTCTCTACCGATTCCAATAAACAAATTGGTCCCAACAGTGAACCAAGCAACGCGCCTAGTGCTTCACAGGGGGCTGTTTGACAATCACGTTCAAGCTTTAGGACGGAAACAGCAGCAGCATAATAGAACATTTCTTTGCACAGTCACGACCTATCTGCCTGACAGTTCTTTTCACGGTCGCACTCCAAGATTCTTTCTTTACAAAAGCCGATTATGTTAAAAAAAATAATAATAATAACAGAGAACAAACATATTTTGCTTTTACGCTACAGAACAAGATTTGGCCGGGACGGGAGCCAGCATGCGCACACACACAGCTGAAATAAAAACAAACTGGAGACTGGTGCCCGCGCGCCTACCATCTGTCTTCAATTACCGTCAGCCATGACAGCTGGTAATTGAAGACAGATGGCCTTCTGCTGCGCGTGTCCGAACGGAATATACAGGAAGTGGAGAAACTCTACAGACTATGGCCTATTGCATGCTGCCTTGTAAAAACACAGCCATGCGAGGGCCAATCGCCATGCAGCTGCCATAAATAACAAACAAAATTCACGCGTTTCTCTGGAATTCGTGGGTTAGATTTTCGAACTCCTCTCTAAAGGACTCTGAGGCCACACCCACTTCGTGGGATGTAGGCCGATCCCTAAAACTTGACTCTAGGTCAAGTAGTCGAAGATTCACTCAGGATGTCAAAATTCTTTACGATTTTGAAATACTTCTATGCAACGAAAATACAAAATCTACTGTACACGAGTCTTTTATAAAACCTCTCTACCGATTCCAATAAACAAATTGGTCCCAACATTGAACCAAGCAACGCGCCTAGTGCTTCACAGGGGGCTGTTTAACAATCACGTTCAAGCTTTAGGACAGAGACAGCAGCAGCATAATAGAACATTTCTTTGCACAGTCACGACCTATCTGCCTGACAGTTCTTTTCACGGTCGCACTCCAAGATTCTTTCTTTACAAAAGCCGATTATGTTAAAAAAAAAAAAAATAATAACAGAGAACAAACATATTTTGCTTTTACGCTACAGAACAAGATTTGTCCGGGACGGGAGCCAGCATGCGCACACACACAGCTGAAATAAAAACAAACTGGAGACTGGTGCACACGCGCCCACCATCTGTCTTCAATTACCGTGAGCCATGACAGCTGGTATTTGAAGACAGATGGCCTGCTGCGCGTGTCCAAACGGAATATGCAGGAAGTGGAGAAACTCTACAGACTATGGCCTATTGCATGCTGCCTTGTAAAGACACAGCCATGCGAGAGCCAATCGCCATGCAGCTGCCATAAATAACGAACAAAATTCACGAGCTTCTCTGGAATTCGTAGGTTAGATTTTCGAACTCCTCTCTAAAGGACTCTGAGGCCACACCCACTTCGTGGGATGTAGGCCGAGCCCTACAAATGACCATTCAGGTTGCAGACAACTGGACTTAAACCTGCTCCTCCCTTGGAGCTTCTTCCCTAGAATCCAGACCAGCGAATAAGTCCCACACTGCATGTACACAGGCAAGCACAGTCCCAGCCAATCAGATCCCCTTCGCTGAGGCAGTCGTGGTGCATATAAGGAATTTCTTTGAACTATGTGGTTTAGCCCGGCAGTAGGCATTTCGCACACCCCACCTCCTAGTTGGACCAGCCAAAAGAACGAGGACCTTGATAACCAACAGGGTATGCAGGGAGGAAGGGAGTTGCGACCATGACACACGCATGCCTGCTGGGTCCCCTGAGACTAGGTGGGCAGCAGGGCCAATGTGCTTGGAGACAATTGCAGTAACAGACAAGACACATGTATCTCTGATATTACTTAGCTTAGCCCCCATCACCACCATGGCACCTTCTCGAATAAAGAAGTGTCACAGGTGTGGTTGCCTGGCACTATGTGGTGTCTTCCCCATGCATGAGGCCCCCTTCCTACTGCCGAATGTGGGAACCAGGCGATTAACCACCATGGGAAATTCGCACATAGAGAAAATAGAAAAATACCTCATGGAAATGTACCCACCAACCACATGTGGACGGACCCTGAGCATCCACATGGACCCTCATACAGCAGCCCACTGGGAAGGTACAGGAGCAAGCTTAGAGATACACCGCCAAGTTGGTCAACACAATTTGAAAAAGACCGCTCTCGAGAGGCAGCGTTGTCTACAAACGTTTAAATGGCTCTGGTCTTGAAGGGGGCTCCAATGCAAAACTCAAGAGGGTTTCAACCCAGTTATAACGGCAGAGGTCATGGAGGTAGTCAGCAGCCAAACCTCAGAGATTGTTATTATTGCCACTGAATGGGTCACATGTCTGACCGATGCAGCTTAAAAGCATATCACAAGCAGAGATCGGTAAATCAGGGCGAGTCTCTGTAAAATCCCCATCCTCAAAACCAAGTCCAAGGTAACCCTAATGCACCTAATACTCAATCGCTGGGAGATCAGGCAGCCACTGCACCACCACAGCAAGGAGAAGGTGCTTGGTCAAATACATGCCAACAGCAGCAACAGACAGGGACCCCCAGCTCAACAAGGACGCAGCAGGGGTGGTAACTGTTTCGGGAGTCAATGCCTTTATACAATCGCAAAATCCACCTACTAAGTAAGTTCAAACTCCAATGCAGAACACACCCTTCATGCACATCTAAAAACATATTTCAAAATAAAGACTAGTAAGACAACATTAGGAATTCCAAGTCTTTCATTACGTTTGGAAACCTCAGCTCTGTGGTACGTCATATCGATCAGGAATCCGCACTAGAGTCTGCCATTCGGGTGCCTTCGGGAGCCTAGGCCCCATTCTGATGCTGATCTCCTTGGGTGGAGTTGGCTGGCTATGACCAGGAGGATGGCAGTCTGACGAGGGAGCAGGGCAGGTTCCCATCCAGTGCATAAGAGCAGGCTCCCAGGTCTCCCCATCCAAGTCCAATTGGGACAGGTTCCAATGACAAGATCAAACAGATCCCACTCTCTGGCCTCCTGCCCGGGACAAAAAATTCCCTCATGGCGTTTGGATCTAACTGCAGTCAACAGCTTCCAAGCCAATTGAGGACCTTGCTCAGTTCTGAAAAAACAAATCAATGTTCCAGTGTCAGGAGTAAGGCTGCCCACACACTTGGGATGATGAAGACCCCATAACGTCATTGGCACAGGCAAAAAACTCAGACCGATCGCAAAAAGCACATCATGGCGCTAAGTCAGCAGGGATGTACACCAGAACACTCAGGTGTTCCAGTCCATTATCTGTACCGGGCAAAATACAAGGAGTTCTGGCCTCCCACCAGACTCTTCATTTAGAAAATATTCTGCCTGTTCCTTTCCCTCAAAGTTCTCCAAACACCCAAAGCCTGCTTATCGGGTCATGTCCCTCCAAAATAACGAAGGTAGCGTGTTGCTGGTTGGTAGTCCCTGACCACAGCTAAGGGCAGCAGGCCTAAAAATCCTGAATAAGACAAAGCCTAAAGGAGAAGGGGTGCAGAGAAGGAGAGAGTCTGATCAAATCCATCACAACTCTGTGTGGGGTTCATAAATAGGCTCACCATCGTATCCGGCATTGCAATCAAGCTAGCATGCACAAGGACTTACACACCATCTAGGGGCTTGAAAAAGCCCACTCTCAGACACTGTCCTATTAGAAACACATGGGGGCCACGGGACAGCTCTCCAAGCCCTTCCGGTTCACAACAATAGAAATAATGAAATTATATGTGAACCTAGGGAAACATTCAAGATAACAGCAAAAGAAGCCCAAGGCTAGCCCAAAAAGGACCCTCTAGAAAAAGGCCATAGTCAAAACACCTGGCACCATTAGGGAGAGTTCCATTGCACACCGTGTGCTGGGACTAGAAGGGTATAGACATGACCCCAAAGAACGCTGTGATCACCAGCACCTAATTACGGCATGCCCCCTCTTTACACATCGCCCCACTCGTGCAGATCAAAAGGAAAGCTCTGCACTCCCTCATTAGGGAAGGTAGGATATTTGAAGTTTAGCAACACCAATACAATGTTAGCTAAAAAAAACACCACCATTCACAGGCTCATGAACACCACCCCTTAACAAAATATATCCCTTTCAGTCATGGTGGTGGGGGAGACCGATGACCCATAAGCAAGAATTAAGGTGACCCTTGAATAAACACCAATTGACTTGAAAAAGTAGACACCCCGATTGGGGGCCACATTCTGGTGCCCCACTAAAAATAATACGTATGAATGTAAAAGCAGACCACTAAAAAAGAAAGACACAGGAATATCCTAGAATAATTGATGCTGATATGTAAGGTTGCAAATGTTTTCTAAAACGTACCCAACAAACAACAGCTTTTATCCAACAGGTCTGCAATTGAGCCACCAAAGTACACCACCCTTACAGCAGCCCACCATCTCTTCAGTGACAGCTTCCAGAATCCTAACAAGGCACAAGGATGCAAGCCAAATACCACAAACTCTTCCACCAAACTCTTTCGAACCTTTTCAAAGTAAAAAAATCTCCAATCACCGGAGGACTACAGACATCTTTCCTGAATCCATCCCCAATACCTATAATGTTCAATCAGTTATGTATTACTGTACAATTGTATACCCTCTGTTTATTGTGTGTATGGCTGCATCGATACGTTGTCAAAAATCTGCCTAGTCAAATGGAGTCCACCCCAACATTTGCACAGCACTTGAGTAGGGACTCTACCATGTCACTTATAGTTACACTGAACCCAACACTAGCATTCTACCGCACTACACAGCGCACTCTTACACAACACATGGTATCAGCACACGACTGCCAAGGGGCGCCCAGACATCAGACAGTTTGTGTTACGTCTCTTCACTGATACCACATGCAGTAGGCACAGATAGGATTTACTTGTCCCAGGAGATAGTCCCTGAAAAAACAAAATGCCTTCTCCACCTGTACCTGTGTAGGTTTAGGACAAAGATACAACCCAACAGAGTACAGCTCCATAGAGAAGTAGTGAATGAAACACATTACGAGACCAATCCCACAGCACTGTACCTCTTCACTGATCCTAGCAAGATTCAAACAGAGCTAGATTGGATGCGCAGGTGGGGTACCATAGGGGAGGATATTGTTTAGTCCCGACATGTTCCAGAAAAGAGAATCTTGGAGATAGCAAAGTCACCCCACTGGTGCACAAACATGTACACTCCGACTTCCATCTGTGGTCCCAGGTTGGGGCTTAGCGTATCTAGGGCAGTCTTCTTTCATGACAATTGGACACCGTACATAGAGTTCCAGTGTAGGGCTACCCACCTCAATGATACAAAGGGAAATGAGTCTTGTAGGGGAGAGTTAACCACCAGCAAAGATAACCCATGTCAGGAAATATGGGATACTGATATAGATAGGTACACATGGTTGGAAGGGATGGGGCATCCCCTAGCTGTACAGAAACGTACACTGTATTCCTTGTGCTTCAGAGGCAAAGGAACCATTCCACTCTGCACAAATGTAAACTGCATCAGAGTTGTACCAACATTCGTTACAGAAGAAAACAAGTCTGTTGCACCAGGCTCGAGAGAAAATAACTGATGATTAATTTGTCTGGACTCAGCTCAAGGACAATCTGGAAGAATTCAGACTATTTTCTGATACACAAGTCAATGATGGAGGGTCCACACCCTTCTTCACCATGCAGACGAAAGCTAACGTATGCTGGTTTCAAATACCAGGTTTGAAATGATGAAAACGATGAATAGAACTGAGCTCGGCCTTAATGCAATCAAGAAAGAACTAAGAGTCATTTGCCTCATGGAGATACAACTTTGATATGTTTTGGACTTGATGCCCGCAATAGAGGGAGGGATGTGTGCCAAGATTAGTGTGTTCTGTTGCACGTTAATCCCAGACAATAACATGAAAAATGGGACTCTGAAACTCGCCATCCAAGCACTGCATCACTTACAAACCAACATGAGTACAGAGGGAGGTGCCCCTAAGCAGGACTGGTACATCAGTTGGTTTTCTTGGCTTCCTCTGTGGGTGACAGGACTGTGCATTTCATTGCTGCCTGATCTCATTTTTGCACTGTTTTTTGTGCAGTTTCCTAGTGGTTGTTCCCTGCTGTAAAAATGCAATCCTCAAATTTGGTAGAATGCAAGTAAATAGGTAAGTGGTAATATTTAAATCTGAAGCATGACAAGCCCCTAATAATGTGACTGTCATGAAGTATGGGGTAACTTATGAAGTTGAAATTTCAACTAGAGCTGGGAATGTTAATATTGATGTCGATATATGCAATGATACATGTGTGCATAAAAACAAAATCGAATCACTGTTGTCAAAATCTATGAGATTACCTCTCCATCAAACCCGAGTCAGAAATACGTGGCCAGGCAGGCCCTTCAACCTAGGCCTGAGGCAACTGATTGAGAGATCACAGGTGTGGGGTGGCATGTAACCAGCAGAACAAATGCACAAACAGGAAAAACCCAGATTAATCCCGCCCATAGTCAGCCACACCACAATGGTCTAATAAAACGCACATGGCCAGATGGGCTCGCGTTCCCAAAACATTATAAAGTTATATGCCACATGAAGTTAGGATCACTCAGCCAATCAGGACACAGTACACAGCACATGCAGCAATAACGCGCTCCCCATGCCGGACATATGGACATGTTACCCACTGGCCCTCACTGTGTCCATGCAAGGTCGAGATCCACCTGAATTTGTCATCAGGTGGGAGTAATTTATGGCTGGCTCCATGACTTGTCAACGAAAGAGAGATGACCCCACTAGTTCCAGGGAACAGGACTTGGCCCTAAACAAGATCTATGAATTGGTTTATAATGCTCCAAGAAATGATATAAATTCCCTCAAAACGATTGTAATTTGAGTCAGTCCTCAGACCCATTTCTGTATGATGTACTCCCAGCCGCAGTGTAAAATTAAACCAACTGTTCCTGTTTTGCCAAATGCCTCTTGTCTTTGTTTTTTTACGGTAAATTCATATTCGAGCAACACAATTCTAAATCAGCCCAAATTAAATGAAACTCATTTACATATTAAGTGAACATCCTACATTTTTGACGCAGTACTCATCTACAATGAACTATGTTAAGCTGATAAACGTTTTCAAAGAAGACGTAAAGCTACAATGGGTAAGTGCATCACTATCCATTCTCATGTATAATCCAACATTTTGATATTTACATTTAGAAGAACCTGGCATGTTTTCTATTAAACTTAGTGAGTTTTAGAGTACAGATGTTTCCACTAGTGTCTAGATTCTATGCCCTGAAAAAGAAAAAAACCTCATCTCCCAGACTTTAGCATAAAGCAGCAGCAGAATATTTTGGGGGTTCATTTTTCCCATTGATTCAAGACTTGCAGTCTTTAATGCTTTCACATCATTCAACTGACAAAACTGAGGTGGGGAGAGGGAGATAGTTATGGAAATGTCACCTTTAAAATGTTGGCATTTATGTAACACTTGCTTAGAAAAACTAACTCAATGTCTGCAAACTCTGCTTTTCATGGGTAGAACGCAGACCTTTCTATCCCAGGCAGTGTCTTATATTCAGATTGTACTTTGATCAAGTGCTCCTATGATGCCACTCAAAAGCTTAACTCGAGACCTGTCCCCAATATTCTTTTTAAATAAATAGTTATTAGGAAAAAATATGCAAAACACACCTATTAGGTGTCTTCAGGCTCTCAAGACGTCATTGCAGGAAAAACAAACATTACGTGTACTCTGAACTTTATTTTCACCCTTCCCCCGCAAACTATGGATGTAGATTGATCGGGAGAAGCTCACTAATACGTTAGCCTCTCGTCCATGGAATAGAATTAGTAACACGTTACCACTTCCACACTTCTTAACCCCTTCGATGCTCATGACAAGCTCAGCTGGTCATGAGGCACAGTGGAGCTGTGCTGATGACGAGCTGAGCTTGTCATGCTCAAGGGGCTTTCCAATAATTCAGCACCGGAGGAAAATTGCTCTAGCAGCCAAGGTGTTAAATATTATATGTCAGAATGGTCTCAATTAAAGTTCTCCCATCATCTAATGACTCTTCATCTGGTGAGAAAGCCATGCACGGTGAATTGGCATTTCAGTTGTGGAATAAGTGTTGGATTGCTGGGAATCACTCGTCATTGCTGCAAACTGGTGATGGCTGGGGGTAGCGAGGGTTGGCTAAAGGGATAAACCTTAGACAAGTAGTTGAATTATGTTGAATGGGGGAAACAGGAAGAAAGTATAGGAAAGGGGTTCACAAACCATGTGGCTCAGATTTGGCATGATTAAACATGTAATCTTGGATTTTGCAAAGCTCAAGGTGTTTGGTAGGAACAGGCCTGCCACTGTGACCCGCCATTTGACATACATGGTGGGTGGGTGAAGGTGAAGGAGAGGATAGTTCCAGATAACAGAATTTGTGAGTTACTTCCTAATGAGGCGGATGAGATGATATTTATTGCTCAATGCTTTATTTCATTATTTATCTAAATACAAACAATTTTTTTAAGTAGTATTATAGCAATGTTACATTTTTCTTTTGGTCTGTTTTGTTTATTGGGGGTTTGGGATAATATTGTTTTTTAAATTATATTTGAATTCATTTTCATGTATGAATTTGACTTTTTCAATGTTATTTATTTTACATGTGCAATACATTTCTAAATTGTTTATTAAATCTAAATTCAGATTGTGGGGTTGATTGTGGGGTTGATTATTGGTTTGGGTGGGTAGATTTAAAAAATAATAATTAATGATAATGGATTTGTTTATTTTCAATAATTATTTCCTTACATGTTTATTAAAGTTTTCAATAATTTATACTTTATAATTATTGTATTTTTTAAATAAATTACTTTATTAAGATTTTCCAAACAGTTAGAGCGGAGGAGCAAACAGTACATCAATGACACAAACAGTGCCGACTGGAGTGGGTAGCACACATTAAAGTGTACCTATTTTTTAAATGTTTGGCCCCTCAAATGACCTTGGGAAACTTTCTTGGGATAAATACCTATTTCCATTCTGCCTTTTAGCTGTACAGCTTCATTTCTTACCTGTTCCTGCTAGCAGCAGAGAACGATTTATGATACTCAGAGATCTAGTTCATGTTACATATTTGACCAACGAAAGCAGAAAGGCAAGGGATCTATTGGCATTGATCTGAATAATAAACTCTTGACACAAAATATATATCAGAGTATTTTTTAAATAATAATTATGTTCAAATATGATGATGTAGTTTCTTTATAAATTTGTAACATCACATGCTTGAAGAGGATGCAATAATGTTGCATTAGGTTGATTACCTGAGATCTAATACTGACCTCTCCATTGCACTTCATTCTTTGATCTACTGTCATTCACTTTATCACCATGTGCCATATTTCTTATTTTATGGAGCATATGGGTCTTTAACCAGAACTCAGTGTGGGCTTGTACAATTTACTTGCATGTGCATATATATTTTTAACAAGCGCAATGCAAATTTTGTACCTCACAGAAATGTGGACTCTCAAGTCCTAGTGAGTAAAGTTCCAGTGGATGGTGACTGGATGATCCAGGGATGGAATGTCAATGACATTTTTTAACATCCACAAATGTACATGTTTGTAGGTAGTCAGAACCCAATTTCAGACAATTTTCTATCCTGGGGAGATTTACTCTTGTCAACAGCAGGAATACATTCTTTACCAGGGAGAGATGTTGCCATGTGTTTTTGCACTTGCTAGCTTTTATTACATGTGTAAAATACATGACTATATTCTGGCATACAAAACATTAATTAACAAACTTTCGGCAAGAGTACTTCTTGAAAGCTTTTTAAAGTCATAATTCTGTATCCATGCCAATTGTTAAACCTGAATACATATTTATTCAGTTTTTAAGTCTCAGGCTCATACAGAGCTTAGAAAGATTAACATGTAGTGTTATTTACTTATAGGAATGTACGTTACTTGCTGGTAATCTAAACAGGAGAGGCCAAATATTGCAAATTGATCCCATGTCCACCACCACACCCCTTCCCCCACCTTTTCTTCCTCTGTAGATATTGGGCATACTAATGGGCAGCTTGGGATGCTAGCTTCACTTCCCAGCAGGGCTGCTATTAGGTTTTAAAGGGACAGTACTCATGCTTCCACTTTGGGGTTTTATAATTTTAATGCATCAGCGCTTAAAAACATGATTGTTATACTTTCACTAGGGCAAAATCCATATTTCTTAGAAGACCATTACTCTGCAAACTCCTTTCATTTGATGCTGCAATGCCTTTAATAGCACATCCCCCAGTGTTTTAAATGGGCAGGTATTATCAGGTACTCAGTACCTGCACTTCTTTAATTTGGAAGGGATAGTACTGGCACTTCTCAGCACAGCTCCAATCATTTCAATGGGAGAGTTCCAGCACTTCTAAGCAGCAAACATGTACTCTGGAACAAGGAGTACCTGCACTTCAACATTTCCATTTCAAGCACTGACTCCTCCAAGAAGATTTTCAGTACTGTTAATCATGGAGTACTAACACTAAGTGGCATTTCCAGATGAAACTCTGCAAATTGAATTTGCACAGTCTTTATTTCCCTCTCACCTTTCAGATCAGGCATGATTAACAAGTTTCAGTGTCACCAGACTATAATACTGTGTGGGATATTTAGTCATGGTGCTCACAAACCAGCGAACCTTTCATGACATTTCCAATGGCATACATACCTCGTGTGGCTTCCATTGTCCTGATCCTACTATCTTTTAGAGGCCCTGCCCAAGCCTCTAATGAACATTTACCTATTGCCACATTGTATAATTCCTTTGATAAACAGGTAGGGTCGGGCAAGAATCAGTCTTTCAATTAACTGGCACTGCTCCAGTCTACAGCCTCTTCGGAGGTAGCCTGATGGAAAATATAGCTTGGTAGTTAAAATGCCTACTACCAAATCATTAGATGGGGCCTTCATTTTGAGTGGATCTAGTTAATTGTGATATGTGTGTAACCCCTGTTACGGGACATGACACAATTTTGAGTTCTTTGATAAATATCAGCACGTCAAACATGGTGATATTTATCATTTTGCCTCCACTGTGCTTTTTTGATCAAGCCTACCAGACAGCGCAAGCTGTCTAGGTACGAAAGACTTACTGTGGGCTTACCAGGTACTTACAGGGTTTTTGCGTAGTCAATTGCTTACCATTGGGTGATTATCTGTCACTCTCATTTGGCTACTTATTATTTGATGTGTTTGTCCCTCCCATGGAACATTGCTTCTTTCCCATCTCTTTGATTGGCTGGCTTCTAGGGTTCCTCTATGTGCTTTTAGGGAACCACTTTTTTCTTTTTGTTTCAGCACTGCATAACATTGCATGTATTATCCAGCTGTCTCCTTTGTGTGATTTTCTCCTGCTTGCTCTCTCTGCTTTTGTTCTACTCTCTCCTAACACGCACTTTGGGGTTGATTCCGATTCGGGAAAAAAAGCTTCCGTCCGAATCGTATCCGTAGCACTCTCCGTACGAATCGTACACGTCCGTCCGAATCGCGTAGTACGATCCGTATCTCGTCAATCCGTCCTAATCGTCGCGAACCGTCTGATTTGCAAGGGTGAAACCATACGACAAGGACCCTTCACGGTGAACCGTATGATTCGTAAACATGCTGTACGACCCGACGAGTACGATCCGGACCGGGGTATGAGGAGGCGATTCGTACAGTCCACGTCAGGTAAGGCGGTTCGTACGGAAAAGCACACAATCACATACACACCGTACAGGGCGCACACTCCAAGATCGCAGGGGTAGGTATGGGAACGCCTGCAATCATGGGGTGTACGGACCGTACGGTTGCGATCGCAGGGTGTATGCACCGTACACCCAGCGAACATGGGGTACGGTGCCTACACTCCATGATCGCAGGGGTACGGTGCGTACACCCCATGATCGCAGGGGTATGCACCGTACCCCTGCGATCATGGGGTGTACGCACTGTACCAGGGGGGGTGTTCCGTACCTGTTTCGGGGCGAACTCTGCTTTTACGGCTGTTTTCAGCTCCCATAGAAAAAGGGTTGTACGGTGCGTACCCAATACGAATCGTACTTGCTGGGTCGGAAAAACCAGCCACGAACCGTACAGATGTCATGTACAGCGGGTTCCGAGGGAGATTCGTACGGAGATTTGATTTGTATGGTCTCTGTACGATTCGTACGGAGTCCAGCTCCTGGTACGAATCGTACGGAGTCGTTCATACGGGGGACGTTGCAGGGTACGATTCGAACGGGAAAAACACTCCGAACGGCTATTCGGAGCGGTTTTTCCCGAATCGGAATCGACCCCTTTGTGTTGCTTTTGCTTACCCATGTGCTTCTGTCTCCATGTCTACTTTGCTGTCTTTCTCATTATGTTTTTTTTCTGATCCATCTTCGATCGGTAAATTAAAAAAATTTGTGTTGATTTGTATGCGCATGCATTTGTGTTGAAAGCATGCTACTGCCTACCAAATAACCATGTCATTGTGTCTCTCTTTATTTAAGCCATGCAGTACAGCAATTGTGATGTTCTATCCTTGGCATGTATAAAAACATTAGCAAGGCCAATAGATCTTATAGGAGAGGCCTTTTAGCTTTGGCAGTGCTTGTTTTAAGTACATTTATTGATTCTTTTAAAAATACACCTTTTGTTTTGAATAATCTGTTTATGTTTATGACAAATATATTGCTTTTAGGATGTCCTTTTAACTGATATATAGAACACCAAATAATTGGTGAGCATCTATTTACATATGAACTTGTGATGTAACTCAACAGATCTGTGAATATTTTGTGTTAAGCATGTATCAGAATTTCTCCTTCTTCCTTTCAGAAGCCCATAGAATGATAAGTGTAGACCCAATTTAGCAAACAATGATAAAAACACTAACCTAGACTGGTGTTGTGAAATGTTTGAATGAGTACTTGTGATTATGATTTTTAAAGGATAAAATCAATGTGCAAGGAGTGCTTTAACTGTATAGATGGAATTCAAGCCCCTTTACAACATTCCCTGATTAGCAATTTGCTGAATAGCCAACAGAAGACCATTCTAAAGCTGTGGGTCAAGAAGAGAAAAAGCCATACCACCAACCTAAGCATGAGCGAATTTTGCGGATCTCGCGTTCGCGAATTTTGCGGATTTGCGGATTCGCAATCCGCAAAATCCGCGAATTCCCGCGAATTTGCGGATTTTTTTTTTTTTGTGTTCGCCCGTGTTTCTGCCAGTTCGCGAGGGTTTTTACAATTTCGCAATTTGCGAACTTACCTGTCGGGTCGCAAGTTTTGCGAACTTGTTGTTTCTACGTGTCCAACCTGTTTGGGACACTCTTCTTCATCACTGCCACTCTCTGTCACCACTGCCACTCTCTGACTACTCATGCCACCCTCTGGCCCACCCATGCCACCCTCTGTTTCATCACCACACCCTCTGGTTGTCCAGTGTACATTATTTTCGGCAAAGCAAAGCACACCTTCCCTGCCTCAAGTGACCTGAATTAATTTGGGGCTGATTAATGTGTCACAGAATATTTTTTTAGCTGGCACCTGCTTCCTTAGTGCGCCCTGATTAGTGATCTTTTGCACTTGCTAAGTGCTTTCATTGTTGCAAAATTAGTTACAACACCTGCCCTGCCCCAACTGACAATAATGAATTAGGGGCTGATTAATGGATTTTAACTTCCAGCCTGGCTCCTGCTTGTCTCCCTTAGCTGTAATTCATGACCTTTGTGGCATATGTGTAACTATTCTGAGGTTCAGAGCAGGGTCACATAATAGTTTCAACTGGCAACTGAACTCTGGAGGGGCCCCTCAGGAAGCACTACAGGAAATGGCTACTAATGATGTGCCTGAACTTTTGAACCTGGTAAGTAGTTACTTTCAGTTTTGCTTAGATCGTATTTCTGCAATTTCGCACTTATTCGCGGGGCGCGAACTCACGCGAACAGTGCGAGCAGTGCGAGCAAAATCCGCTGCTCGCGGATTTGCGGATTTTGCAGGAAATTTGCAAATCTCGCGGATTGCGGATTTCCCGAAAATCCGCAAAATCCGCGAGCGGAACGGATTTTCCGCCCATGCCTACCTCAGAGTGCTTGTTGAAAAATAAGATCATCAGCAAAAGCACCGAGCCAGACCAAAGTGAGTGGGGGTGCCATGCTGAGAACGTTGGGCATGAATACATTTATAACCCTTCTAATAAAAGGTCAGGTGGCAATATTTATAGTCTTCAGACTGATTCACTGCTCAACATGAAGCTGGGAACCTTTAGAGACCTTTATGAAGGGTAAATACCAACCTAAGAAGGTAAGCCCCAGCATAGTCACCTATTAGTAGCATTTCTGCTCCCACCAACCAGCGCATGCAGATGTCGAAGGATGAAAGGAAAACTCTTTTCCAACAACCACATCTGCTGAAAACATGAGGGCATACAGAGCTCACTTGTTCCCCAAATGACAGCAACTCATCAGAGTGAAAACCAGAGTCAGCAAACTCGGGGACTGCTTAGGAGGACCTACCCATCTCAGTGGGCCAAAAGGCTTGGTTTTACAACTTCTTCGGGCCCAAACTCTTATGTCCGCCTTGTTGTCATTGAGCTTCAGTAAGTTATTAGTCACCAACACCTCAATTCCAGATAAGGAAGAGTGAAGAATGTGCTGAAATGGAGACGACAGCTGGTCAAAGCACAGGATACGTTGAATGTCGTATGCGTAAGAAAGGTAGTCCACACTGAAAGATTTAATAAATGATAAATGCCCCAGCAGTTAGATATTGGAAGAGAAGAACCAGTGGAACTTACAAAGAAAGTGGTGACTGTTCAGAATGTAATGGTGTGATCGCAAATACCTGATTCTCACTAGAACGAAATGAGAAAAACAGGGTAAGGCCACTTCATGTAGACCTACTGTCACCAGATTGTGGATTAAAATGGGGAGATCCATGTTGTAAACCATTGATTGATAGTGTACCCTAGGGAAACACAAAACTCAATCCATGGCACTTAGCAATAGATAAATAAAATTCCAAAATGGACTTTCTTTGAAAAATTACAAGAACTTCTGAAAAGCGGTGCAATACCAACACTCCTCAGAGAGGCCACTGAGCTTTTATTGAATTATTACCAGCACTTTGTATTAGGTCTACTATATTTTTAATTGGACACCACTGTAAAAACATCTCAGCAGGGATGCTATACTTGTCATTAAATAGTACTTGCATTTCTTAGTACAGGTGGCAAATCTCTATTAAGCAATGAAGCACTTGCAAAAAGGGTTAATATATTTTTAATGGAACAGTAAAAATGCTTTGCAACAGGACTGTTAAACTATAGTAGAACAGTCACAGCACATCTTTGTAGAACTGTCTTTAATGACACATTGCCGGCTCTTATTAGCAGGCCCTGCCACACTTTCAACAGGAGAGTTTTGATACTTCTTTAACACTGACCCTTCTAAGCAGGACAATTCTACCTCTAATGGGACAACGTACCTCTCACAAGAAAGTCACTGTGAAATTGTTGACCCCTTCTCATGAAGGAATGTCATACATTTATTAGAAGAATATTGAGGTCTCTCAAGAGGGCTGATATTCTTTTCAGTAGGGTTTGCATTTTTTTCAGGTAAAGATATCTCACATGGTTGAAAGGTCCTGTAATGGGCAATTCCAGGGGACTCTATGCTTCGATTTCTCCCTAAACTGAGTATCTGAATGCTGCAGATTTGGCTATATTGCTACACCGAACAACTAACTTGGATAAAGAGTGATTGCCTAGTTAACTCTGTCCTTGCCATGCTATGCGCCTTCTTCCCTTTTCCTGGATAAAGAAGTGCTAAATGGTTCAGCTTGTTCTTGCCAACCTCTGCAGGTCTTACTGCTTATTTTTTGCAGTTTTTGTTCATTCCAGCAATCATTTTGAGGATGTGTGCACCTCAACTCAGAAAAGTAAAGTAAGAAATAAAAGGTGATCCTGCACCATTTGATAACTGATACAGGCATGTTTCAACGTATGTGTCATGTTTGAATACTGCTAATATATTGCTAGAGTTTATGAGTCCAGTGCCTTCCCACCAGATCACACTTTCATAAAACACCAGGACTAGGGCTGTGTAGGAGAGGGAACTCCAATAAAATGTTGTGTTGTTTTGTGGTTTTATGAAATGTTAGGGCATATTTACAAAGGAATGGCGAAGTGTGGCACTAAGCAAACACAGCTAATGCCACGCTCGCCATTCTGAAAATGCAGGGATGTGCCACAATTATAAGAATGTGACACACGGCCGGACTGGGAATAGAAACCAGGCCTGGCACACCCTCTCGACCAGCTCCGGGGTGGGGGTAGGGGGCAGGGGGGTGCTGCTGAGAAGCACCATTGCCACTTTTGTTACAGAGGGCCAATTTTACAGCACTGCTGCAAAACCAGCCCCCAGTAACAAAACAGGCCCCACCCCTCCAGGAAAATGCCCGGTGTCTGCTATGCTTACGCACCCCTGCGTTTCCTCTCGTACTGGCACTAAATCTAGCTGCCTAGCGCCAAGGCATGCACCCTTGCAGCATAGTGAAAAGGTGTCTGCATTGCGGGCAATGGTTGTTTATGTGCAGGAAGGTGTTCCTCTCTGCACATAAACAATCCAGAATGGCGAATTGTAACTTCAATGTGTGCTGCATTGTGTAGCACACAATAAAGTTGCAAATTGTCACTTTTTTAATGATAGCTAAAGTGCAGGAAGTGACACCTTCCTGCACATGACCAATCATTCATGGCCATGTGCTGTTTCTATGTGTGCTGCACAATGCAACACACTAATGCCCAGATGCATCAAAGTACTGTTTTGCGATTCCTAATTTGCGAAAATTACCGAATCGCAAATTAGGAATCTCAAAATGGTATGCATCATTTTTTTCGCATTTTTTGTGTGATTCGGTAAAAATCGCAATTTTTACCGAATCGCATAAAAAATGCGATTTTCAAATAGCGAATTCGCAATTCCCATTCATTCCTATGGGCTGAAATGCCCATAGGAATGAATGGGAATTGCGAATTCGCAATTTGAAATCGGAATTCAACAAAGCATTTCAAGGGTGGAAACCATGAAATGCACCCATGAAATGCACTTTTACATGTAAGTTACATACACACATGTCCTAAGGACATGTGTGTCTGTAACTTAACAGTTTAAAAAATGCATTTTTGTGCTTTTTTAAACAATTTTGCAAATTACCACGAGGTTCAAACTCGTGGTAATTTGCACTTGCAATTTTAAAATTTGCTAATTTTTTAACAAAAATGCATTCCATTTAAGGAATCGCAAAATTGCGATTCCTAAAATGCAATCGCATTTAAGAAATTCGCAAAATTAGCGAATTTGTACAAAAACTACTGAAGCATATCAAAAAGCATTTTTGGAGTCGCAAACGGCCGATTTTAAGGAATCGCACCGTTTGCGACTCCAAAAATGCTTGATGCATCTGGGCAATAGAAACAGCAAAAACGAGGAGAAATTTAGCATTTCTGCTCTTTTTGCCATGTTAAGATCAGGTTTTCCCTGGTCTTAATTTTAGCGCTTCTTCCTATTTACGCCACCCTTGCAAATAGGGTGCAGCGTAAAACTCAATGGGTGTTTCAGCAGAACGCCCACCGCAACACCCATTGCAAGTCCCTTTCACGCTAAGTGTAGCGTGAAAGGGGGCCTTATTTACAATGTGGTGTTAAGCCACGTTAAGTGGCTATGACGCCTGGTTAATAAAAAGAAGGGTTTATTGCCACAGGAACGTCATAAAAAAATTACTTTCCTGTGGCGATAGTGGCTTGTACATATGCCCCTAAGATTTCAGGAACACTCTTTCTAAATATATCAGTTTTATTCTCTCAATCACTGTGACTTCTTACAGCTAAAGCTCTTCAGATAAAATTAAGAATAATAGTAATAGAAATAAAGGTGGAACATACTATGAGAAGAGGGGTCACATGGAGAGGGAGACAAAGGGAGAGGGACGTAGTGAGAGAAGAAGAATGAGTGAGACATAGAAGACGTGCTAGGGAAAAGCAGGAGAGGGAAAAAGACACAAGGGGAGAGAGCAAGTGAGGGATAAATAGATAAAGGGAGATAGCAAAGTGCAAGAGAGAGCATGCAAAGGTAACACAGAGAAAGAGAAAACATATAAGAAAGAAGGAACCGGAAAGCATAAACACATATACAGAGGAGGAACAATGTGTGTAAATAGGACCAATTAAAAGAGGGAGAGAAAGTGGAAGGTGAAGTGTGGGTTTTGTAAGCGATGTACAAGATGGAGAAAGAGTGTGATTGAGAGAGCTGGAGAAAGAGTGGGAGAAAAAGAGAGTGATGCAGAGAAAATTAGTGAGGTGGGGGAGAACATGAGTGAGAGGAAGGAACAGAGACATCTACAGCGGAAAGCAGAGAAAGGTAGAGCAACAAAGGACAAGAGAGGCAGAATATGCAGAGTTTAAGAGGAAAGTTGATAGAGGAATAAGAGTGAGCATAATGGAGGAAAATGAGAGAGCAAGAGGCCAATTGAAGATAAGATATGAGAGTCTTCCGGCTGAATAACAGGTTTATCAGGTTTTGAGCAATGTTAGTGGCCGAGTGCACTTTCAAATGAAAAAATGAACTCAATTTCTGAAAATGACTGTAGGTCACTACCCAAAAATCCCCTTGCAAAGAAATACTTTAAGTTCTATTAAAGTCTCACCGATGACGCCTTTCCAAAAGTGTTTTTTGGCAATTCTCTTAACAATGGCACTCCACCCTCCCATGTTACTTGTTAGTATACTCTCTTTATGAGAAGTGTTGATGCTCTCTTTATAAAGGTATGGCTGTCTTGCTATAACGAGTTGGTATTGTCGCTGAAAATTACACCTGCTATTTTGAGAAGTGGTGGTTCTCTTACAGAGGTGATATGATGGATTTCAAATTTAGATTACAACTTGCCAGCCAATCAAACTGCCTGATACAATGACATCTGGCAATGGTCTTTGTAGCTCTCATCTTTTATGCTGCAAGCCCATTTTTTTATAATACCAGTACAGGTGGCAGGCACTCACTCTTTCTACATTCACCATGAAAAAATATATGTGCCTGTACAAGCAAAGTTAGCTGCCGAATGTGTACCACCTTGATGGCCTAAGCAAGGATCCAGCTGCATAAGAATGAGCAAAGGGTCTTTAGTTGTGTTGAAGTTGAATAGTTCAAATGAAAGGCATCATGCAAGCAAGAACAAAGTGATACTAAGAGGCTGTCTATACACTCTAAATACGGTGGCCGGATAATCCTGCACTTTTTAGCGGATGTCACATATCTGCCAAACTCTAAATAAGCTCATTATGATAAATGTATGGTTAGATATGGAAGAAGTTCATATGTTTTGATGATCGTTATTGAGAAAAATCTATTTGCATAAAATGCTGTAAACTAAGATGTCGGTGTCTGTCATCACGCATACATGATCTCTGTACAATGAGCCATTTCATTTCAAAAGGTCCAGGGATCCCACCATTGCTCTGGGGGTAAAAACTTTAATGTAGGTTTCATTCACGCAGCATCCCTTTTCAAAGGTTAAATACTTTTATTTAGATTAGTGTCAGATGCTTTTACAGTACAAATAGTTTAAAAATGCCTCCATATACAGAAAATAATCTTTACAAACAAATACAAAAAAAACATGTCATGGGAATCTACATGATTTGAAATGAATGAGCCTTTTCAGATTTGCATTCGGTTAGAAACATTTCCCCAGCCCACCCGCCGCAGCCCTCCCAAAATGTGTCTCAAGAGTAATGAAACAACCAAAAATCCTCGAGAAAAAAATAAAAAATTAAAGGTATTAAAAATGGTTATTCTTTTTAAAATTGTTTTCAATGTTAATATGCACTCTGTCTAAAAATTTAAATATATATTTTTTCTTTAAAACATTCAATATATTGAAAATCTTGCATGGCAGTGCAAAACAAAGTAAATTATTTACTCTGAAAGTGCTATGTACAGCAGCATTATTAAAATACCACATATACAAAGTTCATACATAAAGTATTTAGGAGACACCATGGCATCGATTGCAGTGATGGTAGACACTACAAAAATGGAAGGGGTGTTTATTTTACCCCCGTTAAGCATTTCAAATGGAATGATAACAGTTCTATTGTTCGCATTCCAAGTTCAACACATGCAATGGTTTTTTCCAGTTTTTTTCCCTTTTCAAGCTCTTATTGCGCACAAAAAAATATCCATTGGTGGCTCTGTTTTCAGACTTTGTGCAGAACCTTTGTGCTTTAAAGTCCATTAGAAGGGGGAGCTCATAATAGGAGAAAAAAAATGATGCCAGGTTTAATGTCCCGCGAACTAGTCAAATCAATGACTCAAGTCCATCTTTTCAAGTACTGGCAACTTAAAAACTTTACAGAGAAGCTCTTTCTGATCTCGAGGTACAGTTTGTAGATAGTAATTTGTCAAAAGAGACCACCTGTGCTTGCTTGGATGTTTTCTTGCTACTTTTCTTCCAGGTTATGTGCAGTTTAGGTTAGAGTATGTCAAATAATGTTAGCAAGTGGGACAGCTTATTTTGATAACCAGTAGATCTTTCTAGCAACCTTGACACTGAAATTAAAAAAGTTCTATTTAGTTTGTTGGCTTTCTTGGCCTTTCTTCTCCTCCAAACGATAGGTAATATTGTTTTTCTCACAAGACATCTCATCTGCATTACAAGGTGGGGTTAAGAGTAGGGGCATGTGAAATTTGACAATTTTATTCTCCAACATTTCTCTAAATTGAAAGAACATTTGGTTTTCCAGTATCTTTTTTTACTTTCTTCATACAAGTGTATATATCACCTAAACAATATCAGACAAAAAAACAGCAGGAGACTGCTTTGACCAGAAATTGTCTCTTAGCAAGGCTTTTTTTGAATGAACCAATACCCTACAGGCAAACTGCATGATGTGAAATTTTGAGGAAATGTGTGAATTTCACATAAGCCAAAATTCTGTAATTTCATAAATATCTGAGGTATAATTTAAATGTCACCATGTCTCAGATAGGGATCTTATTACCTCAAATCAATAGGAGGAAATAGAGTGGAGTATGGGGACCAAACTTTTATTCTTAAACATATCTCTGATTTATGAAACAGGAAATGCTAGAAATTAAAAGATGCTGGTCCACAAAATTATTGCCTGATAAAAGCTAAGCTAAACTCTACATATCCTGGCAAGACCTCTAGGCGTAATAGGCCATTTTGTGGGATGGCCTGTAGGATCTTGGATGAGCAGGTCTCTGCAAATATTGATCAGCCCTTGACCGTGTTATAGCTTGAGCATGAAGAAGACATCTGTGTCACGAATCAGATTCTCTTGGCTTTTCATTTGAACACCAAAAGTAGGGGATGATACGGAATCTGTGCAGGTCCCTTTTGACACCGAGCAGGCCCCCTCTGGGATGCCCCTCTCCTCAATGGGAGTACCATTAAAGTGGCCCATGCTCTGCAGCCTCTGCCTCTCTTGTGCCTGCTTGGCTCTGTTGGCAATGTACCGCACACGGCTTTGGCTCCGTGATGAAGTTCTTCTAAGAGGGCACAGCCCATCCTCCTCTGAATCAACAGGCTCAAATCCAGTTGGTGAAGTGATGTCATTCTCTTGCTGGAAACTGGTTAGTTTCCTGAGCTGTTCAGTTAGGTCATCCTGGGATTTGGCAGAGGTCCTCATGTGGGCCGGTTGACGCTGTGCCCTCAATGAGCGAGGCAAAAAGCTTCTGCTTATGCTGCGATACTTGCTTTCAAAATTGCATGAGATATCATCTGATGTTAGATCCCCAAGACTTTTGGACTTGGTCTGACTGGCTGCAGCTTTGTCTTCCTCCACTTTGCCCCTAGAAGAAGACTGCTTAAGACTCTCCATGTAGAGTCTGCTCCATGTGTGTCTCCTTGTCATCATTGGTGGCATTGGTCCCTCTGGTCCTTTGGTCAGAGGTCTTGAGCGGAGTTCATCATCATTTTGCTGGCTACACTTCAAGTTGGGGTTGGATTTGCTCTTGGAAACCATTGCCATTTCTTCTCCTGACGTTGTAGCTGATCGTGGACGCATGCTGTTTTTAACGAGAATGCTCTCAAAGTTGTCTAGGTGGTTGCTATCAAGGTCTGGGAGACTCTTTTGTGCCAGATTGGGTAATGAAATGTCAATCACTGTGTCATTGGATGACATGCTGGAAGAGGAAGACATGCTGTCCCGGTGGTTACCGGCATCCAACTTACTCCAGATCCGATCATTGACAGTGGCATCATAGTATACTTCTGCCACAGGCGACTTGCACTCATCCTTCGCTATTGTGGCTGAAGTCACATGCCCTTCACTTTTAGACCTTCTTACTAGCATACGTGGCACAACCTGAGATACAGAGAGATGCACTGGAGAAGTGCTCACAGACGGGATAATTAGCGAAGTTTTAACTGGTTCCGTGTTCAGTTTCACACCATTTTGAAAAGGATTTTCATGCGTGGAATTCAACGTCTCCCTAGATGGCAGAGACAGCTTTTTTACTCTTATCAGTTCCTTATTGGCTAGCTCTTTCACTTTGAAGCTGGCAGAAGAATTCATTGCAGCACAATTTGGTGTTAAAGTGTCCTGGTTTATGTGGAGGTGAACAAGTGAATCAGAGTCCTCTTTGACATCACTACATGGTAGCACATTGCCATTTTGGTCAGTAAGACATCTTTCTACACTGTTATTGCAGTCCACTTTGGTGGAGATTTCAAAGTTAGCTTTGTTCGGAGACTTGACTTCAAACACTGAAGCAGAGATGACGGGCTCTTGTGACGCAGAGGAGGGATCTCCAAGCAGGCCATATGGACTATTACATTCGGCTCTATGTTCTTTCATATGAGCTGGTGGAGAGTCCTGGTGAGAATCCCAGACAGGGGAGACATGAGGAGCAAGGCTGGTACCAGTACACATTTTTCCCTTGGCAGTAGTGGGCTCCTCGGCGATCGTTTCTAGACTACATAATGAGGAGACCGATTTGTGGATCGAATACTGGTGGATACCTAAAAATAGAACAAAAATTATGATTATAAAGCAGAAAAGAAATGATTACATTACAGTAGATTTGGCATTAACATGCACATGCTGACTAATAGCTCTAACTAAATTCACCTACTGAACACTGATCCAGATAGGAGGGTACTATAACCTGCTAGCGTGTCCCCAGACCAGCAGGTCAACAAATTGTTGGTGGATTCTGTGAAGCACAAGACACATCAGTGTGTTTATGAACATCTACATATCAGCAGGTGCACAGTTCCGACAGCCCTCACATTCACAATCTACATACAGATGTTTTTTTTAAAAACAGTAATTAAAGGAAAAAACTAAACAGCCCTTCCCAGTGGAGGTTAGCAAGATGTAGTGGAGTTCAAGGGTAATGTCATGGAATCTTCTTAAGATTTCAACAGATCCTGCCTAAAGTCAGGAATCTTTATTGTAATTGTATTGAATTTCCTAAATGTTCATCTCACATACTGCGATATCACCACACCATCACGATTAGGGGAGGGCAAAGTGAATACTTATGTCCGCGAAATCTGATTTAATTGCAGAATCATGGACTTTGCAAACAAGTAGGTCACGCGACTACCCTGGAGGTGTAATTTGGTTTCAACGACCTCACAATAATTCCTTCAGCTGGATATCTCCACCAGCATAGACTGCAGGGAATTCAGTTTCACCACTGTACTGAGTGTTGGTGACAAATCCTGTCAGGGACTTCTGACAGCACAGAAACCAGTGCTAAGCAGATGGCACTGGATAACCATGACAAATGCAGTTGAGCCGTGTGTGCACGCTATGCATGTCATCGGGAGTGTTCTCACAGCCATGCAAGGCCCCTCCCTTCCTCCTTAAAAAAAAAGTAACCAATTTCGCTGTTAACATAGCGGATGGATTTAGTAATTCAGAAAAATATTTTGCGAAGTAGTAATTTGAATTTGAATTTGAATTTAAAAACATTTATTGAGCGCGCTTTTACCACGCGGTTTCATGGCGCTTTTCAGATTGCGAACAACAACAGTGGCGGGGGGAGTTAGGCAGCGAAAGCTCGAGAGAAAAGCAAGGTTTTGAGACTTTTCCGGAACTCTGTGTAGGAGGGTGAAGTGCGGAGTTCCACGGGGAGAGAGTTCCAGAAAGCTGGGGCGAGGACTGCAAATTTTGTTCCACCCGCTTTCTTCTTTTTGAATCGAGGGGTGGTCAGGAGTGCCATGTGGGTGGAGCGGAGCTCTCTACCCGGCATGTAGGGCTTGATGGCAGAGCATATAAACTCCGGAGCGGTGCCCATTTTGGCCTGGAAGGTAAGGCAGCCAAGCTTGAATAATGCTCGCTCTTTCACAGGCAACCAGTGCAGTGCCTGCAATAGAGGGGTGGCACGATGAAATTTGGGCAGGCCATGAATCAGGCGAGCAGCCTGGTTCTGCACTAGTTGCAGACGGTGAATAGCATAGGCCGCGCGGCCATTATAGATTATGTTGCCATAATCAAGGCGTGAGAGCACCATTGCCATCACGATGATTTTTAGAGCCGGAAGGGAAAAGAAGCGGGAAATCTTCCTGATTGTCCTAAGGGAAAAGAAACAGGAAGACACAACAGAACTAACCTGGGAGTGAACAGAAAGTTGGGGATTAAGAAGGATACCAAGAGTTTTGACTTTTGCAACGTCATATTATCCTAAAAATCCAGTGGCTCTAGGTGAAACTGATTAGACAAATATACTTTTTGACGAGGGAAACGATTTTAAGGGTCAGGGTTATTTTTGGTTCAATAAAAAGAAATGTTGGGAATGTCAAACTTAAAACTGCCTTAAAGCACTAAGTGGAAGGAACAACACACTCTACTGATCCAGATGTTTCTGGACCTCTGCCCTTACAGTTCCCTTAGCTAAGGGTTGGAGGTGGTCTCCAGACACCAATGACCTCATTTTAATATACAATTGTTTTATTGCACACACCATGACAGAATAAAACAGAGGAAGGACAATGGAAGCCATAGGAGATTTCCTGCTTGGAAGTCTAGTGCACTGGCACCAGTTCACGGAGGATCTTCCAACACACGCATTCCGAAGGCAATAATAGGAAAGAAAATGTTTGACCCTATGAAGACTACTTGACTTTGTGTTACCAAATGGCTTGGCAGAGAGATAAAAGCCATAAAGCCACAGGCTTAGGAACCGAAAATAATAGCCTTCCAGAGATATATTCCATTTTTATGTTGCCCAGAAATCAGCATGCCATAGGCTTGAATGCTGCTGCACAATATAGCCATGCCAAAGTATATCTATTTGAATTCAATTTTTACATGCTGAGAAAAAGGGGTTACAAACACAACACACAGGCAGGCCACAGAAAAGGCAACAACTGGAGTCCGAAGAACGTGGGAATTCCCAGAATTGTTTTTTAAAGTGTTTTAATATGAATACATTGGAAAGTTGGGATATTTTATATAAAATATTTCATTGTGAATCAAGACAACATTGTGTTACGCTTATTTTGATAAGCAGATTCACACTGAAAATATGGGAATATAAACTAAACTTTTCTTTTTTTCCTCCGAATATTTTTCCATGCCTTTAACATTTCTGGAAATTTGACATCCCCACCCAAAAGCACAGGTGAAAGCATAAACTTGTTCTTGCATCAACCAAGAGTCCATCGATGAAGCCATTTACCTGAACTCGCATGTCCTTTCAGTTCTTAACTAGAGAAGCAGAGAGTGTGGGAGAACAGGATAGAACAGAGGATTAACTTTAATTAGGTAAAGCAAGAACAGAGGAGAAAAGACACCAATGAACACAGACTATGATATGTTTCCCATAGAATGTATGTCTAGCCAGAGCAAAAAAAAATTCATTCGACTGAGACATAATGTATTCTATCTTATTTAAAAAATGAAAGCAAACAAAAAAAAAACATAAATTACTACAGGATTTTCCAGGTCCAAATGATAAACCTTCAGGTTGAAACGTTTTTGCTCTGGTGGACATTCTGAAAAGCGAGATTCACAAACGAGACCTCCCAATGATGTGATCCAATGCTAACATCCCTGTTGAATGAGGCTGAGTTACAATTTTACACATTCTCTCTCTCGCGTGCTATCCCTCCATCTCACACACACACACTTCTTGATGTGGAAACTGCAGGTATCAACTTTAATGAGTGGAAGCAGAGAAGCACAGTCTCAAATATTCACACATTTATGTGACTGCATCCACATTTTAAGAAATCTGATATCAGATGGTCCCATTAGTTGTATTTGCGGCCAACTGGGTGCCCCCCCCCCACCTTAAAAAAAAAAAAACTTCTATAGATGCCCCTGCAGAGACCACAATACGATTTTTCTGCTCAGACTTTCGAGCATACCAGATGAAGAGCTGATATTTTTGCACTTGCACTTTGATTACATTGTGATAGCTGAACAATAATGTTCCAAAACATATAATAAAAATTCTCCTTGAGGAACCTTGCTGATTTTCAATGCCCTTGAGGAAAGCATGTGTCATAAATGGCTTTGTTATGATCATGATGTTCAATAATTTCCATGGTTCGAAATCTCTATGCTCACCGTTAACACTGAATTGTATGCAGTGCTATTTAGATGACGTGAAGCCTGGCACGAAAAACGTAAATAATGTATGAGCTTTTTGTTTTGTATTAGTAGCTAGTGTAAATTGTATTCTGAATATTCAAAGGAAAAAAGTTTAATAGATTGATGACACAACCATCTTTAAACATATATTAATATTATTATTAAAATTAAAGAAGCCTGTCATGCAAAACATGTATTGACAAAGTCAGTCAGTAAATAAAAAAACACAAAGAGCATAAAACAAAGATTCGGTTGAAAAATTCGAGAATTAGAGGTTCTATTTGACAAATTCACTATGGAACAGTTAACATGTAACCAGGGATGAGAGTCCTCCCAACATCAAAGAAACAAGCGTTGGCAAAGCCATTAATGCAGGAGCTGGCCACCAGACTTTTGCCTTGTTAATGCTTATTTTGTTTTGTTATCGCGTTTGCAAAACTTTACTGCATTTTATTGTTGGGAAAGCTGCTGGGCCCTCAGTAATCAAAAAACATCACGACAACAAAAAAGCAAAAATATTTTTAGTCTCAAAAACCATACATTGCCATAGTAGTCCCTGCTACTTAAGGGAACTAGTTTGTGTTGAAGTACAATGGCGTCATTCATTAGGTTAGTCAGCGGTTGAAGAGGGCTGACCCATTGCCCTATCCTATATAGTGTAGTGGGCAGAAAAAAGGGGGACTGACCCAAAATCAAACCAACCGAAAGAGGCCTGGCTGAAATCCCGGAAAGGTTCCATGGTATATTTAGAACATCACTCATGTTATGATTATGGGCCTAATTTATTTTGGTGTATGGAATACTCCAGCACAAAGATGGAAGCTGTTCTGTCTGCAGGTTTACAAGTGTATGATAACTTGTGGCACTGTCACAGAGAGAAGGGGATAACCATCATGTTTTGAAGGAGTAACCTGTCCACCGATTCAAAATAAAGTCCTATGTGTCATAGCTCTAGTGTGGACACTCTGAGGGGCATAGGTAACATATGCAGAAGAGGGACGACCTCAAAGGTGGACACAGATACAGACACAGGACAGCCCGGCATAGCACTAGATGTATAAAACTGCTCTCAGCTAAGCTGAATATACAGAACTCTGTGACAATGTGATTTCTTCTGTGGCGGCTCCTCCTCTAAGGAGGTGGAGCGTCGCCCTGATCTTTGGACTAGGTAAGAGTGGTCTGCTTAATTCATACACTCTGTTCATCACCACCCCCTTTTCTGAATCGTTTTTGGCCACTATAGGTGTGGCAGGGTATACTCAGACATGAATCCCTTTCTCACTGCACCATCAGGATTCAAGCAAGCCGGGCCGAAGACGGCTGAAATGCCAGAAACCGGTCCCCGGTAGCTTGTCTCTTTTCTGGTGAAGAATTGGCTTGGTAGTTTAGTCTGCCCTGTTCCCATGATGCACTGGGCCAGGGACAGACTGATTTGCATATAGTCAGGTTCTGAGCTGGGATGGTGCAGTGAGATAAATAACGGTGATGGATCAAGCCCTGATCTTTGGACTGGGTAAGAGTGGTCTGCTTAATTCAGACACTCTGTTCATCACCACCCCCTTTTCTGAATCGTTTTTGGCCACTATAGGTGTGGCAGGGTATACTCAGACATGAGTCCCTTTCTCACTGCACCATCAGGATTCAAGCAAGCCGGGCCGAAGACGGCTGAAATGCCAGAAACCGGTCCCCGGTAGCTTGTCTCATTTCTGGTGAAGAATTGGCTTGGTAGTTTAGTCTTCCCTGTTCCCATGATGCACTGGACCAGGGACAGACTGATTTGCATATAGCCAGGTTCTGAGCTGGGATGGTGCAGTGAGATAAATAACGGTGATGGATCAAGCCCTGATCTTTGGACTAGGTAAGAGTGGTCTGCTTAATTCAGACACTCTGTTCATCACCACCCCCTTTTCTGAATCGCCCCACTGCTTTAAAGCAGTGAAAGAAAGGAAAAATAAAATGGTAATAAATTGATGTTATTATCATTTTATTTTGTCCTGCTGCTGGAGCTTGGCGGAGTGGGGTGGGGTGGGGCAGACAGGGGGAGGAGTGGTGGGCACACTGAAGTTGGCATGACGCTTTGGCCAGCCCGGGAAGGCGGCTAAACAGTCATGCACACTTTTTCTCCACCCAGGCTGCATTTCAGTCTGGGTGGAGAAAATGTGCAGGCCTCAGTCCCCGTCTGACCGCCAAACTACTGTGCTCAGACCTATCACTATGCTGCATTGCAGTGTTGTGATTGGCTCAGGGGAGCCTAGATGTGCTTCCTGTTCTGCGGCTTCGGTAGAGGAGAGATGACGTGAGAGAGCTCAGCAGGAGTTAAGTGTATTTTTCTTATTTTTGTTTATCTTGTTAGACCCCTACCCCCCTCTCCTGTCTGCCACCACAGATCTATGCCGGGCGGCCACTGGGTTTCTTCCAACATCAAGTGCAAAAATTGTCTATATGTTATTGCAGAGCATTTCATAGCTGTGAATAACTACATTTATTTATGTGCTCTTTAAACCAACCCTTAGCTTTGTCTTGATTTGCTGTTAAGGGTTTGAGTTCACCCAACACTTGGTAACACATTACCTGTAACAGAGCTTTATTCAGGGTGTCCCAGAGGAGGCAGTGTTATTTGGATTTTATATGATGAATTTTAATTTCATTCAGAGACCGGAATGCCTTTTTTTCTGATGACTAATGATGAGCCCTTGGCAATCTCTCGGCTTCCGTACAAGCATGCATAGATCTTCATGCATGGTCCCGATGGCCACTCCAATATTTTTGCACTGCCTACTCGATTGATGCTCTTCACATCTCTATCACTCCTCTAACCTGAAAAGGCCATGGACATGTACGCCCAAAAGGGGCAAAAGATGTTTCGGCTGAAAACAGCATACACTGTCAACTCATGCTAAGTGAATCACCAACATGGACTCCGAAACAACCACCAATATGGACTCTGAAAATACCAACACAGACCCTGAAACTGCCACCAATATGGACTCTGAAAATACCAACACAGACCCTGAAACTGCCACCAATATGGACTCTGAAAATACCACCAACATGGGCTATGAAACTACCACCAATATGGACTGTGAAAATACCACCAACATGGGCTATGAAACTACCACCAATATGGACTGTGAAAATACCACCTACATCTGCTCTGAAAATGCCACCAACATAAACTCTGAAAATACCACCAATATTGACTGTGAAACTGCCACCAACACAGACTCTGAAACTGCCACCAACATAGACTCTAAAAATGCCACCAACATGGGCTCTGAAAATGCCACCAACATGGACTCTGAAACTACCACCAATATGAACTCTGAAACTACCACCAACATGGACTGTGAAAATGCCACCAACATGGACTCTGAAAATATGCAGAGCATAGCCAAGTAAAGGATACAGAAAAAAGATCAGCATTGAAGAACTGTACTTTGTGGTATTTTCTTGGTCGTCAGTACAATGTACAACTTAGATATTGCTCTGTATTTAATACTGTGATTTAACTCAATACTTCTAGGGGTGTACAATTGTGAACTGTATTAACTGTCAAAGTGCATAGGATAGTGGGCTGTACCTGGTGGCCAATGATGGTTGTACAATCACCAACTTGTAAAAACATGGCATATTGTGGTTAAATGTAGGGCCTCCAGGGTGAACAAAACCCACTCATAAATATCGCTCACATTATGTGTTGTGCTCTGAAGTCATTCGTCTAAGGCACACCCTTTAGCAAATTATTTGATATTTAAATTAATATGGATCTTCTTAAGACTGTGGACTGTGCCAATGAGCGATGACATGCATTATTGACACACGTGCAAACTCATATTCTGGGGTTTAAATTGCCAGACCATACTTATGTGAGTGCAGGAGGCAAGATTATTGCTGTTCTGAAATTTATCGACATCAATACCTGAGATCTATTTGCAGTCCCCACTTTGGCTCAACTGTGTGATCCTGGGCTGTAATCCATCAAGTCAGCCCGAAAGCCTAAACAATAAGGATGTATCCCTGCACTGCGTCACATCCGGGACCACCCTGAACCAAGTGACCGTGTCCCTCTCACAATCCCTCCCACGGATTCCTGTTTTATAAAAGACGTGCAGGCTAGCACTGTCCATAAAGGTGCAAACACTGGGGTGAGTTTAGGAATAAGTGAGCAGGAGCAGGAATCGTAAACAATATAAACAGCTGCCAATTTAAGGCCGGATGCTCCATGCGTGACAGGGACTGAGCGACGTCGATTAATGAAAGCTTCTTTTGGGGTGAGCCAATATTCTATTTCTAAGAAGTGGGAGATACCAAGCCGGACTATCCCGAACGTACGTCCCAGGCCGCGGGTGCGGCTATTGGTGCGAACAGAGGGCGTTTACGAGGAGTCCGAGACCCGAAGACAAAGGCGGCGCATCTCTTCACAAGACCAGAGCTCCCCTGCGCCATATTTCAAGTGTACGAGCCCTCTCGAGACAGTTATTGCAGCTCCCATGACAACTTGACGTTGTGGCTCGATAAGCAAGAAAAGCAGATTCTTTCAGGTTTTTTTTCTAGACGGGGTGGGTGTTTTTCTCGCCTGTTATAGTTTGCTTATGATTTATTGGGCTTTCTTCTTCCAAGTGAACAGCTGGCGACGAGGCCTGTTTGAATTACGGCGCCTCGACGACGATGTCAGAGTCACAATCTTCACTTTCACGCGGAATCCATTCGTGTCAGGCCGTATTGATCACACACATTGAGCTATGAGCCCATTAGCGGCCATCACAGGGGCCTGGTGCGAGGAAGGGTGGCGGGGGCGACCCCCAGAACGTAAATCACTATATATCCCTCCCAGCAGGCTCCCTCACCTGGGCCTGACCTGGGTCCAATTTTTCCTAGTGTGCTCCATCAATATTCATCCAAGGGTCTCTGAGATTGTAACAAGGCTGCGGTGCTAAAAATGCTCATTTCATGTAAAGTAACCCTTATTTGACATTAATCTGAGTCCTTCCTTTAATCAATTTTAGGTGCGTACGAAATTCGCATAAACTTCCCTCTGAGCAATTACACAAATTTTCAGAAAAATTATGCAAAACGCAAATATGGAATTTTGAGCTATATTTTAGTGAGGTGTGTATATTTGCGTCAATATTAGACATTAGGACACACTTTGCACTTTAAAAAAAATAGCACAAAAAACAAAAGTGCTGCAAAGAAGAGACACACATGTTTTGTGCGTCTGCCTTGTTCGGATGCTCACACAATAGCATTTTTACCAAATTGACCTGCAAGTACGCCAAGTTGCGAAAAGGTGTGATTTTGTGGCATTTCAGGTAAAAATGCATAATGGCAAATGCCGAAAATAACGTAAATTTGATTAGTGCAATTGAAATTTCACCCGCACCTAATAAGTATCCAATTACCTTGAGTTGCATTTTTTTCACCGCAGGAGGTTTAATTTAAGTGCAGTCAGACCTTTCATTCAGGTTTTTTCAGAAACCTTTTTTGGTTCTCGTAAAATTCAGCTATCCTGACCTTGCAAGTTAGCTTGTGATAGTGAGGCGGGGAGGGCTATCGAAAGCCCACAATCCCCACCCACCCAGCGGCTCGCAGTTCCCTACAAAAGACCACTAGCCAGGAGGGACACAGAGAGATTTCCTGACTGGTTGGACCCAATGAGACGAAGAGGTCAGAAGGGCTGGACTGGAGTGAGTTAAATACTCAAGAGCTCCTTTTGGTGGCATGCAAACATATGTCAAGAAACTATTTAATTTCAGAAAAAATAAAGCGACTGCCATACGAACTGGCTTTATCACCACCAAGGAACACGCAAACAATAATTCATATAAAGCAGGAGCAGAAATCAATCTTTTCCACTGTGACTTTTACAAAAATGAAAGGGATATGTAAACACAAGTTCTGCAACCTCTGTCTTCAATATGTCAAAACAAGCATTGACGCATCAATTTTCTACTCAGGCCTCTATGAGAGGCACTGGGAAGCTTATGGTACGTAAAAGCTTTATAAACTGTAGTAAAGTATTAGGTTGCAGACAGAAGGCTAGACAACACATGGGGCTAAACGTGTTGGCTGAGCTTCTTTGAAGTAGCCTTATTCCTTTGTCTCACTAACAAATGAACATCAACAAGAAAGTACTTACCATTGTTTTATTGAAGAGACTGTCTATTGAAGTCCTTACCACTCCGGTTCTTGTCTTAACACCATGCGCGCTACGCGTTTTCCCGCTGTGCGCTGACTTTTGCGAAAACCCGCGGTTCATGACGAGCTCGTCATGAGCGTACGACAGGCGTAACTCATGACGAGCTGAGCTCGTCATGAGCGTCGAAGGGGTTAAACAATGAATGTGAAAATTGTATCACCACTTGCTCAGGATCACTTTCATATCGCATTAGAACTAGTTGAGTGCACAAGTCCAGGATGGATGCATTAATTGTACCGCCGCATGCTTAGCCTGATGTCAGTAAGTTCACTAATTTGTGAGAGACAGAGGGCCTGATTTAGATCTTGGCGGACGGGTTACTTCGTCGCAACAGTGATGGATATCCAGTCCGCCAAAATATACATTTCATTATTTAGGAACGCGGTGCCATAGTGAGAACTAGCATCGCCCAGCACACCATAAACGATACTCTAGGTGGGACACCTTTTGTATGGATGTGATAAACATTACCCAGAACTTTTATAGCTGAGAAATCAGCTGGGTATCCAGGCCATGCTTCTGATTGAAAATAACAAATATATAAGATAATAGCAAAATGTTAAGGAATGAAGATCGCAAACTGAGGTGAAAATCAGTGCATTCATCAATGGGTTGGGAGGGCAGCAAATGAACCAGAGACTATTTGGGTATCAACATTTGACTATAAAGATCAGAAAGAGGTCAACCATCAATCTATTTAATCTAAACTGGAAGGAATGATGGTGTTCCACGTGAAATCAAAACATGTTGTAGCATTATGAAGTAAGGAAGTCAATCCATTATGGCAAGCTCCTGAAAATGTAATTCAGTGATTTAACGTGCTCTGAGTTGAGCGTGAGATGGAGTTCCAAATGACGCCTTTGGTTATTATTCTGGAGTGGGGTACCACAGTATCCATTTGCAATTAATTTGGAAGGCAGTTTGGAGAACTCTACGTTTGGGTAATGCAGCAGAGTCCGGCCACTATGAAAATGAGGAGGTATATAAAAAAGCTTTTGCCTCTGTTGCAAAACTGCCTCTTTCACACTCACAGGAGTCTGGCATAGGCTCCGCCCATACAGGAGATCTTTCATTTTTTAAATGATGTTTCCTTCACCAACACACTCTTTCATCTACTACTGACTTGAAAACATTGGGACTGATTCAGAAACACATTTATGAATGTGGAAAAATAGTATTAGAGAAGTACCCTTTTGAGTCCTCTTGCACAGTAGCGGCCGGCAACATTAAAAAATGGTAGGGCGTGATGCCCATAAAACACACCATATTTGTTGCACTAGCACGCAGGGTCTTGTTGCTGTCCCTCTGCTCTCCTAGACGGTGACCAGGTACGGTTCGGCGGAAAGGGAAGGACTTCCTTCCTTGTAGAATATGAAACCAGCCAATCCAGGATTGATTGGAGCAGGCTAACCAAGCACTCAATTTGAGGCTGGGGGCCTGCGACTACAATCCCTCGGCTGTTTCTCAGCCCTCGGATTGCTAGCTCTTAAGTGCGCATGTCAGACAGCCAGCCAATCTGACATGCGCACTGGCAGGGGGCTCCAATAATAGTGCAGTTGCAATAATCAGCCCCGCCCCTTGCCCCTGCGCTGTAACAGCGCAAGCCAGGGACACTGTATAATAAAATGGTACTTCTTAACATTTTATTAATGTTTGTGCCTGCTGCACTCACAGCAGACGGGGTGACGCTCCTCCACCATAATTGAGGCGCCACCACTGCTCTTACTTGCATTTGATAAACGAGCAAAGAGGGAGCATTAGTTTCTATTCGTACTATTTGTCCATGAATATTGCTGGAATATTTCCATTTTATTCTAATTTTACATGTTTTGGGGCTATTTCAGAAAATAATAGAGTAAGTGAATGAATACTGCAGGAGTACTACTTTACGCACTCCAAAATGCCCTTGTGAATGGGCCCTATTGAATGTAATGCTAATTCACCCTGATTTGATGTTGTCTCATAAATCATGGAATTCAATGAAGGTCAAAGGAATTTACACCCACTTTAAAATGTGAATAGGGTAGTTGGTGTGTCTCACCCATCTAGTTTGTAATCCACCCATCACCTGAACAGTCTCTTGCATATCTGGCTTTTTTTGCTTTTCTGCTTGTATTGGCTCAGGTAATTAGATTTTATGAGAATACCCTAAGAGTTAGCTCATTTCTAGATGTTTTATAAATACATCTACGAAATACCTAGTGTCATTCTGAATTATTTTGGAGTTGGGAATCAGAAAATAATTTAAGATATGTTTATAAGTATCTTCCTTTGTATTATTATGATCCCATGCTGTATTTGCTTATTAGAATTCTAAATTATATTACCATGACTTTCCTCATTTATAAATACTCTAAACTTAATGAAACTCTTTATGGTTTAAAACACAAAAACGAAGTACGATCGTTGTGGATACAGAACTGGGTGTCAAGAAGACCTAGGCCATAATTAACACATTCAGACAGTTCAAACTTTTGAGTCAGCAGCACTGTGCATACTAAGACTAACAACGAGGGGTGAGCACAGTTTTAATTAGGTTAGCATAATCTCCCATTGACTCCTTTTTGGGCTACTGCTAGCCTCTGTTTTGTCTGATAGACGTGCTTTGGAGCAGATATTGCTAATGAAAGTTCTGAAATTGAAAGTGTAACATTTTTAGGTTTTGCCTCGCCAAAAAGATGCGCTCTGCGCATCTTTTTCGCGCAGGCGAAAACCTGATGAGAACTGTAGTGTGCTTTGGGTCGGCCCTCGTCATTCATTGGCTGGCTCCGTAAATGGAGCCTAGCCATTGGATGAGGGGCCTGTCCGTCAATGCCGGACCAGACACGGGGGCGTTCCCGACATTCTTTGGCTTTTGCCGACGTCACGCGACGTCAGGCGAAAGCCGGGAACGCCCCCGAATCTGTTCCGGCATTGCCGGCACTTCTGCGTCTCTCCTCCCCCGTTTCCCGCCCCGTGACTGGCCGGCCGGCCAATCCTAGCGCGGCCGGCCGGAAGTGCCCGCCCCCGGCAGCCCGGGGGAAGAAGGAAGACGGCAAAAAGTATGGCGGCGCCCGCGGGGCTCCCGTGGCCTGGAGGGAACCCCGGGAGATGCGGAGGACGTTGCCGGTCTCCCATGCCGAAGAGGGAGACCGGAGAAGTGCCGCCGTCGCAAGGTGCAGGTGAGTGCCTCTGTCCCGTGCATCCCCGTGCGCCTCCTCCTTCCCTCGTGACACTACACTCCCTAGAAACATACACAGGTGTACAGAGAATAGAGTGTGAGGGAACCACGCGCCCTTTAAAATGTCCCACAGTCAGCACCATATATGTAGGAGGCTCAGTACGCATAAGAGGGTCGGCCAGGGGGTTTGGGGGGACAGAGGGGTGAACACATGTAGACAGGCAACCCAGCTTACTGGGGATGGACACATCACACGGCCAAGCGACCAGCCACCACCGAAAGGCACACCGCAATTTCTTCCTTCAGCCATAAGTCCCCCACAGTGAGCACAAGGCAAGCGACGAGAAGTGTTTACTTTTGTCCTCGGAGGGGGCTGCGCTGTCACTGCGGGGGCGCGGCGCGGACAGCCGGCATCAATCGTGCACCTTGCGCTAGTCCCAGCCCCTCGTCACCACCTGTGCAGGTAGAGAAAGAAAGCCTCGTTTAGGACTCAACACACAGAGGGCGGCATCGCCGAGGAGGGATTCTTTACCTAACGTCCTCGTGAAGCAAAGAGAGCAGATGAATGCACGAGACAAGATGAGGACCCCCCCCCCTCCCACACACACACACATACACGCCACTTCCACCCACCCAGAGAGAACGTCTGACCGAGTGCCCGCGCTGCAGCAACCTCTGAGATCACCCTCAAGACACAGGATAGAACCGACAACTGCTTCCCAATACTGAAAGCTGCCCCCCCCCTCCCCCGCAGTGCCTTGTAGAGCCGCTGCCCCGTTGCCGTTCTACCCGCTATTCGAAATTGGAATGTATTTCGTAACAGAGAAAAGGTACTCAGAAACTGTTTTGGGTCTAATCCAGCGCATAGAAACGGTGGGCGCTATATACACACCAAACTATTGCCATTGGAATTATTAGTATCATCATTATTAGAGTTATTATCAGTTGTGTTGACGGAAAAGACACATTGGAGAGTTGTTTGGCCTTTTAATATCGCAGGTTCACCTTTACTGCTATTTAAGCTAATGCCCTTATAGGTGAAAAGTACCGTGAGCCTCGTGCTTGCCTGCCCAACTTTGCTGCCCTCTGGCCAGATGTTAAGCGTGGCACCTCCCGCCTGTCCTGGCTTTCCACCTGCATGCTGGGAGTTCTGAGCCTATATAGTCAAGATTAAGAAAGAAACGCAACCCCCAGCACGCAAGATGCGCTTGAACAAAAAAACAGGGCTTTCTCAAGGTGCCACCCCACATGCTTCCGCGCTGCATTTTTTAATTCAGGGATAAACTGTTCCAGTTTCATCTTTTATAAAAATTGGGAGAGCTTGGTAACAACAGTGCTAAACCCTGGGGGTCTGTATTTTTCGGTTTATGTACAACTGTCTGCCACACAACTGCCGGGACATGCTCTCCTCCTGCGCCCAGCGCAGAAACACACTGTGCAGCAGCGCACGGCGCTAATTATCCGTCTTTCCCTCCGTGACAAGCTGAAGTGTCTGAGTTAAGTGCCCGGAAGGGACGCGGACATTGGCAATAAGATAAATACACACTAAACTCTGACAGTCCGGCTGCCGGACTCCCCGCGTTCGGCAGCTCGGAAGAGTGAGGTGCCATCTGAGGACAGGAAGGTGCCAGTTTTCGTGCTCCTGTTGCCTGCTTGTGCCTCCGTTTTCGTGCCCCCGTTGCCTGCTTGTGCCTCCGTTTTCGTGCCCCTGTTGCGTGTGCCCCTGTTGCCTGCTTGTGCCTCTGTGTGCCCCTGTTGCCTGCTTGTGCCTCTGTGTGCCCCTGTTGCCTGCTTGTGCCTCTGTGTGCCCCTGTTGCCTGCTTGTGCCTCTGTGTGCCCCTGTTGCCTGCTTGTGCCTCTGTGTGCCCCTGTTGCCTGCTTGTGCCTCCGTGTCCCCCTGTTGCCTGCTTGTGCTGTGTGGGTGTGTGTGGAGGGCTCTGTGTGGCTGTGTGTGTAGGAAGCTTTGTGTGGCTGTGTGTGTGGGGGGCTCTGTGTAGCTGTGTGTGTGGGGGGCTCTGTGTGTGTGGGGGGCTCTAAGTGGCTGTGTGTGGGGGGCTCTGTGTGGGGGTGTGTGTGGGGGGGCTCTGTGTGTGTTTGTGTGTCATTTGCGATAGATAAAGCTAGTGGCATTGTAAATGACAATGCCATTTATTTATGTTAAAAAAAACATAAATAAAAATAATGTCAAGAGCAATGCCAATAGCTCTAACTTTAACAAAGGCAAAACCATTGCATTGTAAATGCTTGTTTTCTCTTGCAACGAATATATTTTGGTGGTTTGTGAATGTTCTATGTGACTATGCATACCACACAACAGTGGAGACTTCAAGGACCAAGTGTAATTTCTGCATTTCTAGTGAGAATTATGGACAATAAGCGAGGAAGAAAGATGTCAATTTGAACACCGGTACTAATAAGCCCACACCCATGAAGATATAAAATGCAATTACAGTAACCAAAACAGGAAGCAATTTCCATTTTACAGCCAGGAAGGGCTGAAGGTGTCACTCATAATCTGGGGCCATTTGACATGTATGCATAGGCCTCATCTTTATCAGAAATGCATGACGGTTACTTTGTTAAGCAGCTGTTTGAGTGAAGAGGTTTTGATAATGTCTTGTAACAACTTATTATTTCATTGTGTGAATATTAATGTAGTGAGTGGGTGGGTCTATTTATAATGTGCTTGCTACAGCATCAACCTCCCCATCACTGCCGGACTGGGAACAAAAATTGTCCCTGGCATACAGCTCGGCTGACCCCTGGGGTGGTGGCAGGAGCGGTCGGTGGTGGGAGTGCCGCCAGGCGGTGACATGGGTTGGGGGAGGTGCAGGGTTATGTTATGTTAGTAACCACTTGTAAAGCACATGGACACCCGTAGGTTTCATGGCGCTGGAAATGAAGACTGTTGCGGCAAAGTTACTAGACATAGGCTTGCTCAAACAGCCATGTTTTCAAAGCTTCCCTAAACCCAGAAGGTTGTCACAGCTTCTGAGTGCCAGGGGGAGAGAATTCTAGAGTCTGAGGGCTAGATAGGAGAAGCGACATCCTCCCTGCGGTTTCCGTTTGAAAGACAAAGTAGTTAGCAGGAAGAGATGAGCTGAGCGAAGACTACGCAAAGGTGTGTACTTTGTGATCATACTGCTGATGAATCTGGGGCTATTGCTGTGCAACGCCTTAAAAGCTAAGCATCCAGTCTTAAAGGCTACTCGTTGGGCTATCGGGAGCCAGTGGGGTTTAAGCAGTCCTGGTCTGGCTGACAGCCATTTAGGCTGTTTATGAATCAGTCTTGCTGCCTTATTCTGGACCATTTGAAGTCTTTTTTTTTTAGACCAACTGGCAGACCAAGATAGATTGAATTCGAAAAATTGAGCCGTGACAGTATGAGGGCTATCACCACCTGTATTAAAGCTGAGTGAGTCAGCAAGTGTGTAATGTTCTTGATTTTCCATAGTTGGTGGAAACTGGAAGAGATCACTGCTCTCACCTGTCCTCGGAGCGAGAGATCAGCGTTGACAATGACTCCTAGGCTTTTCACCGAGGAGGAGGGGGTGGGGGAGGCCCAAGTTCCACCGGCCAGAAATAGGGGTAGGGGCTAGTTAACTACGGAATACGGCCAAATGCAGGTAAGTAAACAGATAAATAAATAAAAACAAATTTTGTTGTGCGCACTTCATCGAATTTGGCGATGCAGTGCGCACAATGAAAATTTATTTTATTTATTTATATGTTTACTTACCTGCATTTGGCTGTATTGCGTAGTTTACTACCCTCCATCCTACCCCTCCCCTCCTCACGTCACCACCAGGCAGCACTTCTTCCACCGACCGCTACTGGGTGGTGGGGATGCACCACTCCTGTCTCACCGCTGCCGCTTTTGTTAAAGGGGCCCGATATTGCAGCAATGCAGCATTAAGAAAAGACCCCAGGGGTCCAAAATCGGTCCGTACCATGGAAGCTCACCAGGGACACGCCCGCTGTCCACTACGGCCAATCCAGCCCTGCTCGCCATCACTTATTCCTCAAAATCAAATGAAATGAGGGCCAGGTGTTATATATACACAGGCCTTGTAGTCTTTTCAGAAAAAAAGATGGCTGCCATTTTGAAAGCTGATTTTGAGTTGTAAGAGTTTGCTGTATTACCAAAGCACATTACAAGGCGGGTTCAAATGTCACTGACAAGGGAGGATTTCTCTGTCAGGATTTTCATCAATATCAGGTCATTGATTAGCATCCTGAGGGGTGCCCTAAGAATTAAAGTCAGCAGTGACGTGGTCATTGCAGCACTGATCATCTCTTGATTAAGGAGGCTTGGTTAAAATTCGATCTCACTTCTAGTGCTACTGACCAAGAAGACCCGGGAAGTGCGTCTCATTCTATTTATATCATTTCTGGGGACCAATCTCTTCCTGAGCTCTTTTCAGCTGGCCTTTAGGTCTAGTCTGTACACTATAAAAAACAAAGTGCAACCAGATATTACTATAAACCAGAGTCTAGAAATATAAAACTTGTGTGCGGAGTAGCCACACGTTTTGGACAACTCGAATAAGGAACAATTAACTTTACAATTCAAGACACTATTGAAATCTAATCTGAATCAATTCTGTATAATTTCATTATACTGAATGTATTTTCAGGAAATTGATGCAAAGATATTTCAGCAGTGCCTGGCTAACTAGTTTATTTCAGCCTAGATTACTTCACGACTTATGCATTTAGACATAAAACTCACAGTGGCAAATTGTGCCTATTCTAATCATGAGTCTCACTCTGCAACTCTGGGCAATAGCTTGCTTAATCTCCACAACGGCCCCAACAACGCTAGGATGCCTGGCCTCACCTTGGGGGTGCCCAGGAGTGGGCACTTCACAGGGAAAGGCCAGGAAGGGTTCCTTAGCGGTATTCGTACAAGCGCCGAGATGCCTCCGGGTAGTCGTGCGCTATACAAATACATAATTATCATTAATGGGTTTAGCAAATCGCTACCTTGCAATTCACAAAGAATTAATAGGGTAGATAATCCTGAAACGTTTCTTATGCCTTTTGCTAGTCCATGATGGGGCAGTAAGATGACTCCTGACTTAGGGGCCTATTAGGATGGCGGACGGACCTGCGTCCGTCCGCCACCCCAGAGGAGGAGGGACCGTCCGCAGGGGCAGCGGCGGTCCCTCCGTGCTAATTAGGATGTGACCGCCACCCTGGCGGTCACATCCTGTATTTTTAACATTGAAGCTTGAAGCAGCACACGCCGCAATGTTAAAAAAATCATGTTTACCTTTGCGTGCATGAAGCTGCAGGCACCGCGTGGTGACTGCCGCTTCGTGCACGCAAAGGCAGGGGGGTACCATAGGTACCCCCCATGTTCACCCCCCAACCCCCTTCACCCCTGAGGGCCCGCAACGGGCCCCCGAAGACAACACCGTCTGCCTTTCCACGGCGGAAATGCCGCTGTGGAAAGGCATATGACCGCAGCTATCGTAATATGGCTGGCGGTGTCTGTTAGACACCGCCAGCCATGTTAGAGCTTTTCCGCCATGGTCGGAAGGCGACCGCGGCGGAAAAGCGGCGGACGGAAAATAGATCCTCTAGCCATCCTAATCTGGCGGGGGGTCTTTTTCCAGTCCGCAGCGGATAATCCGCATCCTCCGGGCCGGCGGTGGCTTCCGCCGGCCCGGAGGATGCGGATTATCCGCAATCCTAATGAGCCCCATAGTTGGAGACACTCAGCTGTGCTCATACATTATAGCATGTCAAATCACAGCACCTCACATCCACTTTGTACAGTAGAATTTGCTACCTTATCAGTAATTTATCAAATCTCTAATTATTTGTGCAAAGTTACATACTTCCAAGCCTCTTCCTCATAAGTGAGAGCTACCCAATTGCTTCCAATCACCTACCTATCTGAGTCCTAGATGATCACAGAGTGAGATCTTTTAGTTTGAAGCATCCACCACTCTGTGTGCTTTTTTCAGAGAAAGCATCTTTCGAAATTAAACTAGCCACATGCAATATTTAGATTGGCAGCTAGGAAAACCTGTGCATCATTCTATACCCGAGATCCTCATTACGGACAGTCTTTTTTTCACAAACACATTTGACAAGGGATTGGAATCACAAGTTAAGTGGTAGCTACTGCACCACTTCTGAAAGTTATTGGGGTAAAATGGCTGGTAAATACTGGTATAGGTGGATTTTGGTAGGTAAAGCACAAAAATCTGCATGCAATGCCCCATTTTAAAGAGCCCAACTTGTAAGTCCAGAGATATTGGATTTGGAAAGGTGTAGTAATCAGCACATCCTCCACTCGTAATATTAGTATTGACCTGTGGGTTGAAGAAAGACAAAGGTATTCGAGGCTGAGGTGATATGGGGGCAGGGCCAAGACTGTTGTTTTTTACTGTTTTTGTTCAGGCTCTCTAAACTGAGTCAAAAAGTGTGGTGCTGGCTGCATAATTTCAGCCCCCGTGTGCTAGTCTGATTTGCATATAGCCAGGTTCTGAACTGGGATGGTGCAGTGAGATAAATAACGGTGATGGATCAAGCCCTGATCTTTGGACTGGGTAAGAGTGGTCTGCTTAATTCAGACACTCTGTTCATCACCACCCCCTTTTCTGAATCGTTTTTGGCCACTATAGGTGTGGCAGGGTATACTCAGACATGAGTCCCTTTCTCACTGCACCATCAGGATTCAAGCAAGCCGGGCCGACGACGGCTGAAATGCCAGAAACCGGTTTCGGTAGCTTGTCTCCTTTCTGGTGAAGAATTGGCTTGGTAGTTTAGTCTGCCCTGTTCCCATGATGCACTGGGCCAGGGACAGACTGATTTGCATATAGCCAGGTTCTGAACTGGGATGGTGCAGTGAGATAAATAACGGTGATGGATCAAGCCCTGATCTTTGGACTGGGTAAGAGTGGTCTGCTTAATTCAGACACTCTGTTCATCACCACCCCCTTTTCTGAATCGTTTTTGGCCACTATAGGTGTGGCAGGGTATACTCAGACATGAGTCCCTTTCTCACTGCACCATCAGGATTCAAGCAAGCCGGGCCGACGACGGCTGAAATGCCAGAAACCGGTCCCTGGTAGCTTGTCTCCTTTCTGGTGAAGAATTGGCTTGGTAGTTTAGTCTGCCCTGTTCCCATGATGCACTGGGCCAGGGACAGACTGATTTGCATATAGCCAGGTTCTGAACTGGGATGGTGCAGTGAGATAAATAACGGTGATGGATCAAGCCCTGATCTTTGGACTGGGTAAGAGTGGTCTGCTTAATTCAGACACTCTGTTCATCACCACCCCCTTTTCTGAATAGTCAGCGGCGGCTCCTATGCTACGGCAGAGGAGGGCACTCCCGCTGAAAATACGGGAATAATTAAATGATAATAAACCAATTAAATGTTTTTTTTTATTTCCCCGCTAGAGCCAGCCATGTCTGGGCAGGGCCTTGATGACAGCAGGGAAGGAGGAGCGCAGCACTGTGAGCGCACATGACTGTTCGGCCGCCGACTTAGGCTGCCCAAACCGTCATGCGCACTTAGGTTTCTCCAACCCAGCTATGTTGTACAGACAGGTTAGAGAAGTAGCACAGAACCCCCGGCATTGTCTGAGCAGTACACCAAGCCGCTCAGACGAATCCTGGCGCTGCGCTTATGCTTTTGAGAGCAGCACTGGGATTGGGTGGGGAGCCTGTGCTGGTGTCCCAAGGGCTGCTGGGACTCCATTAGGAAAGAAGAGGAGCACCGAGGCGGACGGCATCATCGGCGGCAGAACAGGTTCGTTTTTTAAAATTCTTATTATTTCCCTAATCTCCCATCCCCTCACTCCCCCCCCTTCATCCACGTGAGGTTTGGGGGGGCTGCTACAGATGGCAGCAGGGAGTTTTATGAATTAGGGTACAACCCAGTAATATGAGCTTTATAGACAGGTAAAAACAAAAGGCCAAATGTGGGTTTGAGTGCTACTGCTAGCTGAACACACACTGGAACGCTATTCTTCTCACCAGGAAAAGGCAGCCTATCTGCTTGTGAGAGCTGTTCATAGGAACATATAACGCTGGCCCTCCGTTTGGCCCTACAATGAAAAAAATTAATAATAACGAGACAATGTTTTATGCTTAACTTGTAAGCACAATTTTTCCCATTTTGTAGCACTATAAACGCAGAGGCTGGGTGGCACACAGTTCACAAATGCATGAGTATGTTGAAATTTCTTTAGCAAAACTATCATCTGATCGAAACATAGGGGACGATTCACAAAGGGCCTCCGCACTCGTTGATGGAGACCCCACGGTCGTGGCGGGGTGCCCCACACTCGTGGCGGGACCCCTGCAATGAGTGAGTGCAATGTGTAGGTCTCGCCACGAGTGCAGTACCCGCGTCACGAGTGCGGAGGGTCTTTGTAAATCAGGCCTATACTGTTCTATATGTTGTTGACAACGAGATCATCCGATTGGTTCATAGTTTTCATCCATTAGCTTCAAAGGGCTTTATTTGTGTAAATGATCTTTAGGACACAACATTGCTTTCAGAAGATATTTAGTTACGATATTCTGGGACCATGCCTACCTGGGCATTATATTGTCTTGCACAACTGTACAGTGCTGCAGAAATTGCTCACACTTGGGACCTTAGTGCAATTACCATTGAGCACAAACATTTGCACATAGTACGTAACCCAGCACCCAGTATTACTGTTACTCAAATCAATGGTACTCATTTTATCTTGCTCAGAGGCATAAAGGGCAAAGTGGATCCTTCTAGGATACAAAGATGTGACTGCAGATTTCACAGAGACGTAAGTGGAAGACTAATAATCTACAGTAATGCCTCCTATATTAAAACCAAATTATCTGTTAGCTAAGCACTGCCCTCAGATCTGCTGACGCAAAGTTCCTGGTTGCTCCATGTTCCTGGCAGTGTAAGACCTCTTTATGCGAGAAACTGTTGCTTTCTGTGACGTTCTGTGTCTAACTGAGTCTTACACATCAAGAACGCACACATCTTTCTATCACAAAGTATAAAAGTTAGAAGCCCATCTGCAAGTGCTCCCTAAAGTAGGATGCCACAGCTTAAATTCTAGGTTCAATGTGCCAGACTTGGGTTACAAGGGTTCTACTTTAGAAAAACGCATTATTGAGACCAGAGCTTGCTCATCGACGCATACGCCTTTAACCGTTGCCTTTTGCAGATGGAGAGGAAAACAGACATGGATTTAGTCCAGTTGCAAGCATCATGACTCAATGATTTGCTCTTCTTGGGATCCAATATGGATTGCTCCGCGCAGAGAGCGTAGCCCTCCATTTAGAATTCCCTGAGTCTTCACTTATGTCGACTATTTAAGGCCACGTTAATGGGAGAATAATATATTCTTCTGTCACATGCCTATACTGCTCTTAAATGGGAATTTACAAATTACCCATAGAGTGGGGGTTGGGTGAAATATTGATTAAACAAAATTAGACACCCACACTGTTAAAGATATCACCTTTTGACCTCTCTCTACATACATTTGAATCCTATTAAAAAGCTACTAACAGTGGACACTGAAGTCTGACAATAGGCCTACAACCAATTACAGCAAAACAGGTTATATTGTGCCAAAATATCTTATTACGTTTTACGGTACTATAGTACCCATATTTGTAAAGTGTACACCTGCCATTTCTGTGGCCTTGTTCTTTTATGTGTTTATTTGATGATGTCATTCAGATAGGATGTTCTGGTGAGTGCTATGGCCTTTGCTCGATGTGAATGTTGAGCACTGGGTTCAATTGCTGGAGAACCACCTGTGGTGAAGCCCTGTTGCTGGGTGGCTTTACTCAGCCTTTAATGTTAGTGAGAGGGATTTGATAGGTAAATAAATATGAACATTTGTGGTTCAGTCTGATTAATGATAAACGAATGACCTAATGGATATCCATGAGGCAGGGTAAGTTGTTATTGTATTCCAAAGATGGTTTTACCTATTTTACTCTTCTGTGTAATCCTTGAGGCTCGCCGATCAGCATTCACTCTCAACATTTTTTGGTCTTGCCTGTAGACAGCTTTATCTGTTAGTTTTAGAATGACCTATTGTGTACAATACAAATATTTACAGTGGTTTTGGGTCAACCCATTGCTTTCAGGTTGACTTTCTTGTCAAGCTCATTTGCTTACTTCTTATTGGATGGTTTTCCTTCCTCTCCTTGGGTTTGTCCCTTCCCTGGAGCATATCTGCTTAGCCATTGTTTTGATGAAGGGCTTGCAGCCTTCTACTTCTTACATTCACTGAACTACTTTTTCTTTTGTTTTCCGCAGACCAACTAGCCCTCTCCTCCCCTATATGCTTCGTCTCCTTTAATTCTCTGTTTTGCCACCCATCCCTTAAACCCGTCTGCTGCTTCCTCCACCTTTCCTTGTCCAACTCAGCCTTTTTTATGTTCTTTTGCGGTTTTATGTTGCACCACTGCCCTTCCATGCTCACCCCCACTCATGGACAGTTTCAGCTTGCTCCCCTTATTCCCCTGGCCTCTCTGTTGCTTCTTCAATTGCGTTCCATTTTTTTTAATATAATTTAAAAAGAAAACTTTTTAGTAGGACCCAGCAGCTTCAATTTTCTTTAGGACCATTCTTTTCACTGAATGCACTTTTGTGCATTATTTCAATTTCTATTTATGTATGTCTGCCATCTTGGAGCAGCACACTAAAAGAAAGGCCAAATGACCGCTGCATCATAACATGTGCTTGAGTATATGCAGTGATGCATGCGTGCCACCATATGACCATAATAATGCTGACCTTGGCTTTTGACCAACATTGGCAACGCCAAAAGGTTGGCCAGCATCTTTGAAACTAAGGACCTATTGACTTTGCTCTTGCTTGTTATTTTATAGAAGTGCACACACATACTTTCAAGGTGGAAAACAGTGGGACAGAAAAGGTATTTTCATTGTGGTAGGTCATCTCAAACATGACGTGCAACACTTAGAACATCATGAATGTAATGCCAAATTGGGACAGGATTACAGAGCCAAGCATTTGATGGGCTGAGGGAGGGAGGGGAAGAAAGGGGATATGTCACGGGCAAATATATCCCAGTGTAGCCTTCTTGTGGCCTTATGTGATACTGTCATAAAGCAGGTGTCTACAGTGACCTTCATGCAGCTCCATCCATGTGACTGCCTCATTGGTGGTTGGAATGGTTTAATTAAATCAAAAATTCAGAGTCTAATTTTGAGTTTAATGGGTGGGATATGCTGTCAAACTGTGGCAGATATGCTGTCTGCTCTATGAGTGTCACAGACTGTAATGCATGTGTAATATGGTGTACAGTGTATCTCTTGTGTTTGTGACAGAGTATCTTCTCAGCCAAACTCTGAATCAAGCTCTCGGTCATTCACAAACATATTATTGTCACAAGTACCCAGCCTCATTCACAGTCGAGCACATAGATATAAATACACAACACATACACAAGGTGAACTGGGAGATGGTCTACATGACGGATGGTCTAAAATGATCAAAGCGCACAATAAAAGCAATGCTGCAAGCATACCACAATTGATACAAAAATATACTAGGATGTGCAAACCTCTAAGCAGGACTACATTAAGTTATTCTTTTAAACCTTATGATCAAACAAACAGTTTCAGGTTTTGTTCCCATTGCTATTATTCGAATGGGACTGCGTATCAGATCTGCATGGATCTGACGGCACAGGATATTATAAATTGCCCTGTATCTGAAAGGTTCTTAAGAATGACTTAATGTGGGTCTGCTATAGCGTGGAGCTGATGGATTCTAAAAATGGAAATACAATGGGGGAAGTCTGCCCTTACCAGCGAAGAATATGGGGGATTTACTTCGAATTTCCTCCATCTTTTGGGCAAACAATGCATTCATCTCTCTCTGGAGGGTACTTGCTGGCCTTCGAGAGGCTTCGGGCCAGCACTTGGAGAACTCCGGACTCCCCAGGCTCTCGAGACTGCTGGAGGTGGATGATATGGAGCCACTGCTGGCGGCGACCAGGTTGACAGTGCTCCCATACTTGCCACCAGACTGGCACTGCCACTTCGGTCGGGGGTGGCCTTTCACCCCGGAGCACATGGAGTCGCCATTTTTCTTCCCCAGGGTCGTACAAGACTGGGCAGTCCTTGGCAAGTCTTCTGTGTTGTCGCAGCTTCTGAAAGGTAATAAGTCTGGAGGCTGCCGCCGGGGCTGCACTGTCACACTATAACACTTTAACTCTAGACTTTCCTCTCCTGCCTTATTGCTATACTGCTCACGCTGCGAAATATCTTTTGCAATCGGCCAGCTTGCGCTCTCGCTCCATTTGCACTCAAGGTCTGGGCTCTCCTTGGAACCAATCATGCATTTCATACAGTTGGTGGCCATTCCAATCCGACCCGAACCATTCATGGCGCAGCGGGCAAAGACGCCAGGTTTTTCGCTTGGGGGCTCGCGGAGGCGAACCCTTTCTGACCTCCGGATTGGCTCACTGAAAGTGGGACCTGCTTGAAAGCGGCTATGACCTTTAACTTTGCCACAACAATGAGCCTTACCTTTCAAACTCTTGCCCTGCAGGGTCCGCTCCCCATTGACACTGTCCCGGGGAGATGGCGCCGGGGAGGCACTTTCCGGCTCTGTATCAAAGCGAGGCAGTGACGAGTCGTCCAATTCTCGGTCTTCGCTGGCTCCTTCTGAGCTGTTGTCTTTGGTGTCAATGGCTATTTCTGGAAAGCCCCGTTTGTTCTTCAACTGGCCTTTGGTGGGAGCACTGGCAGTCCGCCGTAGGATGTGGCTGCTAAAGGAGTGCTTCCGATGAAGCTGTCCAACAGCATGACTGTCGAGAGATGCTTGCTTTGGATTTCTGTGGAACAGTCCTTTTAAACCCATGACCTGCTTGGCCTATTAAACAGTAGAAAAACACACAAACAGACAGGAGACAGAAAAGGGAAAATGTTCATATTTTCATTAGTACAGTTCACCAAAGCTGAAGATATTGGCCTACTCCCAACTGGCCCACTGGATCATACCACTTACTAAGCCAACCATGTTGTCAAATGGTTAGTTATTAAAGTATAATTGTTTAGCTCAATTGGTGCAGACAGAATTTTAACATGTTGTACTGGGCCTGGGATTGGGGATTCCTTCAATATTGCCTTAGTCATACTATGTGGACGTGGAGAGGAAACATGTTAATTAACATTTATTTAAATTTATATAACAGACATTACAGAGTTGAGATAGGAATTTTGTAAATTATTTCCATTTTAGGGAGCTGCATTGAATGAGTGAGTGAATGAGTAATGGGAAGTGAGAGAATGAACAACATGTCTGCCTCAGAACACAACCACACACTTCTAAAGCAATAAGAGATCCCTACTCTTTCATTAGAAAATGATGATCTTCTTAACTATACTATTCCCGTTTAAAATCAGAAAATGTTCTCCTTATAGTCCTCAGCCATTGTTAAAAGAGATAGAGAGTTTGTGTGTATTTGTGGGGGTATTTCTGTACATGAGTACAGAAGAATATGTAAGTGTGCTTGCACGTATGCGTTTGTAATGTGAAGTGCCATAAAAGTCTGTAGTGGTGGTTGAGATTGAGCCACACACAGTATCAAAATCTACTTTTCTAGCTATGAGCGGAGTGGTGGTTTAGCATGGCATTTAGGCATCTGTTGCAATGGTTTGGATGAGGCTTGGACAATTTCAATGGCAGGACTGTACTTGCGACATATACAACCATCAATGTAAGAGATGGGTTCATTTAGGTAGAGCTTAATTGGTGCAGGTGTTTGCAGGTGCCATGCATCTGCATTTATTCCTAAAAACTGGCATCCATTTAAGTCAGTCTACCACATTGTGGTGCTGTCTGCCTATGTTTGGGCAGTGATCATCAATAAAGTATTTAACATACTTCAAAAAGCACAATAAAACCAGTGGGCGCAGGCCATCCGTTCAGCTTGCAGTGACCTGAAATAATCCAAAACATCAGGCTGTTTTTTTGTGATGCTTAGTATTTAACATTGCTTACAGGCCCTGGCACTTTTATATCCACAAATTATGCACTAAATTTGGGACTGTACGACTGGATATCTATAGTTAGTATATGGTTGTGAAGCTTGTTTTTGAAAATGTTTTGTGAAATGCTTTGCTTCCTGATGAGAGAAGAAAATCTGAAAAGTTGAGGCAAGTGGTTTCCTCAGGAGAGGCATGTGTAGGTAAGAGCATGGGGAAGGGTGGGGTGGACACTCAACAGATGACGACGAGGGAAAATTAAATAAATAATTAGTTTTCCCTCGTCGTCTGTCGAGTCCCCCCCCCACTGCGCCCCATCACCCCACCGCTCTTCCCTGCATGGGCCTCTCCTGGGTTTTCTCCTGGTTTGTGAAAGGTATCTCCCACCCCACCAAATCACAGGGATAGGAGAGCTAGTGAAGAACTCTGCAAGGTCCATGTGTTTGTGTCAAATGCAGCAAAGAAATGTGGCATCAAAGGACCTATATTGACCCAAACTCCCGCCACTGAACAGAGCCCATGAGTACTGGGTTGATGTCAGTTAGGGTACAGCCCCATGTGTCTGAAACTCCACACCATCCTTCACAGCTTAAAAATGAAGCAGAAAATAAAACCACACACTGTAAACATAAAAAAAATCTACATCTTACGTGATATTTCACGTAGGATGTAGATTTTGGTGCATTAAACACCAAATATGCCTGTTATTCCCCATAAACTCAATGTAGGTGCTATTTATCATACTCAATAAATAACGTACGCAGTGGTTAGCGCTGGGACGCTCTTGGGCAGCCATGTGCTTCATAAATCAAATTTCATTTCATTCAATTGTTATTTATCAGGTGCAATAAATAGCACCTATAGTCGTAATCATGCACTAAGGGGCTTATTTACAAGCCCCCTGCGACACCGGTGTGTCACTTTTAATATGGAACAAGTGACATACCTGTAGCGTAAGGGGCTTGTAAATAAGCCTCAAAATGTGCTATGGTTTACCTAATTAGTCACAAAGAGGCTATATTTTAAAACATCTCATGGGGTTAAGCCACCAGCTGCAGACATCTTTGTGTGGCCAGCAAATTTTAGGGGGATAAGGGTAAGATCACTCAGGGGGTTAATGTACTTGCTAGGGAGAACTGGGTTTTATCTGCTCACAGTTTTGACTCATAAAGTAGCACAGAGGATTACTGGGCCTGCTTCAAAGCATATTGTGTAACATGCAAAACTCATATTTGGGTTTCTTGTAGATAGGTAAATGGGTCACTGCATTTGACACAGATATCCTTTTGTTACTTGCAGTTCATAGATTGCCTTCCTTTTAATATAGCTTAGTGAACTACTAACTGGCATCAAGAAGTTGCATGCAATCTGCAAGGCATGGTTTGTGAATTTTTTTATTTTTAATCTGTTGTTATTCTAAGGCTCCAGAGAAGGGTTCCATGGGTAGTATTAAAGTCTTTTTAGTCCAGTCAACCCCAACCACCGAGTTACATTTTAAATCCTGAGTTTGTGCTTCTCCCGACCTTGCACTCTTAACATAAAATGCATATCTTTATGAATGATATGTAACTCCTACACTCTGTGATCCTCATCTTTTTATCTAACACATCCTGTACATTGATTAATACACATTAATGATTTACTATCTCTATAATATGTGTGCGATGTAAAGCGTGCTAACACTCTGTATTTGTATGCGTAGCGCAATAAAATAATGACATTTAAAAAACGAATTGGTGCTATTTAAATTTCTATTTACTCATTAATCTGACCATACATCTGATATTCTTATAGTGCAGACGCAGCTCTTATATGCAGGGGTTGATCACAGTCAAAATCCTCTGCCCAATCATAGTTTCTCTAAGGAACTTGAGAAGCAGTATGCCTTTACTTCCCTCCATTGCACTGGCATCAGGTGTTAAGCTCCAGACAGCTCCCCGCCAGGATCCTACTCAAACAAAAGGAGGGCTGATGGGCCTTTTAAATCAAGCCTTTTGTTTGACCACAGCTGGAGGTGAAAAGAAGAAAGCCCTGTCACCGTTTACCGGTTGCTGCTCGGCCCAGAAAGCAGACAACACACGGGCGCTGCCCAGTCTCATCTGATGACATGTGGAAACATTCAGCATATTTGACTGGGGCCAGCCTGACCCAGATACCCCTTACTTCCTGCACTGGATACAAGGGTAACATGAAACACTCCCAATGGCCGGGCTGTTTTCACAAATCACAAAAGGCAGGAAATAAAGCCACGTTTAAATTGAATTAGCGTCACCCCACGTTTGTAGCACTTTATGATCAGCACGTATATAGAATCTGCATTTGATTACTAATGTACCATTGAAAGGCATCATGTTTTCCTACCATTTAAGTTATCCAGTGACAATCAAGCATGTTTTTTGCAAGTGGAAAAATACATTAATAACAACAGTAAATCAAACTCGAAGGCAGGCTGTGAAATATATATATACATCTTAATGTGTTACAGATTCTCTAAATGCAGACAATTAATTGGATGAGGTTGAAGTCTTTGGCAACTCCGTGAAAATGAAAAAGAAAAGAAATTATAAATCTGCATTCCTGTATGCATTCCAAGTATACTTGCCAACCTTTCTAATTGTAAGCTGGGGATGAATTACTGGATTATGTTCTCACAGCCGCTTGGAGGTTGAGCGTTGCGGGGAAAACCGTTCTGTTATATTGAATCTGGACTTTCGAAATGCGGCAATTACATTTGTGTGGCAATGCTCAGGTGAAAGCTTCTCTTGAACACATTGATAACCTGAACTCTATGGTCTTGAGTTATCATATTACTGGAAACCTCCACTCTATGGTCTTGGGTTATCATATTACTGGAAAACTCAACTCTATGGTCTTGGGTTATCATATTACTGGAAACCTCAACTCCATGGTCTTGGATCATTATATTACTGGAAACCTCAACTCTATGGTCTTGGGTTATCATATTACTGGAAACCTCAACTCTATGGTCTTGGATCATCATATTACTGGAAACCTCAACTCTATGGTCTTGGGACATCACGTTCCAAATAGCTGGCAGACGCGTAAGCTTGTGAGTGCGACTACAACATTGGATATTTGATGGTTTAACTTGGGGTCAAGTGTGCAACACCTGAGTCCTAGAAATACCATCCATGACTGGCTAAGAAAAGGTCTTGAGCACTTGAGATCCCTGCGCTTCGAGGAAGCCCAAATGGGAGTTGGTGAGATTAGCACCTCTGCATTCTGCTGGCAGCCCTCCTGACCATTGCAGGTCATTTAATATGTGCGAAAGCCGCAAGTATGGAAACATGAAGTAGATGCTCCAAGATGGATGGAAATCTAGACTCCAACGACAAAAACAAAACCACGCCTGCAAGTCTACCTTCCCTGACTGGGCCTCCTCCCTTGCTTGGACACCACACGCCTCCTTCAAGAGAGGTTTATACTTGCTCTCCTGCTGGTGCTGTTCCCCTCATACCCTACGCTGGCGATGGCTTTCTGCTCTTGGTGGTGTTTGAAAGCCTCTGGTATAGGGGTTTGTACCATAGGTAGTGAATTACCCTTGTGCCCAGTGCCTCCGACAGAAATTTCAAAGTGCTTAAATAAGGAGATGTGTTACTGGAGAACACGAAGATGCAAGAATGTTCCTCAGATGCATCCTGTTATTGAAAGCACTGCCAACAATGATCCCACCACTGATAGATGCATCACCCTACACACAGCCCCTTTATTTCTCAGATTCCGTATTCCAGCAGTTACACCATTCTAAGGATTCTCTCCATCACGTTCTGCGTCATTGCTTGGTGCATTACCTTAATAGCTGCAACTTATCATTCCTAGCTACATGAAGATACATAATTCTTACCAACTCACATCTCTCAGCACCAGTAATAACCCTGTACGTCACCTAAATGCTATCCCTATAGATCCCATAAACCACCTGGTAGATCAGCCAAACTGCTTCAACCTCTGCCTCGTCTTCATTATGTTGACCTCACTATTGCACACACATACAGTCCTCTAAACGGTATCTGGTGTCCTCAGAACAGCCTGCAGTGGTACCTCTTAGACCATTACATCAACACACTCCCAGCCACAACAAGATGGGTCACCATAAGCAGCACATTTTAGTGCCCCATGATCATCATTTGCTACACCATTGCTCTATTATCATCCCTTGTTACACTACCACCCCACTTAGCCCCATATCGTCAAATTACCAATAAGGTATGTGGCCTTGTATGTAGACTGGTATCCCTTTTTCGGCAGCCATGCCTCTTGCACAAAATAATACACCTTCTTCAAGCGACCTCAAAAAAGATCACTGTATCGCTGATAATAGCTTGATTGATGTGCGAGTCTGTATGTGTGTGTATGTATGTGCACATGCGTATAAGTACATTTCAGCAGTGTCCTTGTGAATGTATGTACAAAGATGCGTGTGTGTATGATGAGAGTTGATACGAGATGTGAGTGAAAGAAAACGTGCAAAGAAGAAGCATGTGTGCATATATATGGCAGTAGTATAGCAGCAGAATGTGTGTGTGTTTATGTGTGAGTGCATTTATATGGGAGCAGTATATATTTGTGCATGTGTGCAAGGGAGTATGCTCACCTACAGGGAGAGTGTTGCTATGTCAGAGTGTGAAGAATGCGTGGCTGATCTGTCTCCCTTAGAATGTGTTCTGGAACACAAGTATGTCTGTCAAATAGAAGGGATTTGTTGAAGCACAATGGTATCTCCTTTCCCACTTCGGTGCCACATCTCACAACAAACCCACCCACCTCGTCTTCTGCATCACGTTGATATACATCTAGCACTCTCTAGCTCACCCGCAACCAAATTCATCACCCAATATCCACCATTCAATAATTCTGTATGTAAGCTACACATAACAATCTTTATCCAGAACGATTGTTGGTATGGCACACCATCCACAGCCTCCTCTTTCACAGCTACCTTTTGAGATAACACACAACAATCATTTGCCACCCACAAGCACACTTGATACTCTTTATCACCATAAAAATTACTAAACTTCACACTACCACTATGATACCTAACAAAGACTTTGTCTCCTCTCCACCAAGCATAGCTAACAACAACACCACCCTAAATGTTATCTCTGTGTCTCCAAGCTGCATCGCCCTACCCTATGCCATCTCTCTCTGACCCACATTACGCATCACTCAAAACATTTCAATTAACTCTCCCATTCACCACCTAATGTAGTAACTCCTGTGTCTCAACAACAACAAAAGATAACATATGAAACTTTAGACACCTTTCTTCCAGCCTCCCCTAAATAGTTAGAGGCTCAAGTGGTGGGGCACACTACATCACCTGAGCCTCTAACCCCTCCCTCTTATCCACAACACTGTACATCACCCAAATATCAATTCCTCCACGCACCACCTAATGCAGTTATTACCCACAATATGCCTCATCAGTTCCAATAATATTCTAAAACACCATGCAAAACTTTACAAGGCTCTACCCAAAGAACTACTAAAACATTACCCTAATGTCTGCCCATCTCTACAGCAACCTGCAGTTACATCAGCTTAACCTGTCACGCTTGCCTCTCCAAATGTTCCAGTAACAGAGAACTCCTTTGGTCCCTTTGTGTCTCCCCTCATCCCCACCTATGGCATAGTCGATGTCAACTTATCTCGTTCAACAATTGATGAAAAGGCGCGCATAGGCCAAAAGAGAACATAAAGTTTCCAATGGTTTTCCATCAACTACTGGGAAATCCATTTGTCTCCTTAAGGATCCTACTGACATCAAAGTCAATGAATGCTCCTTGCTCATTGAGCGGGTCTTTTGCTGAGGGATACATCAGGGACTCGAATATGGCCTTGAGTAGTGATGCACAAGAGGCAGACATGTCTGAGAGCATCTAAATCTTCTTCTACCAAACAGCTTCTCTTTTTAATCCAGCCTTGAGAGAAATTATACCAGATTTGGGTATAAACTATTAAAAATCCGATTTAGCTAGTATGTATATTTAATCAGCCAATCTTTCTTTGACCCACCTCATTAGATAAAGGACGATGACAGTCTCCATTTATCACAGCTCTATTAGAGTCACCCTATTAAAAACATTAACACAGAGCTGAGGCTTAGTCAGCTGCAGTGGACAAGAGGCATTTTCCAATGAAAACCAATGTTTTAGACTAAATAACAAAACAAAGAATTGTGTTTTCCAAGTGACATTTTATATTAACAGACATCTTACGTCTGTACTTAATTGCCGTGCGGAAACTCTCAATACATGGTTGTCTAGTTATGTAGATTTACTTACGGGATGCATGATTTTTTTCTGTAAATTTATAGTGGATAGATTGTTTTATATTTAAATTATTTTGATGTGTCAATGACGTTTTCGGATATCCATACTTCGTACAATGCTCTGGAGAACCAACATCTCACTTGGATATTTATGCTGACCGTATCTGCGTATATCTAACATTGTCTTGGCTGAGCAGGCAGACTTCTTAGAGCTATTGACAACATGCTGTAAGAAGAAGCATCTACTTATATGCAAGGGATAACTAAAAGAAGGAAGCTGGCTGCCGCAATTCCAATCTCTAGTCTTAGAATGACCGATGTTTGGGGGTAAGAGCCCTGTGATCAATTGAGAAAGATTCAACACTCACTGCACGCAAAGGGCACTTCATTACCCCACCACCAGGGGGACCCGACTAATGAGAACAGTGACAACCTAACATGAGCACCCGGCCACATCCAATTGAACGAGGTTGGCAAGTATACATATTGGCTTGACTGCTAAGTGATGAAATCAAGGACCATTTCAAAAAATTGCAAGGACAGAACTCTCGCTTCAACGGACACACAAAAATTGACACACAAAAAGAAACAGGAGTGGGTGGTGCATGAAATGTGTGACGTACAACCAAAGGTCCCTTGTGGGGTGACAAGTCTTTATGAGGTGCAAAATCCGGTCGGAATGTATTTAGAATTAAAAAATAAGATTAATAACCATAAACCTTGAATCCAAGTGGCGATTCAAGATCCCAAATCCAGTGCAAGTTTGGTTGAAGGTTAGAGAGATCCATTTAGAAGGTGATCCAGAATTTCTGCTTTGAATGAGAAGGGATGTTTCAGAAAGCAAGGGACTGCCCTTTCCCTGAAGCAGGCAGAGAAAGGAGTCTCTGGTTTTAGCAAACCAAGACTTTCTCTGTCTCTAGAAGAATCTAGAAACTTTTGGAAAAACTAGAAAAGGAGAATGATAGCAAATGAGAGATACAGTGACAAAAGGAAAGAGGTATGTCAAACTATGGAGCGAGAAACAAAGAGATGGTGAGTGAAATAAAGGTTTGCGGACAGCAAGGATGAGTATGGCAAAGGAGAAAGGGGAGAAAGGGAATGAGCAGTGAGAAGTGGATGACAGGTGTGATATACAAGGGTAAAATGGAATGACAAATAGAAAGCAGGCATAATGGAGAGAAAAACTGAAATACCACTTGAAAATTGTGCCAGGTTGAAATAGGCAGAGGAAAGGAAACAATAAAAAGGAAAATTAGATGGGGTGGAAATATAGAAAGGTATAAATAAAGAAGGGCAAAGAGTCAAGTGTAGAAAAGACAAAGGAAGAGAACAGAAAAAGGGATAGAGAGAAACTGAAAACGAGAGAGCAAGAAAATACATGGAAGACAATGAGAATATGGTATAGTTAGATAGCATGGGGAGGAAAGAGAAAGAGGACACTGAGTAAAAGCATGGATAACGCTATGAACAAACATGTCTTTGAGAAATATATAGGTTCACAGTGAAGGAAGAGGTACATGAGAAAGTGGGGATTCAAACTTTGAGAAAAGGAAGAGCTTGGGCTAGGCAGAAAGAGGAAAATGGACTGAAATAAAGAGCCAATGAACAGGATAGAGATGAGAAACAAAAATAACGCAAGGATCGTGACTTACCCAAAATGTAAAGTACACTGAAGGGAGAAATAAAAAGGCAATGCACATAAAAAAAGAGGAGAATAAACTGTGGTATATAAAATGGAGGGCAGAAATAAAATAAAGTATGGAAAGGTCACCATAAAAGGAAAAGAGAGGATGAAAGATTAAAGGAGAGACAGATTTGGGAATAGTTGTTTTTTCACATCAACAAGCCCAATTAGTGTGGTTCTTGTTCTGGAAAAAACAAGGCATTTTGAATATTCCAATCACTTGTAAATACAGGAGAAAAGGGAAAAAACAGCCGGGATTTAAAGCTCAGAGAGGGCTTAACGCAGATCTCTCTATAGCCTGCCTATCCTGGATCGGCTTCATAAATGTTGTGTTTTCTGGCTGTGACTGGCCGAACAAAGCCTGCCAGGTCGTGTCACAGTCCAGGTCATGAGTGAGTGGATAGGTCGTAGAATGCCAGTGGGAACCACAAATGCTTAATGATGGAGCTGGTGAAAGAAAACACATGCAGGTTCTGGCGTGGTTCTCACTGCACCGGCCCGGGACATGAGGGGAGTACCTGGAAGGCTCCTAAAGAGTCTCGGCTTGTAAAAGTAGCTTTTGGACAAAGAGAAGGCCACTGAAATCACAAACAGACAGAGTAAAGGCAAATCAGACAGACACGACACTGCGGAAGAAGGAAAGAGAGAAAAACACGGAAGAGAAGACAAAGAAATTACAAAGCACTTGGACTACAGAAAACAGAACAAGAAACAGCTGTTTTGTGACGACAACTTGCTATAAGGCTCTACATATACTAAACGGAAGTACACAATCACACAGTCATCTGTTTGAATGCTCAAGGCCTGTACATATATTTATGTAATTCAAGAGCTGCTTTTCATAACCTTCCAGGGAACTTTTTTTTTTAATTCTGGTAGGAGGGCTTATATTATCTGTAAGAAAGTTCTGGAGTCTCCCTTCAGTATGAACAGACTTCCGGTTATGGGGCAGGACTTCCAGGACTGATGTTGTAAAGCGGGTATTCATTAATTCCAGTTCCACACAAGCAAATAAATGTCATGTTAGTGTAAAAACTGAATTGCACTTGCCACATAAGGTACAAACAGGAAGACCTGCTTCATAACAGGAAGTGTGTCCTTAACAAAAGGGCTAGACCCCCAAAGCAACTGCAAAGGTTTCAAAAGGTCAATGAACCCTACAAATTAGGTCAACAGGAGGTCACAAGTAGACGGGTCATTTTGACTGGACTGCACATTTAAATATGAAAATACCCTAACCATGCGCTTTTGTCAAACATTTCCTATTCAGATAAACTGTAAGCAGTGTTTAATGAGACAGGGTGGTCAGTCGCACATTTGCACAAAGCCACAAACCACATAGAAGACTTTAGTAGGAAGCAGAAGATTTAACCTTTGCTCGCACATCTACAACTACAAATGTTGATCACCTCATTGGAACACAGGTCCGACAGATAAAGTAACACTGCCTCTGATTGGAGGATCTTACCTGGGCCCCTGAGGATTACACCTTTTGGTTTGATTACATTCGTTAAGATAGCCCAAATAAGCTGTTGCCACATCTCGCTAGTCGGGCTTGAATTATGAGCAAAACAAAGTGACTCTAGGGATGCAATAGCTCCAAGCCCCAGCAGACAGCAGGTCCTCGGTGCTCATTGATATGATGCTAGTAAGGGAAGGCGCCCGCTCGTTTTTCAGTGATGGAACTTTAAGACCTGCCTTACTCAAGATGGAGGCAAAAAGAAGAAAGAGGGCTGAGAGGATGGGAGAGAAGAGGAAAGCTACGAGGAGTGGAAGTGGGAGGGAAAGGAATGGTGATCACTCCACACAGTGGGAATGTTCTGTATATCTTTGGTATCATTCTAAATTAAGAATTTATATGGATCCGCCAGGAATTGTTGTTGAATTGAACAGGCAACTTAAACAAATGTTTAGACATTCAATGAACGTGGAATTTTGTATAAGTTGAGCAGTGAAAGCTCGACGAGACTTCTTCTCTCATTCATTTGCACAGCTGCAGCACCAGGTTTTCCAACATTTCCCTCCATGGGACCCTCGTTTAGTTCTAGAGGGGCACATGTAGATGAGGTACAGCCTCAATGTCAGTGCATCCCATGGCCTCATGGCAGAGAAAGGTCAACAGTGGTGGTAGTCTTATGATCAAGAGGAACACCAGTATAGTCACCCTAGTGATGCACTGACTCTTTTCCAAATATTGCTGAACGAGGCCATAACCGCCGGTCAACGTGGTAGATTCAACCACGGAACTTGTAGAACGATTGCTGAGTGCCTGCTACACCCTTCAGTAGAAGTGCCTAGATGTGGTTGGACCATGCTCTGAGTTCTGCATCCAAGGCACAGAGGTCTTGGCTATTTTGTGGGGCTGAAGAGCAGTGATTACCTCAACACATTTACACGAAGCTGCCCACCAACAGGAATTGCGCATGATATATTGACCCAACCAGCCTCGAAAGGCTACTGACTGGAGCTCTGAATGAACTCCCTAGTGACCTACAAAAATGTGCCCGTCCATGAATAATGGACCCACAGGTATAGCAACGGTGGGACATCCTTTCTCTGTCCCTCCACTTCTCTGTTCTTCATATCTCTGATCTCTCTACCTTTCTTTCCACTCTCTTCCTAAACCTCTCCCTTTCCCTTCTCTCTATTCTCAGTCTCTCGCTCTCAATTTCTCTGCTGCAATGAAACCTGGGTAGCTGTGGAGGGCGATAGGGAGCTAGCAGGCCACTGGGAAAAAGCCTGATGAGGGAAAGGGTCTATCCAGCCCTGTGGGTAAGTATGGTCTACAGCAGGGTGAATTGAAAGGAAGACAGGGATCATCCAGGTCACGAAATCAGTTAGCAGTGCTCATTTACTGATGTTCAGAAATATAAAGACTTTCACCAAAGATTCCCAGTGTAAAGTAGAGAAAAATGCTTTGCTGTTTTTATATGTGCCTAAGATGAAAGGACACACATGGGCAAATCGGAAGTGGATGTAGCGCCACGGCTAGGGTGACTGACTCTGGAATCTGTGGATCACGGTTGGATCCCTGGCAGGGTAGCAGATTAGCCTAGCACCATGTGACTCTGGGCAATAGCTTGCTTAATCTTCCTGACGGCCCCAGCACCTAGAGACCCTTACGGGCGATTGTGCACTTTACAAAATGTGGATTACAAATATATTGCCAGATGGGAAGTCTGACATGTGGCTGACTCTGCCTAGCTCTTATAAGGTTGTCAGAGGTGCTGTTACTTTTCAGGGGCAACCCTGCTCTGCTAACTATAGTGTATGTGGAACACTAAGGGGGCACCAGGCAGACCCATCTAGAAAGGATTGGGTGCACACACAGGACAATGGTCATTATTTGATTCTATTTGGAATACAAAATAAGTGATGGTGGAATGCTAGAATTAATCTCAAACAGGCGATTACTCTGGCCCTCATCCCAGCCCATCATTTTTTGATCACCATGCCACCTTATGCATGACCCAGCCATATGCAAATCAGCCTTAGTCCTACTCCAATAGAAACAGCCTAGCCCAAACTGCTAGGGCATCTCACCTCTGAACTGAACTTCCAGGCCAGGCCCACTGAGTCATATCCATCTGCAAATCAGCCCTGGGCAAACTTCAATAGGAACAGCTCAGCCCACAGTGACAGGACATGTCCCTCCCGAGTGGGAACAGAAGCAACCCCAGACCAGTATTGACCTATTTGGATCTTGTGGGTGGGTTTCAGTGGCACAGTGAGCACGGGACCACCGTCTGGACACACCTGTCACACTTGGGGCATCACACTAAGTAATACAAAAAGTTATGCTTGCATTAATCTTAGCCACTGATAATTACTAGGGGTGCTGTGCTGGTCTATCATTTCTTTGGCCACCATGACACCTGAGACAAGATCTAACCTTATGCTAATCAGCCTTAGTACAGCTCCAATAGGAACAGACCAGCCTGAACTGCCAGCCAGGTCTCTTTTATGTCAGGCCTCATGTTTATAGTTGACTCCAGCTGGTGCAGCGCTGTTAGTTAGTCAAAAGACGCCACACTTGCTGAGCTGGCCAGAGCTGCTCCTGTCGGTCCCACTGAAGCACCTGACAAGTCTAATTATTTAGTAATAGAGTCCTGATCTGGCAATTCTTCATTGTTGTGGAGTTCAGAATTAGGCAATGATGTTTGCGTTTCATCAGGCTCCAGGCCTCTTTCGGAGACATTTGAGCTCTCACTCCAGGCCTCAAATGACGGTGTATAATCACTCACCATGGATTCATCTTTGAAAACACAAGTGCTAGCACCTCTGCATTTCCCAAAGAAGGACAAATTGCATGCTACAGTCTCAATTAATTTCCTTGCAGTCACTTAAGTGCCTCTTCCTCTCACCACTGTCCAAACAGAAGTCTCAAAAGGCAATCTAAACTTGCTCCGTAGGAGGATATTTTTGCTGAACACAACATCTCTAGGTTTTAACAAAGAAGGATTAGTTACTTACCTGTAATCCTAGTTCTCTTCCAGGGGTAAACTCATCAAAGTCATAAGCACTGAATTATCTCCGCCCATAAGTCGGAACCCGGAACATATAGCCTAATACATTATATGTGTAAAATATATAAAAAGAGTACAAAGTACTAAAAAATTATACACATATACATGTATACACTAATAATATGCAGCCCTAACCATATCCAAAAGGCTAATAAAGCCTTATTACATGTCTTCTGCAGAATGAAAATAACTCATAACATATAATGCAAGAAAAGGACCTGAACCTTAGATGCATTCCACAGAAAACAACCTTTTATTTTCATCAAAGAGCAGGTAATAACAGGTAATTAGCCTAAACCGGCTGCATAAATAAATAACATCCCTGTACAGAAAAGGAGACTGGCACCTCCTCAGAGAATCTGAACACTTTGCCTTTAAAGGCCTCCAGGAGAACCCTGCTCCCATCATGCCCCACAGGTGACATTTAGGTCAGTTCTTTTGTACGGTATAGGAAAAACCTGCAGGAACCTGTAAACAGAATGTAATAATAACATATCTAAAGCAATGCTACTGCTCGCCCGGGTAGGCGGGAGGGTACTTATGACTTTGATGAGTATACCCCTGGAAGAGAACTAGGATTACAGGTAAGTAACTAATCCTTCTCTTCCAGGGGATACTCATCAATAGTCATAAGCACTGAATAGAGTAGCAAGCTCATACCCATTTCCAAGCGGGCGAACAGAAAATAGAGATTAAATCACTCTGACACATACATTTTAGCTAGTATTAGCAAACAAGTTTCTTAATGAGGCTGGCCCAACCTGGGCATCTGCCTGTGTGTCTGAATCAAGACAGTAATGGCGAATAAAAGTATGGACTGAACGCCATGTAGCTGCTTTACAAATCTCCGCCATAGGAACATTCCTTAGGAGAGCTGTGGTAGAAGCCTTTTTTAGTACTATGTACTCTTTTTATATATTTTACACACATATATATATATATATATATATATATATTACACTATATGTTCTGGGTTCCCGCGTATGGGTGGAGATAATTCAGTGCTTATGGCTATTGATGAGTATCCCCTGGAAGAGAACCTGTGACTCCACATTTCATTCCTTCTTTATGTTCTGTTCAACATCTCATCATCATCTGGGCTATCTGGAGTCTATGACAAAATGATGAAGGGATCCCATCACAAAATATGTGTCTGAGGCGAAAAGTAGCTAGTGCCCTTTTGGTCGTTGCACATGGAGTCAGGGTGTAGTCTTGCAGGAAAACAGAGCTGGCCCATTCAAGATTATGGCCAGCAGCATGAGCAATGCATGGTACCCGTAACCCGCTCAGATTCTTCATTTGCATGTTGCCACCTGGGACCTTTTTTTGTGTGCTTGACACCCAATGAGAATAGTTACTTGAGATATCTGAGCTTTGATATGGGGAACCATTATCAGTTCATAGCTTTTTGAAAATTCTGTATGTTTCCATAATAATCACTATTTTCAGAATTAAGATGTCAGCAGTTGTAGAATTTACAACCTCTACTCCAAGATACTTAGAATAGTCATCAATGACAACCAGCATGTGGTGCCCAACAGCCAACACGCCAAAGTCAGCACTGGCTCCGGCCTATGAATTTGGTTTGATGTGTTCCTTCATGGTGGGGGGTCGGAATATCATTTGGAAACCACACCTTGGCATACAGATGGCTCTTGGTCCAAACTATTTCTTGGTGTCCTACATTGGCTAGTTGAATAACTTGCTAAGCTAACACACTCCTGAAGTCACCGCTAGTAAATGGCGTGCACAGTGTAGTGATTTTAGTGTCAGTTGTACGGATGGGTGAGTTGTCAAGCAAATGGCCCCAAAAGCCCGGCTCCCCTGCTTGAATGGTTATATGCAATTGTCCAGAAGAGTGGTTGATTGAATCCCATCAAGGGACACAGGCTTTGGTCTTGACTGTTCTACCAGAAACTTGGCATGTTACTCAGTCTTCTTCACTTATACTTCCTCTTGACAGATTGTTGGCCAAGCATGTCTGGTTAGGAAAACAGCAGGTTTCTGGGAAGTCAGGATGGTAGTTTACATTGAAAGAATTATTCTGAAGTACTTTATTGACATTGTGTTTTAGGACTGAACCAATTATAACACCTCATTCTGTTGGTGTCAAACGGATGTGACACCACAGCCCCCTCCGGGTTAAAGCATATGCAACTTTAGATCAGTAAACAGGGTTGTACTTGCCTTAAGGTAGGGCTACTGGGATTTTGCGATTCTGCAGCCACTGCTTTTTTTGCACAATTATGTTTTTCCTGCATTTGCCATATCATCCATCATCTGCTGCATAATCTGCAGATTTTAACAAACAAATGTGTTTCTAGCTCAAACGGACCAAAGGTTGCTAAAAACATGGCAACATGTATTCGCCCACGGAGAAAAGTCCTTCGCAAAGGTTAACTGGTCATCTTTCAGTTGCTTATTTTTGTATTTGGTTGTTTAAAAGGTTCTAATGAGTTGAAATCTTTGCCCAGACACTATTACCATGCGTAAAAATTACAAAATAATAAAGTAATTCTATCAAAAAATGTGCTGCATTATGCCACATAATTTGCCTTTTCTTTCTGCATGGTTTAGTCAGTATACACAAATAATTTGCTGGCCCCCTGCGGCATAATTCCAGTGGCCCTACCTATTGGACAATCTAGTAGTGACCGACGTGCTGCTCTGACAGGTCAGTGAGGGGGGCGTTTTTTGTTTGTGAGTCTGTTTTTGGGTTATCAAGGTCCGTTTCACTGTCAAGCCTTCCGATATTAACCCCTTCACTGCGGCGGCTATTCCGCCAGAGTGCTAAGGGGGAGGGCGGCCGAGCGGCGGGCGCATGCTGGTGACGGAACCGCTCCGTCACCAGCATCGGTTGCGCTGTGCTTATGACGGAGCGGTTCCGTCATGGCCCCGCCCGCTCAATAGAACGCGCCGCGCAAGTGCGAAATCAGCGCCGCGCAGGCGCGGCGGCCGGGCCATGACGGAACCGCTCCGTCATCAGCACAGCGCGACCGCGGCTGATGACGGAGCGGTTCCGTCATCAGCAGTGGAGGGGTTAAAGCAAACACTGTCTTCAGCAAGCTTAAATGCATGCAGCGTTCCTTGCAAAAACACTTGTACAGCATGTCTTAACAAGTTCAAAACTGCCCAGATTCGCAAACACGGGACACTTTTAGGGATCTAAGGGCCAGATGTATCAAAGGGGTTTACCCATTCTGTGTCTACGGGGAAATGGGTTCGAACATATGGCTCTTATTCACTAATATAGGCCACTTTTATTTCAGTGCCGGACTAATTTCCGCCCCAGTCTTACCCTCCCGGAGAATATTTGATACTTTTCCACTTTTCTCTTTTAAGACTCTCGTCTTATTTTAGGGATATAACGAGGAGCTCCTTTTATAATGCCATCCAGATTCACAAATATTGTGTGGCTTATAGTTGTTGTCTCGAAACGCCCTGACCTCTGATCTCAACTGAGTGTCACTCTGACCTCACCTCACAACTGGACAAGTACAAAAGTGTAGTGGAGGCATTGTTCATCTTACGTTATTTGAATACTCAATAATTAATACTCACTTTTCTTCAATAAGTATTCACTATAGGCTACTCCCTTTACATTAATTAGCAGTTAGCCAATGGTTCCAAGTAAAAATACGTAATAATAATGTTATACTCTGAAATCAGCGTTACTTAAAATTGTCGCCTTCGAAATAATTCCTACTCCAGTGTGCAACAAGAGTTTAGTCAGTCACGGGGCGCCCTCTTGTGGATTGTTACAGTTAAGCAAGAAACATGCTAAACTGGACTTAATTTCATCACATTTGGAAGAGCTGCTGAGTTTTCGGACAGCCAGAAACATTGTCATTTCTGGTCATGTCAAAAGCACCAGTATAACAAGTTAGTCCGTACGACCATTTACACTCGAGACCGGTCTTAAGTGCATACAATGATTTCGTAACGTTACTTGTGCAAGGTCAGAAGGCGGTTCTTCAGTTTACTTTTGAATTCCGTCATGGCTGTTGCGCGTCGGGTATTAAAAACCACCGCTGTTCTCTGTATGCTGCCCGTCAGACGTCTTACTTTTCATCTGTTCGCTATTTTTCTTCACCATCATGTCTGCAGTAAAGCCCTTGCACCCCTTACTACCCTCTTTGTGAAAATAAATATTGATCACCGTCTCCTTGGAGATCCTCGACAGTTCTTCCGACCTTTTGTCGTTTCCTCTCATTCAAGTAGTGCTGTTACGCTGAAAAGTGTTTATTTCCTGAATATTTTTTAAAATCATATCACATGCTCATATCTCTTCTTTGCCAAAATGATAATTTTTCAAGAGCCGTTTAATGTTGGAATTCTGGTTTAATGCAGTGCTTCCTCTTCTCTTATTATCATTCACTCAGGGGTAGATTTACAAGCCTCTTGCGCCACTTTTGCGTCACTTTTAACATGGGAAAAGTGACGTAAAACTGGCCCAAGGGTCTTGTAAATCTGCCCCTCAGTTTTTACCATTTTGCTGATAGCCCCAGAAAATGGATAGAACAACGAAAGCGAAGCCTCGCTAATCTTGCATCTGCTCACTTAGCTGAAACAATTTCGGCCAAAATACCGATCCAAATTTCTTCTTATCAACCCCCACTTGGGGTTTGTCTCTAAAAAGCAGACAAACACTGATCTTGAGGAGCAGGTAGCTTTCTCCTTGAACACTGGGGGGCAGATTTACAAGGACTGGCGCATCCCTGCATATCAGCAGGGATGCGCCAGGTAAGATGTGTCACACAAGTTTACCCTTGCGCCACCACAGATGCGCTGCATTTAAAATGCGGCGCATCGTGGTGCAAGGATACGTGACACATCTGATGGAGTAAGGGTGGCGCATTGCTGGAGTCGTGTCGCAAGCGCAACGCAACTCCAGCAATGCTCAGGGGCTGTCCATACCTAACATGCTGCGTCAGGCCTTACGCGCAGGGTTTTGACGCAGCGGCGTCGGAAAAGTGACACAGTGAAATCTTGTATATTTCACTGTGTCACTTTTCCGAGGCTTTTTCCGAGGGAACGCCCACCCTGCATACATTAAACCTGACTCAGGTTTAATTTGGCGCAGGGCTTTACAACATGACGCATCTCCCTAGAGGAGTCACATTGTAAATAAGTCGCAACAGGGCGCTTGGTTTACGCCACCGCTGCATCACACAAGTGACGCAACAGCGGCATAAATGTATCGCAAGGGGCTTGTAAATCTGCCCCTGGGTTTTTTGGTTGTTTACCCTGTCGGGAAATTGGCTTTTCCATCGAGACTGACTGCACTGAAAAAGGAAGGAGACACTGGAAAAAGAAGTTGCAGAGGGGCACAAGGCCTGTGGACACTCCTCATCTTTTTTGTTAAGGGGTTTTCACTAGCTTAAACAACATCTTTATCAAGTGTATTAAATACATAATCAATCAATCAATCAATCAATCAGGGTCCTTATCGAGCCCGGCTATTCACCCGTTAGGGCCTCAAGATGCACATGGTCAACGCATTGGATTGCTGTGTGTCAAGAAGGAGCACACAGATTGTGTTTTATTGCAAATTATCATAATCAATAAGAATCCAGCACATTTGTTAAGAAATATTACATCATAATAGTTATCTAGAAGGGAATTACACTGGAAATAGAGGGCAGACCAGTGTGACCTTTTACTTCAAATCTGATGTTCTCAATTTAGGAGATAAACCATACAGCATAATTTAACACACACATGACCCAATATCCTATGTTCTTTTTTAAAGATGTCTCACAGAGAGTGCAGTAAAGCCTCTGTGGGGAGACTTCTGTGTACCTACCTTACCACTGATGTCATTGACTGCTACATGGACAAAGATGGATGCCTCCTCCATGCCCTCGAGGTATACGTGTCGGTAGCCTGAAAAATAGACAATAAGGGCTTGACAATCATTAAAGGTCTCATTTGCACCCTGGATAACATAAATACCAATTGGATGGCTGCCTGTTCTGCTTCCTAGCTGATAATTCCAATGCTCTGGATAAAAGGCTTGATTTTGGGGCGAAGAGCACAGAACAAAGACAAGAGGCAGGACCGGAGACACAGTAGCCTGTTTGGACATTGGGACTATTTGTAGCCAGTTACGTGCCTGACAGTCCTGACATAGGATTTACTCTGCCTGGGTTCATCCCGGCTTTCAGCGAAACTGGCTGTAGGTGCCCAATATCCAACATTCCTTCCTCAACTATATTAGCCTTTCAGTAGCAACAACCAGTGGTGAAATGGGGTGTTCTTGCCTCTCCCTCTATACTTTAAGCCCTTAAAAACCACCATCTTCGCACAAAATATCCAAATTTCTCTATAACTAGGGTGTCTCCTAGGCAAAACGTTTGACGCAGTAGAACGGTTCGATGGGGCAACTTTTCACTGGTTGAACTTGAACATTTTAAATCAGAGGGCAGTGGACAAGAGTGAACACAATATGTTTCTATACATCCAACTTATGCATGGATGCACCTGAAAGCTCTTGAGTCCTCACATTACACTGCTCTCAGCTGTAATTAAGGACATCCAGTATTATCCTATATTGTCCTATATCTATGGGGGCATCGAAATGTCAGTTGATTATGCTTTACCTGGCATCATGCTGCTAAAAGCTAAAGTCCTCTGTCCAATAAAGTCCCGACCAATGGGATCATGATCCCACACCAGGAAGCGAACCAACGTGACCTCAGGCATATGCACAGTGAACACCAGCGTCTCCTCCCACATTGGGTTGAAACCTGAAAAAATAAACAATATACCCTTTTAAGTGCCTGAGCTGTTCTGCACTGTAGAAATGTATAGGCATGCACCTTACTTTCCATTCCATATGTTTACACCTGTATCAATATTTATCACTTTGTAAAATACAGAAGTTACAGATAGCAGATTTCCTCATCTATTTTTTAGATTTGACACAATTTGAACATCAGATGTAGTCTTATCTGTAATAAACCCCTTTTCTCGTCTTTTTTATGACAACAGACCCCTTTTTTAGATCAGGAATGAAAATAGGCACCTGTAAAAATCATGCACATACACCAGACAGTAACAGAATCAATAATCATGTAATCAATACATTTTACCAATAATAATGGCCTCACAAGATAGAAATGTGGTAGTAATCACACCATGACCAGATAGTTGTTGCAGTGGCGGCCATGCCTCTTTTCAGCTTTTGTCAGTGCTCGCAGACTGACACTCCTTATAGTACTAATCACATGATCAGGCGCTATACGGACTGATGAGATTCTACGTTTGGGCTCAGAACTTCGTTTACAATGTTTCTCACAAAATACAGTGGAGGAATAATAATAAAACATCCGGTGACATATTGCTTATAACATCCTAAGGTCTTACTGCTTACTCTCAGACTTAGGTGCACACCTTGGAATTGGTGCACCTTTGCTAAATATTTATTCATATTTGGATTAATACTGACCTTACTGCACGATCGATATACTCTCTTTTAGCCTATTTCCTAGCCCAGCTATATGTCCATCCTGGAGGATCGTAATACTTCAATGACCTTCAGTTGCTTTGACATTATAATATTGCAAAACCGAACCCGATTTTCTGGTCTTCAATACATGACTGCAAACACCTCATAATAAGTTTACTGCTTATTCTTTGCCCTGAAGAAGTCCTTTCCAGGACGAAACGCGTCGGCTGTTCGTTTTTCTACTGTTGACAAATAAATCAATCAATCAAACCACATCTCTGGACGTCACTATTTGTGCCTGTACAATTATTGTGTTGTGTTTGCACTTTTCAGTTTATGGTGCACCTGTGCTTCTTTTCACTATAAAGAAAAAATATACCCTTTTAAGTGCCTGAGCTCTTCTGCACTGTAGAAATGTATAGGCATGCACCTTACTTTCCATTCTATATGTTTACACCTGTATCAATATTTATCACTTTGTAAAATACAGAAGTTACAGATAGCACATCTATTTTTTAGATTTGACACAATTTGAACATCAGATGTAGTCTTATCTGTAATAAACCCCTTTTCTCGTCTTTTTTATGACAACAGACCCCTTTTTTAGATCAGGAATGAAAATAGGCACCTGTAAAAATCATGCACATACACCAGACAGTAACAGAATCAATAATCATGTAATCAATAAATTTTACCAATAATAATGGCCTCACAAGATAGAAATGTGGTAGTAATCACACCCTGACCAGATAGTTATTGCAGTGGCGATCATGCCTCTTTTCAGCTTTCGACAGTGCTCGCAGACTGACACTCCTTATAGTACTAATCATAAAAGTCCATAAAAGTACACCCCTAAGATACTAATGATAACATTAATCTCCCTCATATTGTTTGGATTTGAAAGGAACATTACCATCAACAGGAGAGACGGAAAAAAGGAGGCAATGTCCATCAAGAAGGCAAGAGGGAACCAGACTACTGGGTCAATAAGTCTCTAAGCACTGGCTGAAACTTGACAAGTTGATCTCAAGTTTGAAGCTGTCAGTTTGTTCAATATTAAGAGAGCCTCGAACAAAGAATGATTTCTCTTTAAACCTGTTTAAACTTTAGAGTAACTATTGAGAGGTTCTATTTAACAAAGCACATGCCTCTACAGGGCATGTATGTTTAGATATTTTCTTTGAGGAATGAAATGAAAGATCTATTAAGAAATGAATAGACAAGACAGACAATATTAAAGTTGAACAGATTGGTAGCCAGGTCATGCCTAGTGCCACACATATTTCCATTAGGTTGAAAAACATTTTTCCGGGTTGAGGCGCACTATTCAACATGCTGCAGTTTTTTAGCACCTCCTTTTGGAGTCCACTATGCAGAGGACTACCATTATCTACTTGACTATTTATAAGGGCTCACCACGCAAGTCAATTAATCCTGCTGCCTTGCTACTTCTTTCATAGAATGATTTGAAGATCTTAGGTTACTTCTCAGATGACGGTCCAAAGAAGGTTGAACAGGCCATGATCCTCTCTAGATTGGATTATTTTAACACTTTCTAGGCCAATACTTCCAAAATACCTTCTTGCTAGCCTTCAGCTGGTGCAAAATTCTCTGGCAGGCTTCACCTACACCTTCCCACTCAATAGTCAATATTTGTTTGTCCACGTGATCTCCATTGGCTACCAATTGAATGATGCTGTCTGCTTTAAGCCCTTCGTTTCTGCACTGTCTATGGCACTGGTCCCTCTTCTTTTGTCATTGCCAAACTCCTTCTGGGCTCTGCTCTTCGAGCTCTTTGTTGCTAATGGTCTCTTCCATCCATTATGTTCGTAAATTCAGTCGGACCTTTTTTTTCTGTCTCAAATCCTGCAACCTTCAACCTTTTTCCCTTCATCCTCAGTCCAGTTGTTTCTCTTTCAGTAAGTTTTCACTCCTTCTGCGTTTCAAATAAGATTTATTTGTTTTGTTTGTAACCTTCATCTCTTTCTTATGCCCTACTTGCAGTTGATTAATGCCTGTACCTCCAAGACTCCTTTAAAGGGTAGCAGTTTGTGCTTTTACAAATGGACATCTTCATCAACTATGCTTACGTTTGCTTCTTAGTGGATTGAAAGACCTGGAACCAGATGCACCATGCTCAGTCACAAACCAGGGAAGTGAAATTTGTACACTGACTGGTGTGTAACACCTGTGAATGCAGTGATTGAGGCTTGCAAGGGGTCCCCTGGAACCACTACTGCTCCCCGGTATACAACGTTTAGCACGCATTTGTTACAACGCACTACCATTACAACGCAGGCATTACCACGCATACCGTTACAACGCATTGCGCTGGGGGGCGCTCTAGGATAGGGAATAAGTTTAATTTTATATCCAACACCTTCTCTAGTGTCCATGGGGACTGGAGTTGGAATATAAAATTATACTCACCACTATCCAGCACCTCAAAGCGCTATGCGTTGTAACGGTATTCGTTGTAAATACCGCATTGTAAAGGTATGCGTGGTAATAGTATGCGTGCTAACGTCATACATCCCTGCTCCCCACAAGGCTGCCTAAACGATTCCTGAGCTGGAAGGTGTTTCCAGTTTCCTTTTTTTGCTAATACGTTACCAGCCCAACTCAGGTGATGGAACTGTTCAATTGCTTGCAAGCACATGTAAAACATTGATACATGTGCAGTCACAAACCATTGATGCATTCCTTTCTGATTCAGAAACCAGAGGGGGATAGCATTTCATACCACCTATTTGTGATTTGGAAAATATTGGAAATGCTCTTCTACAAGAAGGGGGAAATTTTACAATTTATTAAAGGTGATTGTACATTCTAAGAGGTCCTTTTGAGGTTGCAATCCACATGATTCAGGTGTTGCATTTGCAAATGAGCTTTGTGCATAGGCTCCAAATTTTCTGAATAGGTGCAGCTGAAATCAAAGCCCCTTCAATGGGGATGGATGGGGTTGAGGGTGACGCGTCTATCCAGCAACAGTCCCAGGTCTTTTACTTTAACTTTAGGACTGATACTCTTCCTCAGATTGATCTTCCGGCCCCCACCGGAAATAGGGAGCAAAATGCCACTTTCCACTGTTTGCTGTCTGTTGGCCAAGGAAGACTTTAATCAGAATATAAATGAGATTGAAAGCCTTCCCCGATATCTTAGGAAAAGACTGTGATCAACAGCGCTGAAGACAAGAGGTCGGAAAGGATCAGTTTTCAGAGTCACATATACAGAAATCAGAAAGGCAGTCACCAGGCGATGATGAAGATTGAATCTGAATGAAGTGGACGCAGTAGGGTGAGGCACTCGAGGTTCTCCTGCAATTGTAGGATGTCATGTATCACATTTTCCGCAAAATCTTATTTATAGAAGGGAGAACTGTCAAGATATTTAACCTGATCATATTTGTTTTTGCAAGTTTGTGAACTACGCTATTTTTAGGAGATGTTTTAGGGGGAGGGAAATTGGCCTACAACTGTACAATGATTCATGCACAAGGGAAGCTATCTAGGGCTCAATCTTGATGAGGATCATCCTTTGGATGGTTCCTCTTTTCAAGTTGTTGGCTGCTCCTCCCAATCCCCTTGTGGTTTGTCAGCTTTCATGAGTCTCCCATCCTGGGAGAGTCTCCATAGTTCATTCCTGTCCTGACTCTAGTAGCCACCTCAGTATTCTATTTCTGAACATCTGGTGTTCAGCCAGGCAACACACACTCACATACGCAGTACACACTGCATCTCCTCATTGCAGCCAAAACCGGCATCAGCGCCACACCAGTCAACCTGTGGCCTTGCAAAAGACCGCTCCACATTTGTTTATCCTCATTGAATATGAGAGTACCCATTTGCACATACAGATAATTCCAAAACCCTGCTCCCACTATGTAACCCGTCCCACACAAAACAACTCAAGCCTGAAAGCTTGGTAAGGTATGGAACACATTAAGAAGAGAGGAAATTTAGATTGCCCTGCAGATGACGGGAATTGTGGAAAACAGCAAAAGATAATTGCTGCAAGAAAAGGAACCATTGGAAAATGCAGGGATAGCGATGTTCGTGAGCTGTCAGCCATGTCAGTGACACATGATAGGTGCAGAATTTGTATCTTCTTCTATTTAGATAGTATGGCAGGGACTTGATAGTCCTCTTGATGGCCAGGCATTCATTCTCCAGAGTAGTGAAGTCGATTAAGTAGAAGATTCTAACTAATAGAGAAGACATGGTGATGGCCATTCAGCAGATCATTAAAAAGCAGAGCTCCTAACTCAATACCATAACATCAATTTGGGGGGAATAAGGAGCAGAGACATCTGTGAAGATTACCACAGTGATTAGTACCATGACGTATTTAAATCTTTTAAATGCTGAGGCATAGTGTGCAACATATGGTATCTGCCAACCGCGAGTGTGGGGGGCTGAAGATGGTGGATGCTAAATTTGCACATTGTACTTTACATACTGCACTGTTTTCAGAACTGTTTTTTTATATTGCATCTTTTGTAAAGTACTGTGACATATTCTTAACAGCGCTCTTGACCCTGCGGTGTTCGCCTGTTAGAGAGAGCCTGCTGTGCTTCGGGTCAGCGCTCTAGTCTTTTTTTTTCATCGTGGGCATTAAAACACACCCTGACGTGACCTCGCAGCGTGTCACACGTGATATCTGTCGAAAGCAAGTGTGGGGGGGCTGAAGGTCGTTGCTGCTAAATTTGCACACTGCACTTTGCCCATTTTGGCATTTCACACGAAGGACAAAGGGGGTATAATTATACGAGTGGGGATCTGCGAGATATTGGTGAGTCAGGAGTGGGGATGGAGGGGGCTACGTCTCCCAGGTCGCAAGTAAAGCTAGGGAAAGAGGATTAGCTTGTGTGCGGCCTACTTAATGTCAGATCCCTGCATAAACATGGCGTGGATGTCCAATTATTACTAGATACCCATAATATGGATGTCCTTTTTAGGTCGAAGGCTAAAAGGCTGCGCTTGCGCAGTCTTAGGCCGGAGATTTAATGAGTCTGAGTAGCGCCGAAGGTCCCGCCTCCGTGCCCCATCTCTCCTTCATTGGCTGGCTTCCTAAACGGAGGCCAGCCATTGGAGGAGAGATCAGTCACTCCAATGTAGCCCCGTCCTTTTCGGATTTGGGGGCGTCATTTTTGATGATCTTTAGACAGTGACGTTGTCCGTCACTCAGAACATCAAAACCACGCCCCCAATTCCGAAAAATTTCAGGAGCGCCGGCCGCCATTAAGCTGTTTGTTGTACATGAGGTAGGTCGCATGCTCCCGCTGTCCTCGTTCCCGCCCCGAATCCGAAAGTCGTTGTGGCCGCCGTTTTGTTTTTGCAGTTTTATTTTTCTTTCCATGTTTTGTTTTTGCTGTATTATTTTTCTTTCCATTAGCAGAGTGGCTGATGTCAGAGATAAAGGAGCGGGCGCGCGGGGGCCCTTTGAAGCTCTGCGTGCACTCATGACATGTCCCGTGGGCTCGGCCGGTCTTGGCGTATCACTGTTCGTGGCTCCCGCCCCCTTCCGCCATTCGTGGCTCCCGTTGTCCCCCCTCGCGCCGTTCGTGGCTCCCGCTGTGGTAGGTGTCTTCGCTCTATTGCCTGCTTATGCTGGTCTCTCTCCCCCCGCTCGAGTCTCTCCCCCCTCCCCCCGAGTCTCCTCCCCCCCCTCCCCCCGAGTCTCCTCCCCCGCGAGTCTCTACCCCCCGCAACATGTACTTTTATTTTTTTATTTTGTTAAAACCACTCGGCCAAACTCAGGAAAAACGGTTCATTTGGCTCGATAAAAAACAGCCCAGACATAATTTACGTTTAAGTAAAATAAAATCAGTAAGTGGTGCCCCAGTGCTAAGTATACAAATAATTGAATCAGACCCTACTCATTTAAGAAACTTTTAAAGACTGCGGTAGCTCATTATGTTTTCATGAAAGATAATAGTAATTTCATTGTTTCCACTACAAGGAAGTTCCTGCTTTATTTAACGCTGTTATACCTAATTGCACCTTTTTTTTGTGTTTTGATTTTTATGCTTTGTCTTATTGTTTTTTTTTCTTTTTCATCTGTGAAATTCCCGCCACCTTGACTTTCCTTTGTAGTGTGTCCCCCCCCCCTTTTTGTGTAACCCTTTTTGTTGGATTTTTCATATTCAACCAGGGTACATACATTTCTGCACCATTTACGTTGTTTTAGCTTTTAGTGCATTGCATTACCGTTGTATGATAATAAGGTGATGAATTGTCTAGGAGTGCATTGTCCAGCACACCTAATATGTGTTCTTAATCGTTTCTTAGGTCTCGTAGTGGACTGCTTGATTCTTGGGCCTTGTTGGTGTACCCCTGCTGTTCTTGTGTCAAGTCAGAAGAAATCAGTTTCATTTAAACTAACTGGGGGATATAACTCAGGGGGATAAAGCAAGGAATGAGAGCATCCGGGCTTGTGGTACCATGCAGTTATTACTAGTCTAAGTAACACCAGGTGTAACTCTCTCGGCGGGACAAACATGGAGTTCCATTGGAGGTAGGGGGAGGGGTAGGACCCGCTCGGGTGGGGTGTTGTGGGACTTGGCACTGCCTGAGTAGCTGTTGGGATTTTTGCAGGGGTGTCTTGTACCTGTTTGAAAACTGTGAAGTAGCATTGACCACTCCATGAATATGGGGCGGCGTCTCGTTCTGCGTGCCTCCTCCAGTCTGATTGCATCTTTTTCTGCGGCTCCCCATTTCGCGACTGCCCCCCTCCATGCTACAATCGGCGTACTTGTAGGTAAACGGCAATGGAATGTGATGCTTTGCTAGGATCAGGGCCAGTATCGCAAAACGAGTTTCTATGTTTTTCTGTTGGTGATGCAGGAATATCCCCAAGGCGCTGGTCTCCCATGTGGTGAGGCCCATCAGGCCTGTGATTGTCAGTATCATGGTGTGTACTCCCGCCCAGTAAATCTGCAGTGTGGGGCATGTCCATAACATATGGACAAATGTGCCGTCGGGCATGTGGCAGCATGGGCATTCAAACTGTTGCAGGGAAGAAACACTTTAGTTGCTCCAGTGTGAGATATGCACAATGTAGTATGTTGAATGGGATGTTTTGAAGCAATGGTTACGCAACACATTTATGGTGCGCTAGGGCTGTGAGCCATTCATTATCGTGCAGTGCCTGACCGAATTCTTCCTCCCATTTTAATCGGAGCCTCGTTAGTGGCACGCACATGAGATCTATGGTAGATCTCCATAGCCATATGATGTGTTGCCCTGCGCCCATGTTTAGTATCGCATGTAGTGTGGGGTGCGCTCTCATCTGCAACACTTCCTCCCCCGCTCGAGTCTCTCCCCCCCCCCGCTCGAGTCTCTCTCCCCCCCTCACCCCCCTCCCCCCGAGTCTCTCTCCCCCCTCCCCCCCTCCCCCGCGAGTCTCTACCCCCTCATCCGCGAGTCACTCCCCCCCCGCGAGTCACTTTCCGCCCTCCCCCCGCAAGTCACTCTCCCCCCTCCCCCCGCAAGTCACTCCCCCCCCGTGAGTCTCCCCCCCGCGAGAGTCTCCCCCCCCGCGAGAGTCTCCCCCCCCCCGCGCGAGTCTCTCCCCCCAAACCTATCCGAAAAATATGCAGAGTGGTGTAAGTAGCTGACGTTATTCTGGAGATGTTTCCCAGACTTTCTGATATTAAGTGAGTCAGTCCCATATGCCTCGGGAAATTTTCACAAGTGAAAGTGGAGTTGTATTTGACCACTTCTACCCTTAATGCTGTGCATGGGGAAAAAAGCAAAAGGTGGTAACAGACACAGTTTGTGGAGAAGGCGCCACGCCAGCCCCTCTTTACATTAATTCTTAAGCCATGCTATTTGCTTCTCATCCCTGATGACCACCTCCACGCATTTCAATTCCGCACCCCTTAAAGTTTTCTTCATCAACATGCTACTCTTTATCATGACTGCTCTTTTAAATGGATTTGAGGCATGTGCAATTTGTGATTTATTCCTACATCCAAACAGCCCCTTGGCATTTGTCAATTGAGGGATCCTTAGGTTTGCGCACACAACCTGTAATTGTAACTAACATATAAAATCACTGAAATCTCTGAAACACCTAGTTGCCTAAAGCCTGCACCTCGTTTCAGCTCTTACAAAAAGTGGCAGGCGTGAGAAACAAACAAAACCAAGGTGGCAACTATACATCATCCGAACTGATTCCCTCATTGACACTTGTGCCACTGTGTATTTGATGTTGTGGATGGACTGTAGGACTCCACTCCAAACCAACACTCACCAAATTGTAAGCATATGGCAAGAAGTGGCTTCACATTGCTGACATCTTCAACACTATAAGACTGTCAGAGCTCCTTAGAATGGAAACTGCTTCCTCTTTGAAAGCAGGCGGTAAAGTTGTGAGTGCAGAGTTGTGAGTGCACAGAGTTGTGAGTGCACAGAGTTGTGAGTGCGCAGAGTTGTGAGTGCGCAGAGTTGTGAGTGCGCAGAGTTGTGAGTGCAGGTGCAGAGTAGTGAGTGCTGTTGAGTGCAGAGTGCTGTGTATTGGCAATGTAAATGACAATGCCATTTATTTATGATTTAAAGAAAAAAAAAGAAATGTCATGAGCAATGCCAATAGCTCTTCCTTTAACTCCTTGGACACTCATGACGAGCTCAGCTCGTCATGGTGTACACCACCATACACTCATGACGAGCTGAGCTCGTCATGAACAATGGGAAAATCAAATGATCAGCAAGGGAGGAAAATAACGCTAGCATCAATGTGGTTAATGATGCCGAGACCATTGCATTGTAAATGCTTGTTATGACTGAGACATGGAAGCACCCTGGGTCAGACCTGGAGCTCGGGTTAAGTCAAACCCCAGCAGATTGGGAAAGGAGGAGGGGTTGGAATTATTTTAAAAGAAAAATGGGATTTTATATCAGTAGACATTGACGAGGTGAGGGGCTCTGAACTACTGGGATTTGCGTTACAGGACCCCAAAGGACATGTAATGACTGGCATAGTCTGTTACAGACCACCTGGAGTAGCCAGCTCTCAACAACAGGGTGCGCTAGCAGGCGTCCTCAGTAATATGACGTTAACTCAATAAAGATTAATCATTTTAGGAGATTTGAATTTGTGGCCTATTGGGAGCTTAGATTCAGGATATAAAAGTCTTCTCCAGACATGTAAAGAAGTGAATCTGACACAGTGGGTCTTAGAGCCCACGCATAAGGGTAGGCACGTATTGGACCTAATTTTTTCAAATAAAGACCTGCTAGAGATGGGGGCAGTCTTGCCAGTAGGTTGGTCCGACCACCATTTAGTCCAATTCGGGATTATTAACCCGAGATTGAAAATCGTTAACCCTAAGGAAAAAAATAATCTCTAAGGAGAGGACTCGTAGGAAAGGCAACGCCGTCGCCTGAGTTTTATGTGAATAGGAATTTTGATGCCGGCACACAGGTGGATGAAAATTACTTGAGCTTTTGTAATCAAATAAGTACGAGGCTTGACCAGTTAGCACCCTTAAAAGACATCAAATAAAGGGGTAGCCTTTCTGCTCCCTGGTATAATGATAATTTGAGACTTTTGAAAAATAAATTTAAACAGGCAGAGCGGAATTGGAGAAGAGCATAAACAGATGAGGATAAAAATGCTTGGAGAGAAACAATAACTAGTTACAAAAAAGAAATAACTATGACAAAAGCTGAGTACTTTGCTGACTCTATTCTGAAATCTCCTAATAGCGTTAGGAGTATTTTTAAAATAGTGAATGACATCACAGTTCATGAATGTCCAGCATGGTGTGCCACAGGGGTCTGTCATCAGTCCAATTCTATTCAATATCTATATGAGGCCTCTGGTTGCTGTCATCAAATCACATAACATCAGTCTTGTGAATTATGCAGATGACACTCAATTGATTTTGTCACTAGAAGGCCACCATTCACTTTTGCTGTAAAAATGTAATGACTGGCTGCAAGATACCACATTATGGTTATGAAATAACAATTTACAATTTAATGGGGAAAAAACTGAGATGCTGTGTTGGTCACATGGGAAGGTTCCCCTCCCACTACCCACTGGGTTTTGGTCACTCCCGGTGACAGCTCAACTGATTCTCGCCAAGGCAGTACGCAACTTAGGAGTCAGCTTTGATTAGAGTGCTCCAAAAGATCCTCCCACTGATCCCCACACAGACCAGGTCATTGGAAGTAGGGAGTATCATTCTGAGTCAACTGGATTACTGCAACGCATTGTTGCTGGAGTCTCCTAAACATCTGATAAGGAGACTCCAGAGAATCCAGTCGATGGTGGCCAAGCTAGCTCTAATGAGACCATGTCAATCTTCGGCATCTCAGGCCCTCTCTGAGCTCCACTGGCTCCCAGTTATGCAGAGTGTACAGTTCAAATCGCTATGCATAGTTTTTAAGGCTCTGCATGTCCTTGGGCCCAAGCCAAATACAGAGCAGATTTGAATGGTATGTCCCCTCGTGTAACCTTCGTTCCTTCTCAGCTAAACTGGTAGAGTGTCCAGGTTTAGAAGAGTCAGATCAGGAGGAAGGGCCTTCAGCATTGCAGCAGCTTTGCCTTGGAACAAACTCCCAGCTAAACTTAGGCAGATGGAAAACCTGCTGCCATTTAGAAAGAAGTTGAAGACTTGGCTCTTTCCTAGGGCATAAGTTGTGGGCGTGGTTCTTTAGCTCTACTGATCCTGTGCCCTCCAATATACTCAGAGTTTAGCTGGTCTCATGTGTTCAAGCGCCAGGATACCCGTAGGGTCACAGTGCACTCTATAAATGCTGATTACAATTACAATTACAATAGTCCTTTATCCAATTCACCTGACTGGGTAAATCCTTCCTATAGACATCCATTGGCAGTGCTTCTAGGTCATGGGAATGTACTATGAAACACCCATAGTAGCCACACCTCCAAGAAAGGCTCCCATCTCCGCTTAGTTGGTCGATGTATCCTTATCTATTTTATACAACTGGTGGTTTATCAATCCAAGGCCCCTAGGGAGTAGCACAGATATCTTATACAGGTTGCTGCAGTAATACATTTTTTTGTGTTGGCTGTAGGTTTTGATTCACACCGAGTTTGGAGGCCCTGTTGTATGCATTTTACCCAACCAGCACTATAGAAGATGATGAAGTAAATATGTCAAGGCTTACTTGCAATATTTTAACAATATTGTGCCAAAATGCTATATGTCAGGGACTGAAATGTTGCCGAGACGATGTGAATTCTGACAGGAAGGATCAGGAAATGGATAAACTATGTGAGGTGTTTGGAATGCTATTTTGTAGTGGTCAGATACTCTTAAGGGGACTGTCAATATCCTTTAATCATGTTTGGGGTATTCATGTACCCCACATTTCCCAGTTGTTGGATGAGTTCATCAACTCAACTAGGTAATGTGTAGGAGTTGAAGAGAGGTATACAATTCACTTCTCGGAAGTATATGCGAAATCTGATCAACCCCCTCAGGGATGGATATCATCACTATTGATGAACACCAGTTGTAGTGAGGTATACAGTTCACTTCTCGGAAGTCTATGCAAAATCTGATCAACCCCTCAGGGATGGGTATCATCACTATTGATGAACACCAGTTGCTGTTGGAAGACTCAGTGATATCTAGCAAAGGCATTGTTTTAACCTTCAGTTGGACTGTGACTGTTCTTGCTTCTTGTATATGTTGTGGTGTTGGCTGTGTTTTGACTGCTGGAGCTATTTGTATGTGGAGCTCAATCAATAATGTAATTCTTGGAAGTGGTGAAAAGAGTCCTCGACAAAGCAAACAATAGGTGGAGAGGGTTGGCCTGATCTGTAGTGATGTGGATCTGCTCAGAAGGTCTAACAAGCTTTCTTCTTCAAAGATTCAGGGATTTGTGACTAAGGCGAATCAAGCTTACATTGCTCAAATCTGTTGTATGCACTCTTTTTAAGTACATTGCTATGATCGACTTGAGTTTTATTTCACTGTTCTGGTTTGAGAATACACCAGAACACCTCACCTATGAGACCCAGGATTTTATTTGGCCTGTAGACTTTGGCTGACATACTGCTTTACAATGTGAGCAGAAGAGCAAGTACACAATCTCCAGACTGAAAGGTGTGCTGTTTAGTGCCTCTGTTGTATTGGGGTTTTTATGTCTTTTTTTAGCAGATTGTATTCAGTGCTCTGCTTCCTCGTGGAATATCTATAAATGATTCAGCAGCTGCAGAACATTTTCAAATATGAATCTGTATTCCAGTGCAGGTTGTTCTGATCTTTTAAGCACAGTATCCAGTGGGCTTTTAGGTTTCCTTGCAAATAGCAATTTAAAGGGTTCAAATATACGGAAGACTGAGAGAAGACTACTGAGCTAGAAGGGTGAGCATTTATGCCAAATAGTCTCTTTTCCCCTCAGCATCTGTTTGCTAATTTGAGTGAATCGTTCTACCAGACTGATAGTATGGGAATTGTAGACACCTGTTTCTAAATGGTAAATTTTTAAGACTCTGAGGAGTTGTTTCATGAGGGCAGACATAAGGGTGGTACCTTCGTCCACTATTATCATTCTTGTTAGGACAGGTGAAAACAGAGATGTGGATGCCACACGAAGTCTAAGTACTGATTCCCTATAAAGGATGAACACAAACGATGATGTCTAGGCTACTATTGCCATGTCATATGTATGCCCCATTCCTTATGGTTCTAGGAGTCCCAATATGCCCCTACTAATAAAATGAAATTGTGCTTTGATTCTAGACATGGGCTGAAGGGTTGACTTGGTCGCTGCCCCTTATTTCTAAATTGATAAGCCACACAATGTTGATAGTATACATATTTTGACCATAAAAAAGGCGGGACTGGCTGTACCAGGCAGAGGGTGTTTCTCAGGGAGGCTGGAAGGGTTGGGGGTCGGGGGGGGGGGCTGGTTTTGTTACTAGAGGCCGTATTTGTAGCAGTGCAGTAGTTTTGAAAGCACACCTGCAGAAAACCTTGTATATCCAGTCCTTTTCAGGCAACAATAAAAGTGTCAAGAGACCTCTGATGAGAGATTGGAGTTTTGTCTTGTGGCAGTTTTGGCTAATCTAAGGTAGTGCAGAGGGTTAATATGCCTTTTGCAAAAGATGTGAATCATGCAGATTACAGAACAATATTTTATGTGTATAGCTAAGTGGGTTGGGGAGGGGTGTTTTAAGTCGACAGACGACGGGATAGGTAAAATTAAACAAAAATAAAACCACTTATCTTGCAAGGTGTTTTTTTAATTTATTTTTATTTAATTGCACCTGTCCGTTTTCTGTCGTCTTCCCTCCCACCCCGCCCCACCTCACCACTCTTATCTGTGCAGGCCGTGCCTGCCCCTAAAGACCTTCAATAACAAATACCTAGGCAACATTATCAAACCTTATCCCACTACTGATTTTAAGTCTAGATGGGTGCACTTCCTAGTTAGTAGATAGAATTGACTTCATCACTGAAGCACACACCTACACTATAAGCAAAGAAAAAGTTAGGTTATTCACTTGAAGTCTGCCGCCACCATTTGTATTCTTACCATTATCATCAACGACTCTTGTTTGCTCTTTTAAGCAGTCCACAGGTAATCCAATGATCTCCACTTCTACGAACGGATCAATGATCTAAAAAAGGAAAGTCAAGTAAGAGGAATGCGTGAGTAATTTACCCTCTCCCAGTCAGTGTGCCAACATTTTCTTTAAATGAATATATTAATTAAAGGGTGATCGTGATACATTGCATTCTGAAAAAAGCACAATTTAACTCGGATATCATATTAAGATTTTAAAAATGAGTCAAGAGAATGCAATAAGGAACAATGGCTTTTACCTAGGTCCCTAAAGACATGTAACACACCTGAAATCAGTCAAATTCAGGGTGTGAGTTCCAGAAAAGGATGTTTGAGGTTTCCCAGCCACCAAATATGAACCCAAAAAGCAGGCAACCAGATTCAACCAACAAAATGTAAATTGGCAATGAGCAGTCACTTGAGGCACCGCATGGTTCTACTATGTACAGGGGCTGAGATTTACTTCACAATCAAGCAACAGAGGCAGCAAGTAAAGTACTGGTGTGCTTTTGACTGCCATGTGCCTTGCATGATCGTGCAAGGGTGTCTGTATTGAAGTCAGCATAGTTTTTCAGCAGGAAGGGGTCCATTCCAGTACAAATACTATGCTTTAAGGCATTTTCTTTCTAAGTGTGAAATGAAAATATTTCTTCTGGCAGAGCATGCCTCAGGGAGTCGCAAGCTTTTGTCGTCAATCCCAGTCCACAATTCTTTTTACATAGGGATTTGTGTTAAAAACTATGGGTGCACCCAGGGAACGTCCCCTTAACATAAAGTAACACAAAGCAGTGCATTGTTCTGTGTTGCATTATCTTGGGTTACAATCCAACACAAATTGTGATTTGCGTTGAATTGTAAATACCGACCCAACACTGTGCTTCGGGTCTGCATTAAAAAAGTAACACAAACCTGATGGAAAGTCTTGGCACCTCTGACCCAAACCCTATTTCAGAGTGCTTTTCAGGCAAAAGAATACAAGGAACATCATTGCCAGACATTGAAATCCTCAGAGAAGAGTGTACCGAGTGAGGTGGTTGTACGGCTTTACAACGCGTGCTTTTACACCGCGTGCCGTTACAACGCATTTTTTTCAACGCAAGTCGTTACCACGACTTGCGTTGGAGGGGGTGCGGACTTAGGAATTTTTTAATTTACTATTCCAACACCAGCCTTCGTACAGTAGGAAAGGTGTTGGATAGTAAATGAAAAAATTCCTTGTCCTGCAGCGCCCTCCAGCGCAAGTCGTGGTAACGACTTGCGTTGAAAAAACCGCGTTGTAACGGCACGCGGTGTAACAGCCGTGTCGTAAAGGCTGTTCCCCGAGTGAGGTACCTCCTGGCATAAAAAATTCATGTTCCACAGGCAGATAGTTAGAATTATTTTAACTATGGGAGATCCATCTGCATAAGTGCAGGGACTCATGAGACAAAGTCTCAGGCCATTAACAAGCATCACAGCCTTGGTTATTGTAGCACCCCATTTGATTTACAGAGCAATATGTAATGGCCTTGTTTGGCGGTGCCTAAACAAAACACCGTGGGTGCAGGATACTGGCAACAAACCTGTGCCCACATTAATTTGGGGTAGGGGGAATATCCAAGTGTGCATCACCTGACTCAATTCTAAAGTCACTTCTCATCTTGACCACTCGGACCCTTCACTTGCTCGGTTTGCCACCCCGGCTCTTTTCTCCATGAAGACAGAATAGTGAGGGGCATATTTACAAGCGGATACTGCCACCAGAATGTCACTTTTAGTGACGTTCTGGAGGAAATATGCCCATCTCCATATTTACAAAGCGGCCTTAAGCCACTTTTTGTGGCTTAACGCTGCCTTGTAAATAAGGCCCCTTAACACCCATCACTTAGAATTAAAGGGTCGTGCAACGGGTGTTGATGTGTGTCTTCCACCGCAATATCCACTGCTTTTGACGCTGCCTCAGATTTACAAGGAAGTATAAATCTGAGGCAAAGCCAAAAAATAACTTTATGCAAGAGCAGCTGTTAGAACGGCAAAATGAGGAGAAATACTTTTATTTCTCCTTGTTTTTGCTTTTTCTATGTGTACTGCATTCTGCAGAACACATAGAATGAGCAAAATGCCATTAATGATTGTTTATGTGCAGGAAGGTGTCCCTTCCTGCACATAAACAATCATTAAATAATGACGATTTGCTACTTTTATGTGTTCTGCATTCTGCAGCACACATAGAAGTAACAAATCGCCATTATTTATTGATTGTTTATGTGCAGGAAGGGACACTCTCCTTAAACAATCATTCCCTGCGAGCAGGCAGCCTTGCACTATGGTGCAAGTCTGCCTGGGTTGGCACTAGGCAGCTACATTTAATTCCAGCACTAGGGATAACACAGGGGTGTGCTGTATTCTTGTGAATACGGTATATTTCAGCATTTAGAAAATGTCATTGGGCGGCAGTGCTAAATTTGGGGCAGCTCTGCGCTCAGACATTTTATCGTAAATATGCTGCTTTTTTCCTCTTGTTCCGTCCTAATTTCTATTCCTTCTTTATAGCTACCCACCTTGCCAATGTCCGCTCCACTGGGTCTCTACCGGTAGGGACACCTTTAATGAGAAAAAACAGCTAATATCTCCCTATTGGCTGTCTTTCTTTTCTTGGTGACCATAAACCATAAATTAAACAAATGCTGACCTGAGGCAGGGAGACTGGACCGACATAAAAGCTTAATTGGAAAACATCAAAAGTGTATTATTCCCCTCCCCGTACACCTCCACCCCCTTCTCCTCGTCTAATGTCTGAGTGTGAACAGCAACCTAGGCCCCTGGCGCACTTTTTGCCTTGGGGGCATCAAACTCTATTTTAACCTCCTGCCTCAGCAAGGAGGGGGGCTTTTTTGTTTCAGAACACTCTGCAGGTCAATTACAGAGCGTCCTGTTTTTATCAAGAACCATTTTACCAATGCCTCATAGATGTAATTATGCCAGTGCCATTTCTGCTGCGGTGAAGCTGTACAACAAGATTTGAGCTGTTTCAGATGATATTAAACCCTTCATCAGGACTGTGAGATTGCAACTCCTTTCCATGCAAATCCACCTCAACAAGCCTAGTTTTCAAAACAAATTGAAGTGCTTTTATTTGAACCTATATTATATTGCAATGCTTTCTGGGTTACAGGTTTTGATTCCAAACGGTTCAGTATTTCCCTGGTAGAATTTGATAAAGGAGGATAGGGTTTTGCCAGTGCTTAATTTGTAAAACGTGTAGGGTAATGCTGTAACCAAGCAGTCATGGACTGTGCATATTTCTCACCAGATTGCATTTTCCAAGCAGCTCTGGGTTCTATTCCCTTTTTCCCAATAATGCTTTCTGCCTTACAACTGATTGTTGGTTCCCTGCTTCATCCAATTCTCACAGTCCTGATGAAGATCCGTTAGTCCTGAAGAGTCGAAGTGTTGTCAACGAACGGGCAATTGGAAACCCTTTGAAATTATTCCACCCACTGCCCTTTCATTCATGAATGCATTGTGGAAAACTTACAAACTACTATTGTTCCATTGACCCTGTGTTTTTTAACGTACACGCTGTAATGCTTTTTAGCGTTTAACTGTGTGATCACTTGAGCACTGAGCACTTTATGAAATGAAATGAAATAACATTTTTAAAGCGCATAGCTACCCATGGGCATCCCAGCGCTGAAAAATGACTGAAGCTTCTGAGACTCATTTGGGGAAAAGCCACGTTTTCAGCATCTTGCAAAAGGACAGGTGGTTGGTCTCCCTTCGTTGCTGAAGGGGAAGGGAGTTCCAAAGCTTGGCGGCATTGTAAGAGAATAGCCGGGCACCACTTTTGCCTCTCTTAATCCTTGGGACGAAAACCAGATGTTGTTCATCTGAGCATAAAGGCTAATTAACTCGTTAAGGTTTGACCAGAGAGGAGTTGATCTTTGGTCCATTCCCTCTAAACAGCTTATGAGTAATAGATAGGGCCTTGAAGGGGACTCTCTCCCGGATAGGTAGCTAATGAAGAGCTTTCATGGCGGGTTTAGCCATTAGGGTTCCCATTAGAATCCTTGCGGCATAGTTCTGTACCATTTGGAGTTTGGCAAAGACCGCATTCGGGGCACCAAGATACAATGCATTGCCGTAGTCCAAGCGTGACAAAATAAGTGCTTGGACAGTAAGTTTCTTTGCCTGAAAGGGAAGCAGGGGTAGCCCTTTGCGAAGTATCCTTAAAATGCCAAAGTAGGAGGCAACTACCTTTCTGGCCTGGACTTTAAGGCTGAGGTCTGAGTCCAGCCACAACCCGAGGCTTTTTACCTCTGACTTAGGGACGGGTGCTGATCCCATTGCAGATGGCCACATCATGTTTGCTCTAAAGAGCGATGCATTGCCAAGGAGCTTAAGCTCAGTTTTGTCGCCATTTAGCACCAGGGGAGAGTGTTTCATCCACTTAGCTACTTCTTCAAGGCAGGTGCAGAGGCAGGTGGAGGCCAAGTCTGAGTGGTTGAGTGAGACCACCAGCTGGGTGTCATCAGCGTATGGCATGATATTCACTCCATAGGGATGGATAATGTCTGCTAGGGGGGCCATATAGGGACTAAAAAGTGTTGGGCTCAGGGAAGAACTCTGTGGAACCCCACAATGGAGGGGCCACGGTTTAGAGATGGCCTCACCCTCAAATACCTGGAAAGATTTCCCTTCCAGGAAAGATTTCAGCCAGATCAGGGCTATTCCGGACAAGCCCATATTTCTAAGTCGGTCGACCAGGATACGATGATTGACTGTATCGAAGGCCGCGCTTAGATCTAAAAGAATCATGGCAGATGAGCCTCTTGGTTCGAGAATCTTTCTGGATTCTTCCATGCAGCTAGTAGAGTCATTTCTGTGCCTTGGCGGGGGCGGAAGCCAGTTTCAGTGGGATGGAGAAGATTATTAGATTCCAGATGGGCAGAGAGTGTGGAATTAACGGGTTTCTCGAAAATCTTGCTCATTCCCGGAAGGAGTGAAATAGGACGGTAGTTGGCCAAACAGTCTGGGTCCAGGGTAGGCTTTTTTAAGAGGGCTTTGACCATAGCTTTTTTCCAAAGGGGGGGACCACCCCAGAGGATATAGATGAGTTGATCTGATCCAGGATGACCAGACTAACACCCTCTGTCTACTGCTTAAGGATCTCAGGCGGGCAGGGTCGCTGGGTGATCTGCTTTTTACAAGGGCAGATGTGGTATGGAAGCAGTCATAGTCCATTAAAGGGATGGCTGTTGGGGAAGGTTCCTTACTCCCTGTGTGCAGATCGTCACAAATGGGAGTATTGTAGCTTTTGGTGGGGGAAAAAGATCCATAGATAGTTTGAATTTTGTTGTAGAAATAGTCCGCAATTTTGTTGCAAAGTTGGTCTGTGATTAAGGGCGAGTTGGGGAGATATGGGACGTTCAATAGTTTCTTAACAATTCAGAATGTTTCATGGGGGGGAGTTTGCTGCTTATGGAGTAGTTAATACTTTGCACCAGCTTTTGTTTGTCTTATTGTGCTCTTCTTCATTAATGACACATTTATATGTCATGATCTTTCATTGATGCTTAAAAGTCATTGTTACACACAGAAACACTGTTTCTTTTATATGTTATATTACCCCTTGTTCCAAGTGTTCCTTAGTACGTATGGTCCATGTTCATGTTCATGATCTCCAAGGGAAGAGTGTCAGACGTAATTGATCTGAGGTTCTTTTTTGCTAGGGTGCAGTTTCTATGCATGTATCTCAATACAAATGTAATCCACTGTACTAGATTAGACATACAATGTTGGCTGGCTGACTAGGAAAGCCACAGCCAGCATCCTGGTGGGACAAAGAAGGGGTAAATGTATCTTTACTCTTGTCTTAGATGTTAACTGCCTGCCCAGGTGTGCTTGGGGGGACAGGACTTAAGTCAGTGAAAAAAGGTGTTACTCACCAATCATGTACTTGTCCTCGGTTTTATTCTACAGTATGGTATTCTGAGATAACCAGTAAAATAGGGTGTTAATACCAGAACTGATGTCACTTACTGCGACCAGTATCACCACCCCAATTACTGGTCATACAACGTTTTGGGCGGATTATGTGGGTCCTGGATTTACTGGGCTCATCACCTCATGCAGTTCCAAAACACTAGTCCTTTTCTGCAGAGAGTTTCTTAAATGTGTGCAGAAACTTTACTTGGTGCATTATTTGTGTGTTCACGGAGGAGCAGCCCTGACCTGGCATCTCACCAGGCGTTAGGTGTATGAGGGAATGGAGAAGGGTATTCAATGATGACTGGGGTTACTCCCTTACCTTTAGGGGAAGGACCGAGGCTGTTTTATTGGCTGTGCCCTTGCTCACGATTCTAACACCATTCTAAGCTTGTCCCGTACACAGGGTAGCGAACAGAGTCTTCTGCACAGGTAGATTCAAGAAGGACCTCTTCAGCTCCCAGGATCTGTCCATCTTAGGCCTTATGGTAGGGAACAGGGCCAGGGCAGGCCACCTCCGTTGCATCCACCACTTTTAAAAGTTGTACCTGGTCCACCCACAAACCCCTTCTTGTTGAGTTTCTCTTTCTGCTGCTGTGGATGCCCGAGCAGTACCTGGATTGTTATCACTGACATTTGTGAATGGCCGAGGCTTGCTGAAGAGCTTGGAGTACCCTCCCAGGATGCAAGAATTCGGAACTCACTGGTAACACATTCACGATGCTTCTCCACACACTCTTCCACCCCAAAAGAGTAGTGTTGACACAACTGTCAGAGTTGTGCATTTTTAAAGGCCTGCAGTGATGGTGATGGTTATTGTTTCACGCTTAGCACCTATCAGCCTTTTTTCATAGATTCCCTTCGGCAGCCCAATTAAACCCATGCCCCCATTCCTGTGGTCTCCATTATTGTGTGCATGACCATCTAGCCCAAGGCCGTTCTGCAGGACACACAAGCGGTCAGACGCGTGGGCGCCTTTGGGTGCCTCATTGAGAGCTCATCTCCCTTCTGGGCGTCACACCCACCATCAGGCTTCAATGACTCTAGGCAAGAGCTTCAATTACGTCATATTTTAAAGGCGCTGTTGGTAAATGCTTTAAACCTGACCTTGTTAGCCCGTGACAGATATCTGCCAAAGATGCTAAACAACATATTTCTCTCTGTGTTGTGAAGCTTTCAATGTATTAAGGGCTCCCTAGCAACTGCAATGTTAAGGTAACAAAAAAAGCAGGGAAAAAACTTCACTGCAATGAGCAGTGCAATCTATACATTTATTTAATATGAACTATATACCACATACCTACCCATTGGGAAATTCTACCAAAGATTTAAAGCAAAAGACACAGCTGTGTGTGCATGCGACCCACCTTTTAGACTGCGCCATCTTGAACTTTCGGTTAGACGTATTCAAACAAAAAAAAAGTGTGTGTTTCGTGTACACCTGCCAGTAGCTTCATTTCCCCAAAACCACTGGTGTATGCATACATGATTTCACATGTCCTTCAACCCCGATGCCATTGCATGACCTTGGCTGAAATAACAGGTCATTGTAGATTATTTTACAATCTTTATCGACTTTTTGCAGGCAGTAGCATGGCTACAGACAGTGCTGATAACAACTCAAAGCACCAGCTAATTAGCAAGAAAAGGTTCAAAGCACACTCATTCTGGGGCACTGAAACCAGGCAGGAGTGCAAGAGGTGCTGCAGCAGCACCCCCCCCCCCTTCAGAATAATCTTTCAGGAGTTTAGAAAGAGAATCATAAATAAAGAGGCCTTTCATGTTGGTGTTATCTAGAAGCGTTTGTGGAGCATTTAAAGACAGCGGTCAAACGTCAGGCAATGTCTTCTGACAAACTGCTGCCTATTCTTTTTTTTAATATGGAGATTGGTGTTTACTTTTTCCTTCTCTTACTGCAAAGTGAGTGAATTTTTCAACTAAGTGGAACTCCTCCTAGGGTACAGAGCGCATGAAAGGAAAAGGCAACAGCATTTGTCAAATGTGTTCTAACACATGAAGACATTGAAATAGTTGTAAATTAATTTTACAAATATTTCAATATATATCAGCAGCAAGTAAAGAGCAATTTACTACTGAAGACACATGCAGTCTAATATTAGAAATATATAAGGTGGATTATGAGGCATATTGTTTTTTTTCCTAAGTCTGATGTGTAATGTAAACAAAGATTTTAAGCGGATCAAAACAAACCAAGGAACTTTACTTGTGTGATAAATAGGCACAGAAACCAAATTTCCATGAGCTTCTGTTAGTGTGCCATATAGGTATAGCAGTAACACTGCATTTCTGATGCAAATGTAATGCCCATTTCAGTAGGACATTTCAATGAAAATGTGTTCTCTGTACTTGGCAGTATCCTACCACTTCAGGCTTTACTCATATATTTGGGACGATGTGCTTCAAAATAAAGCACTGGCTAGGCGCATAGTAGAACTATACCATTCACCTGCTGCATGGACGTGGTTCATTTGCTGCACGTGTCATTTATGTAGCATTTTGATTTTTTATCAGCCATGTTATTTCAGTGATTTGATGGCAGTACCACCACTACGAAAAAAATTGCTGCGCTTCTGAAACTTGCAAGATGAGTATTTAGATTGGCTAAATCACACAATGATAACAAATGGGTGTCACAAAGCATTACGAAGATGCCAGTCGCAATAGCTAGCTACCCCTAAATAACACTTTGGTTACATTCATCGTCTACAGCTGTGCCCTGGTTCAGTGTGTGCATGTGGGGTCAAGACCATGGGGTCAAGAGTAAGCCAGGGCAGAGTTCGCGAAGCGAGGAACTCAACGAAGTGCAAAAAAACCTGCCACGCTACGCGGAGCACCACAAGTGGCAGAGTGCGTTAGATAAATGCCGGTTGCGGTGTTTTTCAGTGCCGGGGGTTTCTCTACACTGTGCAATCATCATGAATGGCATAATGCGCAGCAGAAGAGGGAACTGCTTCCTTTCTGCTGCTCGAGTCGATTTTTTACTTGATAGGCAACTTCCTCAACACAAAAGGACTTTTTCTCAAAGCAAGCTGTCACGAGCAAATGCGACCACTTGCAATGAAAAATCCAAAATCCCGCATTGAGAAATCTCGCCGCGAGGTTGATTTTCCATGCTCTCGCCTGCCAACTTCACATTGACAATCTCAAACGAGGAAAATTCTCACCGGGAGTTGGATTTTCCGCACTTGCCAACTTGCTGTTGAGAAGCGCAAGCGAGGAAAAAAACTCTGCTGTGCTATGCAGAGCAGAGTTTCCAGAACTCTTCAAGCTTTGCGTAACGCGGAGTGCGGAAAACTCCGGAACTCCACAAGCGGAGCGGAGTTGACCGCATAGTCATGAGGACTCGTTCTTATCTACAGCAAGCTACAAAGGATGCTTTGCCCTTCATATGTTTTTACAATGTACAATATTGTTGGCCTGAAACTAGGCCCAGGCAAAAGTCCATTATGCTGAAATATTCTCATGTAATTTTACAAATTTCAGGCTATGCTTGTTGTACAAAATTTCCCAAATTACTGTGCTGATCCACGAGGATTACTTAAACCACGCTTGCTCCAAAATTTTAGCATGGGAGCACAGGAACAATGCAAACGATCAGAACACGAGCGGCTATTGCTCATGGCACTATTTTGTTTTTGCAATGTGTCCTTGTGTCCAAAATGGACGTGAGGATGCATTTTGAACTGGTTTTTCATTTTGTGTAATCTTTACAGAATTTCGTGTAGTTTAGCAAAACCAAATGATATGTATTTGCCCCATCCCTACCTGTAATTGACAACTTTGTTCGCCCAGCCTCAGACCTACCTCTCCTCGGTCCCCTAGCATGGAATCCTTTGGCTTTGGGAGCTGCTGTCCACTGATAATCCTCAGGATCAGTTGCTTCTTCAGCTGACCTGGCAAAGGATCCTCTGAATTTGGATTAAAGGCACCTAGAAAGAAATATTTAATCAGACAGTTAAGAGAAATTATAAATGTATGGCTTCAGATGTCACAAATGTCTAATGCGCTAAATTGTTGGCAAATGAAGAAATTATCAATCTGTGTTTACTCCTTCACTTGACATCTGGTGAGTGCTGAGAAATATCCTAGATACGCAGGAAGGAACAAGAAAGTGACCTGAAGACATAAAAGGCTGCAGCTACTATGAGGGTGAAGGGGGAACCATCATCACACATGTAAATTGTTTGAAGAGATCTATGTTCCGTCTTGCATTAATACATTCACTTTTCAAGAAATTACTCATGGAAAGGAAGGACCCAGACAGTGTAATGAAGCAACACATTATTAAAGAAGAACCAGAGTGCAAGGAATGAATGTATGAATTTGTTCGAAGTATGAAGGACTCTCTTAGGGACAAGTAACTTCTAAGGAGGGATAGGACTGCTACCACTTACCGTGAAAGACTGGTCCCTTCCTATTTAGAAGATGATGACCTTAAAACACGACTGCCCCCGCAAATCATATAAAACTCGTCCCATCAAGGGTAAAATAGCAAAGTTGAGGGACAAAAATGTCTTCCAATCAGGAATGTAATGCTCTTCTTCTAATAATAAAAAACCCTTTCCTTTGTGTCCAAGTACCAAACTAGCTCGGACAAAGGACTCGTCCAACCATTAACAACATGTGCTTGCCACAAGAAACGAGGGGAAAAGCTCTATTAAACCTGTATTATTGACCTATATATTTCGCTAAAAAATGACCAGAGGAACAAAGATCCCCAATCGTGAAGCATGAAATCTTCTTCAATCGACAAATAACCTGAATTCAAAAAATGTACCTCTCCACACATATAACATATGTTGCTTCCTTCAGCATTTTAAGAAGTTCTCCTCTTGGAACTCTAGCACATCTGCCCTCCCACGTGTCACAAATTTCCCCACCTAGGCAAATAAAGGTGTGTGTACCTATGAGCCCCATCTCTAACTCCTATCACATTATTTCCACCATCTCATGCATAAGCTTGTGTGCTCCTCGGGTAAATGTTTCAATCAGTGGGTTCACCACTGGCTGAGGTTTGAGTACAGACACTGCCAGAGCAGGGAGAGTCATTGCCTGTTCTCCTCTGGGATGCCCAATGCCCTAATATCCATCTAATATACTATCTTTAATGTAACTCTTCTGACAGCCCAGAATTCTGTCACTAGGGACACACACACACACATACGCACACACTCATAGACACTCACACAGATTCAATCTTTCTGCACTGTTCCTCTCTTCTCATCCTTCCAGCCTCTCTCTCTCTCTCTCTCTCTCTCTCTCTCTCTCTCTCTCTCTCTCTCTCTCTCTCTTTCTCTCCCTCCCTCTCATTTTAAAGCCAGCTTACCAACTTTACAAAAAATACTCCCTCATTAGGAAAGTGCTTTCCAGCAGAACCCAGATCGTCCTCCCCCCCCCTTCCGATCCGAAGCCTCCAAGATCATCTGCGCCGTACCCCAAGGATCATCCCTCAGCCCGACATTGTTCAACATCTACATGGCCCGCTTGCCCATTTTGCCAGACAACACGACCTCAACATCATCTCCTACGTCGACGTCACACAGCTGATCCTCTCCCTCACCAAGTACCCCCACACTGCCAAAACCAACCTCCATGAAGGAATGAAAGCCGTCGCTGAATGGTTGAAACACAGCCGTCTGAAGCTGAACTCAGACAAGACGGAGGTCCTCATCCTCGGCTCCACCCACTCAGCCTGGGACGACTCCTGGTGGCCGACTGCCCTGGGAACCGCACCGACACTCACCGACCACGCACGCAACCTGGGATTCATCCTCGACTCAACACTCTCTATGACCAAGCAAGTCAACGCCATCTCGTCCTCCTGTTTCAACACCGTCCGCATGCTCTGAAAGATCTACAGGTGGATCCCCACCGACACAAGAAAAACGGTCACCCAGGCCCTCGTCAGCAGCAGGCTGGACTAGGGAAAAGCCCTCTATGTGGTAGCCCCGGCCAACCTGCTGAAACGACTGCAACGCATACAGAACGCCTCTGCACGCCTGATCCTCAACATCCCTTGCCACATCACACCCCACCTGAGAGGCCTGCACTGGCTACCCAAACAACAAGAGGATCACCTTCAGGCTCCTCACCCACGCTTACAAGGCACTCCACGACACCGGACCAGCATACCTCAACAGATGACTCATCTTCTACACCCGACCCGCCAGCTCCGCCGACCACGCCCTGGCCACCGTCCCCCACATCCGAAGAACGACCACCAGCGGCAGATCTTTCTCCTACCTCGCCGCCAAATCCTGGAAAACCCTTCCCATCCTCCTGCGGCAGACCTAAGACCTACTAACCTTCAGGAGGTTACTCAAGACCTGGCTCTTCGAGCAGTAGCAGCAGTAGCAGCACCCCCCCCCCCCCACAAAGCCTTGAGACTAGGCCTGGGCGAAGCACTATGCTACGTTCGCGTAGTTTGCCAAGTTTGCGCAACTTCGCACTACACAAGCTGCACGTAGCACAGTGCAAACATGAGTAGCCTAGCGTAGTGCAGCGGCCATTTTTTGCTTGCTCGCGGTCCTCAACGTCAAGTTAGCGACCGCGAGCAAGCAAAATGACATCCTGGCGTATAATCGTTGTTTAAGAATTAGCATGATGTATCTAGATTACTTACCGCAAGTACGCAAACACTAACATACACCCGAATTGCAGTAATTTAGGGTTCTAACATACACTGCATTGCACGTTTTACACTTGCTTGACTTGTCCGACGCCATTTTGTGGCCTCGCTCGAAGTCCTACATTAGCAGACCTTATTCAAGCATTACACCAAAGCCGTTCCCTTGATAAATAGCCCAACTGTTGCAAACTGCTGTCTCTGCTCGTTAGGCCTGCCAAGGTTATAGGTAGAGGGAGGAGGCCCGATAGGCACATTCCGGGGGGGGTGCGGGACGGACTCTCTCGGAGTTAGCAGAAGGGAGTAACCCGTACGACCTTGCTAATCTAGGATGAGCTAAACCAAGAGCGCTTTGTCTCCCATATATGGTCTTTCCCTTTGCGCCAACCTGTACCAACTTGTATTTTTCCATCTTAGGTAACGGTTTCGAAATGTAACAGTATATATGTGATGTTTTGCCAATGTGCCAGCAGTCTTCTTGGCGAACCTCGTGGGGTTAGGTCGCAAGCAGCTCCTCTGGCAGAGTTTGTTTGTTATAATAAATGATTGGAACTTCTACACTGCCAACCGACTGATTATTGGTAATGGGAATGGGACTGGTTGTAAGTATAACTCTAATTGGGTGGTGGTAAATATTTTTTCGGTACTTCACTGCGAGATTCTCAACGCGGGGAGGTCTGTTTTCTCATTGTGAGTGGTCGCGTGTGCTCGCGACCGCTCACAATGAGAAACTACCAGTCCGCGTTGAGAAAGCTGCAGCTTGAGGAAAAATCTCCTTGAGCGGCAGAAAACTACAGCTCGCACTGTGCAAGATGCTGTTTTCAATGATTGCACAGTGCCGGATGCTTGTCCGCACTGTGCAATCATTGAAAACGGCATTTTGCACAGTGTGAACATGCAACTAAGCAGTTTGCGTAGTGCTACGCGTAGTTCGCGTAGTGCGAAGTGCACTTTGCGTAGCTTCACGAAGCGCTACTTCACAAACTACGCCCAGCCTTACTTGAGACCCGCACGGGTGAGTAGCGCACTCTACAAATGTACTGATTGATTGAAGGTGCTATACCAATGTGGATAAAATAATAGGTTTCTGAAGACTGGTCATGCATGTTTGCTTGCCTTATGTATAATGCAAAGAGCAGCCAATGCACAGATATTTACTTACTCAATATTTCTTAAAACTTTAAGAATAACATTATGAAAGATTTGTGGATCTGTGACTGTTTGTATAGCTGTGATCCCTCCCCCACCCCCTCCCTTCTTGTGCTTTGCGACCACGGGACAACAAAGACTCTCTCACCTTCAGAAAGAAGCACGCAGTACCACACTAACATATAAAAGTGACTTTGGAGAATAGCTAGTTTTCATCTGACTCCTCTTACTATCCAAATTTTAAACAAACACATACACAACCAACTTTTGATACATTATATATAGGTCTTACCACATGCACCCAACACATCTCTGGTAACCCATACCTAGGCCTTCATCTCATATCGAACAGGACTGTATGGTCAATACACAATGGTTGCAATCTCATCTAGAAATGATCACACACAAACAGCACATGCTGAACAGACCCCATTATCACTGTGCACACCATAAGGCACCAAAACCAAATAGTTAGCAAAGTGTGACTAGATGAACAGCATGTTGCACCCAACACTACATCACATGACACCGACTTGAATTTAGTTGTTTGTATAAAAGCACTATATTCATGATGGGACAATTGATACTTCCCCGTAATCAAAAAAATGAAAAGTCCTTTGGGGCACATACTCAAGCATGTAAACTGCCACAAAGATCAACCATTATTAAAGCCACACTATACTTTCACACAAGCTTACATAAATATTTCAGATCTAAACACTGCAAATTCGCTAACCACCCACAAGTTAACCCAACAAAACAACAGATACTACCAAACGCGGAGTTCTCCAGGACAATCAATGGACTTCCCTGATCCGTGCAAAAGGGCAGCAAGGTAAAGAATGTGATAACCATGAGATAACACTGGTGGTTGGCACTATATAAATCCGCAAAACATGTGCCTCTGTTAGGACTAAGGAATGACTATGCTCTCCACATAATTTCTCCAACTCTCAAAACAGAACAACCGAAGGAGCAAAAACTGTGCTTTTACGAGGAAAGAACGAGCTTGCTCTCTATGAACAAAGCAGTATATTCACCCCGCCCCCCCCACCCCCCCAACGGAAAGGAAAGTGTAACTTATTTTGGAATTGCTCGATATGATGTCCATGTTCCCAATTTTCTTTTATCACCACTTTGACAGACCCTTAACTACCCACTGAGACTGTCTGATGCTTCCACACCTTGGTTCATGCGCATCTGTAAGTCGTGCACCGACTTATGCACATTCTCAAATGCCCCATGTACCTTCCTGCTCTGGTACATGCACCTACTTATGAGGACACATAAATTACTTACTTTTTTAATAGGATAAATTCACTTCCTTACGCTGACACATGGTTCCTGGTACAATACATATTCAATTCCTGATACCAGTACATGTACTTTGAAGATTTTTTTATGCTTCAGTTTTTATGTAGCGCAAACTTGGCACAAGGGCATCAGTCATTTACAAGAGACCCATACATTATACATTTTTGGGCACCAGGGTGATGAAGTGATTTGCCCGGAGCCACGAGATGTTGAGCCGAGGCTGGAATTCAAACCTGGCTCGCCAGCTCCATTTTAGAAATAGAGTTTTCTGCCTTTTTGGCAAGACTCCTTCTCTTGATACAAACATACGAACTTACGGCTCCTCGACACATGCACTTCCTCACAATGTCACGTGTACTTCATACCGACTTCATACACCCGTCCTTAGCAAGAAACATGCACTTCCTGACAATATCATCACAATCCCTTATTGATTTTGATTGACACGTGCCCTCATTGCCTTCACTCATGCTCATTCTCACCAGAACAGATGCACTTCCTGAAACTGACAAGTGCTTTTCCTTACCTTGACACATGCACTTCGGCTTCAATACATAACCACAGCTCCCATTGGCATTGAACTTGGCCCGGTTCAACTGCAGCATTCTACCTTCTGACTGGTAATTTAAAGCAACTGTGAAAGCAAAAACACATCAAGACAGAAGCGTGAATTGAAGCACAAGCTACCACGATGTCCTACTCGTGGCTGGGAACTGACGCACATCCTATCATGACGTAATAAGGGGGAATTTGGATATCTGGCTGGTCCACTTCCATCGGTTGTTTCAAACTTCTTGCTACCTTAAGCATTCACTGATGTAATAGAACAACTCAGGGATATAGGTATAATTCCAAGCCTGTCCCAGTACATTACTTGGGTTCAGACAAGGGCACGATAAATTAAAAATGATGTTGTCAGCTAAACATGTTGGTAGGGGCTCCTGAAACATATTTCATTATTAAAATAGCTCCAGGTTCATAAAAGCACTCACTGGGGAGGGAAGGATTGCTGATTCAGAAGAAATATGGAGTCACAATGAAAGTAAAATTAAAACTTTGTTGCGGGCGACAAATTAAACAACATAATTTTTGCAACTGCATGCAGATTTTTACTCTCTTGGGTCCTCTGCATCAATTCCCTGAAACAAAGAAGGGCAATCTATACATAGGATATTTGGCATATTGTATTCATTTTTGTGCAGGGGTTGCGGAAGGGAATACAGCTTAATTTGGTCTAAATCTGATTTCCCAAATATCCATCACCGGTTTTCCTGAAAACTTTCAATCACACATAAGAATCCAAAAAATACGACATTCACTGTTGACATAGCAGGCGAAGGGAGCATAGTCTGGCCAGACTTCCATTCCTTGAATCAAAGCAATAACGTGGTCAGAGTTTCATAATTATAGTACCCTGTGGGTACAAATGGGCGATTTTGATCACGTGATTAAGTGAGAGCTTACGGCGAGAGTGAATAAATATGGAACACTGAGAGCAAAGTGAAATCAAAGGGCTGGAATGAGTAGTGGAGATAAAAGAGTTGTATCAAAGACAAGGAAAAACCAAAGGTGGTGATGGACGGAGAGTTAACAATACAAACACTCACCCCCAGTCAACTGATCTGGGTTTAATTCATCACTGTTCTTTAGCTCACTCCGCCACCCCAGTTCAGACATGGCCATGTGCAAATCAGTCTGACCCTGTGCCTCATGGGAACAGTCCAGCCCAAACTGTCAAGCCATGTCTTCCCTGGATCCGAATCAAGCTTCCCAGGACCGGTTTCTGGCATTACAGCCGTCTTCAGCCGGGCTTGCTTGACTCCAGTGGCAAAGTGAGCAAGGGACTCACGTCTGAGCATACCCTGCCAACTTAGGGCGAACAAAGAAAAACCAAAAGTGGTGATGGACGGAGAGTTGACAATACAAACACTTACCCCCAGTCAACTGATCTGGGTTTAATCCATCACCGTTCTTTAGCTCATTCCTCCACCCCAGTTCAGACATGGCCATATGCAAATCAGTCTGACCCTGTGCCTTATGGGAACAGTCCCTTTCTCACTTTGCCACTGGATTCAAGCAAGCCGGGCTGAAGATGGCTGAAATGCAAGAAACCGGTCCTCGGTAGCTTGTTTCCGGTCCAGGGAAGGCATGGCTTGGCAGTTCGGGCTGAACTGTTCCAGTGAGGCACAGGGTCAGACTGATTTGCATATGGCCATGTCTGAACTGGTTTGGCAGAATGGGCTAAAGAACGGTGATGGATTAAACCCAGATCAGTTGACTGGGGGTGAGTGATTGTATTGTCAACGCTCCGTCCATCATTTCCTTTGGTATCAAAGACAAGCACATTGGGGAGCAGTAGAAGGGATGAATGCATTTATAGAAAAGAGGAGAGTGAGAAAATGATGGAGGACAGAAGGACAGCATTTCCAGAAGGGTAGAGGTCCAGAGAATGAAGTGGGTCAGGGCTATGGTTAGATACAGATGAGTTGGTTGAGTGATCGAGAGCAAGTAAGAACAACAACACAATAAAGGTGAAAGGATGGCTTGATGGGTAAGTGGAACAAGCAAAAGCGACAGTCAGATTGTGGGAGGGCGGGCAGAGAAATTCATTGGAATAATGACCTGCAAAACGGGATAATGAAAAGCAGTCAGAACGAGGAATGGGCAAGAGGCCAATAGAATGAATGAGAAAGGCTAGATGGGATGTGAAAGAGTGAGGAGTAGGAGACACAAGGATATAATCATTGCGAGGGATACAAGGGGGACACATGGATTATACGGGTCTGAAATAGAACAGAGGATGGCAGTGAGCTAAGACAGAAAGCTGTAATAGAGGGGTGTGAAGAAGTAGTGAGTTGGAGAAGAAGCATACTATTTTGGAGAGAGGGCAGCAATATAGGAGACACACTAGTGGTTGGCCATGTAATTGGACCGACTGAATGTCGATCAGATTAACCTAGGAGCCGCATTCCATTTGGAGTTGTCAATATAGTGAACTGAGCAAGGTATAATATGAGCAAACAGGGCCCTAGATAGAGCTTTGGCCACCTACCCAGCTGGCAGCCCGCATTCCAGAAGGGCTGGGGGTTGTAGTTGCTGGAGTCGACCCGGTAGGATGATGGGTAGATGCGCGATAGCTGGGACTGGTTGAAGCGAATGTACTGCACAGGTTTCTGCTGGATGACCTGGTGTGCCTTGGTTTCACTGAAGGATGACACCTGCCAACTGCATGAGACTGATGGAAGAAGGCGGAGGTAGGTCAGTGCATGATAAAGCAAAGCGCGTTCAAGCACAAGTTTTAAAGTTAGGTTTGGGATCGCTAGCCAATCATGATGAGCCCTTGAATTAACTTCCACTCACACCTCACTCAGATCCTCTACACTCTGGGCCTGATTACGATTTTAGCAGTACGGCGCCAGGTCCGTCCCACTGCCTCACTGCCAAACCCATGATCAGGCTGCCCGTCAGATTACCAGTGTTTCTTGTGTCTGGCTGGCATTATTTTGACGTTCCTACAGCTGTGCCTCCGAAAACTGGCACCGCAATGGCAATGCCAAAAAGCAATTCCTGCGTGGCATGGACTGTAAACTCCATGCCGTACAGGAACTGGGGTGCATGTAAACAGGGGGCACATGTTGTGCCCCCCAACCTGCACCCCATGGGCCTGAGGCAACAGTGGCCTCCTTTTGTTTCCTCTCTGCAACGGTTTTCATGGCGGACGAACAGCCATGAAAACCGTGGAGGAGAGGAAACTTGTAATATGCTTGACAGAACTGCCAAGCATATTGCTCCCTCTAAACTGCCACACCACCGCTAGGGAACAGTGGTTACCTGGAGGCTGCAGCGATTCAATAGCGGTCCGACTGTTCTAATTGTAATAGGGTGGTCGGAAGACTGCCGCTGAGGTGCCCCCGCGAGTCTGGCAGTCTGTGGACCGCCAGACTCGTAATCAACCCGCCTGTGTCTTATGCTTGCCTTACAGCCTGTTTAATCCACTCACAATTGGTCTGCCCATCTTTATACACACCAGGGAACCCCAATCTCACTCCACTTCAAATATCAGCACCATTTGTTTTCAAAACATCAAAACAGAAATACATTCCTTGTGTTTTATTTTCGAAATGTAGCACCTCTATTGCTACTATGCCATAATCCCTTTCTCCGTCAGTAATTCCCTACATCCCTTCCCACGTCTTACCATCTAGCCTCTCACTCCCATCCCTCCTGCCATTCCTTTCTTTTCCCAAAAATGAGTGCCGTCCTTACACCCTGTCTCTCCCCTCCTCCTTCCTTCCATGGCTCCCTATTACCTGTCAGACCCTTGCTCTTCCACGATGCCCTGTCTAACCCCTCAATCCATTTGGTCCCCAGATCTTGTAATCCCTACACCCGCTCTCTCCATATCCTCACCCTTCCTACCTCCCTCCTCACCTCCATTGACTTTCATGCATTTCAAACACACGCCCCCTCCAGAAACCCATCAAATTATCCCATGCTCTCGCTCCCCCTTTGTGTCTCATTAAACCAGACTCAGCCTTTTCTACCAGCTACACTTCCCCCAAAACAGTACCCATTTCCTCATGTCTTCCTGAGAAATGTTCTTGGTGCCACTTATTTTTGTGCCCATATTCTCGTCTCCAATCTCTCCCTCTCCCACATTTCCTTGCCCATAACCACTGTGCCCTCCTCAACAACTCTCCGCTCTCCTCTCGTCCCTCCCAGCTCATACCCTCACACCTAGTCATCAGCAAAATGAAGCTTTCTGTTTCCTGCAAACAGACAAGGTCGCCTGGTGGCTTGCGGCTGACATACCTCTAGCGATGATGGTCCAACGACCCTACAGCTAAGCATGAGATTCAATTGTTGGTTTATCCCTACTCCAGCAGAATGCAATACCAGAACCTGGTTCCAAATGCTAATATAGCCCTCCAGGCACCAGCGCGGATTGATCTATGAAAATTTGCAAGCACATTAATATTTATGAGAGATGATTTTATTAAGCGCTGCTTTTCCAGATAATTTCCTCCACTGGGGTTACGCCTTTCCTCCTCTGCTTACAAACCACAAAACAGCGATCCTTACTCTCGCTTTCCACGTCGTGGATGCCGACGGACTTTGTATATTTCACCAGGTCGGACAAAGCCCGCGAGAGCTTCATGGTCTTCTTCTGCCTGGTGATCCTACATGGGAAGAAACATCAGGAAGGTCATGCAGGATGACAAGCGAGGCTGGGCCACTTTAAAAAAAAACTCTGTTCAAATCAGTGGCAAAGGATGCGCCTCATACCGCATTGGGACAGAAATATCGTTCAAAACTAGATAGATTTTATACAAAAGTTTTGAGGTTTGATGTGTCAAGGGACAAATAGTGCATTATTATGCACAATCTATTTCCACCAGTATTAGAAATGTGAAGAATTTATTCTGGGTGAAGATAAGGGCTTACATGTAATGGGCTCAGACATTTGATATGAGTCAGCAAGCAAGGAAGCTCCCAGGTGAAATACACTTAAAAACGCTACTATAATACATGGGCAGGGTGGTTTGTTTTTGCTGCAGGGTAAGTACTATCTGTGCAATGCTAAAAACCCTTAAGGGGTTGTCCTACATGAAAGAGGAATTTACTGATTTAATACAGAATGTATGCTCACTTTCCTCTTTAAGGGGGTGTAGAAATGACTTGCAGGTGTGACCATAATGAGAGACCCATCCTGACTATGCAAGTAGGACCAGGGAGTGGAGTTAACCATTATCATTCGCACAGTCAGCTGCCTGAGTTATTCTTAGAAAAATCAGATTAAGTGGTATCTGAGAAGTGCGGTATTTGCCCCTGGTGTGGCATCTGGGCCCTGAGGGTTTTCGTAAGAATTCTATTTAACTCGGACTGCCGCCTTGTTTTTGCTGAGATCCCCGACCCCATGTCTATGGTCACCTTGTCTCTGTCATCACCCTGTGTCTGGTCCTATCTTCAGAGGCTAATTAGCCATGTCAGCGCCCATGTGTCACTTTAAGTGCCTGCATTGTCACTATGTTTCTGTAATACCAGTTACCAATGTGGGTGCCGCATTGTTAATGTTCCGGTGTGCATTTCACGTCAAGATCCTCATACAAGTGCTTGTGTCATGTATCTCTCTGTCTATATCACAGTGTAAGTGGCTTATAGTCAGTGCTCCAGTGTCCCTGTGTAAATATCCTTGAGACAGAATCAATGTCCTATTGTCATTGTTCCGGTATTGAGGTCACAATGTCAGTATCCCAATGTTATTGTTCCACGGTCAATGCAAGTGTACCAGTGTCTGTGTCTCAGGGCTCAGGTTCCACCAGGTCTTCATCTCCATGTTAGCCCTTCTGTGCCAAGCCCATATACCTCTCTGTCCCAGTATCACTGACCCGTGTGAGGGTCCTCGTGGCGTTGCTGGTGTCAACATACTCCTCATAATACCACTGTGCCTGTGTCCCAGTGCCAGGGTCCCTATGCCACTGGCCAAGTATTAATGTCAATGCACCAATGAAATCCATATCAGGGTCCTAGTTTCAATGTTCAAGTGTCCTTGTGTCAGTGGTAGTCTTCCTGTAAATTGATGGTACCTGTGTTTCAGCATCCCTATGTTGATGTGAAAGCCTTTGCCCCCCCCACCCATGTTGCTATCCCTGCTCCATTGCCAGTGTCTGTACATCAGTAGTCCAGTGTTTGCACCTCAAGGTTTTGTGCGTGCATAGCTATTTAGCTATTATGAGACTGCTTCAAAGCACTAGGGGGGAATAAAAGGGACAGCAGGCCACAAGGGAGTGATGAAGAGGCCTTGATGAGTGAGAGTCTGGATGGAAGAGGGATCCAGTGGTGACAAAACATCGATCAGAAGTGCGACATCCTTCAGAGATGATAAACTGAGAAAAACCTTGTTAATTGACATTTCTGTCTACATAGAGGCTTACTTAAAAATGGGAGAGCTGGTAATTCATGCTCATACAGTCTGTTGGTGCATTAATTACTCATTTGCAGCATTCTCCTGGGTTGGACCTGTGTTGATCAGATTTCTGCTCTGATTCAACCCACCCTTCCTCTCTTTTGTGTCTCATTTCAGGATATAATAAAATGAAACTCGAGTGAGCTGATGTAGAGGTGATCTACTGGTTAATGGCTGTGTACCCAAAAGACTGCGATCCAATTCCAACTACCATACATTACCAAATGGTGAAACCCTACGTCCAACACTTTACCTCTTTCTGCCTCACTCCCCTTCTATGCCAAAACTGCTGGTCCATAGAAGGTGAAGAAAGACACAAAATAAAAAATAAAAATAAAAAAACACTGCAATTTTTGTTGTACTTCGATCAAGACGTCTGGTCAGCAGGTTACAAAATGGACAATATGGATCAAAAACACATTCCCAATGCCTTGCCGGACATTACCTTACCTTTGCTGCATTAAAACTTTCTGAAAAAATCCAATTTTCTTCAATAGCAAGTATTTTAGACAGCTTGAATCGAGTGAAACCGATTGGTTGAGAAAAGAAGTCAGACAAGAGAGCCATCATTCCTTAATAAATGAGTGCATACGTTTCAGACTCTACAAGGGAAGGGGTTCTTCAAGACCCTTATGAAGCCTAAGGGAATATCCACAGCAAGCACTTGTAATTCAAAACATGTCAACAGGGACAAGATGCCTGTAACACCTTCTGGAAAGTCCTTTGTTTTCATGACATTCTGTAAAACATTAAATTCTTCATCTTACCTGCCGTAGTGTAACGTGCCTCTCGCAATGCTTCCTTGACGTTCAAGGTTATCATCACCTTCTTCAACGCTTAATGACTTTTTGAATTTCCCACCTTTCTTCTGCATGTGAAGAAATTGAACATCAGATATGAGGATGATGAGAAGTGGATGGGGGAAGTTATTTATGCATACAGAATGGCTCAAAGGTATGCGGTTTGCACTGGTGCAAAGTCTTGCTTGAATAAGGGCTTTGCTTTAGCGTGAGGGACTCTGGCCACTGATCAAAGAGCAGAAGACTCTATCATTGCAAGATATGCTTACAAGCTGATAGACAAGCATACTTCAGAGTGCCTGAAGCCTCATCTCATCTGCGACTCGCAAACGGCCGTTTTGCGATTTTTGATATGTATCAAAAAATCGCAATTTAAGGAATAGCAATTTGCGATTCCTTATTTTGCCATAGCATTTAAGGAATCACAATTATTTGCGATTCCTTATTTTGCCATAGCATTTAACCACATGGCTGCTAGGCGTTTTCCCGTCCTGTGCTGAGATATGCAGGATGCCTTTATTCATGACGAGCTGGCCTTGTCATCCGCGCACGGCAGGTAAGCGCCATGACGAGCCCAGCTCGTCATTAGCTTCGAAGGGGTTAAGGAATCGCAAATTTTGCGATTCCTTAAATGATATGTATGACACATTTTTGGTTTGCGAATTTGTGTTAAGAAATCGCAATTTACCACCAACTTGTAGTTTGTGGTAATTTGCGATTTCTTTAAAAAATGCCCTAATTGGCATTTGTAAGGGTGGCATGTGACACTCATACATGCCCATAGGGCATGTATGTGTGCCACATGCACACACATGTAGATTTGAGGGGTGCAGCAGGGTGTCTTTGAGACACCCCTGCACCCTTGAAATAATTCTCAAATTGCGATTAGCAAATTGCGAATTCGCAATTTGAGAATTATTGCACTATCATTCCTATGGGCCTCCTGGCCCATAGGAATGCATTGGAAATTATTCTTTATTTGCGAATTCGCTAAATGCGAATTTGCAAATAAAGAATAATAAGGAATAGCAAAAAAATTGCGATTTTGTACATACATACCGTTTTGCGAATTCTAAATAGCGATTCACAAAAAATCGCTATTTAGGATTCGCAAAACGGTATCTTGATACATCTGGCCCATGGTTCGTCATCCTATCTGTCTACCTTGCGAGCCAATTTCTTTAGGATGTGCCTTGCTAGTACTGGCAACAATGTTACTCATAAAAAGTTCCTCTCCAAATATCTTTTTGTTACTATCCTTTCAAAAAGGTTTTCTTCAATGGCCCTATAGAGAACTTCAAACACCATGGGCATTATTTATGAGAGTCTCATCAGTTACCAACCGATACTACTATCTTTCTTCTGTGTATGGTAAGAAATTGGGTTATTGGTTTGGGGGGGTGGACGCCCCACTCTGGCAATAACCAAAATCCTTGCCAGTGAAGCTCAAAAGTCACTAAACTGACCTGTGCTTAACCCTCTGGTAGAGTTGCACAAAACAGTCAGGCTAAAATTAAAGGCAATGTGTAAAGTATTTATGCAGCACACAAACAGTAATAAAATGAAAACCCAACAGAAAAAAAATCGCAAACCAATTTTAAAAAATAGGGTAAAGTTAAATAAATACAATAATAACAGAATGACAAAAAATCCAATCAGTAAATTCCGAGATGTTTAATATCAAAGTTGTAAATAGATCTAGTGCCTAAAAGCTCAAATCGCCACTCGTGTTGATCTTGTCGTGCTAGACTGGGGGAAAGTTACAAGTTTAGTCCGACCATGATGGAGAGCAGGCCGGATACAGGGACCAGGTTAGTTCACTGAAAACATTACTGTCTCAACGTCTGGAGCAAAGATTTCCCTTCACGGTGGAGGAGGCAGTGAGGAGCAGAGAGAGTGTTGCAGATGATCATCGCAGAAGCATAAAGAGCAAGTCTAGCATCATGGAGGGGTGTCGCTGTAGTGCAAGGATCCGGTTTGGTGTTGCAGACGGACGTTGCTGGAGCGTCACAGTAGTGGTCACTGCAAGCTGTTGTTGCTGTAGTGCGAAGTACAGATCTTGCACTGCCAATTGTCGCTGGCTGTTATAGCACGAAGAGTAGGCTTCAATAGAGCTTTGCACTGGCAGTCCACGTGGATGGCAGAGTCTTGTCACAAACTGACCTGTTCACTGTCACAAGGAGCCCAAAACTTCAGGACGTCACCTTCTTTCACAGGAGGAGATCAACTAATGCAAGCCAAGGGTTCAGGACATGGAGAGAAACGTTTTGGGGATCAGGAACTCACTCTAGAAGGTATCAGGCATTCACAGGCTGGTCCAGGGCAGAAGGTAGGCTGAGCAGTTACAGGGGGCCTCTGGAACTTAAAGTGTCCCTGTAGATTGTACATGGAGACACCCAACTGACTCTTGGAGTACTGAAGTAGTCTGGGATGAAGGGAGGCGGTCCAGTCTTCCTTCACAGAGAGCACAGCAGTCCTCAAGCTGGGGGAAGGCCTGTGGGGGTAAAAGCAGCCCTGAAGCAGTAGGGCAGGCATCTGGAAGTAGCAGTGCAGTCCTGTGATGAACCAGGCAGGCCTCATGCAGCAGGGTAATCTGTAGGGAACACGACAGTCCTTCATCTGTGATGTTCACAAGGCCAAGGGTGTACCGACGAGTGACTCAGGAGGTCCAAAATGTACACCTGGTAGCAGCCTTTGAAGGGGCAGGGGGATTCCCTAATACTACCCCCATATCTGATTCTGGAGAGTTTTTTCCTTCCCTTGTCAAAGCTCCAAGAAGTCTGGGGTTACAAAAGGCTAATGTCAGTTTCCTTTGTGTGTACAGGAGGTAAGGTCCTTAGAAATGTAAGTGGGGTTGGGTACAGCTCAACCCCCAACCATCCAGACATGATAGCCAAATTTGCCGGCACGTAATCCCCTTTTGTGTCACTCTGTAGAAGGAATACACTCAATATTAAAGAGTATTTTAAATGGCAGAACAGAATATCTCTGTCTGATCCCAATAAAAATGTATCACTTATTAAGTTTAATAAGGTAATCCATCTTAGTCAATGTGAGAGATGGGCCTTACAGTGGTGAAAAATGGCTTAAGGAGCTATCCACTGCCAAGGCATGTAAAACTTAAACTTACATGTCCTACTTTTTAAATACAAGGCACCCTGCCCTGTGCGCATTTATGGCCTAAATTAGGAGTGACACATGCATTAGAAAGGATGGTGTATGCCTGGCAAAAAGTGTATTTTGCCATGTGCAAATGGCAGTTTAAAACTGCACAACAGGCTGCAGTGGCAGGCCTGGGACATGTTTAGTGGGTGGTCGAATGAGTGCTGCAAGCCCACTAGTAGTGTTTATTTTACAGCCCCTGGGTACATGTAGTATTATTTACTTGCAAGTCCCAAGTAAATTAAATGTGCCAATCAGGTGTACGGCAATGCTACCATGCTACCATGGGTGAAGTAGTGTGGCTCACTGGTTAGAGGCGGCAGACCTGAGAGCAGAGGACGGCCCAGGACCAGGGTTCGATTCCCGGCGCGGCAGGTTTCTGGACCAGGGTCAGCGGACTCGATAATTCTCTCGCCTCGGTGCCCACTCTGATCAGCGATCACACTCGGCAACTCTGGGCATTAGCTTGCCTCATCTTCACTAACGGCCCCACCAGACCGCCGGGGATGCCTGGTCTCACCCTGGAGATACCCATTAAGGGACCATCTCTCAGGGAAGCCAGGAAGGGTTTCGCAGCGGTCGAAGCGCCTTGGGACCCTACGGGTAAGTAGTGCGCTATATAAATGCCTTTACATGCTTGTAGGGAGAGAGTACAAGCAATTTAGCATTGGTTAGCAACAGTAAAGAGGGCAGGGCCATAAAGCCAACAAAAATGACTCAGCAAACAGAAAGAGTGAAGGTAAAATGTTTGAGGGAATACTACACCGGGGATGTGAGGTCTACCAGTGCGCTGCCCTAATTTTATATAAAACATGTGTAAATAACAAACGAATATATTAAGACGAAACAAACAATGCCCATGAGACAGAGCGAGTGTTGTCTGCAGTGCGGAAGGGAGAATAAATCAAAGGTTGCACTCATTGCATATGTAGTGTGGGCTGAGGTCGAACACAGCACATAGACTGAAGACTACATTAAAAAGGGTCATACGAACTGTGAATTGCATAATTAAGGGCACAGGGGCTGTAGACTGCAGTGAATAAGGGTGCATGGACTGTAGACTGCAGTGGGTAAGGGTGTGTGGACTGTAGACTGCAGTGAATAAGGGTGCATGGACTGTAGACTGCAGTGAGTAAGGGTTATGGAATGTAGATTGCAGTGAATAAGGGTGCATGGACAGTAGACTGCAGTGGGTAGAGGCACATGGACTGCAGATTTCATTGAATAAGGGGTTGGGGACTGTGAACTGCAGTGAACAAGGTCACATGGACTGTGGACTGCAGTGCAGAATGGTCAATGGAGTTAAAGCGTCTCCACATAAGGATGCACAGGCCGTGGCCTGCAGTGAGGAATGACACCTCGATTATTAGTTGCTGTGTAGGATGACGCGGGGCTTGTATATTGCAATCCAACATGAGACATGTTGGTGGGCTGCAGTGCAGACGGGCATATGGGATGCGAGTGGCAGTTCGAAGCGTCTGTTGACTGAGAGATAGTGCACACAGCGGTACATGCCCCAGGACTGAAATCCGCACTGTGAAGTTCAATGCAGAAGGGTATCTGAACAATGAAATGCAGTTCAGTGGGGTACTGGATTCATTACTTGCCACGCAGAATCTTGCAATTCCTGAAGGCTGACGTGCAGATTGGCACAGGTTTTGTGGGCATAATGCCCAATGGTTCCTGGGCTGTGGAATTCAGTACAAAGAGCCATACGCACATTCGTCTAACAGTAAAGCATTGGCACCCCTTGCCACAATAGTGGTAGTAGTGTGCTATACAGATGGTAAATAACATAACACGTGCCATTTAACTGGGTGCGGGATGCCTCATGGACCGCCATATCCAGGGCCGGACTGGGAACCTAACACTACCCTGGCAAAACTGACAAATTCAGGGGCATATTATCAAAAACTTGCGATATTTATCGCTAAATTAGTGATATTTTTTTTTATCGCTGCGCATCGCCGGATTTTATCGCAGAGATAACGTGCTATTAGCAACGTTTATCTCTAAAGCGATAAAATATCCGGCGATAGCGGCGAAATGCGTGAATATCGCTGGGAATCCAGCGCTATTCAGGCATTAACGCCAATAGGGTCTTAACCTGAATATCCAACTCCCATTGGATATACAGGTTAAGAAGTGGTCTGAGCAGGCGTTAGTTTTGGCGATATTCTCGCTTAGTGTGAATTTTTTTATCGCTGTGCCTGCATCGATAATAGGCAATAGCGAAGTTAGCGACTGCTTTCAGTCGCTAACAGTTTGGGTACGCCCACTTTGCATGTCATTAGCGATAAATATCGCTAACATGCAAAGCGGGCCCCAACCGCTCGCTATCGCCTAAAAGCTGTTACTAACTACTGTTAGCGACAGCTTGCTAATAGGGCGATAAAAATATTGCAGCTTTAGCTGGAAAAAGTCCTGCTAAAGCGGTGATATGGCCCTCGATAATATGCCCCCTGGTCCCCATGTGCAGACGTGCTAATGCGCGCTAGAAGCAAAGCAACTCTTTCAAGTTGTTGCCGGGATTACGTAATGTGCACCTCCACTCCAGGAGGCTGAAACAGGCCTCCTAGGGTCCCAGCCTCCCGGGGGATTGCCCGCTTGCCGAGCGAGCCAGTCCGGCCATGGCCCTATCACTGTTCTCCAGCAGAAGAGGGAATAACTCCATTCTCCTGAGGATCATGAATTCCATGGGACGGCGGAGTAGTGTGAGAGTGAGATCCCCTCGTAAGAGGAATTGTGAGAACATTAAATATCTACTTTTACCTTACCGTTTTATACAGACTGAACCAGACCTGAAGTGCCAGAGAGCTTGACAAGAGGTATGTATGTTATACTAGCAAAACTAGGAGAATATAACATTATTTTTACATCATAACTCCCCTGGAGAAAGAAAGCAATGGACAAGTTACATGACGATATTACAATAAGGACATAGCACATTGTCCATGGTTTAATATGCAGGCTCCAGAACTGCACTGGAGTATGAGGTTAATATTGGAGATATTCAGGGATTCATTTGTAAAAACATAAGTGTTGGGGCTCTTGTCAGGAGGCAGCTTGCACCAGCCCATTTCTCCTGTTAGCACCGCCTAAAACAGAACCATCTACTAACCATGAAAGTGGGGAGAGGATGTGGTGTAATGCTCAGAACTGCAGACTTCGGAGCTGGGGAACCAGGTTCGAGTCTCGGCATCCGCTCAACATCCTGTGAATCTGGGCGAATCACTTAATCTTCTTAAATGAATTGTCCTTAACTGGTGCTCATGAAAAGCGCCGGTGTTGATGATTATGTACCGGTGCTGGACACCGCAAACCATTGGCTCAAATTATGCACTGGAGATAGTGCTGAATCAAGCAATTTTAGATCTGTTTTCAAGGCGTTAAATAATGGGTTCCTGTGTATTTTGGGAGGGGGATTCAAGTTCCATTTACTCACAGTGTTCTTTATAAAAGATTGCGAGGACCTTCGTTGTAGGTTCTTCAACCTGTAAGTGTCCAGGAGTATGGTTCCTCTCTCTTATTGGACAGAGGTGGGGAAGGTTTGTGGCTTGTGTCTCGGAGAATCACGGTGCATGGTTTTGTGCATTATACAGACAATTTTGAGCATGATTCCAGCTTCCAGGTAAAACCACTTGAGAGTGGCAATATTTAGTGTAATGCACTACAGCCGCTAAGTAACTATTCTGACTGCAGTGCATGGTATACATGCGATTCACTTAGCCACTTCCGTGTTGATGACGGAACCGCTCCGTCATCAGCCGCGGTAGCGCTGTGCTGATGACGGAGCGGTTCTGTCATGGCCCGCCCGACGAGCCTGCTCGGCGCAGATTCCGCGCCTGCGCTGGGCGTTCCATTGAGGGGGCTGGGCCATGACGGAACCGCTCCGTCATGAGCACAGCTCTACCGAGGCTGGTGACGGAGCGGTTCCGTCACCAGAATGGGCGCGCCACGCGGCCCCCTTCCCCTTAGCACTGCGGCGGAGTAGCTGCCGCAGCGAAGGTGTTAAGAACACTGATCTCAGCAAGATAGTAAATCAACTACAATCCATCGTGATATGTAGCGGTGTGAGGACTCAGTAATCAAAACACACCGCAGGCCTTTGCGCAGCAACCTCCTTTATGTGAATAGTAGACCCCATAGTTATCTGAGATGTATAACATACAGTTGCCAAACACAAAAGTCAGTGGGTTCCTGATCGATATGATAGCAAAATGAGGGTATTGGACTGCTGTGCAACCTGTGGCTGACCCAATGCAAGCCAAACCTTTACAGCTGCCAAAGCCTGGACAAGACCCCTTGCATATATACAAGGTTTACAGGAACCTTAAGACTGCCTTTTATCCTGTTGATAAAGGCTTTACCATCGGAATTGTGGTGGCAACAAAGGCCCGATCATGATGGAGCAGGTATTCATACTTTGGGTGCAAATTTGTACTACATTTCGGGTTCAAAGCATAGGTGCATGGCTCCCGGCATTGGCGGCACATGAAACCTCCCACACATAAGGGGAATTAATAGTTCATATGCCCCGTTTGGGCACCTTGTAGTGGGGAAACAAAACAGGCCCTATATTTCAAATTCTCAAGGATCAACATTCAAATGAGTCAGTGTGCAATTTTGAACCTGCATTCTGTGACCCCCTTTTGATCAGGGCCCAAAGTTATTCCAGACACAAATGTTATTCCAGAACAGTCACTGTACCGTCAGACGCTGCTGTTGGGGTGATTAGAAATCTGATGCAATTGTATGTTTTTTACTGAATTGATGGGGGAAACAGAGTTGTTAAAAGGAGCAGAGGGGGAATACTTTATCAGGCATGCCCAGTGCCCACTTTATGTGCTTTTTTAACCGCCATCTTTTCTCTGATGCGCTCTAGTTGTTCCGGCTGGTCCTCATTTTAAATGAACGACGCAGCATGGATACACGGTCAGAACAGACACTGTACTGCCAGATGCTGCTCTGGGGGTGATTAGACTGTGTTTTAAGTCTTTTAACGAAATCTGATGCAATTTTATGTTTTTTACTGACTTGTTGGGGGAAACAGAGTTGCTAAACGGAGGTAAGGGTAAATACTGTATTAGGCATGTGCACTTTATGCCCTTTTTTCAGATTTTTTAGCCACCATCTTTTCTCTGACGCTCTCTAGTTGTTCCGGCTGGTCCTCATTAAATGAAGGACACAGTGTGGACTCTCCGCTGGTGTGCCAAATGTAAACCCGTCTGCGCCCGTTCAAGCCCATCCATGACCAGAGGCCAGGGATTATGCCCTTTTCGCACAAATAAAGGTAAATTATACTGCCCGTCAATTGCGAGCTTGTCAAACCTCCTTAACTGACTCCTGCTTTCACTCTATTGTCCTCAGTCAATCTTCAGTGCTCTGTGGCAGCTGTGGCTGGCAGTCGCGCCTCGACTTTAGTCAGTCATTTGTGACTTCTAAATCTACAGTTTGGGGCATGTTCATGGTCAAATCTACTCTTTGGCTGCTTATAACTTGGATATCTTTTGTTTCCAAATGGTGCTTTTCCTCACCGAGACCTGACTACATGAGAGCTCAGCTTACAATGTGGTCCAAGCCCTGCCTCCTGTTTATTGTATCAAGAGGTTAGACTGGTCTATCAAAGGAGGTGGTGGGATAGCCATTATCTACAAGGAAGCTCTGAAGGGCATGTTCTCTCCTCTTGGGATTCCAAATTGAGAGAGTTTTCTCCTCACTTTGACACTTAGTCCCACCATCACCTTTTCTGGACTTTTGAAGTATAGACCGCCCGGTCCGCATGCTAATTTCCTACAGAGTCTCCTGATTTGGTTGTGGGCTTAGGTATAAATCGGACAAACTTCACCAAGCTTAGGGACTTCAGTATGCATACTGATGACATCAATAATGCTTCAAGAACCGTTTACAAGACCTGGCGTCTCTACAATTTATGCAATTGGTTGGGGTTCGACTCAGGAGAAAGGTCGCACCATTGACCTGGTGTTTAGGAATATCACTGCCCTACACCTCTAACCTAGTCAGATCACTTTGTGATTCCTATTATTTTATCTGTCCCCTCCTCGCCCACACCACGCCTTCTGTTAGGCGGCAGGAATGACGCTGGTCTAAGTTGAATGTTGATTACTTGTCAGTTGTCCTGGAGACAACGAGACCCGATTTATCTGACCAAGTTACCTAATCCAATTGCAGTTTCTAATAGTGGATTGCCAACTCACTGGACACAGTCCTACTGCAAAGTGGTGTAAGACTGTTCAGCAAAAAAAAAATCTCCTAGGCTTAACGCACACCTACTCACCTTAAAAAAGGATAGTAAGTGTCTAGAGAGAAGTTGGAGAAGGTCCTATGATGAAGTCAGCTAACTTAAGTATAGTAGTGCTATTAGGTATTATTCTGCGAAAATAAAAGCTTCTCAATCAGCTTATTTCTCCTCTAAAATTGAGCCTTCTGTTAACATCACTATAGAGATCTTTCAGATCCTTAAAGACATCAAGGAGCCTGAGTCTGCTGGTTCTTTCCCAGGAGCCTCTTTTGAGCACAGTAACAATTTATCTCTCTTCCTTCAATAGAACATGTTGCACATTTACTCTTCCTTCCCCAATGGTTCAAATAGTGAGGATCCACGGGTAGCCCCCATCTAGTGCAGTTAGAAGAGGCCCTCATGGTCTTTCCAGATCTCACTGTGAGCCTTCTTACAGACCTCGTAAAGGCAAAAATGTCAGGTTCTACCCTTGACCCTGCTCCCCGCCATATTCTCTGCCAACGGTCTGATAGTACAACTCCCGCCCTGATGGATTTGCTTAATCTCTCCCTCACCAGCAGGCAGGTCCCCACACAATGGAAACATGCAGTAGTTAAATTTCTTTTTAAAAAGCCTGATATGGATCCCCTTTGCCTGAGTAAGTGTAAGCTGATCTACCTGTTACCTGGAGCATTGAAGCTCCTGAAAAAACATGTTAATAAACATCATTTTCGCTTTCTTGAGTCCAACAAAATCCTCCACCTCACATAATGGGGTTTAGAACACAGCACCGAAACAGCTGTGCTGGCAGTGGTCGAGGAACCCAGTTCTCTGTTGGCTCAAGGAGGTTCAACAGCCATTATTCTTTTAGATCTCAGTGCAGCCCTTGATATGGTAGATCATGCAATACTTATCTATAGGATATCAAAAGTGGGTATCTATGGCCGGGCACTGAAATGGCTTCCCTGCTTTCTGGAGAATAGAACACTCCGGGTGTTAGATCGCTCCTGCTACTCCAACAGTCTCCCTCTTAGTTGTGGGGTGCAACAGGGGTCTTCTGAGCCGCACACTTTTTTATCTTTACATGTACCGCTTGGTTGAAATTGTACATTTTTACGGGTTGTCATTGGTTTCTTGTGCCAATGAGATCCAGCTGATGATCTCAATCCCCCCCGATCCCAGCTCCAGCCACTTCAGTCTGGACTCTGTCTTCAGTAAGTAGTCAGATGGATGGTCGAATGTAAACTGAAGCTCAACGAAGACACAATTGAGGTTATGCTATGTGGCAACAATTTCAGTAAGAAAGTCGTAGCCCCTGTGCAGGACTGCCTGGAGAGGCTCCCTAGCCCCAAATGTGTGATAAAAAAAATCTTGGAATGTGGCTAGATTCTAGCTTTGCTAAGGCGCACCAAGCAAAATAACTTGCTGCTAATTGCTTTGGTGTCCTGAGACTACTAAGAAAGGCTTTAAATCTTCCTTTTTTTGCTAATAGACTAATTGTCCAGGCTCTTATTATTCACGCCTTGATTATGGCGATGCCTTATAGCTTGGGTCACCCCAATATGTGATGAAAAGGTTGCAGGTAACTAAGGATGCTGCCGCACGACTCCTTATGAATCTCCCACACACCAATCTGCAAAAAACGCCCTGAAAGATCTTAATTGGCTTCCAGTGGAGCAGCGAGTGCAATTTAAGGCCTTATGTATTTTGTACAGATCACTCCATAAGAGCGGTCCCCTTCTGTTAAGAAAGCTAGCTTTCCCGTACATTCCTGGAAGGTCACTTAGATTATCTTCAGATCATCTGCTACAGGTTCCCAAGATCAGTAGATCTCGTCGGGGAGAATGTTCATTGTCTTTTCTGCCCCCCAAACTTTGGAAAACTCTCCCAGTTGAACTATGCCGTTTGACCAACAAATTTTATTTTCGCAAGGCCTTGAAAACCTGGCTTTTACAGTAAATAGTTCCAGTGGTGCCGGAGCAGGTAAGAGTGGTTGTTGTTTGAGTGGGTGGGTAGAAGTGACCAATGATGGAAAAGGGAAAATAAAATAAATATAACCACTTACCTTGTGCTCACCGCATTGCCGATGCGGTGAGCACAAGGTAAGTGGTTTTATTTATTTTCCCTATTCCACCGTTGGTCACTTCTACCAATCCCCACCACCGCCTGCCCCACCTCGCTTACCTGCACGGGCCGCGACTGACTAGGTCTCTCTCAGTGGTGAGTTGACCATAATGATGACTGTTCCAGCTCTGAGAGGCCTTCGGTAGCAATGTGCTTAATACATTAATAGAATAGAATGGGCAAACACTATACCAAGCGGCCCATTGACTAATAGACATTAACCAGCCTGGTCCGGCCTGCAAGCTTCCTACATGAGCTATCCCCGCAAAATGAGGTAATCAGCTGAAAATAGCACACAGCAAAGTACAAAACTTTAACTACATACACAGATAAAATATACATTTTAAAAATAAGAACTTGACAGCAAATGATGTTATGACCTAGGGGGACACTAGGAGATTCCCAAATAGGCTGGTACCTGTGAAATGTTGGTAGGGCTGAGAGAAAGTGAGACTAACTGTCATTATACAGCCCCTTCTCAGCCCCCATGGCTCCCCCCGAGGGACCGGCCTGTGAGGGAAATCTCCTGGTCTCCCCACAGTCAAGTAGATGTCATGTAGAAATCTTGTGGCTCACAAACCCATACCACAAAGAGATGTAGATGCTCTAACCTTGCGTTTGGAAAAACTGCCCATCAGAGACCGGCTGTATCGTTTGTGGGTGCCCATCTCTTCGCCCGATTCCACGTCATCTTCTGCTTTGCTCTATTGGTGGAAGAAATGAAATCAATACTTAAGAAGTAGAGGGAAGTGACCTGTGGGTCAGTGCATAACTGTTGCTCTGGGAGCCGCACCAGGGTGTAGAGGGAAAAGTTTTTCTCACCGGAGAGGTCTGGAGCTTGCTATGGTCTCACTTACCTGTAGCAGAGAAGTTATTCAAAATATGGAGCTTGGGATTGTTTACAAAACACTGCCAACCACTTAGACCCTCCTTGAAATATTCCAAGATATAAATACTATAGAGAGTTCAATACCATTAGATGCTGTACCTAATTTGTAACTAAATATGAGGCCTGAAGTTTTTCTTAGGAGCCCACCACGAGTGCTGAAGAGTTGACTGGGTTGCCTATTAGAAAGGCTGTTTAGTCTTGATTCTACGTCATCCCTCTTACTTCATCTACTCTTCGCTTCCTGTCTCTTTCTTTTACTCCTCCAGTTTCTTTTTCATCCCTACCATCTTTATTTGTCACCTGTTTTCCTATCTTTCTCTTTTTCCATCCTTCACCCTTTTCTTCTTTTCTCTCATTTGCTCTGCGTCAAAGTCTGACAAAGAAAAATAAGTCATGGGGCCATATGATGATCCTACTCTCTTTGCGGTGCTGACACGGAAGGGCATTTCTTTTTCCCATCGTCTTTCCATACATTAACTATAAAACATATCTAAGGTAGTCCTGGGGCTGCAGACAGCAGAGCTAAGAAACACAGGCAGTAATTGCTTCATCTTGATCCGTACTCAATTGACAATTATATTTAATGAAAATACCACATATAGCTCTAATGAAAGAGGGACACACACTATAGTGTGTCTTGAACAAACATTGAACAGAATATTGTTACTAATGAGATAGTTATGCAGAAAATGCACCTCTCATTAACCTGAGAAGATAACAGAACAAGAGATGCTTTATAGACGTTTACCATTATATACATGTGTTCTTTCTTAGAACTGTGATCCATAATCTTCAAGAGCTAATGGAAGGTACATTTGAAAACTGACAAATTCATCAAACCAGTACTAAATGATATATTACTTACTAAATGATAGGTTAAGGCTTCAAGAGAGATGCAATCTTACGCGAAAAGGCTGCCTTACAGAAACTGAGGCAAACCAAAAAGGTACCACAAATATGTTAATATTTTTCTATAACTGTAAACAACCTCTATTAAAAACATTATTTAACAAGCTGTTCATATTTAACTGACATGTTTCAATCATATGTCCATTATGTGACACCTTCATCAGGAACAGGTGGCAGTATACGCTTCATGTCATGAAGTACACTTGGATTTTGTAAATCATTGATTAGTTATTAAAAAGGAAGACTGTTTTTAGAACCTCCATACATGAACGAGTATCCTATATTTGCAGAAAGCATGTTTATTTTAGTTTATTAAAGTTAACCCCAAATTTCATTTTAATGTTGGACTTCAAGTCTGAGAGTAGGAGCATTATCTATTCCCGCTTTGGTAATTTTTCCATAAAACAAAAAAACAGAACCAGATTATTGGATCATTGTTTCAGAGTGTGGGGTAGTTGTTGCAGTGACAGGTTTAGGGAAGGGGTAGGAATGGCTGAGAATGGCAGTGTCCCTCCTGGTGAGTTACACAAACACTCAATAAAAATCAGAACACAAAGTTTGCCTACCACTTGTTCTCCTGGTACCTAGCAGCCACTGCACTGCCCAATAGTCGAGACACAGCAGGAGCTCGGATTTGTTCGGGGCTATTTATGGGAGGCGTTAATCAAAGTTGCAGGGCGATGACAGTTAAACAGCTTCCTTTCTGCCCATTTCCCATTCGCATATCTGCAGACAGCAGCGTTCCATTTTTCACTTGCATGAAATATTAGCCACTTTTAAGCACCATGAAATCTTTATTAGGCACATTCATAATCCTGACAGATTTTCTTGAATGTCTTTAGACTGAAATCAACTGAAAATAATTCACATTCTTTGGACGCAAACAAAGCCCTTCCATTGTGGACCAACTGTAAAATAAACTATAAAGGCCGGCTCAAGGCTGCGCACAACAGATGTGCACAGCTCTTTTCAAGGTTTGTGTTGTTTTTCAGTGGTCTGGAAGGATAAAGGTGCATAGCACACACTGTGACAATGGTGCAAATCTCCGTAGGCAGTGCTTGGTCTAAGAGGGGATTCCAAAGCACTTCCAGCTGTGCATAAATGGGGTTTGAGCATAGACTTTGAGGGAGCAATTTAATGGTAACAGATCAAAATACTCATGGCCCAGGTAATAATGCTGAAATCTGAGGTAGAAGGTCAAGACCATGCTAAACCCAGATCTCAAAAGGGAGGTGGGATGGCAACATTGTAAAAATACTAAAAATCAATCCCGAAATTCATGATTGTTCCCAATCAGAAATGTATATTTTTTCTCATTTTCAATTGAAAGATCTGAAGAATTCTATTTAATTCCCTATGTCTCTAGACATTTTAGATCTCAAAACGAATTGAAACTGGACACACGGTGAACTTACTACCAGTATTCAGGTTTTCCCGAGGACTTCCCTTCCATTTGTGGCCATGTATCCAGAAACTAGTCCCTGGTTATGTTGACAGAACACAAATAAAAGTGTCATCCATTGTCAGAATACTTCTGGTATGTGGTTAAAAGGCCACAAACAATGCTGCTTCCTGATTCATTTTCCTGCAGGATAATGATTGCCCCCAGATATACTTATGCTTTATAACAAAACACCAACCTCAGCAAATGCTTCTCCAAGCGCACCCATTATGCACTCTGCCCCTCACGGCAGTCTCCTATTGACATCTGCTGGTGTGGCATATTTCTCAACCTTTTTCAACTTCCCTCAACTCCCATCTACCTGGCCTTGCCTTTCCCACTCACATCATCCAAACAGATACCTGATCTGACTGTTGTACAACTTCGAGACACTGCAGGGCATCGTTATTTTTCTCTTATGAGTCAATTACTTTAAGTCCAGAAGGCAAATGGTTCAACGTTGAATTTTCAAGCAGCTAAATTCAGCCCCAAAATATAAGTAATAGGCGGGGCTATATATACATAAATAATCTAAGTGGAGAATATCTTGTGTGACATTTCAATCTCTACAGTTCTTGATTTATTGAACTAATTCTTACCTTATAGTTCATACTGTGTTAATAGATAGCTACTTATTCTTCTAAGGTTATTAGCATTTTGAATGTCTAGCTTGAGCAACTGTTGAGGCTTAAAATGTAGGTTGTCAAATAGCAAGTTAGTTAATTGTTATACCTTAAATCTTTTCCTGCTCTTTTTGTTGTCAAATTTTAAAACTGTACCATGTGTCCTAACAAAAGATTCTGTACGGAGGGGGAATGCATGTCCCATGAATCTTACAAAATCATTGAAATACTAACAAAATAAGAACAACACTTTATCTACACCATAAGGGCACCTACAAAGTATGGCATGTATGGTCTGATTTTTCCAAGTGGAGAGAAAACATTAACATAACGGATTGAGGCACAGATGCATCGAACAAAAATCCGCTCGCACAGGGGCAGATTCTCAGAATCTGCGCCTTTGTGACCGGTATTTTTGCATTTGGGATGCATCATCCCAAATGCAAAAATCGCAAATTGAGAATTTGCTAAATTGCGATTATTTGCATTTAAGGAATCTCAAATTGAGATTCCTTAAATGCAATGCATTAATGTTTAAAAAATAGCGATTTCGCTAATAGGGCACGCAAATTACCATGAAGTACAACTTCATGGTAATTTGCAAAATGGGCATGTGTGTGCGCAACATATGTGCACAGATCAATTTCAGGGGTGCAACAGGGTGTCCTTTGGACACCCCTGCACCCTTGAAATCGCAATCTCAATTTGGGAATCGCTATTTGCGATTCGCAAATTGAGATTGTCTTTCCATTCATTCCTATGGGCCTCTAGGCCCATATGAATGAATGGGGAGGTATTCCTTAATTGCGACTCGCAATTTGCGAGTCACAGTTAAGGAATTTTAAGAAATCACAATTTTTTGGGCAATTTCTTGATGCATTGCATTTTGCGATTCCTTATTTGCGATTCCTTATTTTTCGCAAATAAGGAATCGCAAAATGTATGCTTGATGCATCTGGGGGTAAGGCCCTTGTTTAGAGTCCCGGATACTCTGTGACAAACATGGAGGATGCACAGTTAGCCGTATTACTAGTGCAATATGGCATAAGGCACTTGTAAAATGACAGACAGGATAACCGCCATGTTTTTAGAGTATCCTGTCAGCCAAACTCTACATAAGGCTCCAAGTTAATGGTTGCTGGCACAGGTAAATGTGGTGGGGCGGGGGGAGTCGACAGACGACGTAATAGGTATAATTAAATAAATAAATAATACCTATGACGTCGTCTGCCAGCTTCCCCCCTGCCACGCCCTGACCCACCACCTTACCGCGCTTACCTGTGCAGGCCGCCGCAGCCCCAATTCCCCAATATATGCATCCTGCTGTTAAAGAAAATCTTTGTTTTCAAAAGAGGATATGATTCAAATGAATTTAAAACAATAATTTAGAAATGCGCCGTCTTCCTATTCTCTTAAGTTTGGTGCTACAAAAAAAGGAATGTTTAGTTCTACCCCGAGTCTTTGACAGTCTCAGTATCATGCAGCATCTAAATCGTATGCACATCCGAGATCAACTTGGAGATTCCTTGGTGAGCTTGTAAGTAGGTGGAGGTAGGCACCATGGAATGCTGAAGAAGATGACGTTTTAAACCTCGTTTAATGTTCTGGCTCTCAGTGGTATCCAATGTGACTAGGTCCCATGATGGTAAAAGCTGGCATCAGTAGCTACTACCAGGGTGCCATGCAACGGCCCCAACAACTCTAAGGATGCCTGGCCTCCACCTTGGGGCTGCCCAGGAGTGGACGCCTCACTAGGGAAAGCCAGGATGGGTTCCACAGCGGTATTCGTACAAGCGCCTTGAGACCCTTGCGGGTGAGTAGTGCGCTATACAAGTATCAATTTACAATTTTACATTTACATGCTGACTCATGGACACAGATGTAGGGGGCACCAGAAACGCATCCAGGTGACAGCCCATGTCGGCTTAGAAGGGAGATTCATGCTCAAAGCCTAACATTAGACGCTGACAGCCCTAACATTAAACGACATTTCTTCTTGAGCTCTTGGGCAATGAACCCAGCAAATGTAGACAGCGCAGACTGCACAACTGCATCATTTTCTTGGAAAAGCATAACTTCAGCACTTTGGTGTAACCCTTGCCATATATTATGCAAATAATTAAAGTTTTAATCTTCAATCTGAAGAATTCTCTAAGGGTCTGCTGTACACATTTGCGGGGGGATAAGGGGGTTTATGAGGAGGGCTTCATCCTTCCTCTGTTTTTGTTCTTTCAATTTTCACTGTAATCTCACAATAATTGCTTTCTGTTGTATTTGAAACGTTAACATGCGAATGGATCAACTGAAATGTCTTTTTTATGGGAGCGCATACGATTTCAGAACATATTGTACAGCCCTATCAGATATTAAAGGATGTGATACACTTTTTTTTAAATAAGAATAAAAAATTAAATGCTAAAATAATAGAAAAATAAATATTCAGGACCTTATATGCTTTGCCCTCAGGATTTATCATCGGTGAATCATTGAACTGTCTCATTCTCCAAACTTTGAATAAACTAAATTGACTTTATATGTAGGGAGTCACAGATTGCGGTGATGATATTGGACAAACAGGATCCAAGCCGAGTAAGGGGTATATTTATGACATTTGTGGCGCAGGGCAGATCAGCAAGCCACCTTGCTGCGCTGCTGGGAATCACAGAGAAAGGGCAGGAATGCGCCGTAGTTATCCTGTCCGTTTTCATTGCGCTGTTGCCGTTTTGGCAGCCTAGCGCCGGTTCAGGCACCCTTGCACCAAGGTGCTAGGGAGCCTGTCTTGCATGCAGGATTGCTTTTGTGCAGGAAGGGACTTCTTCCTGCACAAAAGCAATCCTCAGATTTTGACGCATTAGCGGCCAAAAAATGGCTCAGTGAAATCTTATAGATTTCACTGCGTCACTTCTATGACTCTTTTTGCATCAAAATGCCCCCCTTACATACATTATACCTGGCAGCACATATCGAAAGAGGAAAAAATGATTACACCTCTCCTGGGGAGACGCGTCCTTTTGGCGTTTTACCAGGTTTGGCAAATCTGGGAATGTGTCAAAAACCAACACCCACACAACGCCCGTGGAATGTCTCCCTTATGCTGAGTAATGCAGCGCAGCGATTTGCGCTTATCTGCGTTGCATTATTCCAGATTTTGTAAGCCATTCAAAGCCACGCGAAGTGGCTTCAAAAATCTGTCCTACAGTTTGCGTCGCTCGTGCACCATGTTGTGTGGTGCAAGAGCGATGCAAACGGGGTCATAATTAGGACCCTAAGTTTCTCCCAGCAACTAACAGCTCAAGAACTGCAAAGTATTTAGCTAATGATTAGGACATTTTGGTTGTCGGAAGAGAGCCGATGTGGTCCTAATGCGCTGGTTTTCTTTCCAGGCACTCAAATTGTTTACCAATTATAAAAAATCAGAGTATTTCCTGTAGGTGACAGGCTACCTATAAGCCTAGTGAATCATACTCAACATGGTAGACGTTCTAGCTCCAGAAAGAGGTGAGAATGAGATGGGGCAAGGGAGGGGCAGGGTGAGATTGGTAAGGCGGGCACTCGAGCAATGGGCCGGTTTCCAAGTTGCAGCTGTGGGCCGCTTTATTGTCCAGCGTGGTGGCTGATATGGTCTTTGTCTGTGCTGTTCAGATGCCGCCACTGGCCCAGTGTGGGCCTGAGCGGCCTTTACAGAGGCAGAAGGGTCTCTATTCCCTCACTATCACCAACAGGTGGAGGTGTCATTCCCAGAGTCTCTCGCTGGGCTGGTCAAATAATGTATGCAGATTGAGCAGGGGCAGGGGGCCTGAGCAGAAGTGACCTCCCTTATGTTCAGGTATGTTTCCCCAGTGTGACCTAATCAGTAAAAAAAGAGTCCTGGCAACCTTTGAATTTTTTTTTATCTTAGTGAAGTAAGGAAAACATGCCTCTTTTACAGAAACCTCCCTCCTTCTTTTTATAACACTTAAAACCCTGAAGCAGTGTTTTGAAAAAGACGCAATCAGCAAATGTGGGAGACTTTTATTTAGGGTGCATGCAGGCCCAGACTGGCCGTTGAGGGCACCGGGCAATCCCCCGGTGGGCCGCATGGTTGGGGGCCGGTTTTGGGCCCCTGGGGCCGTTTTTGTTACAGGGCCGTTATGCTGCAAAAACGGCCCTGTAACAAAAACGGCCGAAAACCGGCCCTGTCACAGAGCGCGGTTGCACCTCTCCCCCCTCCCCTCTCCTCCCGGAGGGGGAGAGGGGGGCCGGCCGAGCACTTTGCCAGGGCCGGTTCTGGTTCCCAGTCCGGCCCTGGGTGCATGGGCCAATTTTTTATCCCAATCCAACCCAGGGGAGGGGTGTACGTCAGACGTTGGATGGAGTCACCTATCGCATGCAGATAATTTGCCTTATAACCCTGTATCCCAGACACATGATTGTGATGGCCGGCAATCAGGGAAAAAGACCCTTTTCTTCCAAAGAAACCATTTCATCGCAGGTTGATTGGTTTATTGCTGGGATCTCTATTTCGCAAAAAATGCTGAAGTCTGCCCTTGAGATGCTTGAATGCGGCTCAATAGCAGCCTTCAGCGTGAAAGGCCCGAGAAAATAGCATCCATTCCTTGTGTAGTAAGAAAAAAAGGTAATGCTTGTCACACAAAACCATTACATTTAAAAATAATACAAGAAGCACATCTTGTGTACTCAGTCGCAGTGATAAATGCTCACCTTAAAAGGGCTGAGGCCACCAGCCATTTATTTTAAAATGTTTTCACTTTGAGTGATTTTTATGCTCAGTTGTTCTTTATCTTTTTTTACTTGAAAGAGATACGTGTGATTTTAAGTAGATGAAAATGGCATTGTATTTGCTCACGTATGCATGAGTGTGCTGGGAAGGAGTATGTGTGTGGGGGGCATGCTTGGGTATTTCCGCTTAGGGCAGTACACCTCATTGGTGGTTGGGGGTGGGGTGCATAATGCATCCATTCACAACGAGGAAAAAATTTGGTGCGTACAAATCGATAAGCTGTCTCTGAATTCCAAAGCAATATTTTAAATTCAGCAATACCCGAAAACTGATCAGCCCATAGTGTGCACAAAATTAAAAGTAATATGTTGTGTTAATTAATCTACCTCTCCCCTAACCCTATCCAAGTAGAATTCCCGTTAGTTAAAGACTAAGGGCCTCATTTATGAAAAGTGACGCATCGCTGCGTGAAAACAGCGGTGCGTCACTTTTCACTACGCTCTCCCTGCGACACTAACGATGCATCATATTTACAGTATGACGAATCATGTCGCAAGGAGTTACAGAAACGTCAGTATTTCTGTCGTATCTGTAGGCGCAAAAGTGACGCATTGCTGGAGTGTGTCACAAAAGTGACGCAACTCCAGCAATGTGTACTTTCACATGGGCAAGTCCCATGTCGTTAGTGCCTGCGTCAGTCTAGGCGTAAGATTTTGACGCATTAGCGGCCAAAAAATGTCGCAGTGAAATCTTATAGATTTCACTGCGTCACTTCTATGAATCTTTTTTTGCGTCAACCCCCCCCCCCCCCCCCCTCCCTCCGCCCTACATGCATTATACCTGGCGCAGGTATAATGTGGCGCAGGGGTTTACAAAGTGACTCATCTACCTAGATGCATCATTTTGTAAATATGGCGCAACAAGGCGCATTTTTTACGCCACCGGTGCGTCACAAAAAGTGACGCACCAGCGGCGTAAAAGTGACGCACAGCCTCATAAATGAGGCCCCTAGGTCTGCTTGATGCAGGACTGGCATACAGGTTTTTGTACATCGAATACATTCGGGTCGAGTTGCGGTCGAAATTATCTTTACAAATATTGTTGTATTCATTTTCTGCATATAGACGACAAAATAACACAACAGACAGTATCGGGGCCTCATTGGAGGATGCTTAAAATGAGAAATGCCATCACCATTAAACTCTAACCTGGCCGCAAGACGACTTGGAAATATTAATAGTGTCTCCTGTCTATAGCTGAGGTTTTTTTCAGCCAGAAACACATTCTTTCTGATGTCGAATGTGAAAGAAAACCTCACATGACGCAAAATGCGTGCATTTACTCAAAATATTCTTTCGTCGGTACGGCAAAAGCATCAGATTGCGCGCTGCTTTCGCCTCATCGAGTATGTGAATTGAAATCTCGTATATTTATGTGCCGCCAGAGGGCGCTGCTCACACACAGAAAACGCCGCAAGGATTTCAAAGCGCCAATATTCCGCTCCTTCTTTTAAAATAAAAATAAAAATACACTCCATTTGGAGCCTTCACAACCCGTAATCTTTCTGTTAAAACACCAGAAACAGAGTTAGATGCTTTTAAAGGAGTGTTTTCAATGGCACTGTGTATTATGCTCTGCTGGTGAGCCGAGACCTCTCGTCCCAAAGGTTTAACCACTTATTTAGTCATCACTGAACCTTTCCAACGTGGCCGCGAGTCTTCCAGGAGTGTTCAATTGCTGGGAACGGCAATTCCTGATCTCAGCACACCTTACTGCACCAGCGGGAAGGAGGCCCTCTGGAGCCGCGTTACACCAAACAGCGATAATTCCTTGTTGTGCTTCATCTGAGAGAACTGTAAAATCCTGAATTCCGAAAGAAGTTGAATACCTGGCTATTCAAATAGCCAATCTACCGTAGATAGGGCTGGGCATACACACCTGCTCAGCCCAGCATACTTTCACGGGTGACAGTGCGCTTAATAAACACACATAACTATACCCTCCAACTCACACGGTGCCACCGTGTGTCATGTGATTTCGGCTCCCTTCACACGGTCACCCGGAGAGAGGCCGATATCACACAGTGTCAGGAAAAAGGAGCAGAAACCTTGTAAACTGTAGATTTCCAGCTCGTTTTTTTGGAGGCTGTAAGCAGCCAATGTATGAGGTGTGCAAACACCCCAGGACATCGGTGGTATTCTGAATGACCCTTTGTTTTTATTATTTTTCTGTGAGTGGCTTGGGGTAGGGATGGGGGAATTGGTGAGGGGCAGAGTGCCTCTTAGGTAGCTATCGGCAAGAGGCCCACCCCACCCTCTTAAGGCCCCACCCCCTGCTCACACGGTGAAATTAATTTGTAAATTGGCAGGTATGACATAACACATGCGTGCTTGGTGGTGTCCACGGCAGAAGCAGACGAAGGGCTGAGATTACAGCAGGATGACAAATACATGTTTTTATTTCTCTGATACAAATTGGGATATAACCCAACTGTAGATACAATATATATTTATGGTGGAGCCTGAGTTATATGGTAATCAGGCGTGCAACACCCATTGGGCTCACGGGGCTTCAGTACACACCTCCCCCCCCCACCCCCCTGGGGTGTTCATTACACATCTTGATGCATGCTGGAAGTCTTGGTTCACTTTATTTGCTACAACTGGACAGATAGTGGATTGCAATTGCTTGAAAATGAAAAACTTAGGAGTGGAACAAGAGTTCCCCACTGGTGCTATTCAGAATTCACAATGAACATCAGAGTGCCTTGTGGATGCGAGAGGAGGGTAATTCAGTTTCCCAGGTCCTTTCCAGTTTTTTTTCCTTTACATTTAGGGACTTATATTCCTGATTTATAATGGCATTCACAGGACAACAATTTACAGAATGCAAAGTAAAATCCTTCACTGTGTGAGCTACTCTTACAAGGAACTGGGATAAGTGGAATCTCTAGTAACTCAGACTTTTAAAAAAAAGTTTTATCTAGAGCAAACTAGACCCGAGACATCGGGTATCAGAGCGCTTTACATGAGCACCAGTTTCGTTACAGATGGACACATTCATTTTTGTTAGGCACAAGGAGATTAAGGGCCCGATGTAGGTAGGCATTTACCGGTCGGTAACGGCCGAATTCGGCCGTTACCGACCGGTAAATGCCTTTTCCTATGTAGGGGGCATGCATTCACAGAATCGGTATTTTTACCGATTCTGTATTTACCGATTCGGTAAAATTACCGAATCGGTAAATACAGACTCGGTAAACATACCGAATCTGTAAATGCAGATGCAGGTGACACTTTAAGTGTGCCACAGGCCCTTTAGAATTCGGTATTTACCATGTAATACTATTGCATGGTAAATAACGAATTCAGGTGTACATGCACATCTGTGCATGTACACCTGTGCCATGTGACACACAGACATGCCCTTAGGGCATGTATATGTGCCACATGGAAAACAAGCCTGGAATTGGGGTGCTACAGGGTGTCAAAGTGACACCCCATTCCCCCTTGCAGGATTCGGTATTTACCGATTCGGTAGATACCGAATCGGTATTTCCTATTGATTCCTATGGACTTCAAGGCCCATAGGAATCGATAGGAAATACCGATTCAGTATTTACCGAATCAGTAAATACCGAATCTTACAGATTCGGTAATTGTAAAATAAAAATTACCTACATCTGCCTCCTTCCTATTTACCTACTCTTAAATACCGAATCGGTAAAATTCGGTATTTAAGAGTAGGTAAATCGGAATTACCTACTTCTAGCCCTAAGTGATTTGCCCAGAATCACAGGATGTTGAGCGTCGCTACCGAGACTCCCCCGCTTCGGGGTCGACCGCTCTGAGACCGCTCTAACCGTAAGGCTACATCCTCTCCCCATGTTCATGTAATCCATGCTCTACTGTACATGCTGCAGGGAGAGTGACAATTCTAAACACAACTATGAATCCCGGCACACAACGAAAAATCCTGGACTGGATGGGCTACTCATCCATGTAACGGGGAAACGTGAATGCTCTGACTGCTTAAGTTCTGTGGGAACCTTATCCAGGGAGCACTCTCAGTCTTTGAATTCTGGGACTTGTTGTCTTATAAAAGAGGACTAAACATCCCAGAATCCTAAGAAAAAAAGAAAAAAAAGCCTGAACTGGACCGGCACATCATGCATGGACCTGGGAAACTTGGCAGCTATGCGCACACAGACTGAGCCATCTTTCCGACCCATATTTCGCTCCACGTCTGAGGCGGCCTCAGGCTCTCAGTCAGCCGCAGGGAGCCTGATCCAGCCGAGATTTAGCATTCCAGCCCTGGCAGCGGCTTCGGAATGAGCGCGGGCACGGCTAATTGTCAATCACCACTACAGGCTAATGAAAGATGTTCACTACATGAAAATATAATCTTCCCACAGGGAAAAAGTGAGGCTTTTACTGTGGAATTGACAGAGCTCATCTGGTTCGTCTGAGCGAATGCATCTTCCCTTCCAAACATGCATGATGGACATAAACAAGCGAAGCAGTCAGTGATGCTACCCATGCCCAGCATGACCAATGAGGACCAGCCCGACGGTAAGGCTGGTAATCTGCCAAGGTTATCCGGTCTTATACACCCCTCTTGAACCTTGAAACATGCCTTGTTTTACTTGCCGCTCATCAGCCTCAAAATGCTAAAAACAATCAGAAGTAAATCTCTCCCCTCTACTCTACGGGGATATCCCCAGTGAGTGGAACACCCATCTGACATGCAAAGGATTGAAGATGATTTCTTAAAGACCGATCTAGTCTGCTGTCTACCACTAAGGATGGAACATTCACAAGGCAGGGGAAGTTAGCAGACTTAATGAGCCACCACTATGTGACAGCAGATCACAAGAAAACAGCAGAAAAAAAGGCATTTTATATTGTGAGAAACCATTGAGCTCACCAATGGCAAAATGTTACTTAGCCTGAAAATGTTGAAACCGTTGCACAGTTCCAGTCTACCATTTGGGCAGTGCTTATTTGGTAAATAAAAAAAGTTTCCAGGGCTCCTGACAGGCGGCACTGCAACTTGCTCCACACATAGCCCCTGCCATGCTGCCAAGGATCGTAACAACACAACTACTAGCCATCACACTCCTACAAGTGTGACAATTCAGACAAATTAATTTCAGGTCCCAAATCTATAAGAATGGCTTGGGTGGCAGGGAATAGTCATTTTTTATGTTTATTGAATTAAAAATGAAATGTTGCTGTGGTCAACTCTAAATTAGCCAGACAGTGCCACCTTGTGGCAAACTGTCACAAGCGCAGGTGTTGACAATTAAGTGCTAGTGCTGAGCACCAAAAACCACCAGCTCAAATTAAGCACTAAATTTGGGCACATCAGGCTAGGCAGAGACCCTCTCAACTTTAGATCGGAATAAAAACAGTAATTTTGTTTTAGATTTTCAAAATATAATTGAAAAGAGCTTTTTTTTTGTTACAGAAGAGTTTCTAACTAAGATGTCATTGCATACAAAGCCAACTTGTTGGGGGCGTGGCTAGCAGCCAAGCAAGATGGCCACAGTCTAGTGGAGCTCCGAGGGTGAGGCCAACTCGCCCGTGAATCCGCACATTAATCCGCACTTATAACTGTAACCGGAGCCCGAAATTGTGTTGCGGAGGTCGAGCGGAGCTCATCGACCCAAGGGTGGGGTCTCCCCGAAGTCGGCACCGTGAGGTATCGATGGAGGCAGGTTGCGGACTACACGCACGTTTGCAGCCGGGGACTAAATTTTGACGTCGGGCCCGCGAGTCTGGTGTGTGGCCAGCTGGATGGTGAGTCGAAGAGGCGGTACACATCGGATATAGGAGTGTGAGCAGGCAGGGGCAGTGGCGGCATTAACAGCTGCCTTCTGACCGGGTGTGCGGCGGCGAGGGAACTCTCTCCTGGAAATCGGAGTCAGCGGCCAGGATCGGGCCTTCGGGCCTGTCGAACAGGGAAGGGAGCCGGCACCGCAGAGTGACGTCGGCGCTGCACTGGGGGTCGGAGCAGCAGCACCGAAGACCGGGCTGGAGCACACACGGTGCACCCGCGGTATAGACTGGAGTGGGCCATAGAATTAAGCCGGCCGGTCGAAAGGACCTACTGCGGAAGGCACTAACCTGTAGATCGAGGAGCTATATCTGGATGTAGTGAGGGGCAAACATCTTTATGGCACTGCGATCGGCAGCCGGAACGAAGGTCGCCTGAAGAATATCTCCAATAAACATAGCCTCAGTCAGGGGGCGTCGAAGTGCAGGATTGCTGAGGACTACACCACACAGCGGCGCACGTGCGGCACAGACGCACTCAGGGGTACACGAGATAGCGGAGGACCGTTACTAAAGATACCATACGGTAGCCCCCAGGATATTAGAGGCGTGCCGCTGGGAGAGAGTACCCTGGTTCACGGAGCTGTGGAACAAACATAGAGCTCCCCAGTGGAGACCTGCTTACTGCCCCTTCTACGAAAAGCCATATCTGTCTTGCAGAAGTCCATCAGCGGCAGGAAGGGGCTGCGAAGCGGACAATGAGCGGCAAGGGGTCCCACACGAACCAGCAGAGCAAGCTGGATAAGTTTGCCTACACTAAGGACTTTCCCCCACTGCCGGAACGTAAAGGGACAGGGGCTAAAGGCGCGGAGGAAGACGGTGGCTCCAAAGCAACACTAGAGGATGTAATGGCGGCCCTACACCAGGTACAGACCACGGTCGGCACAATCTCAATGGATGTCCCGTTCCTACGAGTGGATTTTCAAAAAATGTCAGCAAGAGTAACTGAGGTGGAACAGGTGACGATGTCTCTCGCTAAAGATACTACGCTACTGATCAAGAAAGTGACGCAATTGGAGGCTGACAACAAGCGTATGGCGGCAAAGCTGGACGACCAGAAAGGACGCTCCACCGAAATAATGTTCGAATTACGGGGCTTCCAGAGGAGGAAGGGGGCCCCGCTATGGACCTCTATGTTGAAGAACTCATAAAGGGCCGACTGCAACCTAAAGGACTATCCACTTTTTTTTCTGTGGAACGGGCACATAGGGTACCAGGTGGCAGGCTGAGACCTGGAGACCCCCCACCCCCCCCGAGGCCGGTGCTGGTCCGCATATTCAACTTTCAGGACGGGGATGCTATTTTTCAGACGGCACGGGTAGCACCGCCTATCCGAGTACAAAACTCTGTGATCTCTTTCTTTCCGGACTATACGGCGGGGGTTGCTCCACGCCTCAGAAGTTTTTTCGCAGTGAAAAAGGCGCTGAGGGCCCGTGAACTACCGTATTCCTTGCTCTTTCCAGCAAAACTCTGTGTGGTGGCAGACGGCAAAACCTGTTTTTTTGAAACGCCGGAAGAGGCCCACAACTGGCTTGAGGGATGGCGACCGGGGGAGGGGTCCGGACGAGCGCACAGGAGACGACGAAGGCTGGGGAGAGGAGGTGATCCCGATGACATTGAACAAGGAGAGGAGGAGTTGGAACAATTGAATAAGGACTCTGGGGAGTGAGATCCTCAGAGAGTGCCCACCTTCAAATAAGGGTAGTCTACCCAGATATAAGTTATGGCCCACCTCGATCTTATGACTAAAATGGAATTATTGATGGCTATGGACTCTGAGGCAGGGGGAAGAAATGGTCTTCCTCGGACTTCCCGCTCCTGTACATGCAAGTAAAGTTTCGGGGATTGGGTTCTAAGCACTCTGCTGAGTTGGGGTGGCGGTCAGTTTTGGGTCCGCAAGGCAGGGAGGCAGGGAGGGGCTTGGAGGGCAGGGACTGTTTCTAAGTTCTTGGTATAGTGGACATGTTATTGTTATGTATGAAGATGGTTATGCAGTACTAGCGCACACGAGGACAAGTCACTAGCTTTAATAGGTCTGTTGGACATAGCGATGGGAGACAAAACGCAGGTTGACTCGGCGGGGGGATCCAGCACCACGGTACCATCCCTCTCCATGCTCATGTGGAATGTACGCAGTCTGGGTGACCAAATAAAGCGGGGCCTGGTTCTACAGTGTATTAAAAGGGGAGGCCCGGCAGTGGTACTTTTGCAAGAGATACATCTCACAGGCACGTCCAGCAAAGCAATGGATAGGTGGGGATACAAAATGCTGGTGCATTCCGAATTTACATTGAGCTCCAGGGGGGTTGGAATATTAATGAAGAAGCAGTTCCCCTTGATAATAAAAGAAGTTAAGTCTGATGGGTTGGGGAGATTCGCCGCCATAATTACACAGTGGGAGGGAAGGCCCTTAAATATAGTGTTGGTTTACACCCCCCAGCATTGCACGTGGTGGCCTTCCCAGATCTAAGTGCGTTCTTACTTGGGTTACCAGCGGGGGAGCTACTTGTTGGTGGAGACTTTAACGCAGTTTCGAACGACTCCATGGAAAGGTTCCCTATGAGGGCGGGTGCCCCTGGACTATCCCGCCTTGGGAGTTTCATGGACGCAATGGGTCTTATAGATGTATGGAGAAGACACCACCCCACGGAACGTCAATTCACATATCACTCCAGTGTCCATATTAGACTAACGAGAATAGACCACTTCCTGGGTTCGCTGGGTAGCCTTCAAAATGTAGACAATATAGAAATTAGACCACGGGGCATCTCTGATCATTCCCCACTGCTGCTCAGATATACCCATCACCATCAGAAGCGGCACCAGATCTATCCGATATGCCCTGGTTATCTACAGGTTTCCAAGATCAGAAGGGCACTCCAGAAGGCGACGAGCCATTACTTTCAAGACAATGCGGGGCCTGTTGCTTCCTCCACCACTCTTAGGACAGTTATCAAGGGACAGGTCGCAGCTTCCATCGCAGCACACAAACGGGAGGGACAGCTGGAACTGCAGAATCTAGAGTATTAATTGAATATTGGGGAGGCACAGCACACTAGAGGCCCAACCCCTGACACAGCTCACAACTTGCGCCTCACGCAGCGACACCATAGAGAACTCCTAACGGAATTGACCAGACAACAGCTGGCTGACACGCGACACAAAATATATGAAATCGGCGACAAGGCAGGGAAGCTACTGGCATGGCTAGATAAACGGGAGAAAAGTGATAGATGGATAGCGTAGCTCAGCACTGGGGGGGAACAACCTTCAACGGACCAACACACAATAGTACACACACTGGTGCGACACTTTCAGACAGTATACTCTACAGACTCGGCAATGTCAGTAGAGGAGGCGCTGACTTATATACAGGACATCGCCATGCCCAAATTAACTCCTGGAGAAGCCCAAGAGTTGGAGGCCGACCTCACAACAGATGAGTTGAAAGCAGCCATTAGGGCGTTGCAATCGGGCAAAGCGGTAGGACCAAATGGCATACCAGTCGAACTCTATAAGAGAACGGCTGATTCCATCACGCCTCACCTGTTGAATATGTTCACGGACAGTTTGAAAGCGGGGGAGCTCCCGTCAGACCAGTGCACAGCCACCATAGTGGCTATTTTAAAACCTGGGAAACCTGCGGATAACTGTAGCTCATATCGACCTATTTCCCTCATAAATGCAGAGGCTAAAATCCTTTCAAAGCTGCTGGCGACTCGACTCACGCCGCACCTGTCAAAGCTCATACACCCAGACCAGTCGGGCTTTATGCCAGGCAGTAACACAGCACTCAACCTGAGGAGGTTACATGGTGTGCTTGCACCCGCAGTGCACTGTACGTACAGTGCGGGTTCTCTTCGCAGTGCTACATCATCTGGGGTTCGGTCCCAAATTCTGTTCATGGGTTCAACTGCTGTACACTAAACCAATAGCGCATGTTACTGACAACGGCCATATCTCTGATGACTTTCCCTTAGCGAGAGGCACGCGCCAGGGCTGCCCATTGTCACCGCTACTTTTTGCTCTGGTATTAGAGCCACTGGCGACATGGATATACTAGGAGCCAATGATACGAGGCCTCAAATGGACAGATAGCTGGGAAGATCAAGTGTCCCTATACGCCAATGATATCTTGTTATATTTGGCCTCACCGAGGCGCTCCATACTAAGTCTTCTAGATATCTGTACGGCTTATGGTAAGGCATCAGGGTACACCATCAACTGATCCAAGTCCATATTGTATGTGCTACATGGCTCACCGCCGCATCTCCCTCACAATTTCCCGCTTAAGATTGCGGAAACTACGTTCAAGTACTTGGGTGTTTACATCACAGCAGACTCAGGAGAATTCTATAATAAGAATCTGCAGCTGCTGCTAGATAGTCTCTAAAGAGACATACGTCACTGGGGAACATTGACGCTGACCTTACTGGGAAAGGCAGCACTTTTTAAAATGATGGCCCTACCCCGGTTCCTGTATATATGTTAAAAAACACACCATACCCAGTGATGCCACCTTACTTTAAAGCTATTGAGGCACAGGTCTGTAATCTGCTGTGGGGTAATAAACCAGCACGTATTGCGCAAGCCAAGCTGGTGCGCGGATGGTACATTGCTGGAATAGCGCTCCCTGATATACAACTTTATTATTGGGCAGCGCAACGGAAAGTGATTAATCAATGGGTACATCTCCCACAATCGTACCCGGCTTTTAAGGCAGACAAAGCACAGTTAGTCGTGAGAGGTATGTTCGCTCCCCTCTATGACAAGAAATTGACACTGGCAATGTTTGGACCATTGCGTCATACACTTGGGTTATGACAAACGGCTCAGGCCAAATTAGGATGGCGGGGGGTGATAACCCAGCTTCCACTATGGGACACGAAACGGCTAGGAAAACTTAGGCATAGTAAAGGATTTGATCGATGGGATGATATTGGAATATCAACGGTCGGAGATATGTGGCAGGGAGGGGAAATAGTCTCCTTTGAGCATCTGCAGCAGCAATACGAATTGGCCCCCTAGGAATTGTTCAGGTACACGCAGATACAACATGCCCTGATGACAGCACTGCCTCCTGGTTCAGAGGTTCTGGAGGCATCTCCTATGGAAGATAGATTGTTAACTGATTACAGGCCAAAGAGGGCAGCCTCTCTAACCTACCGTAAACTAGTGAATAACCTGCCTGACCCGACGGGACCCCTGAAGGATAACTGGTCCCAAGATATTGGTGAGATTGATGATTCAGAGTGGCAGGAAGCATTGGCATCCCCAAGGGAGGTGGGCATACCCTCACGCCTAAGACTTGTGCAGTTACGCATCCTACACCGTTCATACTACACTAGACACACTTTGCACAAGATAGGGAGGGCAGAGCATCCCTTCTGCCTGCGAGGTTTCGGAGAAGAAGGAACCTTTTTTCACACCATATGGGATTGTCCTAGAAGAGCAGAATGTTGGACACAAGTAATGAGAACTATATCACAATCAGAGGGGGTCTCACTTCCACCTGAGACCGGGCGTTGCTTGTTAAACATATGGGAGCCGAATGACCTCACACGTTCTGGGCAGAGTTGGGTAACACTGGGCATTATGGTTGCCAAGAGGAAGGTAGCACATAAATGGGGGGGTGGAGGTGCCTACTCTAGCAGCGTGGGGTAGAGATATGGGGACCGCCATGATAGCTGAAAGGGCAGTATTCAGTAGAAGGGGATGCCCTAAAAAGTGGGGTAAAATCTCGGGGCATGGAATAAATACAGAGGTGATATTTGTGATCCACCACTGGACCGAGATGAGAATGATTCAGATTCGGAGGGAGTCTGACGACCCAAGAATGAGTAGAGGGAGTTGGGTCTCGAATGTTGTGGAACTGCATAATTGTGACTTTGTAGTACTTGAAGGTGTTTATAATAATGATGTGATGTGCTACACTGATTTTTTATGCTCAAGACTGTTTAACTGTTTTGCTGGAATAGAAATGAATAAAAAGTTTGAAAAAAAAAATAATGAAAAAATATGCAGCCTCACGTTTTATGTGGATGACGTCTGCTGCTGTATAAATAGATTATTGAAAAAGCCAATTTGTCGAAGGGCCATGCACTCGTACTTGCTCACCATACACACCACAGACAAACATCATAGTGCTTTGGCTGAGGTGGCCTGGCTGTCAAACGGCTACATGTCATATAGGAGATCTTCAGCCAGTCCTGGATTTCCTGCCAACATCAGTAAGCATGGAGGAATATGTAAGTCGACACTTACAGCCGGAAAACAAATTACAAATCTCATCGGGCTCTATGCCGCTGGTGGATGAGATGAGATTTTCACTTGTCAAGAGCAGCCATGTATACCCTTCTCTAGAGCTTTCTAAAATATGCGTAATTTGCTTTTATATAATTTTGTTACATCTCAGGAAAATTACAATGCATATCCATTATTAAGCACCATATTTTAGCGTGTTGTGAGTCAACTTTTGACCCAAGGTTGCATTTCTCACAAAAAGAGGTATGAAAATGCAATTGCAGTCAACAACAGCAGCTCGTGTTCTGGTTGTTTGCGTTGCTCCTGCGCTATAATTTTCCATCAAACTGTAAATTAATTACTCGCTGTGGCATAATGGAGGAATTTCAATAATTTCACCCACAAGCACAATGCAAAATGCCCCAAAATAGGTGAATTACACCAGCGTGATTTAAATTTCACCTGAGCCTAATTCTCCAACATTATTTCAGCTTGTCAGTGTCAGCAGTGCGTGCTAACCTCCCAAATCCTTGGTCCATTTCAATAGCAACTCTCTAAACTCCATACCTATTGTATTGCTGCATCGTCACTTTTATTTATATATATATATATATATATATATATATATGTATATATATATGTATATATATATATATATATATATATATGTATATATGGTGAAATAAAGAATATTTGCAATTGGAAGCCCTGTAGTGCCGCTTTTGCTTCCTTGTTTTACTATCCTACAAGTGAATTGGAGTGGACTTGATGGAGCTATTGTGATTTTATATATATCATGGTGTTTTGAAGATTCGAGACACAGAGGAACAGAGACACAGAGGAACAGAAGGGTCAGTGTGAGTGACTTTTCATGCACAGTACGATGTAAGCGGCAGTTTGAACCCGACCCACTGGGGGAACACTGTGTTTTAATTTGGCATACCACAGCATCCACTGGGATTATACTCAGAAGGGAACTACAAGTACCATCAGGCCAGTCGGCCCACGCCTTACAGGGCGGGACTTGCTATGCTTATCAAGGCTCCCTCTGACAGCCGTTGCATCTTGCCTTTACTCCGCCCGTGATCAAGAGCACAAGTAGTGCTCGAAACGCGTTGGGCTCTACATGTTTGGAGTTGAGCTGTCTTTTCATCGAACTGGCTTCCTCACATTAAAGGCTGATTAACCTCCTGCTATGTGGCGTCTCCTCATTGGGTTAATGAAGTGATGTATATATATATATATATATATATATATATTTACATACACATACTTTGACTTATTAACTTGGTCAATGATTGTTTTCCCTTGCCAGTGATTTTTTTCCTATGCCCTACCCTACGAATTAAAAAATAATTATTTTTAGGAGCTCAGACAACAATTTCCAGGACGAGCTGAAAGGCCATCCTGCCAGATCTCATTAAAAAAATGATTACAAATAAATTATTTTAAAAGCGTAGACAGAAAATCATCCCTCAGCTCAACTCCCTCCTGCCCACTCGTCCGCTGGGATTGTTAGGAATATCAATAAAGGGAGCAGTGCACAGTTCTGCCCGAAGGCAGAGCTCCATATCTGTGCACAGCACTCAACAAGCCTTTGCTGCTATCAGCAGCCTTAATTAACGTTTAATATTACGGTGGATCAAATGGGTGCCTTGTGCAATTGGAGTTCGACGGGGAGAGGGTGTGGGGGTATGCAGAATAATAAGGTTACCTGGTGCCCCGGGCACTGCATGTGCTCGCAAGCTAAACTTGGTTCGACACCCTTAAATATTGTCACATCTGCAGAACAGGAGTATTCTGTTGATTTAGCACACATTAAATGAGAGGGAATAAATTTAAAACACACCTGGGGAGTGAATTAGAGGCTGGCTGGACAGCTAATTCTGCTGAACTAATGGATTTGTATAGTGAATTATTAACACTTGTTGGAACAGTGGGTAGTCACTAACCTGGGGCGCGCGTAGGGATCCAGATATGCTGAAGGCGAGGGTTTTGGGAAGGGGTGGCAGCAGGGCCGGACTGGGAGCTCAATGCTGCCCTGGCAATTTTGTCAGATCAGCCCCCTGGGGGTGGGTGGAGGCAGTTAGGGGGTGTGCAAATGTAAATCATTGCTGCTTTTGTCACTGGGGGCCAAATATTGCAGCACTGCTAGAAATCGAGCCCCCACCGCTGCAAAATCAGCCCCCTCCCTCCCAGCCTCCCGAAGAAATGCTGGAAGCCCAGTACGGCCTGTCTGGCCATGGGTGGCAACCAAGGCCGGACTGGGAACCGAAACCGGCTGGTAAACTGCTCGGCCTGCCCTCCCCCTGGGGGGGCTGTTTGCTAGGGCCGGTTTCGGCCAATGTTGTTACTGGGGGCTGATATTGCCGGCCCCCAGAAACTAAAACAGCCCCCATGGGCCTAAAACCATCCCCCAACCTGGTGGCCCACCGGGGAAATGCCCGATGCCCGCTTTCGCCAGTCCTACCATGATGGCAGCCACAAGGTGACTCTTCTAGTTATTTCATCCATTTTGTTGTTGAGGCGTGCCAGCTCTGGGTCGGAAATGTCCACTGGTTGGTTCTGGAGTGTATGCCGTAAGTTCAACTGTCTGTGAAGCCACAGTATGTCTCTTTAGGTTTTTCATTTATGCCTCACTGAATATGAGTCATATTTGTGCCTCCGTGTAAAGTAATTGAAAACCTTAAAGATGGTTCATTGATCACGTAAAGTGCACTGCTTCTTTGGGGACTGCTGTCCTCTTAGCGGTCGGAAAGAGACTGGTAGTAGTGACATCTGTGCATAATTTGTGCAGGGGCCCAAAATTGTGCTCATAAGCCTGCGGCCAGCGTCATCAAAGTTTGGAGTGCTGAATACTAAGGCTGTGTAGCCTTGACTCCACTTCAGGCCTCTTTAATCCACCACCAGACACTCCCTGCCTCTATACCTCACCCTAGGACGTTCTTTTTCATTCCTGCTTTCTCCCTTCATCGCTGTTTTTCCGCTTTTCTCTTTCTTCTTTCCCTCTGTTTTCTCTCTTTTGCTCTGAATCAAAGTCTGTGGTGGAAAAAATTGTGTCGTCCTGCAGTAATGAGTGCAGGTGGACCAAACCTGCGTTCACCAGCTCAAATCAAGCACTGGGTGACAGTATTAATTATAAGTGGAAGGGAAGGCCATTTTACCCTTTCACCGTCAGAGCCAAATGCCTACTGGCGTACCATGCTAAAACGTGTATTACGGTCATTCAAGTAGGTTCTTTGCTCCATCTTTCTGTGACTTCGATGGGAATGTCTGTGCACTGCGCATGCATGGGGTAGGACCAGCGCGGTGTGTGTGTGGTATGCTTTACTGGCTTGGCACAGAAATCCATCTTCATATTCTTTTTTGTATTTATGAATACATAAAATTGAGAGCGCAGGTAAGAGGCAGGGGCATACCTCCCTCGCATCAAGTAGACCAGAAGTGGAGTATGCGCCTACTCGTATCTCGAAGCCAAGACTGGAACGACCTCCTGCAACAGCTCAGAACCTTCATCTCCCTCATGGACCTCCAAAGGCTCCCATTCCAAGCTCGGAACCGTGCACTGATCACGCAGGGGGTGTGCAGGAGCCCAATGTGTGGAGGGAAATTGCAAAAGGCTGTTGGAAATCCTGAGATGCCATGAATTCTCATGACCTAACCAGGGATATGCAGTGCCTAATTTGTTATAAAAAATAATAAAAAAGTGCCAGAGCTTTAGTTAGGAGATCTCTGCAGCTTGCACTACCCATTGACACTGCTGCCATTGCCAGTGACAGTACCCACACAACTACTAACAAGCACACTGCTACAAGTGTAACAATTCAGCCTATTCCATGCCCCCAAAGCTATACAAATTGCTTGGGTGTCAGGTATTAATTGTTTTTAATGCATAATGAATTAATAAACACTTGCTGTTCTGCTCATCTGTAAATTATAAAAACAGCACCACCAGGTGGCAGCTGCAATAAGTGCCAATGTCAACAGTTAAGTGCTGGTGTCGAAAATTAAGAGCTGGTGCCGACAATTAAGTGCCTGTGCTGAGCACCGGTAACCGCAGGCGCAAATTAAGATACAAAGTAGTGTGACTGAGAAGACAAGTATGTGGCAGAGCCAGAATGTCAGATTGCTAGATTCTGTTCAGGTTACATCCAACCATTGACAAGTCAAGCAAGGAGAGCTGTAGATTGACTGGACCAGGTCTCCCTGCTGAATAAAGGGTGTTGCTGGATTGCATCCCCCAGAGGAGAGCCTGACTTGTGGAATCAGCAGCCCAGTGACTAGGGGCTGTTCAAGGGTACAGGGACCCTGAATCCTGCTGGAAGTACTGACTGCATTGGCATTGAGAGAAGTAATGAAGTTGTGGTGAAGGGAGGCTGGAAGTGTCCACACAGAAGAGCACTGTATAGAAGAGGCTGTGCAGGACGGAAAAAGAACTAACATCAACTGCATGGCCTGGGAGTGGGGAGGTGAGCCTGGCCCAGGGGGAGGGTGAGACCTACCAGGTACTGTATGATGAGGCCCCTCTGGCTCTGACCGCCAGAATGCACCCCAAATGGGAAGGAGGATGAGTTGGCTTGACTCAACCTCCTGGCTCGGAAGTGGTCCATGGAGTTCCCTGTTGAGGATAAGCTGTGATACGCCATGCAAACCACTTGTAACTGCACTGTGGAGATCTTCATGACCAGCCATGTTCCACGTAGACTTGTGGGTCTCTCCAGCATTGGAAACGGTAACTAAGTCCATTGGGTTTAAAGATACGAGCCTATGATGTATGGCAGCATTGAAATATTTGGAACCATTGAGAGCCTTTCTCAAGACACACGCTTCCACAGTGCGGCTCCTTTAAAATATCTATAAGTTTCAGAAGCATTCCATTTAAAAGCCATCTCCTGATCACCGCCAGGTTGGGTCGCACAGGGATGAACCAGTGGGAAACCGTAGCCCCCTTGGCTGTTTGGCAGGGTGGGGTCTCTGTTTCTTTCACCGTGAGTCTGGAGGCTCTCCCACCTCCTGTGAGTCATCAGGAATATGGGTTTGACATGAATTTGCCTTCTATCATTTGGATAACATTTGGAATATTAAATGGGTGGGATTTTTTGATTATGCAGCGCACATTGGGTACTGATGCCGCAATTATTCATTTCTGTATATGTATGGATTACCTTTGGTACTAGTAAGAGTTTTCGTACGTAATGTACTGAAGAGAGAAGTGGCCTTCAGCAGTTCAAGCTAGCCAATGGTGCCTAGAGGTGTATCTCAAACCTGCTTTAGAGACTGAGATGGAAGAAATGGATCAATGATAATTCAGTCTTTGAACTCTCTCCTATGGCGTGCCATAATGTGCCAGCAGGTATGGGTTTTGGTGCAGTGGTAACCGGACTGAGAACTCCAACCCAACCCCCAAGGGAGATAAAACGACCATCACTTGGTAATGAATGGAGTTGGCATGGTCTGCAGTGTTTTAAAATTGCCTTTGTATAGAGCTTAATAGCTCTGGCGGGCTGATGAAGCATTTTCTTTGCATGCTTAGCACAGCCAATCTGGATTATTTGGACACCTAGGATCTAGAAGTGAATGGCATATTTACAGATGCCACTTACCCACTTTATTCAGTGTGATCGTGGGCACATTCCTTTATTGCCCAGTGCTCCAATCTTTCTAATTCTGAAAATGGAGGGCCTCATTTACGAGGCCCGTAGCGTCACTTTTGAACCACCAGAGCGTCACTTTCTTGGCGCTCCGGTGGCGCAATGTGCTGCAGCATATTTACAAGGCCACGCCAAGCCACTTCGCGTGGCTTTTCATGGCCTTGTAAATATGTGTCCCTTTCATGCAAAACACTGTGTGAAAGGGAGTTCCATGGGTATTGTTTTGGGTGTTGCCACGCAACACCCATGGAATCTGAAGCATTCCCAGAATTACAAGAAATCATAAACCTGGGAATGCATCAGATTCTAACACCACCTCTGGCGCAATGAGGGCTAATATCAATATTTATCCTTGTGTATTCCTCTTTCTATGTGTGCTGCGTTCTGCAGCACACATAGAAAGAGGAAAACACCCCCAGTGATTGTTTTTGTGCAGGAAGGTGTCACTTCTGCACAAAATCAATCACTCCCAACAAAGCAGACACCCTTGAACCATGGCACAAGGGTGCCTCCATTGGCGCAGGGCAGCCCATTGTGCGCCAGCGCAGGGGAAAAGGACAGGAATGTATCATATATCATAGATACAGCACATTCCTGCCCTTTTTCTTTTGACGCAGGGCAGCACAGCAAGAATCCTTGTGGCACTGTCCTGTGCCAAATCCTCGTAAATGAGGCCCAGAGAAATCAGAATGAAACAAGGATTTTAATTATTCTTTCCCATAGTTAAAGGATTGTATATAAAATGGACACTAAAAACTGGTTAATTGGCAATATGTGACAATTACAGCTCCTAGAAGTGTAGTATGTATCACTGTGTAACAGACAACTTATTATTATTCACCATGTGAACACCAGCAATAGGGGATCTACAATCGATATGGCATATCGGCCTCATGCTGCTCTTTCTCATTGTGCTTTCTAATGACTTGGGGATCATCGGGACTTTGAGCCAAGGTTGGGAATAACCATCCGTGCCACAAATGAAAAGCCAAAAGCAATTACATTGCTATGTCTCACCATCTCACTCCATAGAGCAAACTGATAAGTACATCAGGCTGATGAAAAGGACAGCCGATTGGTTCAAGCAAAACATCTCTTCGTCATCAAAGCCCAGGAACAGCATCCAGGTGTGCCTTACGATTGTGTGCGCCTGCGAATGTGCAGACACCATGGTAAGTCTTCACAGGTGTCTGACTGTCACTGCAACCAGACTCCAAGGGTCTCATTTATGAAAAGCGGTGCTTCTCTGGGGAAAAACAGTGATGCAACATTTTTCATTGCGCCCTTCTTGAGACACCATGGATACACCGTATTTACACTACAGTGCGCCATGTCGCAAGGATTGACCAGATACGTCAGGAATCCTGGCGTATCAGGTGGCGCAGTAATGGTGCATTGCTGCAGTGTTTCGGTAAATTGATGCTACTACAGCAATGGTGCAGGTCCTGCGTTACTCCTTACACCTGCTTGAAACAGGCGTAAGTATTTGACGCAGTCAAGTCATAGAAGTGGCGCACTTCTTCTTGGCTTTTTTTTGCGTAGGAACTCCCACCCTGAATACATTATACCTGATGCAGGCATAATGTAGAGCAGGCCTCTACCTAGATGCGTCACTTTGTAAATAGGGCGCTGTATTGAGCATTGATATGCTTATGCACCCTCACAAAAAAGTGACGCAACCGCGGCGTAAGCCCTTCATAAATAAGGGCCCATCATCTTTCTTCCTTGGGCGTACATTAGCTTTTCTAATATTTTATCATCAATTCACTGATCCGTATATTGAAGTTACTAAGAGAACACGCAGTGAGGATCCACAAAAAATATCGAGATCATTTTGTTTTAAAAACATGGCTCTGTCTCAATACTTCTCCTCTCTTGCAGCCCGTTACCTCTGAAAAAGAGATATGTAGCCTCAGAAGTGAGTATTGTATATTATACAGCTTGTTCACAGCCGCATGGCATCCAAGCTGGCTCTGAACAACACAAGAGCCTTACTGTGGTCAATTATTAACTTTTTTTTCAAGGAGACAAGCCCAAAAACACTCTTGAATTTAATGACTTGCTACGTGGACATGGGGCATCATTCTTGCTACTGCTCTTCAAAGTGGTCATTACAGAGCTCCCTTTTCACACCAGAACCAAATGCTTTCCAGTGCAGAAAAACGAAATATGTTTTCTTTAGGAAAGAAAACATTAACTAATGTTTCACCCAGCCTCATCTTGTGAAGCCTAGAAGTGTGGACAATGTAACTGACTGCTCTGCATATTTTACAAGAAATCTCCATTTGAAAATTCATCAAATATTCATACATGTGACTGTCCTGCCGAAGGCTTGGTCCCAGAGTGAAACAGTTTTGACATACACAAGAGTAGATTTGGTTCAAATGATGTATGTAATGTACTTCACAACATATACATTTTAAGTGGAAAGGGAATGTACACTGTGGGTTAATTTAATTGTACTCTGATGGCCACCTCTTCTCTTTCTTATGCATAAAAATGGTACCACTCCCAATGTAAATGAAAGTCTACAGCCATCTGTACCAGCTAAGCCATTCAGCTACTTTGTGTTTCGCTGCTGTCATCATTTATTTTGTACAGGGTTTGAAGGCTCCTAATCCATTGGACCACCAAGGCACCAACGGCAGAGTTCTTCAGCAGAGCCCAAGGGAGAAGCTGTTACCAGGAGGACACAAATGAGTTAACACCATATATATATCTATATCCTGACACACAACAGATTACCACTGCTGCCAAACAGGTACGGCCCACACCCTGTTGTTGAATACAAAAAGTGATTTATTCAGGCTTCATTTCCCAAATGAAAGACTTCACAAGGCATCTGCCTTACGCCCATGACACGTTTCGACTGTTACATCGAGTCTTGATCACATAACAACCCTGCATTTTTTTTTAACACTTATATATCATAGATAATCACTTGTGCACCTTAATTGAATAAACATAAAATATAAATATAGATGTAATCGCTCTATTCAGGTTGTCAGCTGTATATATTGGACTAGCAGCCCGCCCCGGCTTTGCCCGGGGCAGAAGGGGGCTGGAGGCAGCATTTTAAGCCTCTTTGCACCCCCCCCCCGACATTGCCCAGACCGCATCCCTCCCGCCTCCCGCCCTGACATTGCCCATACTGCCTCCCGCCTTGAGCCTCCCGCCCGCCGCCCGCCCTGACATTGGCCATACCGCCTACCCCTACCGCCTCGCGCCTTGAGCTTCCCGCCGCCCGCCTCCCGCCTCTCGCCTCTCGCCTGCCTTTGCCACTCCTCGCCGCAAGTCCACTCCTCGCCGCAAGTCACCGCTCCTCCCCGCATATCGTCATTACGTTACGCGTAGGTCGCGATCAGCGCTACGTCGCGGACGGCGCTTGTTTTAGGGGACTACTTTGTTTACAAATTTTAATTTTTTAATTTACGTTTTTTTTAATTTAATGTCGCCTATGTCCATCTACACACCCTGACAATTTCATAGATGTATCGGGTGTGTAGATTGGCGCTGTGGTTCCCGAGTTTACCTGGCCAAAAGGTGCAAGTTCTCTCTTTATAATAGTAGTATAGATTTGGGCTCAGATCAGATCTCTGTATTGGGGTGAATGTTTGACATTGTTCACCATTCTTTCCATCAATTGTTCTTTTTGCATTTGTCACTCCGAGTGGGGCAGGTATGCCCGGACGTGGGTCCTTTGCCACTGGAGTCAAGCTAGCCTGGGTGATGAGGGTGAAACCCCGAAACAGGTCCCAGGATGCTTGTTTCCGGTCCATGGAGGACCCGACCTGGCAGTTCGGACTGGACTGTTCACATGGGGAGCAGGATCAAGACTGATTTGCATATGGCTGAGTTTCAACTGGAATGGCATGGCGGCAAAAAAAGCATTGGATTTAGGCCCAGATCTCTGTACTGGGTCGAATGTTTGACATTGTTCAGCATTCTGTCCATCAATTGTACTTTTTGCACTAAGGCACCAATGGCAGAGTTCTACGGCAGAGCACAAGCAAGATGCTGTTACCAAGAGGACACAAATGAGTCAACACCCTATATATATATGCTTTTTGTCAAGTCAGTCACTCTTCCTGTACCTATATTTTCTTCACCGTCAAAATTTGGAACTTATAAATATGCTAGCCGTAAGTGTAAATGTTAGGCCAACAGCATTTGTATAGCACAGAGTCTGCTGTTAGTTACTTTACAGAGGATTTTCAAGTTTCCACCTTAAACCAGAATTTTGCTCTGCGTCTGATAAGAAACTATCTGATATTAGAAACAAAGGCACAGAAAACGTGATTTGGTGAGAAAAGTACATCGAGTGGAAGGCAACGGTAGAAGCTGGAATATAAACACAACAGAAGGCCATCTAGGGTTAGCGAGACAAGGGTATAAGAATGGTCTACAGCTGAGCACCATTGGGGTAAAGGGGGTACGGCATGTGGCAGGCGGGAGGGAGAGAAAGAGAGGAGAGAAAGAGAGATATGGAAGACAGAGAGAGGAGAGAAAGAGAGTGAGAGGGGAGAGAGAGAGAGAAGAGTGAAAGAGGGAGGGGAAGAGAGAGAGGAGAGAAAGAGAGGGGGAGAGAGGAGAGAGGAGAGAGGGAGGGAGGGAGAGAGAGAGAGAGAGAGAGAGAGAGAGAGAGAGAGAGAGAGAGAGAGAGAGAGAGAGAGAGAGAGAGAAAATGAATTGGGTTCAGACAAAGTATCAACCAAAGTGGACAAACCAACGATAGAATAATTCAGCTTCCTGTTAGACTATTCTTACGTGGGTAATGCTATTTATAAAGTACAAGCTGTGCTACACTGTAAAGGGGCACTGTACATAAATATATACATATATGAGTTTGAGACTATATATGTGCATGTATATATATATATATATATATATATATATATAGTGTGTGTGTATATATATATATATATATATACACACACACATATATACTTACATATATAAATATATAGCTATATATGATTTGAGAGAATACAATTTAATCTGTGAGGTTGTAAATAGTGTTTTTTCTTACATTTTCACTGCGCTATGGGGATACCACAAACTTTGATTCCTTACACTATGGTAATCAATGAATAAATGTATGTTTATTAGCATAATTACTCTAAATAACGTTGTCCCTCATTTGTTTTAATATTTTGAGCAGAAATCGAGTAATTTGCTTTTGTGTAATTTCACGAAATTTCTGAAAATCTTTGAAAATGTTGCCATGAACATTGCATAATTAAACAACGTGGCATAATTGCTTAATTTCAAGAATTGTGTGACGTGTGTGCGGAGTAAGGGAATGTTCACCCGGTCTAATTTTTACTGGTATGCCAAATCTATGTTCTCAAACTGAGGAACACTGCTATATTAAATAGCAAGCGAGGAAGTGGCCGGGTTACATAAAAAAAATCAGGGAAAGCTAGCTGGGGGACAGAAAGGAGCACAGATCTGTAGAGAGCGTGGAATAACAAAAGGAGCGCGCGAAGGAAACAGTGGAAGGGAGGAGTGGAAATGTAGGAAAAGGGGATATGCTAACATTATGGATGAGTATTGAGTATAAGTCTGTAATAGGTGTATTGACTGAGTAACTTGTATAAGTTTCGAAATAAAAATTAAATTGGCGCCAGTGCTTAGAATAGCAGCATCTGAATGCCTCGGTGGAGGGTAGTGCCTCGCGCAGCGTGCCTATTCGCGCGCGCTCGCAGTCAAGCAGCCACAGATGGGTTTGGACAGCGCTGTCTATAAAACTATAGCAACCGCCACAGTACGATACACACACCATCTATTTCCATAAACTGTGCCCGGGAGGCAGAGGTGGGGGCTGCGTAAGTGGAGCAGGCGCGTGGCCTCTATTTCACTTCCACCTGCGGGGCAGGGCGGGGCGCGCGAAGCCCCCACCCCTCCCCCTTCGTAGCTTCATTCCAACGTCCTCGGGAAATGGACGCTTTGACCCGCCCAACGCTTCCCCGTGTTTCCCGCACAGAAGTTACTGCTTGAGAACGGGCTGTGCAGAGACAGCGAAAGGGCCAGGGCTTGTTTTCATTCAAAGACCAAGAGTGTCGAACTGTAGCGCTGGAGACCAAGGACCCTTTCCCGAGTGCAGCGCAAATACCGAGCAGAGTGCAGACGGGTTGTGCATGGTTCGGTATTTGGAACTGGGCGCAAATCGCACATCCTGCGGGGATGGGGTTATCAGGACAGTTTGCATATGTGGGAACCTGGACAGATTGGCCCAGCAAGCAGTGCGTATGAGTTGTCTACGCGCCCCTGGAATAGTGTGTGGTAATAGTGCACTGGTGGCGCACCCTGGAATGAGGGATAGCTCGCAAGATAAGCATGTTATCCCACATTCTGGGGCCGATTCACAGAACTAACAAGATAAAATCCTAAACTTACTACTTTTGGTATTCACAGAAGTTAGGATTTTGTCTTAACACCTTCGCTGCTAAGGCAATTCCCCTCCTGTGCTGGCGATTTTATTTTTCATTGTTTTATGACGAGCTGGGCTCGTCATCAGCACACGACCACTGTGCACCATGACGAGCCCAGCTCGTCATCAGCATCGAAAGGGTTAAATTTGTCTTAAGACAAACTTAAGACAGACTTAAGACAGAATCCTAACTTCTGTGAATACCAAAATTAGTAAGTTTAGGATTTTGTCTTAAGTTAGTTCTGTGAATCGGGCCCTCTGAGTCGGAAAACAGGAATCAGATACCAGTTGCACCCCTGGTAAATGTTCAACCCCACACAGTTGGTATTTACTAAGGGCACAATTTTCCCCGGCGCTATTTGCGTATAGTCAGGACAGGGTGCGAAATGGAGTCTATGATGCTTGGCACACAGGGAAATAGGGAGATTAACTGGGCCTGATATGTCATATGGAATCCGCATTTGTATAGCACTATTCTGCCATTGGGATGGCCTCATAGTACATTCCGTAGCAGTTGCGAAGCAAGGATGCCATGGGCTCTGGTGCAAGCAAAGAAAATGGCCACTTTGACTGCTGTAGGTGTAGTAAAATGAAGCACTGCAGGGGTTCAATGGACCTGGTGCCACTGCACCTGCTGCACCGACGATAACTATGCCCCTGTTTGGTAGTCCAGATGCTTTCCATCGGCTCCCTGGCTACCACTTCAGAGGAGTGTAATTCAGCTTTAGATGGACTTCAGGTATTTTTTGTGGTGGGTGCAGCATGTCGGGTGGGGCGGGGGAGTCGACACACGATGGAATTGGGAAAATAAAATAAATAAAACCACTTACCTTGCAATCGCTGGATCGCCTATGCGGCGAGTGCAAAGTAAGTGGTTTTATTTCTTTTTTAATTTTATTCTCCCTCTTCCATCGTGTGTCGACTTCCTCCCCTGCTCTGCCCCACCCGCCCCACTGCTCTTACCAGTACAGACCATGCCTGTTTTCTGGTCAGATTCTCGTTTGGGTAGATATATCACATTAATTTGAACGACTTTGGTGTATAGGGCTAGGGTCCCATCTATATACAAGTAAGTACAAGGCTGCTGTGTGGTGCTGCTGCCTGCCCTGCACACTGCACTCACCGGATATTCATCCTATTCACCAGATTGTCTTTACACGTGGCAGGTGCAGAAGTGTTTCCTCTTAATTATTAGGCACACAGTTGTCCCTGCTAGGAATGAAGGTTGCCACCACCAGCACAGTGCTCCCTCGGGGTTGTAGTTTTCTCAGCGATACCTGTGTGCTGCCACACACTGGATTAAGAATAGTTCTGGGAACCTGCACTTGTTGAAATGGCGGGTATTTATGTCCAGAGCTGACCAATATGCAGAGTCACGGGCAACAGGAACACCTCATGGGCTGAATGTAACTCGTCTACATGGAGTGTTTTCTGGTCTCAAGCGGTAGGCCATATCTCACAGATCCGAGTGAATAGTTCAGAAAAACACCTCATTCAAATTCTTCTCTGGCTAGAATGCTCTGTTGTGAAAAAGACACATCGGTGATGCTGACGCCTACCAGCTATTTGGCAGTGCTCACAGGATGGGGAAGGGCCCCGGTAAGAGCTTCAGGGTTGCTGAGAATGATCTCAGATTTGTGCCCATCATGCAGAGCTAGTTGTTTGTCACCCATTTGTTAACCCGCTGGAGAGAATCACTCGTATCACTTGTGTGTTCTGGCTCTGATGGGATCTCACGTATGGTTGAGTGTGGTCGCATGGTCTGCATTACGGTTGTTGCGGATCCTGCAAGGGGAATTATGTAGGTATTAAAGAGGGTTGGCGAAGTACACCTTAGATCTCATGAGTAATTTTGGATAAAATGGACACCTTTTACCTGATGGGCACAGTTAGAGATTAAATTGAAGCAAAAGGAAACAATGCTTCTAGCCAAAATGTGGTCCGGTCGGCATGCAGGCTCCCATTGTAAGGAATAGGCGTGCAACCGAACAGGGTTCGGTCACATCCTAATTGCTGGGTTGGGACCGCCGACAGGAGATTGGTCGGTCCCACTACCGAATTGATGTCGGACGGACTCAGGTCCGTCCAACATCGAAATCAGGCCCAAAGTGTGAAAAACCTGCACCTTCTATGGAAGCACCTGTCCACAGTGAGTTGGAGATTGGAATTTGCACTTTTTAAAGTCAATATTCTCCTGCAGACAAAATATTCTTTTGACAACATCAGGCAGCTTCAATGCAAACCCACTTTCTAAGTAAGGTAAATAACTTTTAGGTCTTGCTTGACGGTGCAGCTGCCTGCCGGACCTATTGTCACCAATTCTTGAAAATGCACATTAAGTAGGCTTTGGTTCGACTGAGAAGATAAGTGCCCTCTCACCTCATGCTATTCGCTCTCTGGTGTATCATTCCACCGCGGAGCATTTTATTTCCAAAAAGTATGCAATGATTACAAATTATATTCTTTATATTAAATGTGCTTTGCTCATAGAAAGCAATGTTTTTTTTCTTCGTTGCAGTAGGCTTTTATTCAATGTTATAGTCAGGACTTAAAATACAGCTCAGACGTTTTAACTTGTCAAACTCTTGTTTCTTTTTCTCACTCCATAAACCCAAACATACTACGGTGTTTACCAAATGGCTTCCAAGGATTGTTTACCACACTGCTTTCAAGGCACACCAAACAGATGTAACCTGTAACATGCACTCTGGTGAAACAATGCCAAATCAGGCTTCTGATGATTTATATAAAGACTTCAGCTTCATGGTGGATGATTAATTCACCAGAATGCTGCACCATTATTAAATGATGTACTACTTTGCTGCTTCAGTGGGCAGGGGAAACGAGCCTCCATTACACTGATGTTTCCAGCTCCTGCTGCTTGCCATGGGGCGCATGGTGTTTCTCTGCTCTCAGGTTCTCTTGTTACAACAGGCAGGCATCCTTGGATTGCAATAGTAACCTAATTCTCTTATAATAACCTGTTTTATATTCTGAGAGAATTGCATTAAACATTTTACCGTAAACTATTTTTATATATCGAATTTGGTGGCAACATTAAATAAGGGAGAATGTTACTGGAAAGTATTGTAAAATAAAATAAAAAAAATTGTACAAGCAACACATCACCCTGGCAGCCTCATGTGCACAACACAGCTCCAAAGTCTAGAGCTGTCTAAGTGCAGCTAACTGAACAGCACGCGGTGGTGTAACGCAAAAGGGTAGGACCCCCCCTGCAGAATGTAATGAGGGGACCCCAGCGTCTCCCAGATCGCACCTATATTCCTGGGTCTTGGGCTCAGTCGGGGCCCCTCGAAGGGTAGGCTCCCCTACGCTGCCAGGGCCTGCTGGGGAAAGCAGAGTGGCTTTCCAGAGCGTTTAACTATTTCTTATTACATGCCACTGCACGCATTTCTGCATGACATGCAAAGGCATTGCTTCGGCGGCGAGGGGACCCCCCTCCAAAACAAGAAACCCTTGGGGCCCCCCACACAGCGGGGGTTGCGGCGGCCTCCATTACACCTGACATCACGTCCCATCACCATACATCCTAAAACAATTGAGATAAAATACATACATACATAGAAAGTCCTCACATGCACATCGCTCGGGCACTGTACAACTGTCTACCCTGTCAGTTGTGAAGCAAGGATGCTGTTGGCCATGGTGCAGGAAAGGAAAATGGCCCCTTGAATTGTTGTTGGTGTAATAAAATATAGCAATTGTTATGCTTTGATGGGCCTCTTAGGGCTCAGCACCCCGCTATCACTGCACCTGTTGCACCACTGATAGCTACGGCCCTGCACTCAGTGCAATGAAAAGCAGCAACATACTTAGGCACACTAAGCCACACACATTACACATTAGAAACACATTTAAAAGTATTAAACTCCTTTTCTTTCACATTAACCAGCCCAAACCATTGCTAATCTAGACACTGAGAGGCTCATTACGTGTGTGCAGATTAAAGCAGCTGGCGTTTTCTGAGGGATATATCGATACCTAGGGTATTGGTCTTTCCTCAGGATACATTTCCAAAGACCTTCAAGAGGGAATTACAATTGGATTGGGTGGTTGTGGACTGGTTCCCACAGTTTTTCATCATTCATGGCATTCTTTTCCCATGCACATTCCATCATGTTTTCACTGGTGAAATGTGACTTATGAAAAAAACTCAGAAATGTAGTGTTCCCACACAGTCTGAAATCCCATTCTGTCTGTAGGCACATGTTTATGGCCAAATCAGTGTACAGTAATGCACGCAAGGTTGAGGGTTTGACAAAGGTCGACTAACCAATCAGAAGCAAACACAGCATTTGTATTTGTAATTTGTAAAGCGCAACATTCATCCTAAGGGACATCACGGTGCTAGGATAGAAAGGATCTGTTTAAAGTGAAATGTAAAATATGATAAATAGATCAGGTCTGGAGCCATAATCCGTGAGTATCACTTCTTGAGTCCTGAAAAAAACATGTTTTCAGGTTCTTTCAAAAACTCACAGGATCCTCAGTGAGACGGAGCTCTAACAGGATGTTGTTCCAGTGGGCAGCTGCCAGCTAGGTAAAGGAGCGACCCTCTGCTCTAACTCTTTTAATGTGTAGGGTTTTGGCTAGAGTGTGGCTGCCTGATCAAGGTCGGGAGAGGGGACACAAATAACCATGTGATCTATATCCTAGAATTTTGTGAAAAGGGGTGCCCAGATTATCCAAGTGGTAGGGAGCAATATATATGACAGAAAGGAGCCATACGCATGCTGGTAACGTAATACAACAATATACTGGGGGGCCACCAGAGGTCAAATGTGGCATTTGTACAATAATAGGTAACTAAGCAGGAAGGGTCAAATTCATGCTGTACAGCCTAGTGTGGTCTTGTGATGCACACAGCCTTTCTTTCTAGCTTTCATTTCTTGGAATTGCCAGACCTTCCAACTCACATAGCGCCACTGTCTGTCACACAATATCGGCTCCCTTCACATAGTAACCCAGTGTAGAGCCTTATCACATGGTCTGCACACAATTAACTAGAAACCCCTGAAGTGAGCAGGTTTCCAGCGAATTGTTTCAAGACTCTGTGCAGCGATGTGCATTTTAGGATGTGAAACCTTCCCAAGACATCAATGGCAGCCTCAAAAGATGTTTGGGTGTGGGAGGGGGTGAGTTGAAGTACCTCAGGCTGTGCTAGGCACAAAGCCAGTGCCCTCCAAAACCCGGGCAACTCCTCACACAGTGAAAAATTACCAACAGTTTATGGTTCTGGAGTGCAGATTTGGCGTGTGCCCCTTACCTGCCCCTACCTCACATTATTCTCGTACTATACAGTGAAGTATGTGGGCTCTGAGGGCCTACAGCTTGGGTCCTACCTCAAGATCATGAGGGTGGAGAGCAACAGAGCACTTACAAGCTGCAGGCCCTTTTCCCACCAAAACAACTATCCTCAGTTCCCAGGCTTGTGTAGGGAAGGGTGAAGGGTACAGCCTTTATATGGCTTTCACTTGGGCTCGATTGACAGAATCAAACTAAGGGCCTCAATTATGATGCCACTAGTGGCACTTTTGCACCGCCGTAGCATCACTTTTTTGATTCTCCGGTGATGCAATATGCCATAGCATATTTATAAGGCCACACAAAGCCACTTTGCATTGCTTTTCATGGCCTTGTAAATATGTGCCCCACCACGCACAACACAGCGTGATCGGGGCATTCCATGGGTGTTGCTTTGGGTGTTACCATGCAACACCCATGGACTTTGAACCATTCCCAGATTTATGAGGAAACATAAACCTGGGAATGCGTCAGATTCGACTACCACCACAGGGGTGGCGTTAGAGAGATGCAACGAGGAGAAATATCCTTATGTCACCTCTTGTGATTGTTTTTTGTGCAGGAAAGAGGCAGCTCTTTGTGAGGGGGCAAGGGCAGCCCTATTCAGGTGCACATGCCAACTCCTTCCACCACTCTAGATCAGGAAGAACCATCAGCCTGGTGATGGCCCATCAGGATATGCAAGGGCCACACCTCAGTTCACTTTGTGTGTGACTGTCCAGAGTGAATTAACAAAGCCCAACTATTATCCAACCCAAACGTGTATTCTAGGGAGAGGCAGAGGCACAGAATGGTTAAGTAAGAAAATTGCAACTTTCTAAAAGGTGCATTTTTAGACCAGCAATTTAAAACCAAACTTCACTAAAAGATTTGTTTTTCAATTCTGAGCCCAGAAACACCAAACTCCAATTTTCTATCTGCTTCCAATTGGAAGATAGACTTGTAATGTGTTACAAGGCTGCTCCAATGCCAACCTATGGGAGAGATAGCCTTGCTGAAGTGAAAAACAAATGTAGTTGTTTTTCACTACCAGGACATGTAAAACTTAAAACCACACATCCTACCTTTTAAATATACCATAATACACCATGGGCTACCTAGGGCCTACCTTAGGGGTGCCTTGCATGTATTAAAGGGAATGTTTGGGCCTGGCAAGTAGGTGTACTTGCCAGGTATAGCAGTAAAAACTGTGCACATAGGCACTGCAATGGCAGGACTGAGACAGATTTGAATGGCTACGTATGTGGGTGGAACAATTAATGCTGCAGGCCCACTAGTATCATTTGATTTACAGGTCCTGGGCACACAAAGCACCCTGTTCTAGGTACTTATTAGTAAATCAAATATGCCAACCATGGAGAAAACAAACTTCATCACATTTTAGGCACAAAGCACATGCACTTTGACGCTGATCAGTAGTGGTAAAGTGCCCAGAATCCTGAAACCAGCAAAAACAAGAGACAAGAAGAACAAAGACAGGGGAAACCACGACGAAAGATGCCAGGTCTAACAGGAAGCTGCACTGCTGTTGGCCTTTTTTTATCTTGTAAGGCTTTGAATCGGAGAGTGCTTGGAGGAGATTTGCTATAAATAGCACACAATCCATGTTTCTATTAAGCTCTGCTCATGTTCTGCTAAAATACAATGAACCTCACAATACGGCTTTCGCTCAAGACAATATTGGTAAAGAGCATTTTACTGCATTGTGCATCATGAACTCTGCAAATTGGCTCCAATATAAATGGAGCAAAATCTTATTGCATCTATGTCCCCAGTAAAAGATTGAATTACAATTGTGTTTTACAGGCAAGTAAGAGCAGTTTTTTTCAGTGTGCACAACAAGCCTGCTTACTGACATTACAATAAACATTCTCATTTGGGCTGCTGGAAAAAAGAATCGGGGGCAGTGTCTTTTTCTGTGTTAATAGGATTTGCAGAATTTGCCACGTAATCCAGTATCTGCTGCATAATTTGTAGATGTAGCTACTGAAATGTGTGGGCAGCTCAAATGGATCAAAAGTTATTGAAATTGCTGCACAAGGGCTGCAGCTCAGCAGCGGATGCTACCGGACAGTGGTGGTGAGACGGGGGGAGAGGAATAAAAAAAAAAGTACTTACCTTTAACCCCTTCGCTGCGGGGGGGGGGCGCTGGGGGGGGAGGGGAGGGGAGCGCTGGGGGGAGGGGGAGGGGGGCGCGCACAGCGCTCACATGCTCATGACGAGCTGAGCTCGTCATGAGGCACGGCGCTCCGGTGCTCATGACGAGCTCAGCTCGTCACGGCCACACCCGTTCCCGTGGAACGCTCAGCACAGCAGGGGAATTATCCCCGCATGCGAGCGTTCCACGGCTCATGACGAGCTGAGCTCGTCATGAGCACCGGAGCGCCGTGGCTCATGACGAGTTCAGCTTGTCATGAGCTTTCAAGGGGTTAATGGCCAGTCGGCCGCAGCCTCTTCTTCGTGTTCTGTTCTCCGGCCTTGTTCTCTTCCTGCACCGGCTGGCAGCAGAAAGCACCCGGACAGCCAAGTTTCCCTGAGCCAATCACAAGGCTGCAGCATTGTGCTTGCTCTGTCCGCAGTGGATGGGTGCTCAGGCTACAACAGGGAGCCTGTGCATGTTCCTGACAAGGCTGTGTAATGCAGCCTGGTAGGAACATGCAAAGGGCGCATGAACTGTTTGGTCGGCCCAAAGAGGCCGGACAAACAGTTCATGCACACTTAGGGAGTGCACAGCCCTCCTCCACTGCTCTGGCCAGACCTGCCCCATCTAGCCACTGACTGCAACGGGGAAAATAAAATGATAATAACGATACGTTATCATTTTTTTTTTCTTTCCAGCAGTGGGGCGATGCTCCTCTGCCTCAGCTGCACCTCACTATGCAAAGAAAGAACTGGCCATGTTTCATCTTTTGTTTGGTTTGTTGGACAATTCAAGAACTCTGAACTTTCCTCGGATGATGTGAACAGCCCCAATGGATGGAATAGGGGAAAGGCTGTGTGCAGCAGTAAACAAAAACCTAAATGACTAAAATGTAACAAAACCTTAAGAGAAAGAATGAGTCTTATTGTAGCATGAAATACATTGTTTCACCACTGACACAAAATCAAGGGGCATATTATCAAGGGGGTTTATCTCCGTTTTTTTGGCTTTAAAAGCCAAGAAAGCGGAGATAAAATTATCTCCCTATTACCTAGCTGTCGCTAACACCAGTTAGCGACAGCTAGTAGGAGATAGCGACCATCTTGGGCCCCGCTTTGCATGTCAGTGATATTTATCACTAGAACATGCAAAGTGGGCGTGCAAAGATGTTAGCGACTGGAAACAGTCGCTAACATCGCTATCTCCTATTACCAACTTTTGGAGATATTCGCGCTAAGCGCGAATATCTCCAAAAGCTAACACCTGCCCTGAGCAGTTCTTAGCCATGTTATCCAATGCCAGGTGGATAACATGGCTAAGAGCATTAGCTCGGTAATGCATGAATATCGCTGACTTTTCAGCGATATTCATGCATTTCGGCCGATTTTTATCGCTAAGGAGATAAACCTTGATAATAGCAAGGTTCCTAAGCGATAAAAATCGCCGCAGCTCGGCGATAAAAATATCCCCGCTAAACCAACATAGCGATAATTATCGCTAGTTGTTGGTAATATGCCCCCATGTTTCCATCATATTGTTCTCAATCCAGCAGTTGTTTCAAGAGAGTACCTACACTTTAGCAGATCTCAAGCATGTTGCATGTCACCATAAGGGCATATGTCGTGAATGTTAAAGTGCATCTTAGAGAGGCGCATGCCTTATAAATAAGAGAAATAATACACCTCTCTGCAGGTCTTTTTCTTAGTGGAAAGAGATTCTTTTAGAGGCCCAATAGAGTGACACAAGGTAAATCTAAAAGTGAAGGCAATGCTTAAAGCATAATTGGACGGTTCTGATTAAATGAGGCACACCTTTTATTTAAAAATGTCGCTTATTGTTTTTTTTAATGCTTAACGCAGCATGGTACATGTTTTATACAATCTACTTTATTCTCAGAGGTAGAGAGGACTGTATTAATAAAACTGTGTTCCTGTGCTTCTGTGCAAGACAGAATCTTTGATTGTTGGTTAATATTATTTCAAATAGGATCTGAATGTGTATAACTTTCTTTGCGAAGAAACCTTTGCATTTTTAATAGAATCCTTTTCGAAAAATGTGTGTGCTAAAATATCATTATGGATCCCTAATAATACAACAGAACATGCCACATAATTTGCCTTTTATTGCTGCATAATTATATCAATCCGCCACATAATTGGGCCCTCAACTGCAAAATATTTCCAATGATTATAATCAGGATTGGTAGTACTCTTGTTGAGAATACGGAACTTTATTATAAACAGCGGTTCCACGTTTGGCGTACATTTTAGTTTCTCCAAGATGGACAACAGTAGAGTCTCCAAGTTGCCGAACAGAAGTTACTTTCGACAGTAAGCTCATGATGGAGGATGTTGCGGTTCTTAAATCTGGTTGTTTGGAATCCATGTCTTTTATGTCAACAGACAATAAGGGGTCTTCCTTTTGCCCATCAGAGTTTCTGTTTGGTGATTCTGTCCACAAACCTTGGGTTAAAGTGCTGGCTTAGTCCCTGACAACCTATACATAGGGGTGGGTGAGGAATTCCGCTCCGCTGGAGGAGTTTGTGGACGTTGCCCACTCTGCACTCCGTGCGGGGATGCGTAGTTCCGAAAAACTCTGCGAAGTAACGCAGAGTGTATTTTTTTCTCACAAGCAGCTCGTCAGCGATAAGTTGGTGAGTTCTCGTGAGAAAAATTACGTGCTAGACCTTCTCCTGATTAGATTTCTCAACTAGGGCGGTCATGGCAGGTGGCGACTGCTCGCATTGAGAAATGTGCTGCACACGTAGAGGAAGCTGCCACTCGAGTAGAATCTCTACTCCAGCGGCAAAAAGCATCAGCGCCCTTTGGAGTGGCGCTTAGTGCCGTTCCCGCTGATTTTACAATGCAGGGACAAACTCCTGGCACTAAACATCAGTGCGAGCAGCATGACAGGGCCGGCTCTAGGCTCATGGTGGCCCTGTGCAGGGAGCGTAGGTGGGGGCCCCGGAAGAGGGGGTCCGGACGGGGCGGAGCTCAGGAAGGTGTTTTAATAATACGTCCAGAAAAGTCGTTAGATGATTGACCAGTACCTGCGGCTGCTCCTACCCTTCCGAATTCGTCTCAGAACGATACAATTTAGGAGGAGGAGGGCATTGTGTCACACGACATGAGGGACTGGCTGCACAGACAGCTGCAGTGCCAGGGCCATGACCGGGGCACCGGCACCTTCTGCACTTACTGTAGCGAGCTTTGTGTGCCACTGCACTGCCAGTGCCACAATCACATTTTTAACTTAAACTTAGTATATTCATAAGGGAGTAAATATGCAACAGTTTTTAAACAATTGGGCCACAACCACATACACTTGTTCAAGATTCTTCCACGAAATGACAACCAACGAAAGGTTTCAAGAGCTGATACAACATTGCCGTATTAAGGAAGGCTATGGGATAGGTGGGCCACCACAAGCATGAATAAAATGTAACTCAAGAGACTACTAGGGATTCTCCTGGTTTGGACTCTGACAGACACATGTAACTGATTGTTTTAATGTTTATCTTGGGACGTGGATCAGAGAACTGTAAATATGATCTACACTTGTGTGTCATCAGTAATCTCTGTAGAGGTCACGTCCTTACCATATAGAGGAAGAACCATCTGAGTGAAAGTACACAATCATATCATATCATCATATATACAGTGTATATATTATAAATTAAAATTATACTATTTAATTAATTCTCAGACTCTCTCTATAGCAGTCTCGTCTCAGAGTCAGACTCTCACCGTTCCAAATTGAAGGGTCGGGCCCGGGGAACCTTTACCAAGTCACACGCATTGCAACTGTTAAATAACCAACAAACAACAATGCAAATATGTATGGTGTGTAATGTAGCATTTGCTGCGACAGCCCTATAGCTCTTTTACTGACAGTTACTTCGATAACACAACTGAGTTGCACTCGTTTTAATGACTTTGGGAGGATAACAGGCTGAGTTAGCAGGGCGGCATTTAAGCATGTAGCCTGCAGGATGCGGCCATTTTGGCAGTAGATGTGTTCGGCTAATGGGGCTATGTGATCGGTTCCATAAATCATCGCCTGCCCCCTAACAATTAACCATGTTTTTTGCGAGGAATTGCGCCACAATGCGCTCAAGCGAAAGCCTCTTTGTTGCAATGCCATCTGAAATCTTTTTTTTGTTCAGGTGCAATGTTAAAATGACATCACAAGGGGCCATTCATTGTGCATTGCTTTTTGATTAAAAAATAAAACAAAAATGTCCTTTCTGCCACAAAATGGCTTTTGTCCATTATTCATAAGATGGACTTCAACAAAAGAAATGGCTTCACGTGATCAGTGTGTGCTTGGCAGTGCCTCACAGCCAGCCAGGAGTGGACGTTTATGAAGTTACAATGTATGCTGGTCACAGCTACACAACAGACAGAAACTTGGGATGAAAGATGGCTTTATTCTAAATGCATGAACCTGCGACCCCGAACAGCAATTTGATTATAGTGCATAGGCCTCTCTCTATTGTAATATATAACAAAAAAAACACCACTAAAATGAAATATGCCAGCACTTCATAAGTTAATGCGTCACTCCACGTGTCTCCCAGTGCATTGTCACTGCACCGGAGGCAAGGCCCATGCTCAAAATGCATTTCTGTCAGAAAGAAACACATGATGCGTCATGTCAAGTTTTAAACATGGCATTTGCTTAAGAGTTACACATTTACAAATAAGACCGCATGCACGTGCAAATTAGCTGAAATGCAACTACTTAGGGGTCGAGAGACAGCATTTGAGGCTTCGTTGCACAGGTATATGCTTTTGTTCACCAGGATATCAGATATAATTAAACCACTAGTGCATATTTGCAGGTTTATTGTATAGGGGAGCAGTGGTCATCAGTGCAGCGGCACTGGAGCAAAGTGGTGAGAGGGGGCCCACTGCACCCTAACTATGGGTGTATTTTAGTACCAAACATGTTAACGGGGGTGGTATCTTATTATTTGCATTAGAAACCATGACACCCTTCAAAGTCACGCATTGTTTACAATTCGAACATTTCTAATGAAAACATGTTTTGTCTTTTGCTCCACCAAAGTTGTGCTAGGTCCAATGTCTAACTTTTAAAGCGGGCCACCACATGAAAGATCAGAGAAGGGGAGGCCTCTGCGCCTAGGTTACTTAGTAGCGTTTTGTAGTATGTTAGTAGTACAAAATGTACTACAAAAGCAGTATGTGACTAGGCCCCAACATCTTTTCTAATTTCAAGTCACAGCCAGAAGTGTCCACCCGTGTTTTTCAGCACTCTCACGAGAGCTGCCACGTGTCCTGTTTTTTTTTTTAATTTTAATCAAAATGCCATCTCTATTTTTGACCTCTTGTTCCGCGCAGATTAAGTCATTTCAGATTTGGCCGCTCCAACGTTTTCTATATGCTTTAAATATGGCCTCTGCTGTGTGTGCCATGTGGTAGCTGTGGGGTGCATAGGGGGACAGCCGCCTCCTGCTCCTCAGACAGAGGCCTCAAATAGCAGGTGGGTTTTCAAATTAGCACCGAGCGTGAGCCACATCTTCCTCTTTCACTTTTATAACCACAAAACTGCTGCAACTTCCTGTCCAGCTCTAAAAATACTTTTTGTTTGTAGAAAATAGTGGAAATATGATGCTCCCTCCCCCCAAAAGACCGTGGGTGTTATTATATCCTATGATGCCATCAAACACCTTGAAGCCATGTTCAAACTGTATACATATAAAGTAAAGTTGTGACGCTGTACCGTCAATTAAACCGTTTGTTGTCCTTTGTGCACCCATCTAGTTTGCTTCACTGCGTTGTGCTTTGGGACTGCGCTGGCGCCAGTGTGCCTGCCGCTGTAATACTCAACCCCAGGCGGAGGCTGCCAAATCCTGCCAGGGGGCCGCCAGGGCCAGTCAGACCCCCCAGGATATAGCGGCATGGATTAGCAAATTTAGCGGCACAAAAATGGAAATTTAGCGGCACAAATATGGAAATTTAGCGGCAATTTTGCGGCATTTGATTTAGCCATTTTTCCTACAACAAACACAGATATCTTAGTTTTTTTAGTTATTTAACAACATGAAGCTATGTATATTTGGTTTATTTACAATGTAGACACTTTGTTTCCCTCGAAAAGCAAAAGACTGCCCGCAAGATCGCAGACATCCACAACAGCTTCAACGTCAAGACCGCCCCATCAAACACTGAGACCTCTGCCCCCACGACCACCACCAGCACCAACCGCATACTCTCCTGGACCAACATCAACGACGACGACACCATCACGATCATGAACACCATCCACTCCGGATCTCCTTCAGACCCATGCCCACACCACATCTTCAAGAAAGCCAGCACAGCCATCACACCCCATCTCCGGAAAGTCATCAACATCTCCTTCAAGACAGCAACCTTCCTGGAGAGCTGGAAGCACGCCGAGATCAACGCCTTACTAAAGGAACCCAAGGCGGACCCCAAGGACCTCAAGGACTTCCGGCCCATCTCCCTGCTTCCGTTCCCAGTGAAGGTCATCGAGAAGACCGTCAACAAAAAACTGACCTGCTACCTCGAGGAGAACAGCATCCTGGACCCTTCCCAGTCTGGGTTCCGCAGCAACCACAGCACTGAAACTGCCCTCATCGCCGCCACCGATGACATCAGGACCCTACTAGACAACGGAGAAACAGCGGCCCTAATCCTCCTGGACCTGTCAGCCGCCTTTGACGCGGTCTGCCACCGCACACTACGAACACGCCTCCACGACGCCAGGCTCCTAGAGAAGGCCCTGGCGTGGACCTCCTCTTTCCTCTCCGGCGCAGAACACAGAACGTCCGCCTTCCCCCCTTCCGCTCCGAGGCCACCAAGATCATCTGTGGCATACCCCAGGGCTCATCCCTCAGCCCTACGCTGTTTAACATCTACATGGCACCACTCGCCCAGGTTGCCCGGCTGCACGACCTCAACATGAGTTACAGGCAGTTTCTAGTCAAGAGGAAAAATTGGTTAATTTTTATTTATGCAAAATAAACAGTTGATGGACATGCTTCAGTTATATAGATTATCCCCAGCTGGGTCTCTGTTATTCAAAGGGGAGGACATGCAGTAGAATGAATGAGTCTTATATGGTCGGTTGCCCGAGAGGAATAATTACCAACGAGGAATTGAAAAACAGGTGGGCCTGCCATTTGTAAAGTTTAGCGGGCACAGGATATAGTATTAGAGTATCCATAGAGTGCTTAATTTGTGTCGCTGGTTTCAGGTGGTTGGCGCTGGCAGCCATTTTGGAAGCCTGGGACTAATGTTTTTTCAGCAGACTGGCTCAGAGCAAGAGAGAGAGAAATGCTGAAATACAATAAAAGAGGAAGAGAAAGAAAGGTAGGAATACATCGACAAATCTAGAAAGCGGAGATAAAAAAAATCTGAAAGACAGATCTTAAGGCTAAGTGAGTTTGGGGTGGTGGATGAAAGCTGCATGAGTGAAAGAAAAGACAGTATTTAGTAACTGTAGCATTCGACAGCGGGCTGCTAAGAAACATGTTGGACCCCTCCATCTACTTTTTTTTGTTTTTTGACAAATTAAGTACTGTCACTGGCAGCCTAGTGCTCAGAGGTGTGAAAATGCGTCTGGCTTTGAAAGGTGCTGCTGATTCTATCAGGATTCAAAGATTAGGCCGAAGGGAACAGTAGTCCTTACTGTGAAGTAACCCTGTGCCCATCTCTGGTACTTCCCTTATATTGTCCATGAGGAAATTAAAATAACAGATTCTCATAGAAAGTCGTAAATAGGCACCCACAATTCTAAAACATTGCATGGGTATAGATTTGCAACTTTCAGGAATCCACAAAAGAACGTCTAGAAACCTGCAACATATGTGTTCCATGGAATTTCTTGAAAAGTAAATCTCTTTTTGGGGGAATTCCATGGAACGTCCTCGGAAAGGAATTTACTCCTGTCATTGTCAAGAGTAAATCTTTGACCATTCCCAGGACCGTAAAGTGTATGAGAAAAAACGGAATACCCGTGAATGTGTGAATGTGTGGTGTGAAAAAAGGCAAAGGATATTCCAGCCCTGAAACACACAGTTCCTGCAGTTGGGAGTGGTTTACTTACACAGACATCTGTATGAGTAGATCCTATCACAGGAGCAAAACAAAAAGAACGTTATAGAATTCCAAAGCTGCCTTTGCACCCGTGGCAAGGGATGTTGGCTTATCTAAACTTAAATCACACAAACAAATAGCTTTGTGAATTGGGTCGTCAGGGTCAGACAAGAGGGTGGCTCTTGTGTGAGTGAAATGTGTCCAGAAGCCATAGTCCACATGAATGCCTGCGGCTCTCGAGTGATAAGAATAGTTCAAACTGCTTATGGCCCACTCCTATTGGCCTCTGAAGGGGGGGAGGGAGTCAGCTACAAATGTAAGCATTTTCTGGCACTGTTCACGATGACCCAATCATGAAAGCCTCAGTACTGCATCAATTTCAATTGCACAGAATTTCGCTTTCCAGAGAAACAAATCTGCCCATCTCCTGGTATGGGCGTGAGTCGGACATGTTGTTTATGTACACTCTTTGATTTGACAAATTCACAGCACTTTTTACTAACACCATATTTAAAATACATCCTATTTTACGAAGGCATGACCGGAGAAAAAGTAGGAACAACCCTGTAGATCTGAGAACGAGTGCACAGTTAAAGATTCCCAAGGGCACATCTCTTACTACGTGGTAATATACCACCTTCCTCCCTTCGGAGTTACCACTGCCGCTGGTCACTCTCTGGGGCGGAGTCACGGGAACACACACCATGAACCGCCTACACTGTAGTCTAACTCCTGTGAACAGCTGACATGACTGAGGCACAGTCAGTGACATGCCAGGCGCGCGCCTCTCAACTCTGAGGCTGGGACACATTAGGTCACAAGTCAAGGCAATGCAGTGCCTCGAATAGGCCGAGAGCGCTGTGCCCTGTATGTATATCTATATATAAATGTTGTTTCGATAGGGTGAACCTAGCCAAAAGGCAGAGATGGGCTGTGAAACAGGGGGTTAACTGCCAGGCGTGTGCAACTCAAACGTGTTAGGGTTCGGGGGGGGGGGGGGGGGCGTCAGTACCGGGGGATAAGAGCAGGCGCCCTTAGCTCGAGCCATCAGTGCAGAAACAGCAGGCGGCCTTAGCTTTCAACAATGTGCAAACCAGCAGGCGGTGGTGACGGCTTGTAGGTTGGCTGGAGAGGCAGCCAGACAGCCACAAACATGCGAGGTATGGTAAATTACCCAATCCACAGGCGATAGCCACTTAAAGCTGACCCCCAGGATAGCGGCTTTTGTAAAAATGCCGCGATTTCTAGAAAAATGCCGATTTCGCGGGCACTTTTGTAAAAATCGCGGCATTTTTTCAAAATTGCCGATTTCGCGGCAAATCGCGAAATCGCGAAATCGCGATATCCTGGAGGGTCTGGCCAGTGATCCTTCCGATCCGATCCTCGTCGTGGCGGCCCCTGGGGTTTGGCGGCCCTGTGCAGGTGCACACTTTGCACATGCCTAGGGCCGGCCCTGAGCATGACTTAACAGACCCCGCCGCTGGCGGAACTTCGCTGTGGAGTCTTTCCGGCACTTTGCGGTGTTCAGCTGAGTAAAACTCCACAAACTCTGCAAAGCCCTACCAATAAAGCTCTCCTCAGGTTACCTATCAAACTTGTTTTGAAGAATATTAATCCCAGGATTCCAGTCAGGGTTTTTGAAAATACACGTTGTAAAATATTTGCAAATGTTCATTCCTTTGATGGAAGTTAAGCCAAATTTAGATCCCAGACATTACTGGAGGTGAACAGCAGAAAAAGATTACAGGGTCCACAACCTCATGACATTCATGTACCAATTCAGTTCGCATTTTGAGTGGAAATTGGATGCTAAATATTCTTCATTGCCTAAAATGGTACTCTGAAAACGAGATGCTGACCACAAATCCACAGAATGTAAAACACACAGCGGGTGGATGTGTTTACAGAATTGCTTTTGACCCCGCTGTCTTCAGGCATAAATAAACTGTCTTCCCTTCTCCCTCCCTCCTCCATCACGAGCTGTAACCAATTTATCGGTGATTACTATATCTGGATAATGGACTGCAGAAAAGTGATATTAATGGCTTGTAGGAGAAAACGAAAAGGTCCTGAACGCCTCGCCGCACTCAGAGCACCCAGCAGAACCAGCTAAATTGTTTTGGTAAAACTTGAGCGACAATAAATATTTATCATGATTAAGCCATGAAAGCCGAAGGCGGCCGCGAGCCAAATGGAGCGCGGCCTGAAATGCGCGCGGGCTCGTTATTTTTAAGATGGAGTGTAATTGTGGGGGCCAGTTCCATACCCAGATGCACACTTCTTAATCACAACACATGACTGTTTAAGAGGGAAGAGCTGGCGTCTGTCATTTCTCTGAAAAAAGATGAGGACATGGATTCTAATCTAGTCTCTGCGACTTGTCTTGTTTGGAACTAATAGACAGAGAGTGAGTTCAGGATTTATTTATTTAGAGAGTTTCATATAGCGCTGCTAGACCCGAGGGTATCAGAGCGCTTTACAAGGTCGGTGTACATACACAAAATAGTTCACCGTGTGCATTAACCCCTTCACTGCGGCGGCTATTCCGCCGCAGTGCTAAGGGGGCGGGGGGGGCTGCGCGGTGCGCCCATGCTGGTGACGGAACCGCTCCGTCACCAGCCGTGGTTGCGCTGTGCTCATGGCGGAGCGGTTCCGTCACTGCCCCGCCCGCTCAATGGAACGCTCAGCGCAGGCGCGCCGAGCGGGCCACGACGGAACCGCCCCGTCATCAGCACAGCACGACTGCGGCAGATGACGGAGTGGTTCCGTCACCAGCAGGGGAGGGGTTAATCATGAAAGATCCAAAACATTACATTCACATGGATAGGAGGTAGCCATATAAGACAGCTGGTCTGACAGGTCAGTGTGAGTTGCTTTATTGGCTGTTTGGGGGCCCGTTTTATGGTAATGTGGGCCGGGATTTATGGTTTGGCTTGAAAGCACAGCTGTCGCCAAACAATTTATGTGAACATCACTAGAGAGGGGCTTTGGCTCTGCCCACATGCTGGGAGCAAGAGTACACATTTTGTTTGGGCAGAAGTTGCATACTGCCACAAAAAAGTGCTTGCCCTCCACACAGCTGTGATTATTTTGTTTATTAATCCAGCTGCCTCCGCTTGAACTTTCAGGGGTGCACACATTGAAATACTATCAAAGTGTCTCGGATAACTAGATTATTTATGCATTTTTTCCCTGGCAGCAGCAGAGATGGGATGAGGGCAGTCATTGAATGTTTAGGTCTGACTTGACAGTGCAACTGTCGCTGACCTTTTAACCTACACTACAGTTCTTTGCTTCCACACACTTAGATCTATTTCCATGCTATTTACATATAATGCTTAACATTACCATGCAACATTCCTTTAAGTTTTACGCCCGGTCTGTTGGCATTGCCAATGCTCGTTACTGTTGATTTCCCTGATATTCACACAAACATTGCCGGCAGCAAGCTCAAATGTAGGCATTTCCCCATACCTTGCAAAAACACCTACCCTGAGGCATGAACGTGATCCAGTTTTTTAGCTATCTAATTCGCTAATGGTCCCACTTTTTTGTTGCTGCCTGGCACTATTCCCTGTCATGGTCAACCGACCAGGCAATGCTCTGAACGCCCAGTGCCAGAAGGCATATGTGCTGACAGATTAGTGAAAAACAGTGTTTGGACTGAAAGACAAGTGCATCACAAAATGTGCTAACAGATCAGGGCAAGATAGCGTTTGCCCTGAATGAGGAGTCCCTAAAAACATTTCAGCTGAAAGATCAGTGTAAAATACCATTTTTGCAGTGACCTGTTGATGCAAATAATATTATCCACTGGTTGATCAGTGCAAGCGTAGCTTTAGTAGTTGTCAGTCAGTGCAGATTTTTTATTTGCACCGAGCAGTTGCTACACAAATCATTTTGCTCTTTTCTGTGAATAAAATTCCAAGTGAAGATTGTATTATCTCCAGTCCAAAGCTGCTTAATCACTGTAGGCTATAATATAATGTGGCAATGGGGCACACATAATCAAAGTAGTGCCCACTTGGAGCGTAAATGTCCCTGTGGTCTGCTTGTGCAACGGAGGGCATTTTGCAGCATTAAATGCATACCCATGCTTGCCTCAGGCTGCACACCAGAGGTAATTCTCGTTGGACGGATACCCAGGATAGTGAATCTCTTTACATGTATGCAATGTGCATTTTACTTAAGCAGACTTAATTTCAGTCATCTGGGTGAATCCATATATCAGTACCATCCTCAAGAGTGGCATTTGGGGTGGGTGTAGTCAATACCCATCAACACTCCCTTGCTTCCAAACAAAAGTTGCAAGCACCTCTTCACTCATGCTGAGAGTGCTATAGGAGCCTTGTTGTCAGTGCCTACACAGGGGCACTTTCATATTCTTTTCTCAGTTATACAGAAGAGTAACTACCTTCTTTGTCCTCTTTTTTGCAGGCTTCATGAGCAGGGAGACCAAGAACAGACTATTTTGGAATGGTCAAGGTGGCCATGCGGATTTATCAAGGACAGAGTCCAACGGAAGGGCATCGTTGCCAAGCAACAGTCAACAACCCCACAGGAAAGGGGAGAAGCAAGTTTCATTTATAGCCAGGTGATTAAAGAGAAGAGTGTAACTGGCTCCCCCTCTCATTAAGACTGATTTTGTGGAGAAACGTCCTGGGCATAGTGACTGGCAGGTTGTCAGTGTACACCCTGGACAAAGAGCACCAAAAGCAAAACCACCACCTGGTGCATTCATGCTCCGGACCGAGGCACCGACGGAGAGGACGGGGTCTCTTTATACCGGAGTACGTACCAGGTGAGGTGAGGCTAATACCTCGCACGGGACAGGAGTGAAATTCACCCTGCCTGTATGGAGGTATTTTGAATAACCACAGTGTGTGTATAATTTTTAATTTCACCAATTGAAGTAGCATGAAATTTGATAGAGTCCTGAAGAAAGCCAGGGCAAAAAGCCCCATCTGGCTGAAACTAGTAGACCGAAATCAGCGGCATAGCTCCTGCACTATTTTTAATAGGTTTGGAAGCAGACTCAAATAAAAATATTTGTTTGCTTCCTTATCCTTTTTAAACTTTCACTTAGTTTGCACTGCACTTTTGTCATCATTTCGCCTTTGTTTATGGGATCGTAGGCATATTAGGTACATACTATTGACCAATTGGTTTTTCTGCTCTCTGCATGATATGCTTAGTTCACAGAGTCACCTCCTGGACTAATGGGGTGCTGTGACAGGGAAGCTGGAATTCCAGATGATGACACTGGCCACGAAGGGCAGTTGATGGAAATCCAACAGCCACTTTCCTAGGTCTCAAAGGGTTCATTCAATTGAACAAAACTTTATTATTTTAACACACTTTTTTCAGTAGGCCGCATGATCAGTGATTGCATTTCCTCTGTTTAGTTTTGCTATTTCTTTTTGACCACCAGATTCCTTGTGTGTTTTTGTTCACACACTTGCCAATTCACACACTGCCACCGTGTGACACACGGTGGCAGGGAAAACGAGCTGAACATCACTGTAAATAGTGGTTTTCCAGCTTGTTTCCCGAGGATTTGAACTGACTGGGTCCATTAAAAGATGTAAAAAAAAAACACCCCAGGACATCGTCATCAGCCACATAAAGCTTTTTTTTCAGGAAGGTGCTTGGGTGCAGAGCAGGGTTCTGAAGTGTCCCATAGGTAGTTGGCACGAGACCTCACCCCTTTCAAGGCCCCACCCCTCCACACACAGTGAAATGGTTCTTCATGTTAGCAGGTATGCGTTTCGGCAGCATCTTGGCAGGAGGCTCCTGGCAGTGCCATAGCCTGGATGTCAAGGGTCCTAATGTAATCAAGGGAATTGGGCTCCTGACGATACCGGTCCAGCACTAATGTACAAATATAATTGAGATGCAGTGGGTCCCTCACAATCATAGACACTGGTGTCAGTGCACCTGCTGCACTAATAACAGATGTCCACACTCTGGCACAGTGGCGGAGATTCTGCCACCGGCCGGAATCTCCACCACCGGGCAGGAATCTCCACCACCGGACCAGAATCTCCTCCACTGGGTCAGAATCTCCACCACCGGGCAGGAATCTCTGGCCCGAGTGCGTACATAAAGTTAGTATGAGTAAGTGCATTCTGTGAATGCCAAAATGAGTAAGTGCATTCCGTGAATACCAAAATGGTAGTAAGTTTAGGGTTTGTAGTAAGTTAGTTCTGTGAATCGGGCCCTAGGTGCCTTAGAGGTTGCTCATTTTAGCAGGAAGGCAGTGGTCCTAGCAGCAAGGCACTTAAAGGAGAGGGGGCTTACATGTAGGCAGTGGCGTAGTAAGAAGGTCGGGGCACAAGTTTTGGGGGTGGCGGCCTCCCCTGCCCTTACCTGCGCCCCTGCATGCGGGCGGTTGTTACAGGAATCATCAGCATCCCCTACCCCCGAAAAATGCAGTGACTGCCACGAGTGGCACAATGTCTAGCTACGCCACTACATGTAGGTAGTGAGTTGTAAAATAGTATCTAGTAATTTGGTTTAGCCCCATTTCCCCTTACAAACATCTTATTTTCAGCTTGTGCTACGTGTCTTCCCCACCCATATCATCACAGATGCTGATCCTCTTCCTGGACTTTCATGTGGCTGCATAAAGCATTCTTGGGGTTGTAGTCTGTTTGTTTCTATTGAACTATATGGACTGACATACTTGACAGCAATGATATGTGGGCTGGGAGCTTGTGGCTGCAGGTGGTATTCAGACGGCTTGAAATGGGAAGTTCTCCCTTTGCTTCCCCATGGACAGTGGTGGATCTACGATAGTAATCTTGTTTTCTTTACACATGTCTTTTAGGATTATGTTGAAGATTTAGTAGGTCTACAAGATACAAGAAATTGCTTTTCAACCCTATTTATGATTTTTTTTTTCAAATGTCTTTACATAGCTGTTTATTCATTAAAACCAATTCAGACTATCAACCAATGATGTCAAAATTTAACCCATACATATAATCATTTTGTAGATAATTTGCAACATTATCTTTGGAACCTAGGATATCCAAGTTAATTTATGAATGTCATACACAGCACCCTCAAAAGTGTAATGAGTATGTATGCCGTGCTTTGAGTTGCCAATTATAGCTGCACTTACTACTAGTGTGCCAGGAGTGCAATAATTTATCATACGACTCTGAGCTGGAGTCAGTGCAGTATAATTAGATTATCCAGACTCTTGTAATTATTATGGTAATTAAGATGTACAGAAATGATTTTAATTAATGTTGAGGGAATCATCATTTATGATTTGTAGAAGCTACATTGTATGCAACAGACAGGTATGCTATTTGGAGCATTTCCCTGAACATATGATCATTTATGTATGTTTTTCCTCTCATTCTATTTAAATGGGGTGTTTATAACTGTGCAAAGAAATGTGTAGAGTAATAATGTTTTAGAAAATGTAATGCTGGTATACCTCTTCCTGTCATAATTACAAACTAAGGGCCAGATATATGACAGCTTTTAGCGGTCGCAAACAGAAAATCGGGTTGTTTGCTAAATAGCCTTTTCACATGTACAAACCCTATTTTGCGAGTTGGTAAACTTTTACCGACTCACAAAATAGGGTTTTCGAGTCGTTATTAGGAAAGGGCATGCCAAGGGCAACCTTTCTTAATAGAGAGTTGCAGGGGGATGTAGGATTGTTTATTGACTGGAATGCGATCGCATTACAATTGTTATGTTATGTTATGTTAAATTGCATTTTTATAGCGCTCGGCTACTCTGAAAGAGTGTCCCGGCGCTTTCCACAGGCAACTTACAGTGTTTGATCAACATAACAGATAAAAACAGACCCCGATAGAGAAGAAAAAAAGAAAACCACCTAAACAGAGAGGTTAAAAAGCCACGTCTTCAAATTCTTCCTAAAATGAAGCAGGTTGGGGGTACTACGCAGTGCCAAAGGGAGCGAATTCCACAACTGGGAGGCCTTAAAGCTGAAAGAGCGCCCCCCAGTACGTGCCTTCCTCACGCGTGGAACCACAGCAGTGAAGAGGGATTCTGAACGCAGTGAGCGAGCCGGGCGATAGAAGACTAGTCTTTTTTTCAAATATCCAGCGCCTGAGCCAAAAAGAGCCTTGTGCATCAGGGTCATAGATTTGAAGACAATCCGCTTCCGAATTGGCAGCCAGTGGAGCGACTGCAGTAACACAGAAGCCCGTGCTCGTCTGTGCAGACCGAAGATTGCCCGGGCTGCCGAGTTCTGTGCCACCTGCAGACGCTGGACTAAGTAATCCGGAAGGCCTAGAAAAAGGGCATTGGCATAATCAAGCCTAGATCCGATGAGCGCCTGCACCGTAATCCGTCTGTGCTCCGCAGACAGTAAGGGAAGAAACTTGCGGAGCATTCTGAGGATACCGAAACAGGTGCCGGACAGGCCAAGGATGTGCGCTCTCAGAGATAGTTTGTTGTCGAGCTTAACACCCAAGTTCTTGGCAACCAAGGATGATTGTGCCGGTGGACACATGGCAGCCGGCCACCACTGCCGCCACTCGGGATCGGAGGCACAGCCAAAGAAAAGAACCTCCGACTTGCTGGAGTTGGCCTTCAGGCAATTTAGCTGAAACCAGCTGAAGACCCTGTCCAAGCAGTCCCGGATTCTCTCCCCATCAAATGTCTGATCTTTTTCACAAGTGAAGAGGAGTTGTGTGTCATCGGCGTAGGACACGATCTGGGCTCCGTAGGCCTCCACCATAGCCGCCAGAGGGGACATAAAGATGTTGAATAATGTCGGGCTCAGCACAGAGCCCTGTGGAACCCCAACACCCAAAGGCGGCATCTCGGCTGAGCTCTGGGATACCCAGACCATCTGGCGGCGGCCCTCCAGGAAAGATGTAAACCATCTGAGCACCGTCCCCCTTAGGCCGATGTCATATAGCCTGGCGAGCAGCGCCTTATGGGGGACGGTGTCGAAAGCCGCCGACAGGTCCAACATGACTAACATGGCCTTGCCACCCCCATCCAAGGTCTCCCTGATGATTTCAGAGACCTCCACCAGCGCTGTTTCCGTGCTGAAGTTCGGACGGAAACCGGATTGGGATGGGTGGAGCAGATTGTTAGACTCCAAGAAGTTTGACAAGACGCCATGAACATGTTTCTCGGTGATCTTGGCCAAGGCCGGAAGAAGTGAAATTGGCCTGTAATTGGCCAAGACCTCGGCATCAAGACCTGGCTTTTTCAGGAGGGGGATCACCATCGCCCTCTTCCAGGAGCGTGGGACACTCCCCTCACTCAAGGAGGCATTGAGGATCGGGTTAACCAGGGGATTCACCACTGCCGCCATCCCAGCCAAAAATTTGGCGGGGCAGGGGTCAAGTGGGGATCCAGATTTAAGACTGGCTAACAGAGTTCGGGACATGTCACTGGAGACAGATGGAAAGTCCTCCAGGATAGCCACAGGCGTGGCCGGTGTTCCAAGTCCTGTTCCAGGATCACAACAAGCCTCCGCCGTGCTCTCCGAGAAGGAGGCCTGAATAGCCTTAATCTTGTCGGTGAAAAAGATGGCAAGATCACGCGCCCACGCATCGGGTGACACAGGCGGGGGTAAATAAGAGGAGGGAGAGGTGAACTCCTTCACAATCGTGAAGATCTCCTTGCAGGAGTTCGCTGAAGCCTCAATCCTCCTGGCGAGGTATTCCCGCTTGGCAGCAAGAATGTCGCGATGATAGGCCTTCACCGCTGATCGATAGGCAAGTTTGGCCTCCCCATCATATTGATGGCGCCAGGCCCGCTCAGCAACCTTACATAGGCTGCGAGCCATGCGTAGCGCCTCTGTGAACCAGGGCGCAGATTGCCTTTTCACCGAGGACCGGGGGGTTACCCTAGGAGCAAGGTCATCCAACCTCTCAGTCAGCCATTGCTGCAAGGCCTCCGTGTCTCTTTCCAGATCTCCCGAGAGAGAGCAAGGATGTTCCGTGAGCGCCTGCTCTAGCATGGCTGGCGTCACTCTATGTAATGCTCTCGATGCCGGTCTGGGCACCAAGGGGGCGCAAGGGGGCGCAAATGTCAGAGCGTCCTACCTCTAACACAGAGAACCCAATCAGCTTATGGTCCAACCAGAGCACAGGCCGCGTTTCAATGTCGACAATAGGGACAGAGGAAAACACTTGATCAAGGGTGTGCCCTTTCTCATGTGTAGGCCCCGACACAAACGGTGCCAGACCGAGCGGTGATGTAATGTCCAGCAATTTAGCCCCATCCGAATCGTCCGTGACATCTAGATGAAAATTGAAATCGCCTGCCAGCAAACAGTGCTGTGCAGACAGCGCCAGCTCCGAGATGTAAGTCCCCCCAAAAGGAGCCCACCGGACCAGGAGGCCTGTAAACTAACAGACCCTTGAGCGCCTGGCTCGGAGACAGTTTCAGCATAAAAGCGAGGGATTCAGAGCTCCCAATGGAGTTCACGGGAAGAACAGAGCAAGACACGTTCTTCCTAACCACCACCGCGACTCCGCCTCCCCTGCCCTTTGCTCTGTCTTGGCGGAAGATGTTATAGGTTGGAGGGATCGCAGTGAAGATGTCCGGGTTGGACGCCTCTCCTAGCCAAGTTTCGGTTAGGAGTAGACAAAGAGGATTATCCCTGACCAAAAGATCATGGATATGCAGGGCATGTCTTCCTAGCGACCTAGTATTCAGTAACAAACACAGATGCTTTGCATGCGCCTTGGCCCCCGTAGGGGCGGTGCCCAGCGTCCTCACAGGCGACCAGCCGCAGGCCGGGCAATGTCGTTTACCCTTGTACCGACCAGGGAAGACAGAGTGACACAGGCAAGAAGAAGTGCGCAAGGCGCGGAGCATCGCCGAAGAATAGTGGATCATCCTCGTCAGGCCAGGGTCCCCCGCCGCCCCGGCGCCTCCGGGACGCTGACGGGCGCAGACGGGCAGGACTCCGGCACGACTCAGGCTAAGCGAAAGGCGTCCACCTGCGCGTCACGCTGCGCGTAAGGGAGCGACTTTAAATAGGCTCTCCAGTGAGCCCTTGGCGCGCGCGACCAATCCAAGATGGCGGCCGTCGCCGAGCAAACAATCCCCAACCCAAAATGGCGCGAGAAAAGGAGCCCAGGAACCCGGACCCACCAAAGTGGTGGTGCTTTTGAGGCACAGAGGTGCACGTTTTAAATGCGGTAAGGGGAGCGGGGCGCTAGCTGCAAATAGCGAGTTTTAAAAACAGGGGTAATTTTCAAAGCAAGCAGTAACAAAAATACCAAACGAGGGAAGCTAAAAATAACACAGCGCTGGTAGAGCGCAGTCACAGCAGTGTGGTAGATGGTCAAGAACGACGCCCCTCGAAGGACCGCCTTAAATAGGCTCTCCAGTGAGCCCTTGGCGCGCGCGACCAATCCAAGATGGCGGCCGTCGCCGAGCAAACAATCCCCAACCCAAAATGGCGCGAGAAAAGGAGCCCAGGAACCCGGACCCACCAAAGTGGTGGTGCTTTTGAGGCACAGAGGTGCACGTTTTAAATGCGGTAAGGGGAGCGGGGCGCTAGCTGCAAATAGCGAGTTTTAAAAACAGGGGTAATTTTCAAAGCAAGCAGTAACAAAAATACCAAACGAGGGAAGCTAAAAATAACACAGCGCTGGTAGAGCGCAGTCACAGCAGTGTGGTAGATGGTCAAGAACGACGCCCCTCGAAGGACCGCCTTAAATAGGCTCTCCAGTGAGCCCTTGGCGCGCGCGACCAATCCAAGATGGCGGCCGTCGCCGAGCAAACAATCCCCAACCCAAAATGGCGCGAGAAAAGGAGCCCAGGAACCCGGACCCACCAAAGTGGTGGTGCTTTTGAGGCACAGAGGTGCACGTTTTAAATGCGGTAAGGGGAGCGGGGCGCTAGCTGCAAATAGCGAGTTTTAAAAACAGGGGTAATTTTCAAAGCAAGCAGTAACAAAAATACCAAACGAGGGAAGCTAAAAATAACACAGCGCTGGTAGAGCGCAGTCACAGCAGTGTGGTAGAAGGTCAAGAACGACGCCCCTCGAAGGACCGCCTTAAATAGGCTCTCCAGTGAGCCCTTGGCGCGCGCGACCAATCCAAGATGGCGGCCGTCGCCGAGCAAACAATCCCCAACCCAAAATGGCGCGAGAAAAGGAGCCCAGGAACCCGGACCCACCACAGTGGTGGTGCTTTTGAGGCACAGAGGTGCACGTTTTAAATGCGGTAAGGGGAGCGGGGCGCTAGCTGCAAATAGCGAGTTTTAAAAACAGGGGTAATTTTCAAAGCAAGCAGTAACAAAAATACCAAACGAGGGAAGCTAAAAATAACACAGCGCTGGTAGAGCGCAGTCACAGCAGTGTGGTAGACGGTCATTGCAGTTTACCATCTACTTTTAAGTAGGTAGTAAATGGGAAGGGGTCCCCAAAGGAACCTATCCCCTCTGTGAATGGTAGCAAAAACGTTTAAGAACAGGCAGTGGTCCCACTTCCTACCCTTTAAAAATGAAATAGAAACATTTCATTTATCTTTTTAAAATGCATCCCGTTTTGCTTTAAGGAAAACGGGCGCATTAAAAACAAGCACTGGCGTTGCCAATAGGTTTCGCAGTAGGAAAGTTGGAGCTATTACAATTGCAAATAACAATGCCTTTTATTTTTGTTTTCATTTTAAAAACATAAAGGGCTTTGTCATTTACAAAAGCTCCAACTTTCCTACTGCGAGACCTATTGTGCACTGCACAGTGTGGGTGAAAGTGGCACTGCGTGGGTGTGAGTGGCTTTGAGTGAGTGGCGTTGCGTGGGTGAGTGTGGAATTGCGTGGGTGATAGTGGGCCTGCGTGGGTGATAGTGGGCTTGCGTGGGTGTGAGTGGCGTTGCGTGTCTGAAAGTGATGCTGTGTGGGTGAAAGTGGCACTGCGTGTGTGTGAGTGGCTTTGCGTGAGTGAGTGTGTGAGTGGCGTTGCATGTGTGAGTGGCGTTGCATGTGTGAGTGGCGTTGCATGTGTGAGTGGCGTTGCATGTGTGAGTGGCGTTGCATGAGTGAGTGGTGTTGCATGAGTGAGTGGCGTTGCATGAGTGAGTTGCGTTGCGTGTGTGAGTGGCGTTGCGTGTGTGAGTGGCGTTGCGTGGGTGAGTGGCGTTGCGTGGGTGAGTTGCGTTGCGTGGGTGAGTGGCATTGCGTGGGTGAGTGACGTTGCGTGGGTGAGTGGCGTTGCGTGGGTGAGTGGCGTTGCGTGTGAGTGGTGTTGCGTGTGTGAGTGGTGTTGCGTGTGTGAGTGGTGTTGCTTGGGTGAGTGGTGTTGCGTGGGTGAGTGTGGTGTGGCGTGGGTGAGTGTGGCATTGCGTGGGTGATAGTGGGCTTGCGTGGGTGTGAGTGGCATTGCGTGGCTGTGAGTGGCGTTGCGTGTCTGAAAGTGGTGCTGTGTGGGTGAAAGTGGCACTGCGTGTGTGTGAGTGGCTTTGCGTGAGTGGCGTTGCATGTGTGAGTGGCGTTGCATGTGTGAGTGGCGTTGCATGTGTGAGTGGCGTTGCATGAGTGAGTGGCGTTGCATGAGTGAGTGGCGTTGCATGAGTGAGTTGCGTTGCGTGTGTGAGTGGCGTTGCGTGTGTGAGTGGCGTTGCGTGGGTGAGTGGCGTTGCGTGGGTGAGTTGGTTGCGTGGGTGAGTGGCATTGCGTGGGTGAGTGACGTTGCGTGGGTGAGTGGCGTTGCGTGGGTGAGTGGCGTTGCGTGTGAGTGGTGTTGCGTGTGTGAGTGGTGTTGCGTGTGTGAGTGGTGTTGCTTGGGTGAGTGGTGTTGCGTGGGTGAGTGTGGTGTGGGTGAGTGTGGCATTGCGTGGGTGATAGTGGGCTTGCGTGGGTGTGAGTGGCATTGCGTGGCTGTGAGTGGCGTTGCGTGTCTGAAAGTGGTGCTGTGTGGGTGAAAGTGGCAATGCGTGTGTGTGAGTGGCTTTGCGTGAGTGAGTGAGTGAGTGGCGTTGCGTGTGTGAGTGGCGTTGCGTGTGTGAGTGGCGTTGCATGTGTGAGTGGCGTTGCATGTGTGAGTGGTGTTGCATGTGTGAGTGGCGTTGCATGTGTGAGTGGCGTTGCATGTGTGAGTGGCGTGGCATGTGTGAGTGGCGTGGCATGTGTGAGTGGCGTTGCGTGTGTGAGTGGCGTTGCGTGTGTGAGTGGCGTTGCGTGTGTGAGTGGTGTTGCTTTGAGTGAGTGGCGTTGCATGGGTGAGTGGCGTTGCATGTGTGAGTGTTGTTGCGTGGGTGAGTGGCGCTGCGTGGGTGAGTGGCGTTGCGTGGGTGAGTGGCGTTGCGTGTGAGTGGTGTTGCGTGTGTGAGTGGCGTGGCATGTGTGAGTGGCGTTGCATGTGTGAGTGGCGTTGCGTGTGTGAGTGGCGTTGCGTGTGTGAGTGGCGTTGCATGTGTGAGTGGTGTTGCTTTGAGTGAGTGGCGTTGCGTGGGTGAGTGGCGTTGCGTGTGTGAGTGTTGTTGCGTGGGTGATTGGCGTTGCGTGGGTGAGTGGCGTTGCGTGGGTGATAGTGGGCTTGCGTGGGTGTGAGTGGCGTTGCGTGTTAGTGGATGCTCTGATATTGTTGGTATGACCTTAGAGGAAATGGCATGACATCCAGTGCTTGATTTTGCCAATGGATGAATCGTACAATCAACAGCAGCAAAGACGATGGATCCATTGCACAAAGAAGTTGCTCTGACTTACTCTTGCCGTACTTCTGGCTTGGAAGTCAAGTGTAAGCTGGGAGTACTCCAAGAGTGAGTCTCACATACAGCAACAATGTTTGGAATTGGGTTGAATGTATCTGAATTTTGTAAATGTGACTGCGAAAGCCAAAATACATTGCGTCACATACTGAATGATTTTGCAAGTACTGAAAGGACACGGATTTACCCAACCCATAAATGTACAGGGTAATGGTCAATAGAAGCAGGCACTTGGGTGGTGAAGAAGGGGCTCAACTGTCAAATAATGAAAGGGGCATGGTACTCCAGTAGCAAAACTGCATTGCACAGTGCTCTGGGTGACGCACAGTAACTATTCCTGCTAGGCAAAATAAAATAACACTGTAAGGAAACGTGAAGGTGCTGTGGTGGGTAAGGTGGAGCGGGCACAGCACTAGTTGTAACGGAGAGGGGGTATAGTACTGCAGTAGCAAACATTGAAGAGAATCCAGTACTCCGCTAGGAAGGTGAAACAGGCACTGAAGAGGGTAATGTGTGAGCCCATCCCTTTGCTAGCAAAAATGAGGAGGTACAGTAGTCTGGGAGAGAAGGTGAAGCTATTGGAGCAAAAGTGAAAATGGCAGACAACGTTGGTGGCAAAGATGGTACAATCGTGATTATCCACATCACTGTATAAGCACAGGTGGTGAGGCAAGGTCCACTGGGAGTAAAGGTGAATAAGGGACAATACTGTGTAAACAAGGTGATGGGCAGAAGATTCTAGAAGCAAAGACAGGGGTGTCACTGCCAGCGGTGAAGGTGACTGTTTAGGTCTCGCGACCTATCGATGTGCGCAAGCGCATCGAGCGGAGCGAGAATTCAAGTGGCAAAACATCGTCAAACCAAAGGGCTTTCAGCCCAGCGGTTTTCATGCAGTTCACGTGAACCACGTGATTAAACATGCACGCGCATTCAGGGCCAGCCCAGCACATCAAAGGGCTTCTCCTCCCCTAATTATTCATGGCCGGCCGCAGGCCGGCCGTACTTTCAGTTTCCCGAAACGGCTTCTCCTCACCTAATTAGGGGAGGAGAAGCCCTTTGATCTGCTTCACACCAATGCGCCTCACAGTCATTCCTAAGTCAGTACTCTGCCTCTGCCCAAGACCTGCTTTCTAACACTTTGAGCCTCGCAGGCAGGCCGTGGCCAATTGCTGCTTGTTTGTATTTGCTTCGGCTGCCATTCTTTATCTTCTTGGCTTAGCGCGGTGTCCACGTCCCTGTGTCTGCTTCATGGTGTATGCGTTTTATTTATTTATTTCATTTGTTGCCACAACTCTTAGCGGGATGGCATAAGTCCTCAGACTCCACGATCTGCTCATGTGACATGGTTGCTCCACAAGACGCTTTACACATTACACTCATCTGCCTGAAGTGGGAGAGCATATGTCATAAGTACATATGTCCTCTTCTTTTGCCTCTGAGTATTAAACAAGCAAAGCTGGTCCTTCTGTACTTGCAGTTTCACTTCTAATGTGTGTTGTTATTTATCATGATTTTTAGCTAAGGTGTATCACGCTCGTTCATGAGTTTGATCTTTTCATACTGTGAAATGTTTTCTAAGTTGTTTTTGATTGTCTTACCGCTGGAGGTCTCCCTGTGCTACATTTAGCCTCTGACACATGCAACGCCACTCAACCACGCAACGCCACGCAACAACGCAACGCCACTCAACCATGCAACACCACTCACACATGCAACGCCACTCACACATGCAACGCCACTCACACATGCAACGCCACTCACACATGCAACGCCACTCACACATGCAACGCCACTCACACATGCAACGCCACTCAATTACGCAACGCCACTCAACTACGCAACGCCACTCACACATGCAACGCCACTCAACCATGCAACGCCACTCAACCATGCAACGCCACTCAACAATGCACCGCCACTCAACAACCCAACGCCACTCAACCACGCAACGCCACTCAACCACGCAACGCAACTTACACATGCAACTCCACTCAACCACGCAACGCCACTCACACATGCAACGCCACTCACACATGCAACGCCACTCACACATGCAACGCCACTCACACACGCAACGCAACTCTAACACGCAACGCCACTCTAACACGCAACGCCACTCTAACACGCAACGCCACTCACACATGCAATGCCACTCACACATGCAACGCCACTCACACATGCAACGCCACTCACACATGCAACGCCACTCACACATGCAACGCCACTCACACATGCAACGCCAAGCAACGCCACTCACACATGCAACGCCACTCACACATGCAACGCCACTCACACATGCAACGCCACTCACACATGCAACGCCACTCACACATGAAACGCCACTCAACTACGCAACGCCACTCACACATGCAACGCCACTCACACATGCAACGCCACTCACACATGCAACGCCACTCACACATGCAACGCCACTCAACAACCCAACGCCACTCAACAACCCAACGCCACTCAACCACGCAACGCCACTCAACCACGCAACGCCACTCAACCACGCAACGCCACTCGACCATGCAACGCCACTCAACCACGCAACGCAACTCACACATACAACTCCACTCAACCACGCAACGCCACTCACACATGCAACGCCACTCACACATGCAACGCAAATCACACACGCAATGCCACTCACACACGCAACGCCACTCACACACGCAACGCCACTCACACACACAACGCCACTCACACACGCAACGCCACTCACACACGCAATGCCACTCAACAACGCAACGCCACTCAACAACGCAACACCACTCAACCACGCAACACCACTCACACATGCAACGCCAGTCACACATGCAACGCCACTCACACATGCAACGCCACTCACACATGCAACGCCACTCACACATGCAACGCCACTCACACATGCAACGCCACTCACACATGCAACGCCACTCAACCACACAACGCCACTCAACCACGCAACGCCACTCACACATGCAACGCCACTCACACATGCAACGCCACTCACACATGCAACGCCACTCACACATGCAACGCCACTCACACATGCAACGCCACTCACACACACCACGCCACTCACACATGCAACGCCAAACACGCATGCAACGCCACTCACACACGCAACACCACTCACACACGCAACACCACTCACACACGCAACGCCACTCACACCCAGTGCCACTTTTACCCACACAGCACCACTTTCAGACACACAACGCCACTCACACCCACGCAAGCCCACTCTCACACACGCAACGCCACACTCACCCATGCAATGCCAATCACACACGCAACGCAAATCACACACGCAACGCCACTTACACACGCAACGCCACTCACCCATGCAACAACACTCACACATGCAACGCCACTCACCCACGCAACGACACTCACTCAAAGCCACTCACACCCACGCAGTGCCACTTTCACACACACTGTGCAGTGCACAATAGGTCTCGCAGTAGGAAAGTTGGAGATATTGGTTTTGTAAATGACAAAGCCCTTTATGTTTTTAACATGCAAAATAAAAATAAAAGGCATTGTTATTTGCAATTGTAATAGCTCCAACTTTCCTACTGCGAGACCTATTGGCAACGCCAGTGCTTGTTGGAAGAAGTGATGAACAGGTCACAGCGCTATGGTATCTAGTTAAACGGGGTACAGTACTAGAGTAAAGAAGGGGGGTGATGCACAGTGCTTGCCTTCATTCAGAAGACATTACACAGTACCTGATGGAAAATGCAAAAGCAGTTCAGCTTGACTGAGATGTGATTATATTAGCTCCTTTCCTTAAGTGCTTCAAAATTGGAAATCTTTGTTAATGGCTATAAATGCTGTTTTACTATTAGGATTCCTAACTTTCGTGACCGTTCTAGAAGCAAGTAACTATAGTTTAGAATGGGGCCTTTCATGCACCTAACTCTGAACAGTTGGGGCTCCCTGTGACTCTCTTGTCAAACATTGGGATGGGATGAGATGATATATCCTGATTCTTCAGCACTCTGGTAAGCTGAACACTAAATACTCGACCTGTACACGTTGCAATATTCTGTTCTGAAGACTGCAGGGACTCCGTGCACTTTGACTAGGCCCCCCTCCCCCTGCTGATACCCAGCAGGGCAGGGGTGTAACTTGATCTGCGGAGGGGAAACGAAGACCAACCTTGCGACTTCATTTCCTTTGTGAGTTTCACCAGCTTGTCCCCTGCTGATGCGTGCTGCCTCTCCAGTCTGTGGATCGGTTTCTTGGGTCCGGTTTACAGCCCCCACATTCCTCTTTTGGCGACCCTCTCTTTGTCTCCTCCTGATCAGCTTGCCTTTAATTTCTCATCGAAATCTTTCCTCAACAAGTTTGTTTACAATTTAGCTAAAATGCCTGTGCTTTATGTATCCCCAATGACGCCTACGGCAAAATGAGAAACAAAAGAACATTTGCATTGGCTTTTTGCAAGTATTAAGTTTTGTTGTTGTCTTGCATGGTGACCTGAAACAAAGTCACTCCTCTCCCAGCCCAATCTCCTTTCCAGAAGGAAAAAACGTGGTCTGCATCTTTGTGATACTGCAGCAGCAACTGTATCAATGTGTGTAAAAACGCTACATGTATCAGTAAAAGGGACAGGAACACAGCTTTGGCGCAAAATGTAATATACATTTGTAGTCACTTAAAAAATAAGCACTTCCTGAAGATTCACCACAGAAGTAAACAAACTAACAAGAACATCGCTGAAGGAAGCTTTTAGGGGCGGGGAAGCCTGTTAATGAGGGGAAAGAGAAGGTCTGATGCTCCGATGTGAGGCACAGCAAATGGTGGTGTGTGACATGGCTGGTAAGCAATTAGGGGGGAGAAGTGAGGCCAGCGCTGTGTGCAGCAGGGGGCGGAGCGGATCGCTTTGAAGCAGCTCACGGCCTGGCGACCGTGAAAAAAAAAAGCAATTAGGGGGGAGGAGAAGGGAGCTGGGGGAAGCTGTGGGAGGGAGGCTTACTGGGAGGTGCTGGTGTGGGAGGAGTGCTGCTACGGCAAGGCTGTGTGAGAGGGGAGGTGCTGGTGTGTGAGAGGGGAGGTGCTGGTGTGGGAGGGGGGAGTTGCTGGTGTGGGAGGAGTGCTGCTACGGCAAGGCTGTGTTTGTTTGGAGAGAGAGGGGAGGTGCTGGTGTGGGAGGGGGGAGTTGCTGGTGTGGGAGGAGTGCTGCTACGGCAAGGCTGTGTTTGTTTGGAGAGAGAGGGGAGGTGCTGGTGTGGGAGGGGGGAGTTGCTGGTGTGGGAGGAGTGCTGCTAGGGGAGGAGAAGCCCTGGCCATGAATGCTCGTGCATGTTTGCTCACGTGATTCACGTGAACTGCAAGAAAACCGCGGGGCTGAAAGCCCTTAGTTTGAAGATGATTTTGCCGACTTGAATTCTCCCCATTCTCCCCATTTCCCATTCCTGCAGAATGGTAAAGGCGAGACCTAAAAACAACCATTGCTGTGTTATTGCCCATTTCCAATGGGTCACAAATAGCGACCAGCCTCATGAATATTGATGACACAAGTCACTTGCGACCCCATTGGGAATCGCTAATGTGTTAGAGACACATTAGTAGATTCCACTTTGCGACTCACAAATTGCGAGTCGCTAAAAATCATAATTTGCAAGTCGCAAAATGTAATCGTCATACATCTGGCCCTCTGTGTATCCGGGCCTTAAGAACATGGATCCTTCACCAAAAGCATGGTTGGGCTGTTTTCTGTCAAGGTCCTATTCATTTGAAATTGATGCTCTAAGATTGCCTACATGCAGGGAAATTTTGGAATTCCCTGCGCTGCATCGCCCTTACCGGAACTTATTTGAGGCAAAGGGTTAGGAGACTTGTTAGACATCAGGAGGCTGGTGATGGGCGTGAATCAGCACTTATGGGAAGAGTTATGGTGGAAACGACTCACTGAAGGTACCTCTTGATCTGTTCCTGAATCGCAGGCCTGTGATAGCACACCTGATTTTGGGGGGAATCTATTTTCCTCATGACTGTCTCCACATGGGACCCACTTCCTCTCTTTAATGGTCTTGCCAATCATCCGCAGCCTAATCAGTATTCAGGATCTCTCAAACGTTGGTTCCTGTTTGTCTGATAGGATTGGCTGCCTCAGCTTGCTGTCTAGTGTCTGCTTCGTGTCACCTGTGCCCGTTGCCCTCAGCTCATAAGGAAACATGCATAGTTGTGAAATTATGCCTGCATTTTAGTTCTGGTTGTCAAGACACTACCGGCCATTGAAATTTCATTCGATGTCTTGGTGGGTTCTCAAGGGTGCAGTAGGGTTTGGGAGTTTCCTCCATAATTATTCAATGTTTGTTAATGACTTGAGCCCAACTAAACAACTGATGCGGCATCTACGCTTCCCCACATGAACTGCCCCTTTTCATGCCTCTCTCTGATTGGGCGGCCCTACACCTACTGAACTTTGTGGGCAGAACAACTGCATCATTGCAGCAATAAAGCTTAGATACAACTCCTGTCACCATCATGTGCTCAACAAGTCTCAGAGTCTTCTATTTCATTAATACAACATCCAGATCAAGCTATATCCACATAACACTACAATTACAACACACATTATGCCTTCTCTTTCCTTTTTTCCTTTCCCACCTCGCAGTCGGACCCAACCTATGGTGTAACTTGAGTTATATAACTCTGATCTACACTGGGGCTTCCAGGCACCTTAACTCATTCTAATCCCTGGCTACTTGTATCATCCTTCTTCAGTGAAACCAGTGGCTGTGAGGGAGAGCTGGGGATCACCAAAGGTTTTAGTGGAAAGAATTTGTTTATGTTGGGGGTAAGAGGCTCTTGCTCTTATTCACCCCACAAATCTAGAGGAAAGAATTAGGCCTCTTCCATCCAAGGGCAAGTGCTGTCAGTTTCATCGTAGGAAGTCTGCAAAGCAGTAATCTAAAAACCATGCACGCTTGATCTCAGCACCCACCCAGGAGTGGTGATACTTGGTGCAGGTTGAATCACCATAAAACAGCTTTGGACTAACACATGCTATAAGACTTAGTGATTCACTGGGAGTGCATGTCAATTGGGAGCCTAGTCAAAAATCTGAAAGAGAGAATGAACTACATCATTGAGCTGGGTGATCTCTGAGTCTTTCTAAGCTTAGATCAGCTGCTGTGCTTCGGTTTTGTACTTCCCCATACAAGGTAAAGAGTAGACCAGCCCTGAGTACATACACAAGCTCCAGAAGGAAAAGGTACTTCAAGAAATTAACACTTGGATATACATATACATATATATGCATATATATCATGTGATCAAGCTTCAGGGGAAGCAAAACGCGTTATGGCGGACAGGCTGGCTGAAAATAAAGCACTTTGATTCTGCACTGATTCCTGGGTCTGCTCTTCGTCATTGTTCAAGTCAGGAGCATTTTGTTGGTGACGACTTACTTCATAAATATATATATATATATATATATACACATATACACACACACACACACATATATATATATTTTCTACCTCAGGTTTTGGCATTTGCCCACTTGGGCATCATTGCACGTTGTTCTGATTCCATGTCAACGGTACAATACAATTAGAATATATTTTGCACATAGTTATGGAATTTTAATGATTATATTTTAAATGTATATAACTATTTATTCGGCTTTTAACTTTTATAACATTTTAAAAGTTTGTTGTAGCCGTTGCCATGTATAATCATATGTATTATTACAATTTTTTCCTGAGCGTCACTATTCGGTCGATGTTAATTGTATTGTATTAACTGTGATTCAAGATCAAATTCTGACATTATGTGCAATACCGGCATTCATGCTGCAATGTTTTAGTTGCAACAGTATGGAAACATTGAAAGTATTTTGTCTGTTTCTATCACATGTGATGGCACTTTTGCACTTTAAATGGGTGATCAGCCCTCGTGACGATGTCATGTGATCAAGGCTATCTCTAGCCGAAACGCGGCATGGCGGACTGGTGCTGGGCTAATATTCAATAAAAAGAAAATTTGCACCGTCTTTGGGTCTTGCTGGTTCCTGCTTTGCTGATCGGCTGAATTTGCTGAATTGGTTGAATCTCGGGAGCGCCACATACCTCATATATATATATATATATATATATATAAATATATATATATATATATATATATATATATACTCACACACACACATATATATATATTGAGGTTACATTCATGTGGAGTTAGGTATAGAAAGCTGCACACACATTTCGATAATGTGCTGTTCGATATTCTGCTTATGATATGAGTGTCCTACAAAGAGCTCTAAAAACCCTCTACTGTAGCATCCTCGGCCCCACCCTCATCTCTCTGCACTTCTGAACTCGCAAATAATGACCAGTGATAGCCACCATCACTCTAATCCGAATTTAATCTCCCTTTTCTGTTTTGTTCGCCTCTTATCTGTACAGTTTCTTATAGTATGGGACACTCATATGCTACGAATAAAAGTGTCAATTAATGTGTACACTGCAGTTCCTTGCACACAACGCCTTTCTTAGATGTGTTATATGTATGTTATTATATTTTAAAATTAAGAAACATTTTGTACAGAGTTACTGTTAGTAGAACGGTGGGTATACAATGTTCGGCATCTTAATTCAATCTGAGTAATTCTTGCTTCATTGTGAAAGCGAGCACTGCAGCCCTCTGGTTTTCACTTTATAAACCAATCAACAACAAATAAAAATGTCTGAAAAACGGATTATTTACTGCGTTTCATGGGCTTCTGTATTAAAACAAAGAAAGCCGAACCAAGCACTCCCCCCTAAAGCTACAACCATGAAACAATAAAAACCAAAACAACTGTTTTCTAAGAAACAGAATTACTAATCCCATTAACTTTTTTATGAGAATTCGTTGCACTTGGGTAAACATTCATGCTATAAAGTGAGTTTTGCAAACAAATAAAGCACAAAAGGTGTCATGCTGTTTATAAATAGTAGACCACATATGGTGACAGGGGAAACAAAAAGTAAACATTCTGCAATATGATAAACGCATACAACTGCAGTGCAACTTCTAGCAGTTTTCTTCGGGTCACCATGTCCACGGTGAAGCTTGTCAAATCTGCCCTAAAAGCAGGGCCAGTGGAATCAGAACACAGGGGCTCATAAAACTATGCGATAACATTGACTAAATTATGCAGCAAAAAAAGGCAAATTATGCGGTGTAATGCAGCATATTTTGTGGCAGTATAACAACAATCTTTTTTCTAAGTCTTATGTCTTGCCTGGGCTGCGCATGCGCTGTCCTTACGAGTCTAATGTCCTTAAATCAAAACTCAAAAAGGAAGTAGAGTCTGCCCATTACTTACCATTGGCTGGCTCTCATTTCTGAGACACTCATTTCCTTGCTTCTCATTGCTCTGTCCCTCTCTGGTTAAACTGTCCCTTCCTCTTTTGTCCATTCCAAAGCAGCCTGAACCAAGTACAGCTTCCTGTCCATGGCCAGAGTCCTTCCACTGGCCGCGTGCTTCCAGGGTATTTTTTAAATTTCGGTTGTTGCACTCCATAGGAGTGCATGTGTGACCGGTTCCCTTTCCACCCTAAGCCCGCTGGCATGGTGTTGCTTACTCCGTCATGTCCTATTACTTACCGGTAATCTTCATTACTCCGGGTCCCGTTGTCCTCGTCCCCTTCATACTTACAAGTGAGATTAACTATTTCATCTACAGAAAAAAGAAAAGCAGGAATGCTGGTACGCCCCTCCCTCTCCCTATAGGGAGTACATAAGGGTACAGTATTCAGCATGCCTCCTGAACCACCAAGCCCAAGATGAGGGCCGGAAAGCCCGGGAGGGAGGGAGGGATGGTATGAAGGGGACGAGGACAACGGGACCCGGAGTAATGAAGATTACCGGTAAGTAATAGGACTTTACTCCCAGGTCCCTCCTGTCCTCGTCCCCTTCATACTTACAAGTGGGAATACCCAAGCAGCAACCGGCCATCATCAAACAACAAACCACCAGGACACAGCAGCACAGCAAAACCCAGCAATTTATTGAAAACAACAGCACCGGAGAAAGAAAACAAGGGAAATCAGGAACACACAGCCCTAAGAACCCCCAAACCAAAGTTAGTGTCATCCCCCAGAACATTCTGGATACGGTAATGCCTAACAAAGGTATTAGCAGATGCCCAAGTGGCGGCCCAACAAATCTCAGAAAGGGACACCCCACGAACCTCCGCCCAGGAAGCAGCCATCCCCCGAGTGGACCGCCCCTGAACCCCAGCCGATGGAGGAGAACCCGAAAGAGAATAGGCCAGCACAATAACCTGCTTCAACCAACGCCCAATGGAAGAAGAAGAAGCACGGCGACCCCTGGGGACAGCACCAAAAGAGACAAACAGGGAGTCAGAAAGCCGAAAGGCACGGGTCCGGTCAACATAGACCTTCAAAGCCCGGCAAACATCCAGCAAGGACCAAAGAAGATGATCGCCGTCCACCTGAGCCGAATCCAAAGCCGGCAGGACCAGCTCCTGAGAGTGATGAAATTGGGAGGAGACCTTAGGCACGAAGGAGGAATCCAAATGAAGAACCACCCCATCAGCAGAGAAGGACAGAAAAGGCTCCCGAGCCATCAAGGCACCCAGTTCCCCCAGGCGACGAGCCGAAGTGATAGCCAGCAAAAAAACAACCTTCAGGGTGACAATTCATATCAACCTCCTCCAAAGGCTCAAAGGGAGCAGCCACCAAAACCCTCAAAACCAAGGGAAGATCCCAGAGAGGAAAAGAAGGACGCACCACAGGGCGAGAAATCGCAAAACTGCGCAACAAGCGAGAAACCAAACCATCAACATCAGGCAGGTTCCCCCAAGGCGCCCGAAAAGCCCGTATAGCAGCCCATTGAGCCCAGAGAGTAGAGAGTAGAGACAGACAAATGCTTCTCGAACCCATCCCAAAGGAACTGAAGAACATCCGGCAAAGGACAAACCAAGGGCGACAACGCCATGCCAAGACACCAACGCTCAAAGTTACCCCAATGCCTACCATAGGACTGAAGGGTAGAAGGCTTCCGAGACCGTTGAATAGCCAAGGCTAAATGTTCAGGGAGGCCCCTATGCCGCCACCCCTGCCTCTCAACCGCCAAACCGACAGCCCAAGCCGACGCAGGGGCAACATCGGAGAGGACCGCAACGGGGACGGAGGGAAGAGGAAGAACCACGGATCCCGAACAGCCAACAGCTTCAGAATGGGAAACCACGACCTGTGGGGCCAGAAAGGCACCACCACCACTACCTCCCGATCCTCCATCAGTAGGCGAGACAGGAAGGGAGAAATCAGAACCGGAGGGGGAAATGCGTAAAGCAGGCGAGCAGGCCACCGAAGGGACAGGGCATCCACCCCCCAAGACCCCTCCTGAGGAATCCGGGAGAAGAACCGGGGAAGCTGCGCATTGAGCCGGGAAGCAAAGAGGTCCAGAAATGGAAGACCAAACCTCCCGCACACCAGACGAAAGGCCGCCGGAGTCAAGGCCAACTCTAGGGAGGCAGGAAAGAAACGACTGAGGGCATACGCCACCCCATTGTCCACCCCCCCGGACATGAACAGCTGCCAGGGACAAAAAATGGCACTCTGCCCAGCAAAACAAGGGGGACACCACCGCGTTCAGGGACCGAGAACGGATACCGCCCTGGTGATTCGAGTAGGCCACTGTTACCGAGTTGTCTGACCGAACCAACACATGCTGGCCCACCAGAAGGAGCCGAACAGCCCGACACACAGCAGACAACTCCCGCCAGTTCGAAGACCAACGACTCTCCAGAAGGGACCACCAACCCTGAAGGCACTCCGACCCCAAAGTCGCCCCCAGCCCAGAGCCCTGGCATCCGTCATAAGGACCACCGGACGAGGACACTGCAGAGGCAAGCCCCTGTCCAGATTGGACGACAGAGGCCACCAGCGCAGGGCTGGAAGGATCCACAGAGACACAGGGACCAAAAGGGACAAGTCCCCCGACACGGGATTCCACCGAGCCAACAGGTAGGACCATAGAGGACGAAGATGGAAACGCGCCCAAGGCACCGTGAACACCGTGGCCGCCATCAACCCCAGAAGGCGCAACCAAAGACGGACCTGAAAGGACCGACCCACCAGAAACCGCTGGGCCAGGGTACAGAGGGTCACAGCACGAGCCACCGGCAGGAACACCCGATTCAAATCCGTGCGGAAATGGGCCCCTATGAACTGCAAGTCCTGAGAGGGGAGAAGCTGACACTTGGGGAGGTTTAACAGGAACCCATAGTCCCGCAAAGCCGCACACACCAACCTCTGATCCACCAACAACTGCTCCGCGGAGGAAGCCTGCAGGAGCCAGTCGTCCAGGTATGGATAAACCATCATCCCCTGTAGGTGCAAGAAAGCCACCAAGGGAGCCACCACCTTGGTAAACACCCTGGGAGCCGACCTCAGGCCGAAAGGCAGAACAACAAACTGGTAATGGACCCCCAGAAGACAAAAGCAAAGGAAGGGACTGGAGAGAGGAGGAACAGGCACGTGATAATAGGCATCCTGAAGGTCCAGAGTGCACATGTAATGACCCCGGAGAACCAAGGGAATCACCCTCTGAAGAGTCTCCATCTTGAATGGAATCCTCATCACAAACTTGTTCAGGGCCTTGAGATCTAGAACAAGGCGAAACCCCCCAGTCACCTTGTGCACCAGAAAAATGATGGAGTAAAACCCCCGACCCAGCTCCCCTGGAGGAACCACCCGAACCGCCCCCTTGTCTAACAGAGACTGAACCCCCAGAGACAGTTCCACACGTTTGGACGGGCAGGACGGCCAAGAAGTCGGACGGACCCCCGAGTCCGGAGGCAGGCTGGAGAACTCCACACGGTACCCCAAACGGATCACGTCCAGGACCCATAAGTCTGAACAGGAGGACATCCAGGCTGGAAAAAACAACCGAAGCCGACCTCCTACCAAGGATCCGACCTTGGACCCCAGATAGTCAGGAACGAGGCTTCGCAGGAGGGGACTTCGCCTCCTTGTCCCGACCCCGACCAGGCTGAAAACGACCACGACTCCTGGAAAACTGCCTGTGAGAAGAGGGTCGAAAGAAAGGCTTTGGCTTAGAAAACGCCAGAGCAGCCGAGGGCAGCTTGAAAGAGGAGGAATGTTTCTTCTCCTTGAAAAACCGATGAAGCTTGTTCTCCAACTCAGCCCCAAACAACATGGAACCTTGAAAGGGCAACCTCAGCGCATCAGAGTTCTGGGCCGAATCAGTATTCCAATCCTTGAGGACCAAGTTCCTATGAGCAGTCACGCAAGCACCCCCCGAGAGGGTAGAAGCACGCACCAAATCGAAGGATACGTCAGAGAGAAACTCCACCTGATGCTCAATGTGGGCCAGGACATCAGAACAGTCAGTAGCATTATCCATGGACCCATGCAAAGTCTTCAAGTCAGAAAGTAGGGACTGAGAAACATAAGTCCCGTAGATGCCCGCCCTTAGAGCCAGATGGGAACCAGAATAAGCCTTACGGCGCGAAGCGTCCACCCTCTTGTCCACCGGGTCACGCACAACAGCATCCTCGGCCAAAGAAGTGCGCCTACCAGACTGGCCACGAAAGAATCCACAGGAACAGAGTCCGGCAAATCCTTCACCATATCCTGAAGAGGATAGAGTTTCGCCATAAAGCGAGGAAGCAGAATACGATCAGGATCCTTCCACTCCCGATCCAAAACCTCCCTGACACAAGGATGGACAGGCAAATCCGAAAAGCGCAGCGCACTGGAATTGACAGAGCAAGGACCCTCCAGAAGAACCCGGGACATCGTCAGCAGGAAATCCCATATTCGCCTTCACATGGGACAACAAATCAGACAGCATATCCTTACCTATATATTTGCCTTTGACAACATCATTCTCCAGATCACCATCCTCCGACCCAGAGGAAGAAGAAGCAGAAGGGCGCGGAACACCACCAGACCTGGACTTGGACCGTGACCCCTTAGACCTGGGACCCCCATCTCCAACAAGGTCTACCTTATCAGCGCCTTCAATCTGGCATCACCACCATGGGTACGACGCCTGGACCTCGCAGGAGAAGGAGAGGATGAAGAAGAAGAAGAGGAAGACTCCTCAATATGCCTGCTCTTCTTCGAGTGCTTCCCCATGATGAACTCAGCAGAACCAGACAGCCACCAAAGACCGCCAAAGGCCAGCAGGCAAAACGCTGAAGGAAAGCACCAGCCCACAGCAAGAAGTGCCTCGAGAAACACCAGGAACAGCAGAAAACGAACAGGATCCTTCCCACACAGTGGCAACTAAGCAGCAGCACCACTCGCCACCAAGAGACAAAAGAATGCAGGCATCTCAGGTGAACTCACATAATTAAAGGGGCAAAAAAACGAGAAAAAAAAACGCTAAGCGGTACTAACAAGGGAAGAGCCGGCAAGCCTCCAAACAAACACCACCGCCGGCCGTCCATTGAAAGGCCTGACTCCCTGCCCCACACAAAGGAAGTCAGGCACGCCCCGGCAGGAAGCGCCCCAGCCGCACGGGGGCCGCCGCACCACCGGAGCCACAGGAACCAGCGCCGCGTCTCCGAGCAAGCCAAGCAGGACAGAGACGCGGCTGAACACTCCCAGAGCCACTGCAGGTCCAAAACAGCAGCAAGAAAAGCGGCAGCCAGGAAGAGAATCCAGGGAACCCCTCGAGCCCGGCAGGAGGGGAAACCGGGAAGACACCAGCCCCACCTGAAGCCCAGCAACAGGTAGGCTCCAGGAGCCAACCGGCTCCTGGAAATGCAGAAAACCAGTCGAAGACAGAAAAAAGAACAGGAGGCATGCTGGGTACTGTACCCTTATGTACTCCCTATAGGGAGAGGGAGGGGCGTACGAGCATTCCTGCTTTTCTTTTTTCTGTCGATGAGATAGTTAATCTCGCTTGTAAGTATGAAGGGGACGAGGACAGGAGGTACCTGGGGGTAATGCTCTCCACTCATCATTTTCCCAATACCCATCCCACCCTCTTTTCACCACATGAGGCGTTGCTTGCCCCATGCCATGTCCCTCAGGTACCATGCCAGCCACATCCTCCATTGTTTTTATTTCATCCCAGGATAGCACTACTTCTCTTCGATGCCCCACACTGTTCCCGGTCTTTGGTCGTCCATCGTCTTGATGCTGCTAGGAACTGGTTCCCTTTGTTATTGTGAAGGCCCATCAATTAGACATCTCCCCAGAGCTGGATTGATTTGATTCATATTGAGTCTGATGACAAGATAAAAATGCTTATTTGATAACTACATGTACCAGAGTGCACCTCGGGCAGTTAGTTTCAAAACTTGTCAGTGTAACTGGCCACTTCAGATCGAGCTGCATATACAAAATAAAGCAATCAACAACTGAAAGATGACCAGTGAGCCTTTGCAAAGGGCCTGCCACTGTGCAGCAAAATGTGTGGCAGCGTGTTAGTAACTTTTAATCCATTTGAGTTGTGCAGCAGATGATGGATTTTTTGACAAATGGGGCAATCCTATAATTATACAGAAAAAGCAGTGAAATCAGAAATACATAAATCCTATTTCCCTGCCTGCAAGCGATGCTCAGAATCTCCAGTGGGGGCCATCAATGTTTAGAAACAGGGGAGCAGTTTTAAACCATTGATTCGTTTGCATTCATGTGCACTGAGCTCTTTCCTAGGAGTTCTGTCTTTACAATCTCTAGTAAATCCTGAAGGGACTGTGAAGCAGCTATAAGACCACGAGCAACTTCAGGATCATAGTGAGGTAGATATTAAATGTACTACAGAGGACGATTTTCCAAGGTCAAATTCCCCTACGAGGTCCTTGTTGGTGCAATCAAGAATAAAAGTGCAAACTGTAACTGATTAAAGTTAGTGCTCAGGTAAAAGTAGAAGGCTGTATTAATATTTCACCTTTGGAACGTGTGACTGGGTGATTTTATACTGGTTGGTTGTGGTAATTAACTTCATAACCTCTTCCTACCAAGGCCTCCATTCATTGATGACGTATAAACCCCCTAGCACTAAACAGCAATGGTTTTGATACTGAGTAAATCAGTCATTGCGGACGATTATGGCTACTGTACACTGCTAAACCAATCACAATTATTGTTCGTGGGCTTCAGAGATTTTTAAACAATTCACCTTTACAGAACATAATTAATGGTTGTTATTAACATATCCTGCAGCTTGTTGATGCTAGAAACTTTTAAGCCATTTACTCACAGTTTACACTTGTTTTATTGGAAATGTCTTAAACTACTTATTAAGGGTGCCTAAGGTCAATTACGACTAATTGGCCAATCACTATTGGAGCTTGTTGCTGATGATTTCTAAAGTGCTTAACATTAAAACTTGAAGTTGTTACTGACTTCTAACTCATTCACAATTGGATTTGCCACCTGCTAACCATTGGTAAAACTTCTATTATTATATATTATTATTAACTATTGGAGCATGATTCTATTAGTTTCTAGTCTACCACTTGCCTGTCCAGCATGATGCCATTGCTCACTTCTAAAACACTCATCATTAAAAGCATGTCATTAGTGTCTTTTACACTATACACAATTAAAGCATGAAGTCACTAGTGGCTACTAAAGCGCCCACCATTGGAGCATGATGTCATTGGTTACTTCTAAATCACTCACTATTGGCTAATGATGTTATTATGGACTCGCCACTGAATATTGAGGCATTACCGTTCTTGACGGTGGCTTTCAGCAAGTTCACAACCACTTTGATTGCCCCTCTTAGATGTATCTATAGGAAAGGCCTTCTTAATCTTGATAACAATAATGAGCCAATTGAGTACTCATCTTCCTATCTTTCTATATTATCCATTCTGCCCAATGCATTTGGATGTGGAACATGTCTCCCATTCTGCCCCAAAATGGTTCTTCTTTGTGCTTCTAATTGTTTTAAAATTGTATTTGGTCCCACCCTTCCGTGTTCCTTAATTAATGTTGGGACTCCTATGACCTCTCGCACCCCTGTTTTTTCTTTGGGAGAAAAAACCTATATTGCCACTCCAACTCTGAAAAACCTATCTATTATCACTCAAAACATTCAGTAACGTGCAAGCAGCATAGGAGAAAATTGAGTACTTTTATTGCCATTTGTAGCTTCTAGTCTGTGTTCTCATTCAAACTGTGGACTGCTTTTGTTCTTCAGATGTTTTCCGATCCTACTAAATTTGTGCTCCCAGTGGCCGGGAACCCAGATCCGGACACCCCTAACCGTGCCACTTTCCAGTAGAGTGAAATATTTAGTTGAGAAGATTGTTCTGGGAAAGAATGTTAATTTAATGAAGTTGAGTAGATCAATATTGATGAATCTAAAATTCTCTTGCACAAAAGTAAAAATTATCGCCTTAATCACTTTGGTGCCTCCTCTAGGTTCTGTGCTACTATATAAATATAACTTGAATGTAATGTAATACAAACAAATTAAAATAAGCATGAAACAGAGAATACGGACAGAATATAGTACTCAGATTTAGAAGAACACAAAGCAAAATATGATAAACTTCAGCTCATTTTGGTCTATTAGTTAAGTCTAATCAAGTAACTAGCAAGATGGAAGGGGCGTCTTGGTCTTTTGAAAGACTTTGACATCAAATTCTTGCTCTAGGACTCAATTACACAAAATGTAGTACTGTACACAAAAAAAGGTAGTACTTTGTTCTACTGAAAAGAAAACCCAAACCAATGGGGAATTCGAATAATTTGCACCTACATGGGCAGATGGAAAGACAGCCAAATGTCTCATTTTAGAAGAGAGTACCTCTATGTGGTCCTCCCAAAGGAAAGGTACATCAGGAGCTCCAATATCTGGGCATGGGAAGGGTCCGTGGAACAAACTCACTCACACTCAGAAAGTCTCACCAGGAAAGGTGTATAAGCACACTCAGATCTAGACCAGCTTAATTGTGGTATCTTTCTGAAAGGGGGTGTTTGACATTTCACTGATAGCTCCACAACGTCAATTCTGCCTTTGGTGGTAATGGTGCGAGAGGGCTAGAGCCCCAGGAAAGCTAATGATATTAAATTTATATTGAGAAATAATCCCTTCAAAATTCAACACTGCTTTGAAATTAGCATATCCCCTCTAAAAAAGTTTAAACATTAGGAAAAACACCGAAAAATAAGATATGTAGAGCAGAAGGATAAAAGGAAACACAGAAAATATGGAAAAGATAGAAGGCAGAAGAGGAAAAAACAGAAGAGGAAAAAGACGTATGGGGTTACTCTCCTCCTCCAAGGGAGGGATAAAAAAAAGGGAAAAAGAAAAGTAATATAACAAAGATGAAGGTACAGGGAAAACAGTAAAAAATAGAAAAAGATGAAGAGAAGAGGACTAAAAATGACATGGGGCTGGGGGTTATTCCCCGTTAGGAAAAAAGATGGATGGAGGAAAACAAGGGGAAGAATAGCGTCTTGAAATGAAAACATACACAATAGGAAGAGAAACAAATATAACTCAGGAGAAAAACGAAGCAAACAATGTAGATGTAATAAATGGGAAGTAAAACAACGTAGGCGTAACAAATCAAACTAACGATGTGCATTCAAATTGGTTACACTGCCACTGTATTCTGTGTAATTTATGGACGCTACCTTTTTATGGGGGAGGGGGGAAGAGAGCGGTTACACAAATTACACATTATAATGGCCCATCAATTTTTATCTGCTTTTTCTCATAACCTGGCCACAAATACCCCCTTATGTTTGCAAAGTCTGCTTCGAATCCCTCACTTATGATATCCTTCATACTTGGAGCTCATCCGACTGCAGCGTGGGCCACAGCTTACAGAGGACAAAGGACAGACAAGCATCTACAGCATGGCATTATTACAACCATCAATATTCTAGGTTTTGAGCCTTACCATAGACTTTCCTCCAGCCGGCACAGACCTGCTTTTCTGCAACAATAAAAAAGTAGTTTTGATACAAAAGGTAAGCTGCGGTCAAAGAATACAAAATAATGTAGGTCTAAGCCACACAAGTGCTGCAGTGAAAAGACAGACATACTTCATTTTGTTAATCAACTGGGGATGTTGTTTTGGGTGAATGACATTGCTGTAGCAGCTTATTAAATACTTGGATAAAAAAGTAATAACAAAGCACAATATTTATTTGCCACACAGTGTCTAACACACAGAGTGGTTATTTCAATGACACAGACTACTACAACAAAGTATTCCTTTTGAAGCCAATACATACTTTTACTTTTATAGTGGCAACTCCTCAATAATAAAGTTTTACAAAACCCATGAAAAAAACAGATCAAGCGGTGACAAAGCCTAATGTTTTGCAGTCAACGTCGGACCTCTTGGCTTTGCCAAAGCTTGTTTTTATTAGAGAGTTTAATCCACAAAATCGAGCTAAGCCCATCTTTGAAAATGCCACGGTTGAACGCGGAAAGTCAGGGGGATTTCGTGGACAATTAGTTTCACAATTTCAAACGCTTTGCCTGAGGGTTAAACTTGTGTTTTACTTCTAGCTTGGGAGTGCAGCTGTCTGCACGCCTGTTGTTACCAATGCTTTAAAATATGCACAAAGTGGGCTTTGGCTCCTCCACAGAGTATTACAATCTATGAGGGACAATTTTATTTTTGAAATGCACACTGAATCATCACACAATAAATGCTTTTTAAAATAGATGCAATCTATGGGGAAAGTAATCTTTCTTTTATTTATTTTTTCACAGTAGCTGGATGTTTTTTTAATAGATCAGGCAGAACTCAAAATCAAGGCCAATGCATGTGTTGCGCATCCCAGAAGAAACATGACTTTATTCCATTTTACACAATGCTATGTTATGTTAATTGCCATTTATATAGCGCAACTGTCTCTAAGCACTTGTTGACAACAATACAACCACAGATCACATAAATTATGTCCGGGGAAATATTGAATGGTTATGTTTTTGGTAAGTACAACTAAACATTAAGCATGGGCGAATTTTGCGGATCTCGCGTTCGCGAATTTTGCGGATTTGCGAACTCGCAATCCGCAAAATCCGCGAATTCCCGCGAATTTGCGGATTTTTTTTTTGTGTTCGCCCGTGTTTCTGCCAGTTCGCGAGGGTTTTTACAATTTCGCAATTTGCGAACTTACCTGTCGGGTCGCAAGTTTTGCGAACTTGTTGTTTCTACGTGTCCAGCCTGTTTGGGACACTCTTCTTCATCACTGCCACTCTCTGTCACCACTGCCACTCTCTGACTACTCATGCCACCCTCTGGCCCACCCATGCCACCCTCTGTTTCATCACCACACCCTCTGGTTGTCCAGTGTACATTATTTTCGGCAAAGCAAAGCACACCTTCCCTGCCTCAAGTGACCTGAATTAATTTGGGGCTGATTAATGTGTCACAGAATATTTTTTTAGCTGGCACCTGCTTCCTTAGTGCGCCCTGATTAGTGATCTTTTGCACTTGCTAAGTGCTTTCATTGTTGCAAAATTAGTTACAACACCTGCCCTGCCCCAACTGACAATAATGAATTAGGGGCTGATTAATGGATTTTAACTTCCAGCCTGGCTCCTGCTTGTCTCCCTTAGCTGTAATTCAGGACCTTTGTGGCATATGTGTAACTATTCTGAGGTTCAGAGCAGGGTCACATAATAGTTGCAACTGGCAACTGAACTCTGGAGGGGCCCCTCAGGAAGCACTACAGGAAATGGCTACTAATGATGAGCCTGAACTTTTGAACCTGGCAAGTAGTTTCAGTTTTGCTAAGATCGTATTTCTGCAATTTAGCACTTATTCGCGGGGCGCGAAGTTGTACTGGGAAGCCGCGAACTCACGCGAACAGTGCGAGCAGTGCGAGCAAAATCCGCTGCTCGCGGATTTACGGATTTTGCGGGAGATTCGCGAATCTTGCGGATTGCGAATTTCGTGAAAATCCGCAAAATCCGCGAGCGAAACGGATTTTCCGCCCATACCTACTAAACATTGCGTTCTGTAGGATTAGTAAGTTGCATCAAAAAACAGTTATGCATACATTTTCATTTAATTGCTGTTCCAAGGCAACGAGCAACCTTCTTGGACTAGCGTGGTGCACTACCCCAGCTACACAACCAAACGTCTGCACTTTCTTTGCCGGACAGCACTCAGTACACACTGCAACTTGCAGCAGGCGCCTGTACTCGACCTAAAACAATGCTGAAGAAGTGCTTCATTTGTTAAAAAAGTGCAGGCTGCCAAAGTTTTCTTAGGATCCTGCAGCTTGGAGTGCTGAAAGCCAGGGTACCAAATATGAAAGCTGCCAGGTCGTGAGTCACCATTTTCTCCCACCAACCTAACCTTCCTGACTTAACACATTCTTCCTGATTCCTTTTCATCCCTTCTTTCTCCCTTTCTCACCTTTCTGATCTTTCACTTCCTCCTTTGCCTCCTGCCCTCTAGGTTTAATTTAATGGTAAACGGTAAGCTCAGGTCAGCAAAAGGAGGGCAGGCGCCCAACTTCTGTAAGCACCGACACAAATAAAGCACTGGCTGAATATGCCACTCATATTATTCCTCCTACAAATTGTGCTTGCCCACAGCACACTAATGTACCCTGTGCCTCTGGTGTGGAGTCAGCAACCCAGACTGGGAAAGTGAGTCATGGGTAATAATTAGGCCTGGTTGTGAAATTATGATCCTCTCGCTGAGTTTGCAGAACTTTTCCCACTCTGTATAGCGTGCTGAGTTCTGAAAAACTCTGCTCTGTGGATGGAGCTTTTCTCCCTGCTCGTGCTCATCAACAGTTAAGATGGTGAGTATGTGCGAAGAAAATCCTACTCCAGAGCACCTCCCAACAAGATTTCTCAATGCGGGCGGTCACGGATGGCCTGTACCGCTCACGTTGAGAAAACTTCTGGTCGCATTGAGGAAGCCGCCCCTGAGTACTACATCTACTCGAGCAGCAGAAAGAAGTAGCACCCTCTTGTGCTGCGTGTGGTGCTGTTCACGCTGATTTTCCAGTGCAGGACAAACACACAGCGCTAGAAATCAGCATGAACAGAGTGACCTAACGCACTCCACCACTTGTTGAACTCCAGGTAGTGCAACAGAGTTTTTTGGCCACTTCATGGAGTTTGCTGCCTTCAATTACTATTTCCTTAACCCCTTCACTGCGGCGGCTATTCCGCCGCAGTGCTAAGGGGGCGGGGCGGCCGCGCGGCGGAAAAATGCTGGTGACGGAACTGCTCTGTCACCAGCCGCAGTTGCGCTGTGCTCATGACGGAGCGGTTCCGTCACGGCCCCGCCCGTTCAATAGAACATTCAACGCAGGCGCAGAATCCGCGCCGCGCAGGCATTCCGAGCGGGCCGTGACGGAACCGCTCCGTCATCAGCACATCGCGACCGCGGCTGATGACGGAGTGGTTCCGTCACCAGCTGGGGAGGGGGTTAAAATTGGAACGTTACTAAGAACCTTATAGTTGAAAACAAAATCTGCAGAGAATTTATGCGGTAAGGCATGTTTTAGAAAGCTAAATGCTGTTTTTCCTTTAAACAGACTTGTTGCATTTGTATGGTGTTTACTGAGATGTAACTACTTCTTTGCTTTGATACCAACTATTGTCATCATACTTTAAAATCTATCATTGGCATTTTACATACTTTAAAATAATGAAAGCCTGAGTTGTTCAGGCCAATATTTGAAACAGTGAAACTCTCCTGCTTCATACAGCTCTCAGCAGCTGGTGCACGAACGGGTAGCAATTTCACTGCATAGGTAAACGTTCTAAAGGTGCTAATTCCTCACAATGTCCTGCACATTGTCACTAAATGTGTGGTATTGTAGAAAAAGGAGAAAGGGAAGTTATCGTAAAACAGAAAAGGTAAGTTAGTTGGGGTGAAAGGAATCAAGGAACAGATGAAAAAATTAAGGAAACCATCAATGAAAGATCAGATGGATAAAAGAGAGTTAGAGAGGAATTGAGAGAACCAATGCATGGGTTCAGGCAGAGGTAAAAGGAAGGACATCATGAAGCGATTGTGATAGGAGGGTTGAAGAAAGAAAACACACTGAAAGGATGGAGTGATGAATGTAGAGCTTGAAAAATAATATAAATAACAGAAGACAAGGAAAATGAATGGAACAAAAGGAAATAAGAAAGAGTGATGAAAGAAGACTTAAACAGCAACATTGGAAAGAAGATGTAAAGAAAAGTATGACAGGAAAAAGAACAGCCAGCAGTAGCAGAATGGATGAAGATGAAAATGGATAAAAAAGGAATAAAGTTGGTAGAACAGATGAAAAAAGCAATAATAACAAGGAGGAAGGTATAAAACAGGGAAGAAGTAAGGAAGGATGGTAATTTGGAGAATTAAGCTACAAATCTTTGAAGATATTAGTGAGGAAAAGTGTGAAGGAATGAGTAAAAGAGAGATAGCACAAGGAAATACTGAAGAGAAAAAGGAAAGAATAAAAGAACAGTTTGAAGGCAGAAATAAAGAAAAGAGGGATCAAGGACTCATGCTGTTGCCATGCACAATGTTGTTTTCAATAATGTCATTTCAGATGTTGCAGTGGTGTTATTAATCTTGTCACAGAACATGTCAAAAGTGATGTAATATGTGAGGTAATTAGCAGTGCAGACTGAGTTGTACTTAATGTAGGGCACAAGTTTGAGGTAACTATAACTGGTGAATATCTGCATTTTTTTATGTTAAGATGGCATGTTTTCACATTATTATAATCACCCTTCAATCTGTGTTTTTTCAATTAATTTCCAAGGTTTTGCTCAGTGTAAATTAGAATATTATTACCATACTTAACTATAACGTCACTTTAATCTGTGTTTGATTCATTGAATTTCTAGTTTTTTTTATGTAAAGGTATATTTTATTACCATATGTAACACCAACCCCACACCGCGCACAGCCTTCAACCTGCGCAGAGTGGGGTTGGCCATAGGATCTGACCTGCGGGCAATCCCTACATCCAAGCCCCTGCAGGAAGCCAACCATCAGTAGGGCACGGCTGTCTGCTGTGTATGGCCAGGTCTTGCATCCAAGGCCCCCCTAAATGTCAACACCACTCCACGCACAGCCTTTGGCTGTGCACAGCCTGGGGTTGACTCAGGAGCTGCCCTTTGGCCAGGTCCTGCGTCCAGCCCCTGAGGGCAGCAAACCCCAGCAGGACGACAACTCCACGCTGCGCAAGGCCATTGGTCATGCATAGCATGGGTTTAACCACAGCAACGACCCTATCTACAAACCATGGCAGCAGCCAACCACCCACCATGCATGTCCTTTGGACGTGCGCAGTGCAGTGTTCGCTAAAGACAGTCAATGCCATGCTGTGCACAGCCGAAGGGCGCATGGCTAACAGCCTGTTTGCATGAACCCACCGCAAACACTGAGGGCCAGCCCCCTTTTAACACCTTAGCTGCGGCGCAAATATCCCTCCCCAGTGCTGCGCTGTCCATTGGAACTAATGCTGAATGGACGTCCAATGGTCGTGCGCAGCACTGGGGAGGTAGCGCTCATGACGACCGTTGGCCGTCAGCAGCGCTTAAGAGGTTAAAATATTTTTTAATCCTGCAAGTCTCCGGCGGGAGCCCACGAAGGCCCCTGCAATCTGTGAGACTGCTATGGGAGTCTAGGGAGCATGCTGACTTGCACAAAACATTTGCAGGTTTGCTGATACCGAAAAGAAAAAGTTATTTCGTTTTGGGCCTGAGAGGGCCAACTGGGACCCCCTCTTCCTACACGTTTAAGGGTCCGAGTACCCCTACCATGCCCCCTTGAACTTCATTTAATAAATAAACTTTCAGGCTACAAGGAACATGGTCCTGTGTCTTGAAATGGTGGCTGCAGGATTTCTCATCATGTTGCGCCAGCCAACCACAGAGCAAGTTCCCATGGTCGCCCTCGCTCCCACAGAAACGAGATGGCAACCAGGAAAAAAAAGCCTGCATGGCCAACCAGATGGCACTATTTTTGGATTTCACATGACCATTGGACTCACCCGAGCATCTCACGAACCCAACTGTCCAGATATACAAAGCTTTTTTTAATTAATTTCTTAAAACCTACTGAACGGATTAATACCAAATCCCAAAAAGCACGCTTTTTTTTACCAAGATCTAGCTTGCTACCAAATATGGTGTAATTTCTTTCAGCTGTTTTGGCTGTAGCCCTTTCCAAAAATCCCTATGCATATTGCATTGTGAAATTGCCTTTTGGGACACTCCCTTTTTCTCTGTATCTGCTTAACGGATCAATCCAAAGCTTTCCAGGAATGAAATGCGGACCGAGCGATTGCCACTAGATGAGATTATTTCAAGCATTCCATCCATCACTTTTCTTATGTTTCAATTATATTATAGCATAGATGAGACTACGCTGCCTCCAGCTTAATGAGGACAAACCTGGGATTATCCTTAAAAGAAAGAGTCACCACATTAATAAACTGTGATCTCGAATCCCTTCCCTGATGCCTATTTAATGTTATGTTATGTTAGGTTATTTTTATTTGTACCGCGCACAGCTGCCCCAGCAAAGGGGCGTCCTGGCGCTTTGAGAAGGTAAACACAACACAGCATTAAAAGCGGGCAGAAAGAAGAAGAGACACAACAGATGAGCTAAACAAATAAAAAGGTCTTGATAGCCCGTCTAAACTGAAGGAGCTCATCGATGGCCCGGATTTGTGGAGGAAGAGAATTCCACCAGCTCGCTGCCAGGACTCGAAAGGAGCGGCCACCAATTCTGCTCAACTTAAAACGCAGGACCACTGCTAAGTTCTGGCCTAGCGATCTAAGAGTGCGAGAGGGGACATAGGGGATCAGCAGTTTCTCCAAGATTTGTGGGGAAGTGCCCTTGAGGATTTTAAATGCAAGGCAGAGAACCTTGAATCTAATCCTCTGCTTCACAGGGAGCCAGTGGAGAGAGCGCAGGGCATTGGACACCGAGCACCGCCTAGGCAGACCTGTCATCAGTCAAGAATCCACCGACAAATATAAAAAGAATAATTTCTTTCTTTTAGAATTAGAAAGCACTCTTTTTATGGGTTTACAGATAGACATAGATGAGAAAACAATTAAAATCATTTACAGGATCATTTGAATGGCTTTCAGCGGAAATGGGATTATAATGAAAGACATCTGCACGTTATCTTTAGACATTAGCAAGGCTTGGCCAACATGATCACAAGTAATACTCAGGACCAAACCTCAAGGCCTAGGAGATCCAATTTTTTTTTTAGATGTCAAAGTTTCACTTAAAAACTGGTCTATGGAGAGAAGACGCATAAGTCTCCACTACAAGTGCCCTGCTTATCAAAACACTTGCGGTAACTGCTATTAATGCACATATCACAATTATGGGTTTTATGATAAATATCGGCAGGCTTAACCTGCTAATCTATATTGCGGGGAAAAGGGCCGGCGTTTAGCCAGAATGAGGTAAACACCAAAATCTGAATGTGATTCCCCAAAAACTTCTAATTAGGTGATATTTATAGCATGAAATAAATACAGAGTTAGCGGAGTCACATTTTATCAGGTGCGATACACATCACACCATTTAAAGGGCTGCTCGAATGGGGCCATTGTCAAAAACTTGTAATCGGGTTGAATTTATCACATGCAATACATTTCTACTTAATGGAGTTGCATTTTATCATGCATAATAAAGATCACACCATTAAAGGGGCCTCTGATTATGAGGGCAAAAGTGTCTTGGAGACAAAAGTATAGTTTATATACTTTTCCATCCTTGCATGCTCTGCTATTCGGGCTAAAACTTAATCATCACCATCATAAAGCCGGATTTGTCGAGCTTGGCTAATCACCCATGAGGGCACCCAGGCACTGAGAGCACTACTGCCGGGGAGGGTTCAGTTGAACAGCCAGGTCTTGATTCCTTTCCTGAATTCCATCAGAGAGGATGAGGTCCGGAGGTGAAGTAGGAAGCCGTTCCATGACTTTGCTGCGAGGTAGGAGAAGGAGCGTCCTCCACTATGGCTGCGGCAGATATGGGGGGTGTGGGTGAGGCAGAGCGCAGGTGTATGGAGGGAAAGTGGAAGTTCAAGCGATGGTTGAAGTATTCTGGTCCTTGGTTGTGTAGTGCTTTGAAGGTGTGGCTCAGCATCTTGAAATGATATCTCTCCTGAATGGGGAGCCAGTGGAGCTTCTCGTGGTGGGAGTGATGTGGGTCGGCTTAGAGAGGTCTAGGCTGAGTCTGGCTGCAGAATTCTGTATGGTCTTCTGTCTCTTGAGGAGGTACGAGGTGATTCTTATGTAGAGTGTGTCGCTGTAGGCCAGTTGGCTGGTGACTAGGGCTTGGGTGACGGTCATTTTGGTGTTGATCGGGAGCAGCTTTAAGGTATTATGGAGCTTGAGAATGGTGAGGAAGCAGGTGGATGAGACTGCGTTGATCTGTCTATTCATGGTGATCTTACTGTCGAGGATGATGCCAAGATTGTGGACGTCGTTGGTCGGAGTGGATGAGGGTCTTAATTCGGGAAGTTATGAGGCGTCGGTCATGGGGAGGTGTTTTTCCCGACGATCAGAACTTCTGTCTATTCTGTGTTGAGCTTTTGGCAGTTGTCTTTCATTCTTTTTGGCGATGCTCGTCATGCATCACTGGAAATTGGTCAGTGTTGTCGAGGGGGAGGAGCTGGGTGTTATTGGCATAGGATATGATGCTTAGTACATGATTTCTGACGACGTTGATCAAGGGAGTCATCAAGGTGTTCAACAGGCACTAGCCTTGAAGGATGCTGCAGGTGGTGTTCTTGGTTTTCTAGGTGAAGAGAGGTAGGCAGATTCTCTGGGTTCTACCGGTAAGGAAGGAAAGAAACCATTTGAAGGTGTCTCCTTGGATTCCAATGAGATGAAGCCTTTTGATCAGAGTGTGGTGTAATACTGTGTTGAAAGCTGCTTAGAGGTGAGGAGGATCAGGGCTGTCAACTTTCCCTAGTCATGGAGGGATCTGGTGTCATCTGTAGCTGCCATCAAGGCTGTTGCCGTGCTGTGGTTAGTGCGGAATACGCATTGAGAAGTGTCCAGAAGATGGTTGCTCTCCAGGTGTTCTGTGAGGTGGCGGCTGATGGCCTTCTCAAGGACTTTGGTGGGAAAGGGCAGCAGAGAGATCAGGGTAGTAGTTCTTGAGTTTGTTGGGGTCGGTCGAGGTCTTTTTCAGTAGGCGCCTGACTTCTGCTTATTTCCATTCTTCGGGGAAGGGGGCTTCAGTGATAGATGCATTGAGGATGATGGTGAATAGGCTGCTGATTTTCTTGCTCCTGAAGATGAAAATGTGGTGGGGACAGAGGTCCGTGGGCGCTCCTGGGTGAACAGAGTCCAAAGAGTCAAACTTGGACGTTCTGTTTTTAACAGAAACTTGGCTGACTGAGAGCTCCGACCCGGACATTATCCAAGCACTACCTCCTGGGTACCTCATTAAAACCCTCAATAGACCGACAGGAACGGGAGGGGGCATCGCGATTATCTATCGTGACAACCTCGCATGTCAATTCAAAGACAGCCCCATTCTTGACAGTGAAAATGTCCTCTTTTCTTTACATCTGCCACCTTCTACCACACTAACTGGGGTGTTAATCTACCGTCCGCCTGGACAGGTAGGGAGTTTCATAAACTCACTCATTGATGCCATCTCCTCCCTGGCTTGCGGGACGCCAAACTTTACTATCCTCGGGGACTTAAATCTCCACTTCGATGATCAAGGCAATAAACTTGCCACAGACTTAAAAACTGATCTAAATTCCCTGAATCTTCAACTACTCAGTAATGTTCCCACCCACACGAAAGGACACCTATTGGATCCCATCTTCTCTAACCTCTCCAAACTCTCTGTTCAAATTCCTCTCCCTCTCCCCTGGTCTGACCACTTTATGGTTCCTTTTAAATTCCAACTTCCAGGGAAGATCTCGGATACCCCTTGCCCCCGGGCCCCGTCACGCCCATGGAAAAAACTAGACACTAGCCTATGGGAACGCTCTCTGTCCTCTGACCCACAGTCGACCCCGACCCCTCCAAAGCCGAAATTCAATTACATAATTGGATTAGCGACTCTCTCAATACAGTCCTACCACTCAAAGCCTTCCCTCCCAATAGGAAATCCTCCAAACATCCGTGGTTCACTGAGGAACTACGTGAATTAAGACGGAAAGGCAAAAGGCTTGAACGCCAATGGAGAAAGCACTGGAACACAGAAGACAGAAGTGGATACAAAGCCCACATTAGGCTCTACAAGAATGCATTAAAAACGGCACAGGCCGCCTGCTTTGAGGAGCAAATAGCAGCCGCGACCAACTCCGCAAAAGAGACCTATCGGATAGTCAAACTCCTCTCCAAAATACAGGAATCCCCTTCACCGCCAGACTTGGATGGCTCAAAATGCAACCAGATGGCCGAATTTTTTTCGAAAAAAATCGAAAAAACCCTCAACTTCCTCCCGGCGGCGCCAACTACACTAAGAGGCCCTTACCACCCGGCCTCCCAAGACACCCCGAGGTTGCTCTCCTTCCCCCAAATCACCTCTGAAACGTTCCTCAACATCCTGCATAAAGTCAAAAGCGGCGCCCCGTCAGACCCAGCTCCGATCAGCAAATTGAAGCAAGTCGCTTTCACTATAGCCCCTCCTCTCACCAATCTGATCAACGCCTCTTTCGAACATGGCATAGTCCCAGCAAACTGGAAAAAGGCCACTGTTAAGGCTCTCATAAAAAAACCGCATCTTGATCCCACAGACCCATCAAACTTTAGACCAATCTCACTGCTACCGGCGATGAGCAAAATCGCCGAGAGAGTAGCGAATCAACACCTTTCTGAGTTCCTAGAGACCAACCATCTCCTCTGCCAAACCCAGACGGGTTTCAGACCAGGACAAGAAATGGACACCGCATTGTTAGCCGTGGTCGAAGAAGCTAGGGGCATACTTGACGTAGGAGGTTCAGTGGCAGTGATCCTCCTCGACCTAAGTGCCGCCTTCGACACGATGGACCACGCAACCCTTGTTCACCGTCTTGAACTGATAGGAGTGGCGGATTCCGCTTTAGCCTGGATCTCATCCTTCCTTGAGGACAGGTCCTTTCAAGTGACGGATGGGCATTCCATCTCCAAAGCTCAGGCACTCAAGTGTGGGGTGCCCCAGGGGTCCTCCCTGAGCCCCACACTTTTTAACGTGTACATGGCACCCCTCGAGGATGTTGTCAAACCTTTTAGGATTAAATCAATAATGTACGCCGATGACACTCAGCTCGTCGTTTCCCTTAATCAATCAGACAACGCCCTCCCCAATTTATTTAACTGTCTGGAAAAAGTGCACCAATGGATGTGCGAGTCCCGGTTGAAGCTGAACGGGGAAAAATCAGAAATACTCCTCCTAGGAAATCCAAATAAAATCCCCACACCTCTTCCCTGGCCACCATGCATGGGATCTCCACCATCCCCAAAATCCGAAGTAAAAAGCCTAGGGATATGGTGGACCAGGAGCTCAGTTTCAAAACACAAGCGAGGAAAACTGCGGGAACGTGCTTCGGCTTGATGAAGATGGCACGAAAGATCCTCCATCTACTCCCCCCTCAATCCAGGAAGCTCTTGATGCAGGGGCTGGTGAACTCCAGATTGGACTATGGGAATGTCCTATATCTGGGGGCCCCAGCCTCTGTAGTACACAGATTCCAATGTGCTCAAAATGCGACGGCAAGAATACTCAAGGGAACCGCAGCAAGGAACTCGGCCAAGCCAGCCCTTAGAAGTCTGCACTGGCTACCAGTCAAGGAACGGGTCAACTTCAAGACCCTGTGCATTACCCATAGAATACTGCACAATGAAGGCCCTCCCATCCTCAGGTCTCTAGTATCCCATCAACAATCAAGCAGACAACTTAGATCTAACTCCCTCTCCCTGGCAAAAGTCCCCAGAATTAGGAAGGCCAAAACAGGTGGTCGCCTGTTTTCGTACAATGCCCCCAGACTATGGAATGCCCTCCCACTCGCCCTGAGGCAGGAACAAAACCACCTCAGATTTAGGAAAGGACTGAAGACCCTGCTCTTCCCCTGAGCACTCCCCCACTTGACTTCCCACCCTACAGGAATGTGTTCACTAGCGCCGGGATGCCTAAGGGTAGCTGTGCGCTCTACAAAACCCAAAATCAAATCAAATCAAATCAAATCATGATGGCAGTTATGTCTTGTGTAGTGAGCAGGTCCCAGGTGGTGAGCAGGTGTTCATGTTTTTCATTCATGTGAGGAGAAGGCTGAGGCTGTCAGTAGTGGTGCAGTGGAGTTCGAAGTTTCTGTAGATGGTGAAGATCTTGTCGTGGAAGAAGTCCGCATGGGTGTCACAGCGTTCCCGAGAAGAGGTGATGATATGTTCTGTGGCTGATGATGTTCAAGAGTTTTTTGCTGTGGTTGGAGCTTGCTTTCATGCGGTCAGCAAGGGTTCTTTTTACCGTCCATTCAGTAGTTGGTGGTATTGGTTAAGGGATGTCTTGAATGTGGCTCGGTCTGTGGGGTCCTTGCTTGTGAGCCATTTCCTTTCAAGTCATGGCTGTTAATGGAGGACCTCTAGGTCTTGGAGACTTTTGACGGGGGTGACTCTGATGGCTCAGTCTGAGATCCAGGTGGAGAAGTTCTTGACAGTCAGTTCTAGGTCGATTTTGGGGTGTGGCTGGAGGTGTTGAGGTTGTCGGTCCATTGGCTCCTTGAGACTTTTCTCCAGTTGCAGTGTGAAGTGCTGGATGACTTGGGGCAGTACTGGGAGAGTCATGAGAAGGTGAAGTGACCGATGGTGTGGTCTGTCCAGGTGAGCTCGGTAACATGGCTGTACTTGACTCTGTTGCTGGCTGAGAAGATTGGGTTGAGTGTGAGTAAAGTAAATCCCCTGCATTGCCTCAACCACCTCTGTAGCTTCTGCATTCCTTTGTTGCTCGTTGCTTTTGTTGCTCGTAAATCACTGCCATTGTATCTGTTTTGCTATCGTTGCCGGCCTATCCGGCCATTTACATTGCGCCTTCCCTCGCACTACTGGCCTCTAACCAGCCCCACCCACCTGCTCCCAACGATTTGCTGGCAACAAAAGCAACAAGGAAAACAGAAGTTACAGAGGTGGTTAAGCCTATGCAAGAGAGAACAATAATGATAACAATAAGCAACACTGACAGGAACAAAAGAATTTACTGGCAACAAAAGTAACAAGCACAAAGGAAAGCCAGAGACTAGAGAGGTGGGTAAGGCTATGCAGGTGTAACAAAATGATAACGATTAGCAAAATGACAGGAACAAAACAAAGCTGAAAAATGGGGGAGACCGCAAAAGTGCTGGGGGAGCTGGCGAAAAGGACTTGCTTAATGTGGTCGCGCGTTGGCCTCCATAAGTAGGTCCTCAAGAGGAGGGAGGGGCACTTGGAGGAGGAGAGCAGGGCAGGCTAGAGGCAGGAAGTGGGAGGCGGGAGGGAAGGAGTGGGGTAAATGGTGGAAAACGCTGGCAATGATAGCAAAACAGATACAGAGGCAGTGATTTACTAGCAACAAGCCGCAAAGGAATATAGAAACTGCAGAGGTGGTTGAGGCAATGCAGGGGAGACAATACTGATAACAATAAGCAAAATGACAGGAACAAAACGATTTACTGGCAACAAAAGCAACAAGGAAACTAGAGGCTACAGCGGTGGTTAATGCTATGCAAGGGAGAACAATAATGATAACAACAGAAGTGGGCAAAATTCATAACTTTCCACTGCATGGATTGTAAAATTCTGAATGTTGTCAAATTATGCCTCCTGCAAATCTTTCCTAGGAGACCAGTTACACAGGAAAATTTCACCTGTCAAAGAAACAAATGGTTTAGCAAAATACATGAAAAAACACCTGAGAGTTTCACACAGCACCACACTTGAGACCAGGGAACCCTTAGTAAGTCTAGCCCTTGTGGTCATCTTCTGTGGTATACTTTAGAGAATGAATACCAGGAAACGTAAGATATTTTAAAGGCAAGCCCTAATATTTTCTTTGTTCCAATAATCTTGCTGGAAAAAATCATCTTGAGAAGCTATCGTAAATGCAGTTCAAAATTCAGCTTGAATAGATGAAAAAAGCACAGAGCGCAAGGCCTCTGGATGCGCAAATCCAAAATACACAAAATGATACACATAAGAGGACTTTGTGTCACTTACAACGGCATGTTTCGTTTTTCTACAATTTGGCTAAGCATAACAACATTTTACAAACCAAGTACAGCAGGTGAACACAATGGCAAAAAAACATAAGTAAGAAAGACCAGAACCCACCTTTTTAAATTCTGGTTTGCGATGCATTTTTCCAGGCGCTGGCAGAGTGGACACTGTAAAGTTGTTTGGATCTTCACAGTCTCGGATCTTGGATTCCTTCAGTAGCGAGTCCAGTTTCTTCTTGGCTATATTTTCCACTTGCTTCCTGTTAGTGGAAGCCTGAGAACAAAGAGGCATATTTGTTAAGGTATCACAGGTTTGACTCTTAAGTCAATGATCCCGGGAACAGGCAAAAGAATTAACATGGACAATGCACTCTTGTTGAGCAATAATGGTTATGGTTTTGCAAGAAATAGATGGATTTACTCTTTTCCTGTCTCTTCTAACAAAGCTCCATATAACAAGTGGTGTGAGATAATCAAAAGAGTAGTATAAAAATCGAAACGAAGATGATTTTAGAAGAAAAATAGGAAACGATTTTGCAAAAAGTTCAGTTTCAGTTAATTTATGAACCTTCATTTTCACTTTTTCTTAACTAGAAGTTACACTGTTTGAGGGCAGTATCTTAATCTTTTGTGATAATGGAGCAAGTGCATTATCCAAGTTTTTCCACATGCATATTATCTACGGAGGATGACCAGAAAATCTAAATTAATCACTACCCATCCTCCTAGAGATCAAAGACCAATCCGAATTCTCAACATCCCACCAAAATGCAGTTTGTTACCAGTAACATTATGAAACGCGACAACATCTTAACAGCCTGATCTGGTAAGGGATGTTAGAATAGCAGGTCGAGTCAACGATCTTCCACCAAAAACTGTCACTGCTAATATGGAGGATGCTACCTATTTAAAAGAAACAGAGAAAGAAAAAGGACAGTAGAATGCCGAAAATAGAAGGAAGACAGAAAGAAGAATTGAAAAATAAAAAATAAACAAAAGTCAGATAACGAAGGAAGAGATAAAAGAAAAATGAAATAGCAAGAAAAAGATCAAATATAGAAAGAACGAAAGTCAAGAAATCAATAAAGAACAAAGAGGTTTGGAAAGAATAAGAAAACTAAGTTTTTTGTTTCTCCTTCATGGTAAAATGTATGCACATGTAATTGTTTTGCTACTGATAAATAGACAAACATCCTCCAGGCCCACTGGCAACACGTAATGTAGGAATTACTTGAATCCATGCTGGCCACATAATACAATCATTACCCCAAAACAGAAGTCATCTCAAAAGAAATATCGGATTCGACTTTACAGTATACAGTATCAAGAGCTTATACTTATAAAGTCGTCGTCGATTAGTTCAAAGAGTTAGTTGATGACTGGAAATCAAACAAAGTGGTTGCATGATCTACGCATTCACACAAGCAACCACAGGGATGCTCAATCATCTACAGACTAAACTGTTAATCAACTACTTAAAAGTTATTACATTTGTAATGTAGTGTGATTTCAGTTGCCCAAAAATAATACAAAACCAAAACAGAAAAACTCAAATCTAGCAACTTGCCAAAACACCTATCTAAAGAAGTATATTATCTTTGTTTACTTATTCACATTTAAAAAATAAAAAACATGGATAGGCATGTGTAAATGGCGTGGGGAGGGAAGATGGAGGGTTGGTGTCTGTCTCTAGTCATAGTTTGGAAATTGTGTCCAGTGTTGAATTTCACCAAAAGTCATGGAATCCTGCTTGAGGCGAAGAGCGAAATAAAGGGAGCAAGATAAGGTACCGGAAAAGGGGAGGAGGACGGCCGCAAGGGACGAAATGAAAGGGAGAGATAGGTGAAAACAGGAGCAAGGATAAAAAGAAACGAAGGAAGTAGGACGGGTAACACAGAGGGAGGGAAGGAACAGGAAGAGGACGAAGGATTAGATGATGGAAAATAGGGAGAATAAAAGACCATCCTACATGAGGTGTTCTGTGCGCTCTTGCTTTCATGAATAAACGAAACACTTTAAGTTGCACTCCGTTCTACAGCTCCCCCACCCACACTTCTATAGCTCACTAACAGATCATGCCAAATCAAGGATTTCAACTTTCACATCGAAACACCAAACCAGTTATGCTAAATTATGTACAAAAATACTTAGGAAACTAAAGCAAATACTTAACCAATACTAAAAATTCAAAGTAAGTAAAACTGAAATCACACAGCTTGTTACCAAGTCATCGATGGGTATGGCTGGAAATACTGAAGCTGGTATTGAAGTGAAATCTCAAGAGGTTGACAGATTATTGATTTGCTGAAACTGATGAAGGACACAGAGAACGGCCATGTACAAATTTTGAAAGTCAAGATGATTCAGGGATGATTAGTGAAGCCAATATTTGCTGTGGGCTGGGAATAGATCCCTTTTTTATAGCATCATGGCGCTCAATGAAAGTTGTGTATTTAATTTAAGATGACTTTTTTATGCTACGTTCATCATCATTCTATAACCATTCAGGGATCGGGGCACAGAGCCTCTCTTCAATAAAGGAAATTGAAAGCAAGGGAACCAGGAGGCCAGTTAAAACCCCTTAGCACACCTGGTTCCTAAATTGACCTTATGTGGCGATGAGGAGGTGCGCGGTTGAATGATAAGCTACAAAACCGTGGGCCTGATTTAGACTTTGGTGTATGGCTCACTCCATCACAAACATGATGGATATCCCATCCGCCTTTTTACAAATGCCATAGGATATAATTGCACTCGTAATAAGGCAAATGGGATGGATAGCTCTGACGTGGCATCAGTAACCCGTCCATGAAACTCTAAATCAGGCCCCTTGTGTTGAACTACGATACAGAAAATTGGTCCAAGACCTCTATGTTTTTATCAATACCTGAATTAATCAGTAAATTTTCAATTGAGCAAACTCAGAAGCTTGTTATTACAGATCAGCTCAACACAATAAATGTATCTCACTCTACAAGACATGAGAAGTTTGAAAGAATTCGAAAAAGGCAGCAGAAACAAATTTACAAATTGTTTTCTGCTGCCTTTTTGGAATTCTTTCAAACTTGTCATGTCTTGTAGAGTGAGATACATTTATTGTGTTGAGCTGATCTGTAATGACAAGATTCTGAGTTTGCTGAATTGAAAATGTACTGATTAATTCAGGTATTGATAAAAACATAGAGGTCTTGGACCAATTTTCTGTATCGCAAATAACCCAGGTCCAGTACCTTTTTGTGTCACCCCATTACTTTAATGGTCCCCTTGTGTTGAACAGCTGCTGTCCTGGCAACCAATGACTCAAGATATGCTAAGAGCAGTGCGATGTCAAGTGAGAGGGTGCTACATTGGATCAATACAATATTTCTTTAACAATATTTTCACAACTATACTGGGTTGTCAATTGAGATTAAGAAAATATAACGCAAACAAAAACGTGTGTAAGAGTGTGCATGCACGTGTGTCTGCGTGTGCCAAACCATGAACAATGGTGCCATGATAGCTCAGGTTCCCCTTTCTGTAGGGTCCAGGATCTGGTGTCAGCTGAGATTCCTATATATAGTAGACCAGCTGGTAGCTGAAGACATTTTTAGATTCCTCTCGCAAGTGAAACTTTAATGAGATCGTCTGATCTGCAGTTGATCAATGTTCCATAGCTTTAGTGCATAACTGTAAACGTTTCCTTGCATTGTGTTGGTGTACTGATCTGATGAGTATTCTAGCCAAGTAGGGTGGCGTGTTAGGCATCACTGCATTATATGCAACACAGTATTGAAGATGATGCTATCTTGAAGGCGCATGATGCAATATATTTCTGAAATGGGGAGATGTGATAGTAGTTAAAGATTTTTGTGGTTAGTAACAAAAATGCTGTATTCACCTCGTAGTTAATGCTACCAATATATTTGCAGCCCAGAAGTATTCTTTATAATATGTTGTATTAAAATCCCATTGTCGTGTTTCTCTCTTTAACAAAGTCAAAAGATGGCGAGTGAACTCTTCCTGGATTTGATTCGAAACAAATCTCGTTGCAGCAAATGCAGTCACTGAGCACTGCTATCGGCAGTGATACATATGGGTCTATGATACATGTGCGTCTAGCTATAAGTTTATGCGAGCCGTCTTTAGGCATCCCTGAGTGTAGGTGGACAGTATGAGCGAGAGCGTATGTGTCTTTGCGGTTCTAAGAATGTTTGCATTAAATGAATTTTTGCGCATTGGTGTACATATACATATGTTTGTATATGCGTGTATGTATATATGCATGTGTATACGGGTGCATGCACATGTTTGCATGGGTATGTGCATGTGAGGGCCTGGTTTTACTTTCAGAGTAAGCCTGCTACTCAGGAACATGTGAGCACCAAGTGTGGTGAGGGGTGTAAGGGAGCATGTACAATAATAAAAGATTAAAAATGTAGGACATGATGATAGGACACCAATGTACACAGAAGTTAGAAATTAGATTGATCTGATGTTAGCCCAAGCTCTTGTGTATTGTATGGCTTACATCTGTAAGCTTAAACAATAAAGTTGACTTGATATTAGCTAATGCATAACAGCAGAAAGCTGATCAGTTGAGTATAATTAAAATACACAACTATTAAAAGTCATAAATCATTACAGATCCTCATCTGGGGAATGAAATGCAATTAACTCAATCCGAGTTCTCAGCGTTCTTTAAAATGAGACCTAATTTCAAGCGTCAAATTGGGAAATTCTCACGTTTAGAAGGATATGAGTTCTCTTCATGGTGTGTAGGATAAACAATTGTGGTTCTATATTGATTTCACTATCATAAAGTGATCAACTAAAAAGATTTGAGTAAAATAGATGGGATTTTCTAAGGTTTTTCACATTATACCAGGGCAGATTTTATGGAGAATTTGCCAACCACTGGTTGTTTAACGAGAAAAGAAACAAGTTTATATTGTGGGCAGCGTAAAACTAACTACGCATGAAGGTTGTAACATTTTCAATTTTCTTTTTTTCCTTGCGGCACTGCGGCACTACTGCAAGGGCTTACATTTAATGGCATTTACACTTGTTTACAATGAATGATAACTGGCAATTCCGAGCATGTAAGGGCCAAAGCACACTGATACCCAAAGGCCAAGAGATTGCCTTAGAGGCCAAGTTTCGCCGGGTAGCAAATAAGCAGAAGCAGGCTTGTGTGCTCCTGCCATGGTGATGTACCATCAAGCTGCTCAGGGCACTTTTATTGCACACTTTAGGGTAACTAGACGTTCACATCTGCTCAGCAGCCAAGTTATGGCTGCACAGAGACGTGCTGAAAATACGCCATGAAGGCAGACGCGAGGCAACATGGCTGCAGGATGGCGACTGAAACAGGCTTCAGCTCGACAGGAGATTGGGTTTAGGGGAAAAAAAGATCATTGCAGCAACCGTGCGTTGAACTGTGGGAGACCGACGTTCCATGCATAAGGCAAGTCTTTTCTTTGTGCCTCTGGTTATTTTGGGCAGCTTTTAAAGGACGTGTGAGGGAATAGGCCCAGTCTCATCAAATAGCTGAGGTTCCAGACAGCAAAACGAATATTTGTGTAAAAAACGAATTTATTAAGTGGAATGTGCAGAAATAAATTCGAGGTTGTGAAGTCGATTTTCTGAAATAAGATTTTTAGTTTAATGTTTTCAGTGCACCAGAGAGATCGTCTGTTTTTTCATTGAGACTGCATGGAGGAGTTTACTCTCCAAAGTAGGAACTCGTTTTATAGAGAATACGGTCATGCTTTCTTATGAGATCGCATTGACAGCCTAGCTTCATATATTTAAGACCACATTGTTAGGGGATTAGGGAGGTATGGCTGAATGTCTTTGTGACCTAGAAATAGTATAAAGGATGATAAAGCTGTTGGATCGATTATGACATTTGTGGATACGTTTTTTTTCTTAGAAGCACAATTGGCAAATTTGCAATGGTTCTTTATTACTGTCGAACAGCTTCCATATGAGGTAATCAAAAATCGGTGGCTCTGCACGACCAAAGATTTGCAGAGGCGCAGCGGTATATGCATAGACCCACACAAACACACGCACTTGCAGTGTGCAAGGGTTACCAACTGCACAAAAAAACAAATGCATGTGCTCACATTGTTGGAACTTAGCCTCCCAAAGAAGAGATGGGCCAGAGTCATGTAACCCCTTATAATTGGCACAGCCTTGCACAAGTATGAAATCAGACCCCTCGCCACAGCCTGAAAATTCAAATCCATATGCCAAGAACACACAAAAACACATGCAGACAACCATACATTGAGAATGACACAAATGTGTTTATTTGGATTTTGGTGGACTAGGTACTCTGCCACAGTTTTTGCAGAGTATAGTGTTTGCCAATTGCGCAACTCCCCTGCTCCAACGAGAGTCAAGGGAACTGCCAAGTTTCTGCCCACAGGCTATGCTGGCTCTGCTGGCCTGACCATTTGCTCAACGGCACAAGCGACGTTGGGTCATTAGTAAATGGACTCAGAGTCCTCCTGACCACATGACCGGATGAGCCTGACCTGAGGTCGGATGTTCCAATAAAATGTTTTTCCTATTTGGGGCCGCCAGGGAAAACTTTGCAGTGTGCCCCGGAGACAAAACAGGATTAATGAACCCCATGCACTGAAAAAAGAATTCCAGGGCATCAAGGCTATTCATTTGTAGTTTTTCCAAATAAAACTCTCATTTGGGAGGCTTTTTTTAAACACAACAGTGCTGCTTAGTGGAGTGAGGCAAAGGAACCTTGTTTAAAGGAAGGAGTATCATTTTTAGTGTTGTGAATGTACTAGTTTGAGAGCGTCTATGGAATGTAGGTCTGTGCAGCGTTTTCTCAAGAGCAGAGATAAAAGAATTGTGTCAAAGCCAGCAGCACTGCAGGCTTGTGGTACATGTGACTGACTCTTCTCCAGCTCTGTGGGTTTTTTTAAAGCACTGATCTGTAATGAAGTATCCTTGTGGCAAGGTGGAACCTCTGTATGATTAGAGACATCTCTAAAAAGAGGGTGTGAAGGACATAGGGCCAGGCCCCTACAAATATTGAAAAAAGGTTTTCAAAATTCTGTCCTGCTTTGCTTTGGTCCTCCCACATTTATGTCTTTGAAACCTGAAGCTTTCCATGCCAGAGGTCTACACCAGGGACTGCCCTTCACTGCTGCATTCAAAGTCAGCACCGCCTAATAAGCTTAAGTTGTTTTGAGGACTTTTAATGAAAGTGAAGGGTGTCAGGAGATTACCTTAATGAAAATTGAACTGTACTAAATGTTTCAATCAAAGTAGATTGCCTCATTGACAACTGATCAGCATTTCACCTCTAAGTCAAGACTGAACAAGGAAATGAAAGATGCGAGGGCGAGAGTGCTTTGGAGAGTCAACGACGGCAGCCATATTGCTTTGTATGTGTGCTACCACAATCAGTGTATAGGTTTTGGTCTCGTTTGTGTTCTGATGTGCCCAAGGGTGCAGGTGTACCTGCAATCTGATCTCACCTATATAGGCATCTCTTCCCTGTCCCCATGCACATATCAGAAGGTGAAGACAAATTCAATTAAGCTGCTCTGTTGACAAACGCCTGGGCTGATCAAACTCAAAGAGAGCTGAATGAGGTTGCCTTATTCTTTCGGACCATGGGGACCTGCACTGCTGATTGTGCCTGAAATGAGAAGGACGCTTACTGTAAACCATCCACAATTTGTCCTTTCAATCAAATTCACCTCAATACCCGCTAACAGTTTTTCACAGTGAGATCGCTTCTTGGTAACAGGATTCATTTCTGCAGTTGAGATTGGTATGGATTAAGTTTAAGAGAAAAAAGCGGGGGGAGACACACAGAGAGAACCAAGAGGAATAAAAGGTAGAGAGAAAGACAGGTAGAAAACAGAGACCAAGAGACTGAGAAAGACATGGAGAAGGGGACGCGCAGCATACAATACCTTCCACTTCATGTGCATGCAACGTTGGCCAGGAAGAAAGACAAAACCACAAACATCACATTTCTCAGCAAAAGATGGACATGGTGAAAAGTTCAGAAATACAACAGTAGAGGAGGCTTTCATTGGGAAGATGGAGCCAGATCACCCCTCGCTTTGTGAGTGCAACACGTTGGTACCCTGTCAGTAGAGGCACCTACACCTACTCTAAAGCCTTTTCATTGCTAACCACTACAGTCTGGAACATTCACCCGATTGGTGCAATTGAAGTGAGCCATCTCCTCGAAAGAACTATTTCACTGAGTGAAGACCTTGGACTGGAATCATGCTCTCCAGTGACATGAATGTAATTGTGCATCCCAGCCCTGTTGTAGCTTTGAACCCTATTTCAAAAGGAGCTCAGAGGCACTCCACTTCACCTTGTCAAAGGCATGAAAGCACCATTCTTGTTCATTAGATATTTTTCCCATTTACCCAAGTCTGGTTTCAGTAAGATCAGGGTGATGATGTGAAACATCTCAAGTATGTATTTTGTATGCAGAGCAGAGAAACAACAAATTGGCTGAAATACACCATGTTTAAAGGCCAAATAGCAGTTGTGCAGCCTGATTCTACGCTGTTTGGATGAAATGCAGCATGCTTGGAGGTTTGTTGACATAGGTGTGGCAAGCCTAGGAGTGCATGAGATGGGCTATGCGTGGTATCATGCTACAGGAGATATTGCATGGTTGAGGTAGGCTGGCTGTATTATGGCTTGCTTGGAAGGTTATTGACTAAGGTGTGGCTTGATTGCAAACAGACTGGCGAGAGGTGGTATATTTTTTAGGGCCACTGACAAATGAGAAGCGTGCTTTGAGGGAAAATTGATGGGGTGACATGCTGGATTACATGTTGGCTGAGGGGTAGCATGTTTGGGGGAGATTAAACCAGGGTCCATACTTTCCGTGGACTATGTAAAATATGGCATTCTTGGTGGCAGACTTACTTAAATGTTACATGACTGGGACCAATGAGCTGGGAGATATGCTAGAAGCAATAAATGCTGAGGTGCGAAATGCTTGCATGCAGATTGGTTGAGGTATGGCATGACTGGATGCAAAGTCACCGAGATGTAGCATAAAGAGCGTCATCATACACACTGACAGCAAGAACTTGCAGTTCATTTGTTCACCTTAAAAAAAGATCTGCCTCCAGGCAGCTGCATTCACTCAGTTCAAGAGTCCTCTAATTATCATATGGAATAGGTCCCATTAGATGGCCTTCCTGATGACTGCACTTTGTATCGAGTACAAGAATACTGTGGCACACTAATATTGTGGACAAAATACTGAGGGACAAACTATCGAGAGACAAAATATTGAACGGTAACTGCACAGAGGGAAGTATAGATTTGCTATTCTTAACTCCACATCTGTGTACCTTGAAGGTCTATACATAATCGAGGGACATATAGGTGGAGTTAAGCATAGAAAATGTCTACTTACTTACCTTTCGATTGTTTGGCAACGATATTACGCCCACAATATCCTGATCTTAATATTCAGTATCCACACTCTTCCAGCCATACTTACCAGTTTTGTCTCTTTCACTCAGAATCAAGCACTCTGAGTAGTACTATTCCCTCAATATGTCATATACATACTAATTATTTTGATAGCAGGGATGAAAGGGGACAAATATTCTTCGTTCTAAGCTTTCGTGGACCTCCATTATTTATTTGTGCGTGATGCATGGTGCAGCGACATGTCAGGAATGAATCCTCAGATTGCAATGGAGTCTGAGGCCATGACGATTGTCCGCTAATTTCCTCCCTAATGCTCATGCCCCCTTAGGGCTTTTACGGAACTCTTTTCCACTTTTCTGTCATTACTTCAATGTACCCTGTGCTCTTCTGCACTGCATGGTCTGCAATATAGGACTCTGCCATTGAGAAACGTAGAGATTCCCCAACAGGCGGGTGCCGGCTCGAAGGACTGAGGCAGTTAAAAGTCACCCCATGCGAAACTGGACTCGCCTGATATATAACTGGACATGCCCACCCAGACGTTGAAAATGAGGAGACATTGACCCGTTTGAAGAGCTCCCAACGCCTCCATGTGCGACGGGCACACTCGGAGATTGTGATTTTGCATGTTCTGAGAAGAAATTTGCATTTCTGTGTGGGAGTAATCAAGCACTGTCTTTGCATTGCCTAACAGAAAGCTCTGTCTACTCTTTGAAAAGTCTCTAACACTCGGCAGTGTCCTTGTATCACCTTGGAAGCTGTCAACGGTGTTGCCACTTCTAACAGTCCCTTTGAATTCTCTTTGCTAGACTCACGGCTCTCTGGATGTCTCCGGGGCCGTCTTAACAGCATTATAGGCCCCCGGGCAAAGCAGTGCACTGGGCCCTGCCTGCACAACCACTCACAGGAATAAAAATGTTTAACGGAAAATTTGTGTTAAATTCTGGTCTGCATGGGGCCCTTATGCTCCTGGGGCCCCTGGGCAACTGCCCAGCATGCCCAAGCGTTAAGACGGCACTGGATGTCTTTCCAGCACAAGGGATTTCTGGCGCCACTCTGCTGGGATTACCGCGTAAGGCCAAGAAATGTCTTTCCAAGCGTTAGTTGTACTAAATTTATTCTCTTAATACGTGCCAGTCTTATCACCACTTCACTTCTGGTAACCCCACTCACTGAACCTTGTGCAAGGTGTCCTTGTGTCCATAATCCATTGCACCCATGGTATGAAAGGCAAACCAGTGCTCCACCAATGACTGTGTTCGCTTTAAGAGCTTGAAATGCTGCTCAATAAATCCCTGATGACGTATAGATTTCTACCTGCATTGCCTCTTATTTGCCTCCAACCCCAACTCCCTTTGCATGTTTGACCTGTCGATCCAGCACCAACTAAAGGCCTTCCCTGGAATCGTAACTAGTGGCACTCTCTTGCCACTTCGTGTCACTGTTCAATGAGATCTGTCTTTTTTTCTTGAGCCATGCCCCCTACAGACAGTGAAGGGTATTACAGCCCGAAAACCCTTCTGTAACAAACAGGGCATGGGAACTGTATTCCTATATATAGTAGAGCAAAGCACTTCCAATCAAGCAGCACAGTCACTGACAGCCCTTTTATGCTGATATTAATGTCGTGTTTAGCATCTCTTCCTGTTCAGACTTCAGGCATACACCTCACCTGAACATCAATGAAGTTTAATCCCAACAAGAGCCGGGAAAGGCGTTAGAAAAAAACAGTCTTAGCCAATGGCACAGTTTTCTTCAAATGAACAAAATTGTGTTAACAGAAAGCATCGTGTGATCTTGGGAACAAACGGGACTAGGGAGATTGTTTTCCATCTTAATAGGTTGCATTGCAAATGACTTTCTTAGCAATGCTTGCCGATGACTCAAGCTTCTTTTGAAGGACACCTGCTCTTGTACAAGGTCAACCCGAAATGCTCCAATCTCTCTAAAGAATATCAGACCTTCAGAACAGGATCACTTTACGCCATTGGGCGGCGTCTTCCACTTACATCTCCGTTCATCAGCTTACAGTCGTCATCAATCTCGTCGGCGCTGTCCTCATCAGACACGTCACCTTCCTCTGCGTCCTCGCTGATGTTCGCTGGAAGCTTCTTTCCCTGGAATATAATAACGAGACGTGAGCAAAGGGCCGGTTCCAGGAAGAAAGACGCTGAAGGTGGGTGGGGGCTGAGGGCAAGGCTCTCGGGGTGAGGTGGAATGGAATGAGGATGGGCTCTCGGGGTGAGATGGAATGGAATGAGGGTGGGCTCTCGGGGGTGAGGTGGAATGCTATGAGCGTGGGCTCTCGAGGGTGAGGTGGAATGGCATGACGGTGGGCTCTCGGGGTGAGGTAGAATACTATGAGGGTGAGGGTGGACTCTCGGGGGTGAGGTAGAATTCTATGAGGGTGGGCTCTCGGGGGTGAGGTAGAATTCTATGAGGGTGGGCTCTTGGGGTGAGGGGTAAGGCTATGAGGGTGGGCTCAGGGGGTGAGGTAGAATGCTATGAGGGTAGGCTCTCGGGGTGAGGTAGAATGCTATGAGTGTGGGCTCTCGGGGTGAGGTAGAATACTATGAGGGTGAGGGTGGACTCTCGGGGGTGAGGTAGAATTCTATGAGGGTGGGCTCTCGAGGGTGAGGTAGAATTCTATGAGGGTGGGCTCTTGGGGTGAGGGGTAAGGCTATGAGGGTTGGCTCTCGGGGTGAGGTAGAATTCTATGAGGGTGGGCTCTCGGGGGTGAGGTAGAATTCTATGAGGGTGGGCTCTTGGGGTGAGGGGTAAGGCTATGAGGGTGGGCTCTCGGGGTGAGGTAGAATGCTATGAGTGTGGGCTCTCGGGGTGAGGTAGAATGCTATGAGGGTGAGGGTGGACTCTCGGGGGTGAGGTAGAATGCTATGAGGGTGGGCTTTTAGGTGTGAGATGGAATTCTATGAGGGTGGGCTCTTGGGGTGAGGGGTAAGGCTATGAGGGTGGGCTCTCGGGGTGAGGTAGAATTCTATGAGGGTGGGCTCTCGGGGGTGAGGTAGAATTCTATGAGGGTGGGCTCTTGGGGTGAGGGGTAAGGCTCTGAGGGTGGGCTCTCGGAGTGAGGTAGAATGCTATGAGTGTGGGCTCTCGGGGTGAGGTAGAATTCTATGAGGGTGGGCTCTTGGGGTGAGGGGTAAGGCTATGAGGGTGGGCTCTCGGGGTGAGGTAGAATGCTATGAGTGTGGGCTCTCGGGGTGAGGTAGAATGCTATGAGGGTGGGCTTTCAGGTGTGAGATGGAATTCTATGAGGGTGGGCTCTTGGGGTGAGGTGGAAGGCTATGAGTGTGGGCTCTCGGGGGTGAGTTAGAATGCTATGAGGGTGGGCTCTCGGGGTGAGGTAGAATGCTATGAGGGTGGGCTCTCTGGTGTGAGGTGGTATGCTATGAGGGTGGCTTCCAGGGGGTGAGGTGGAAGGCTATGAGGGTGGGCTCTCGGGTGTGAGGTGGTATGCTTTAAGGGTGGCTTCCAGGGGGTTAGGTGGAAAGCTATGAGGGTGGGCTCTTGGGGTGAGGTAGAACTCCATGAGGGTGGGCTCTCGAGGGAGAGGTGGAAGGCTATGAGGGTGGGCTCTTGGGGTGAGGGGTAAGGCTATGAGGGTGGGCTCTGGGGGTGAGGCAGAATGCTATGAGGGTAGGCTCTCGGGGTGAGGTAGAATGCTATGAGTGTGGGCTCTCGGGGTGAGGTAGAATACTATGAGGGTGAGGGTGGACTCTCGGGGATGAGGTAGAATTCTATGAGGGTGGGCTCTCGGGGGTGAGGTAGAATTCTATGAGGGTGGGCTCTTGGGGTGAGGGGTAAAGCTATGAGGGTGGGCTCTCGGGGTGAGGTAGAATGCTATGAGTGTGGGCTCTCGGGGTGAGGTAGAATGCTATGAGGGTGGGCTTTCAGGTGTGAGATGGAATTCTATGAGGGTGGGCTCTCGCGGGTGAGGTAGAATTCTATGAGGGTGGGCTCTTGGGGTGAGGGGTAAGGCTATGAGGGTGGGCTCTCGGGGTGAGGTAGAATTCTATGAGGGTGGGCTCTCGGGGGTGAGGTAGAATTCTATGAGGGTGGGCTCTTGGGGTGAGGGGTAAGGCTCTGAGGGTGGGCTCTCGGGGTGAGGTAGAATACTATGAGTGTGGGCTCTCGGGGTGAGGTAGAATTCTATGAGGGTGGGCTCTTGGGGTGAGGGGTAAGGCTATGAGGGTGGGCTCTCGGGGTGAGGTAGAATGCTATGAGTGTGGGCTCTCGGGGTGAGGTAGAATGCTATGAGGGTGGGCTTTCAGGTGTGAGATGGAGTTCTATGAGGGTGGGCTCTTGGGGTGAGGTGGAAGGCTATGAGGGTGGGCTCTCGGGGGTGAGTTAGAATGCTATGAGGGTGGGCTCTCGGGGTGAGGTAGAATGCTATGAGGGTGGGCTCTCTGGTGTGAGGTGGTATGCTATGAGGGTGGCTTCCAGGGGGTGAGGTGGAAGGCTATGAGGGTGGGCTCTCGGGTGTGAGGTGGTATGCTATAAGGGTGGCTTCCAGGGGGTTAGGTGGAAAGCTATGAGGGTGGGCTCTTGGGGTGAGGTAGAACTCCATGAGGGTGGGCTCTCGAGGGAGAGGTGGAAGGCTATGAGGGTGGGCTCTTGGGGTGAGGTAGAATGCTCAGAGGGTGGGCTCTCGAGGGTGAGGTGGAATGTGATGAGGGTGAAGTCATAAGTGTGAGGTAAATGTTGTGGGCTGTGTTAGCAGAGGAAAGGCGGGGTGAGGGTGTAGTGTGCTGGATATGTAGGGGAGCGTCCTACAGACGGGTCTGGCTGTGGTAGGGTGAGGTGGAACGGTGTGCATCTGTTGTAAGAGGGTGGGTGATAAAGATGGAGGTTAAGTTGTATGGGAGTATTCTTAGGAGATAAACGATGATGTGGAGGTCTTGGGGGATAGGTAGGAGAGTGTGGGGCACAAGGGCGGGGATGCCAAGTGAGGTAGAATGATGTGAAATGTAAGGATGAGTGGTATGGGGATGTGGTTATAGGGAGAGTGATTGTGTTGGGTGGGATGTGTGTGTCTGAGTCAGAAGAGGTGAGTTGAAAAGGGTGGAGGAACATGCTGTGGAGGGGGTGTGGGTGCGGTGAGGTATGAAAATGTTGTGAAGACGGCATATGGGGAGTGATTATGGTGTTTTGGGTTGTAGTCAGTATGCGGTGGGGTGGATGTGTCGTATGCTGGATAGATCGGGAAGCATATTGCAGAAGGGTAGGGATGTGATAAGTTGAGGTGGAAGAATATCAAAATGGGGTATGGCAGGTGATGAGGATGTGTTGGGTGGCATGGAAGAGTTCTTAGGAGAGTATGGTGAGGTGGCGAGGCAAGAACATGGGCTAGGTAATGGCGTGTCTGGGTGATATGGAGGCCTAAATAGGTGGGAAGGGGGGAGAGTTAGGTGGAAGAGCGTATTGCAGAAATGTGACAATATATGTAGTGGAACAGTGTGATGGTGATGTAAAGTGGTTTAACAACTGTGGAGCTGGCTGGGGAGAGGGTGTGGTTAGGTCAGAAGAGGTGGGGGTGGGAAGGGAGGTGTGAGAGACATGTGGAGGAAAGTGTCAACACTGGGCAGGAATCAGTGAGGGTGAATCGAGACAAGGAGAGGTGCTGGAGTAGCAGGCACCAGGGAGACATATCCTTTAGAAAAGAACAGGAAGTCCTTAGCACAACAGTCAACCTTCAACTGGATGCCTCCCATAAATCAGCAACTGTGTGGCAGGCCCCAGAGATTCACCCTGCGTTTCAAAAAGGTTTCTATTCAATTTGAAATGTTTTTACAAGTCCATATGAATAATGGAAAATGCCTGTATCAGTGATGAATGGCTATGCATGCTCCTTCATGTCACAGTTTCCGGCCTTACATCTATAAAGCTGCATTAGATTAGGGACCTTGCTTCCGAAGGAGGAAAGGGCAAAAGGGGCAGGCGAGAAGAATATATGCAGACTCATTCCATAACCTCAAACTCACCTACCCTTAGGCCCTCATTACGAGTGCCCAGAGAGATACATATATGCAGGTTATAAATAAATCCAGAGCGTGGGAAAATCTGGGCCATTACAAGTGGAAGGACAAAGGTCCATTTCTCATTTTTTGGACGTTCCGGTGATGCAATGTGCCCCAGCATATTTACAAGGACATGTAAAGCCACTTTATGTGGCTTTTCATGGCCTTGTAAATGAGTGCCCCTTTCACGGAGAACACTGCGAGAAAGCATGGGTGCTGCTGTGGGTGTTCCCTAGCAACTCCCATGGAATCTAACACATTCCCAGTTTGACCAGATATCGTAAACCTGAGAATGCGTCAGATTCTAACACCACCCCAGGGGAAGAGTTAGGGAGGCGCAACAAGGAGAAAAATGTTTTCACTTCTCCTTGTTTTTTCAATTTTTCCATATCTGCTGCATTCTGCAGAACACATAGAAAGAGGACACTGCCTGAATTGATTACACTTGAGCACTTCACCTCGCCCAATGCAGCCCACTGGAACAGCTGCTGCAATATGCATCTCCATGGAAGGACATTGAATCACACATCGCAGCTCCCCAAAACCACCACTAGGTGGTGCATCTCCTTGCCTGGATCTTGCATCACCTCTGCTGCATGACGCATCCTCAACACGGGCCTCTGCACCTCTTTCCAACCAGGAGTCAGGTACTGTGTTCCACAGGCTAGAGTGGATCCCTGCAGCCGGCCCACCCTCCTTCGCGGTCAGCATGAACTTGTGACTTTGTACCAACCTGGTGCAACCAGATAACTAGTCGGTGGTTTGTAACTTTTGAAGCTATTTTCCCTTAAATCTATAAAATTGCATATCTCTGGTTCTACTGATTGGATTTTTTGTCATTCTCATCTTGATTTATTTATTGAAATGTACTACATTTTTCTAAATTGGTGTTGGCTTTTTCTTGTGTTGTGTTTTCACTTTATTACTGTTTGTGTTCTGCATGAATAATTTACATATTGCCTCCAAGTTAAGCGTGACTGCTCTGCGCCAAGCTACCAGAAGGTTAAGCACAGGTTAATTTGGGGTTTGCTTGTGACTTCACCCTGACAAGGATTGTAGTTCCTGTTTGAGTAGGGTTTCACCCCTCTTAACCAGTAACCCGATTTCCTACAAGCTCCCTAAATGAAATTAATTCAGTTCATCGCCTGCCACAGGCCACCACATGGAGTATCTCAACAGGGCAGATTTGAGCCAGCTTCAATTGTTTTCATGTTTAAATTCTCTCTTACAGACAGCTCTCTCTCTGGGGGGACGTTCTGCTTTGGGGCGCAGCCTTACTGCTGTGAGTGTTTGAATCCCGCCCACAACCAACCCCTGCTTCCTCCCGCCAGGCCCTCTAGGGCACGCACAGAAGAAAACCAACTGTCAGCCTTCACAATAGATGCTTCCATAGCCGCCTCCAGTGGCTTGTAAGAGAGTCAGTTTTAGAAATGAAACCTGACAACATCCAAGGAGAGGGCAAAAGAGGAGAGAGCAGCTAAACCAGCGGGGTGTGCCAACATCCGTCTCCAGTGGTATGCTTTGTGCTTGGCCTTTCAAAAGACACAATGACAAGACTTGAGGTTTGTGGCTCGCTCAGATTTTCAGGTTTCACCCAAACCCTTCTCCAAAACCATTTAACAAAGTAGCAACTCCAATTGAAATATCAAGCTTTTACAAGGAAAAATCACATAGAAAATTCTCTCTTTTAGCATTGATTGACGTGAAGGAGTTGCCCACATTTTATGTATAAAATGCATTTTCTTAGGTTAAGGGTTTTATGAAGACATTCCTATGTTGCAAAAGTAAAGTGTGATAGGTTGAGACACAGATGTGTATAGCAATAATGGTCCTTTTACAAACAACCGAAATCTAATATTTAACCCTCATCAGTTGATGGGAAATTACCATGTAAAACTGATAGCCTAGGATTAGATGCATTGGATTTCAGCAACATGGAACAGTCTGGTCCCCCTTAAAATGGATACGCTAGCGAACACTTACATTATCAGCTGTGGGGATCTAGTGGGTATATGTTATCATAATTTTCTATATATATAGATGGTTTGGCAACCAGATGTGTGTGGATGTAGGGATACAACTGGGTTAATTTAAAATACAAGCATGGTTCCCTCTTTGAGGGACTAAATATGATAATCAACATAGCGATGAAGCAAGATATATGGGCCCACTAATGAAGGCTCCTAAGTTTGAGATTTCAAGGTAAGAAGCAGAAGGTTGCAAATCTTAAAAATCAACCTGTTCAGGATCCATTGAGATGTAGATCAATCAACCAATTAATCAGGGCTCTTATACAGCACGACTACTCACCCGTGAGGGTCTCAAGGCGCTGAGTGGATGGGGGTGGATCTGCTGTTCAGTCGAAAAGCCAGGTCTTGAGGTCCTTCCTGAATTGCAGCAGCAATGGTGATTGCCTGAGGTACAGAGGCAGGGAGTTCCAGGTCATCTTAGTTAGGTAGGAGAAGTACCTTACCCCAACAGTCTTGCAGATTTGTGATGGTGGCCAGGGCCAGTTGGGCGACGTGGAGATGTCTGGTGGGAGTGTAGAAGGAGAGGCGGTGGTTGAGGTATGCAGGTCTGTGGTTGTGGAGGACTGTGTAGGCATGCTTGAGGAACTTGAAGGTAATTCTTTTGTTGATAGGTAGCCAGTGAAGGTCTCTCGGGTGGCCGGTGATGTGGCTGCGGCATGGGATGTTCAGGATGAATCTGGCAATGGCGTTTTGTATGTTCTACAGTTTCCTTAGGAGTTTCTGGGTGGCGCTGACATAGAGTGTGTTGCCGTAGTCGAGTCTGTGATGACGAGCACATGGGTTACCGTTTTCCTGAACTCTGTGGGGATCCATTTGAAGATCTTACGAAGCAAGCGGACCATGTGGAAGAAGAAGGACGAAACAGCGTTGATTTGGCGGTTCATTGAGAGCGAGGAGTCCAGGATGATACCGAGCTTTCGTGCGTGGTCTGTGGGTGTGGGGGTTTTGGGCACCGTGGGCCACCACAAGCCATCCCAGGTGAAGGGGGTAGAGCCAGGATGAGGACTTCAGTCTTGTATGAGTTAAGCTTGAGGCATCTGTCCTTCATCCAGGTGGTGACTGCCTTCATCCCATTGTGGAAGTTGCTCGTGCAGATATCTTCTGTAGCTGCGAGGAGAGTGATCTCAGTGCTGTGGTTGTTTTTGAAGCCCGATTGGGAGTTGTCCAGGATGTAATTTGCTTCAGTGAACTCAGAAAGTTGGGCATTGATGGCTTTCTTGATTACTTTGACGGGGAGCAGAGACATGGGTCTGTAGTTCTTGAGATCCGTCGGGTTGGCACAGGGTTCCTTCAGTAGAGGGTTGCTCTCTGCATGCTTCCAGTCTTCAGGGAAGGATGTGGACTCGCTGGAGCAGTTGATAGTGCGGCAGAGCTCTGGTGAGATGGAGGTGTTGGCTCTGTTGAAGATGTAGGGAGGGGGCTCAGGAGTGGATGCTCTTCATGATCCTGAGGTTGTCGTCAGAGGTGAGGGTGGTCCAGTTGGGCAAAGTCTGCTGGGGTCTGGAGCCATTGGGTGCGGTGCGTTGCTTGCGGGTGTGGTGGGTGGGTCTTGGGTTGCGAAGCTGTCGCAAATCTCCTTGATCGTGCGGTGAAGAAGGTGGCGAGGTTGTCGCAGAGCTCTTGAGCAGGAGGATTGTCTATCTCTGTGCTGAGTTTGGCAGATTATTTGACCACAGTAAAGAGTTCTTTGTTGTTGTGTGCATTGACATTGCTGCGTTCCTGTAAGGCTGCTTTCTTAGTTGTTCTGATGAGGCAGTGGTGTGCGGTAAAGGTGGTTTTGAAGGCGGCATGGTCTGCCATGATCTTGCTGCTCCTCCATTTTTTCTCAAACCGTCTGCAGGAGTGTCTGGACTTTTGGGAGAGCAGGGGAGAACCATTTGGCATTCTTGGAGGGCTACTTGCCTCGGGATTTCTTGAGGGTAGCCAATGTGTTGGCGCAGTTGGAGATCAAATGGTGGAGGTTGAGTACTGAGGTGTTGGCGTCCATGGATGTCAGTGGTGAGGTTTTGCTGAGGGAGGTGGTGAGCTGGTCTTCGGTGACTTGTTGCAGCTTCTGCGAGTATCGTGGTGGGTGTCGTGGCGTGCTGTGGGTCTAGTGAAGGAGAGGTGGATGCAGTGGTGGTCGGTCCAGGGTGGTTCAGAGGTGTGGCTGACAGAGATGTTGCATGCGGAGAAGATGGGGTCGAGCAGGTGTCCTGCTGAGTGGGTTGGAGATGTGACCAGTTGTTTGAGTCCGATGCTGGCGAGGCTCTTCAGTAGGGATGAGGTGTTGTGGCCATCAAGGTTGTCCAGGCAAGGAATATAAGCAAGCTTTGATCATCCTTGTGACATTTGTAAGCATGTATGTATTTGGTATCTGTATAGCCAAAAGGCAGCAAACTGATGTACATGGTCAAAGGCAAGCTTAAAGTCAACAAGTAATAGGAGAGGAAGCTGAGTTGTGGATAGTTAATGCATTATGATACAGAGTTCTTTAAAGAGGTGAGTCTTCAACTCTTCCTTAAATTGGAGCATCATTGTAGCAGTTCTGATGGATATGGGGATGTAGTTCTCGATCCTGGGCGCATAAATAAATAAGTGCATGTTGTCTTGTTTTTCTTTGTTACACTTCTTAGTCTGCAGTCTGATTGTGTCCTGGCTGCCAGAGTGCCAAGAACTAGGTAGAGATGTTTACTAAAATTTCAAAATGTTCAAAGAAAAACAAATTCTAAGGAGTGAGGGCAATGTGTGTAACTTGAAGAGTTCTCATTACGGAGGGGATCATCTTAACGTGGGGGCTAACTAGTCGGCATAGTGTACACTAGCTTACCCTAAGGCAGACACATGGTGGAGAAGAAGTGGAACAAGGCCCTGCTAGGAACAGCTTATGAGTGGACAGTATTAAGAGCCAAACTTTGCCTTGTCTAGTAGCTTGCTACAGCGGACGAAACCTAGGACTGAGACATCTCTTTTCTATAAGTTGGCTTAAAACTTGTGGTTTCAGCAAGCAGACAGGTAGATAGGTCACTTTTTGGTTTGAAAGTAACTTTGGCCATCTAAATGGATAGAATTGCGCCAAGACATACGTTTGCAAATCTAATGTGGTTTATATCAGCAAGCAGCAGTGATTTTCTCACCTTTGACACATGATTTCCAGTGTTGGCTACAGTTTTACCAGAGGCTACTTGCAAGCTGGGACTCATTTTCGTGGGTGGACCGGCTTTAAGACAATAGCAGAAGCCATATCTTTCATTTAACACCAGGCAAAGAAATATGGTTCTGCTATGTTTTGGAGTAAAAATGTAATATTTTTAAACTACAATGTACTAATCCAAATCCAAACATTTTAGCAAAATTTGAAGAGAGAACTGAGAAACAAAATTATTGCTCTTATCGGTAATGTTGGCTTATCTTGATTTTGCATCATTGATTTTGAAATTAGGCTTATTTTTATACAAACTTTGTTGTTGATGGAATGTTTTCCTGCATGCCATATGGGGTACATTATGTGATCCATAAATACTTATAGGCACTTGGTATCACTTGAAACAGGTTAGAATATTTATATACCTTCCCCGACAATGCCCCTGGGGGGTATTACATTTCGGATGAGCATGGAACGCGAGGCCCCACTGTCACTTATTGTATTCTGTCTCTTAGGGATAGTTGAATTAATTGCAAAGCTTTCTTTGGATCAAAAGTACCCCATATCTCACTCGATGGGGTCCCTATGCTTTTTGCACTTACTTAGTGTATTTCTTGCTAAGTAACCTAATATCATAAATCTTTTGAAAGGAGTTCAGCATTTTCACATTTGAAATTCCTACTCAGCAAAGTGATAGGCTGTGCAAGAGAGGTGCTAAACCAAAACGTACCCCATCCATTGTTGAGGGTGCCTACAGCCTCCACAGACTAATCCTTTGGCAAACTGGTGGTTTATTGCTGCCCCAATCGATTGCTAGAGTGCAGATATTTGCGTCGTACAGCTGCTTATAAATCTGCTTGTAAATCCTCAAGGTACATCCACCCAGTTTCGTATCAATGGGAAGAGGGTCGGAGTGGGACAGAAAACAGGTCCAGGCACCAAATAAGGAGTGGCCCCCTTTTATGAATTGGCTAGTAAAAAGTGACCCACATTTGTAAATTAACTCTGAACTTTTTAAAACATTCTGTGTGAGTGATGCGTGAGGGGAGAATGACAGAGTGCCTTTAGGGTTGTTTCATGCAATGTTTGTGGTAATATTAGCGAAATTTAGCAGTTATATTCATTAAGCTCATTCCCTACTAAAATATGAAAACACTGAAACATCCCTACTCTTCTACCTATAAAGTGCTATTGGCCCATCAGCTCTGCTTTTCATGAGATGTGAGCATATACAGTGCACCTTCATCAATCCCTAAATCTTACCCCTCCTCACTCTTCTGCCCCACCCTTTCCACTTTTGCTGCCCCCTCAGTTTATTATGTGACTGCACCACCGTATTATGGATTGGAAAATATCATTGCTAGGTTACAAGTGGTACTTTGCCTCAGGCTCATTAAACCTCAGCAGGGCCGGACTGGGAACCAGAACCGGCCCTGGCAAAGTGCTCGGCCGGCCCCCTCCCCCCGCCGGGAGGAGGAGGAGGTGCGACCGCGCTATGTGCCAGGGCCGGTTTTCGGACATTTTTGTTACAGGGCCGTTTTTGCAGCATAACGGCCCTGTAACAAAAACGGCCCCCAGGGGGCCAAAACCGGCCCCCAACCATGCGGCCCACCGGGGGATTGCCCGGTGCCCGCAACGGCCAGTCCGGGCCTGAACCTCAGAGATATTTTATAACTATTCAACATTGTAAGCTCCTATTGCCTGTTATCTGGGAGTGATAACTGCTTCAATGATACAACTCCTTGAAATGTCTGGGACCAAATCATAGACTTGCATCTGGCCTTCAGCGCCATTGTTTTCTATGCATGGTGGGTTTGGGTTTGAACGAGGTTGTTTGAAGCTCAGCAGCCGAATGAGCTCTGGCTACTGAGCTACCAGAGGTTGTATAGCGCACAGCTACCAACGGAGAAGTGTCCCCGCACTGGGGGCCATTGGGAAGATTAAGCGAGCTATTGCCCAGAGTCACATGGGGCTGGGCTAACCTGCTGCAAGCACCGGGGATCGAACCGTGAACCCTGTGGTTCGGAGTCAGGCACCCTGGCCGCTGCACCACACCTCTTCCACAGAGGGACGATGAGGCCTTTTTCTACATGTTGCATTATTGCCTCAAGCCTCTGTGCTATCCAGGAGTAAGTCAGGTCAGAGTGACAGGGACGGAAAGTCGGTCCTTTGTCCCTTCACTCAAAGAGCAATGATAACTCAAGTTTCATTGACCAGAGTGACAGATTTCATTAGTCGAGTCCAGTATTGCCAAAGATTTACCATCTAAAGTTATCAATCTGGCTTCATGATATACACACTTTCGCACCAAAAGTAATATTCTTTGGGATAACACTTCAACCCAAAAAGTGCTTGTGAGGCAATGGGGTTTATTATATGGTGTGATTGTGAGACCTCACCGTGTAATAAACTCACAAACCTGTCTTGGATCCAGTCAGGCTAATTTGTAAAACCTTAGCACAACCCTAGGTAACTGTGGCTTTGAACAGTCAGGCTTTGGAACCAGTGCAATTCATTTAGAAGTACAAAAACAATTGAATAGAAAGGAACACAACACACAGGAAAACCGACACAAAATTTATAAAAATAGATTTTTTTAAATGAATTTTTAGACAGTAAAACAAACAAAATCCACCAGAGGGTTCAAGAGATATCACATTATCAGGCAAACCATAAATCACTGTGTTTCATTCAAAATGTAAACAAGCATAGGCAAGTACCACGGATAACAGTTCCTTTGAAAACTTTAGGAACCTTTTTATAAAGTTGTGCTCAGGTACTCCAGACTACTTTGGACGACAAACTCCAGGAGGGAGCAAGTCACAGGGGCCAGTAAGGCTTAGCAGTCAGTTACCTTGCAGTCAAAGCAGTCTCCAGTCTAGTTCCAGGCTCTATGGGTGAATCACCATAGACTTCAATGGAGTGGTCATAATGCAAAAGGATACAGGATGCTGAAGCTACTGAGGATGCAGAGGATGCTGATCCTGTCAACAAGGGTCTTCCTGGGGCCACTCCTCTGTATACAAACACAGTGAGGTGATTTTGGCCACAGAGGTTGATGTCCATCGAACTTAAGGTGAAGTCCATCCAAAAGCCAGTTGCCACTGGTCTACTGGTCTCCGGTCACAGTGAAACCAGGAATGTACTTTAATTGCAGCAAGTGTCTTCCTTGGGTGATGACAATGCCCTTTGAGGACTCTCCCAGGTTCAGCAGACTCTAGTGCAACTTTTGAATGCCGGGGTGTGGTCTCCCGCGCTGCGCTTCAGCAGTCATTTGTGAACAGGCATTTGTGGCTAGTAACTTTCCCAAGGCAGCTTCTTCTGCAGCTTTTATGGCCCTGGAGCTGTAACAGGAAGGCAGCTAACTGACTACTGAAGTTAACCTCTTCTGTCTGGGGCTCGGGGACAACTTTCCTCAAGCAGGGCACAACAGGCACAGTCCACTGTTTGCTAGCCCAACGATCGGAAGGTGCAGCCCAGTTGTTGCTGCAGCTTCTCTTTGCTGGGTCCAGGGAACAGCAAGGCAGTCAGTCCTCCTTGAGTCCTCTCTCCAGTGCAGAAGAGATCTGAGGTCTGAGTTTCAGGGGTGTCACTTTTAAGCCCACAACTTGCACTCAGAGGATGTGGTGACTCCTGTCACTAATGCCCGATGACCACTTCCTGTAAAGTGTGCCATTTAGTTATCCCACAGGGCAACATTCTGCCCACTCCCAAGATGGAAGGACCCCCTCTCTCAGTGTATAATGCTTGGTAGCCCACCCTAGAGTTGTGGCTACCTGACAGCTACAAGCCCATGGAAAATCCGGTTTGACAACTGTTTCCTTCTCCCTGTCCCCTACGTCAATCTGTCTACTAGAACAAACGAGTAGTGGAGAAATGTGGAGAAGTGTGGCTCACTGGTTAGAGCAGGCAGACCCTGAAGCAGAGGTCAGACCCGGGACCAGGGTTCAATTCCAGACGCGGCAGGGTCTTGAGCTCAAATGTCCACGGACTCGATAATTCTCGCTTCGGTGCCTGACCTAATCATGGGTTCACACTCTGCAACTCTGGGCATTAAGCTTGCTTAATCGCCACAACGGCGGGATGCCTGGCTTTCACCTTGGAGATGCCCTGTAGGGGCTATCTCACTGGGAAAAAAGCCAGGACGGATTCCCAAGGCAAGCGCTTAGAGACCCCTGGGTGATAAGCGCTATATAAATCCAACATACAATACAATACATACAATACAGTATACCTCTTGTGTGTGTCCATCATTTGACCTTCAAAGGCAGCTTCCCCTTTGAAGATTGATTTTTGGGCTCACACCCTGTTGGCTTTCTACCAGGGAGAGGTAACCCCTCTTCAAATGGCAGGCTTCTATAGTGTCCCTACCTGGGAGTCATTCACACCTCTACCCAGGAGGGCAGAAGGCTGTCATGTGGCCTGCATCTGCGAATGGCCATTGGAAAACTTGGGCAACAGAGTGGCAACTTACGGAAGTTGACTTTTACACAAAAGTTACATTAAATCCGACTTGGGCATCAAGTCAGGTTTATTGCAACAAATCTTTTAATACCTTGAAGTCCATCTTTGGTAATCCCATTAAGAAGTTAGCACAGCTGAGCTGTCAGCATGCAACCCTGCAAATTGCCAATGGAGCTACTAGCTTTTCTACAGATAAAACATCAATTTGGGGTTTTTCATGTTAGGACCTATAAAAACACATGTCCCACTTTTTAATATATATATCCCCCTGCCATGGGGGTCGACAGGCCTACTTTAGGGGAGACATTTATATATATATATATATATATATATATATATATATATATATATATATATATATATATATATATATATATATATATATATATATATATATATATATATATATATATATATATATATAAAAGGAAGGTCTGGACTTTACATTAGTTTGAATGGCAAAGTCGAGTTAGCAGTTTCAAACTGCTCTACCAATCTTTAGTGGATGGCTGGGAGACACGCTTTTACTTTGGCACATCCTTGATGACGCAATAAGTATCACAGCTCATGAGGGACTCTTAACATGGTATGGGTCCTAGATACCAAGGTACCTTAAACTAGGGACTTATAAGTAAGTTAACGTATGCCAGTAGGCTCTAAGCCAATCAAACATACGCTTTTAAGGATCAGAGCACTGGCCCTGAGGCCTGGGTAGCAGTCCTCAGTGCTCTCTCAAAGTCATTACGCCAGTACCTAATAGTCAAAAAGTGCGGCAAAATGTGAGGGTGAGCCTGCAAAAAGTCATTTCCTCACAATGCTGAACATGTCTGGACTTTCTTTTACAAGCTTATGCCGACACTCAAATGTGTTGTAGAGACAACTTCTTTTAAAATGTATAACTGGTGAAATATCCCACTTTGTTTTACTTTATTCCTGTTAAACTAGAGCTGGGTTCGCAACCGCCTCACTGTCCAAGAATAACGTTAACTACTCTCTCGAAGCTAACCACGTAGAGTCAAAGATGGAAATGAGTGGGCTGTGTAATAGTGCCTGGTCTTTAGTGCTCCACATGTAACATGTACTGATTGTTATAAGCATGGACCAGTACATCTGAGTCCCAAAAAAGGAAGACATGTCCTTTGAAAATCTACCTGTTAAATCACATCATAAAATGAGATGGACTGCTGTATCCAGTGCAGCAGGGATCTTTGGTAGTACGAGTACTGGATTTAGGGTTGGTTGGTTTTGGAAAATCCCCTAATTTGTGGAGGAAGAACTAGATGCACAGGCAAATCAGCTAGCACGATTTCCTCCTCCATATTACCCCTAAGGCCGATGAATTGTTACCGGTGGGATCTCTTCTGGATTTTGCACCTTCTCCTCAAATTGAAGAAACATTTGGACTACAGTTAATTTTTAGGCGCAATGTTTACTTTAATTTCCCAAATGGTGGCAGATGGTTTGTGCAAGGTGTGCGCAAAACTAGATATTGCTCAACAGAGATTTATCAGCATCTAACATTGCCCGTGTATGGCTTTATCTCAGTGGCAATGAGTACAGCCATATTTACTATACTTTTTATTCTTCCTCCCAGCGCCTCCTGAGTCCAGCCCATCTGCTATTCCCTCATTAAGAATAAAGGCATCTGCTTGAGATGGCAGGAAGTAGAGCTACAATTTCACTCATCTGTGGGTGTTTTGAAAGATGAAGGGACGTCTGGAGCAGTGTCATGTCAGGGTCACTGAGTCAAAAGTAGTGAAAGAGTTTAATCGTGTTACAATAGATGAGGGAAATGAGCAGGCTGGGTGGGCCAGGTTGTATTTATCTGTGGTTGTTAAGCATAGATATCTTTCATTTAAAGAAGCCATCCAGTGCAGAGAAGAAACAGTTCTCTTGGCCCAGTCCTGCCTCTCTAACAGTCGCCAGCAGTGGGTACTATAGAATGCTTGTTTGTTAGATGATGGCGGCTGGGGTTTTGAGATCCATTCTGATGTCATTCATTGCCTCTTTAAGCGCAGAGACAGAGTACAGGCCGTCCACCTCCATCTATGCCTTCACTATCGAATTGTCCCTGCATTCTATCCTCTTCCCCTTGGAGCAATAGGATTCGCATTTCTGAAGAAAATTACAAGCCGTGAAAGTCACACTGCAGTAGTAGGCAGCAGTCCATCATGGTCTGTCCCCCACACGGGACGTGTCCATCCCAATGTTGGCTTCTGTCCCACCCACACAGAACCTTTCCCTTCAATGAGATCTTCCACTTTGCAGATGACACCGCCTACCCTTGGCAGTACAGAAACATACAGTAATTTGCCGCCAACAAAGAAATCACATTTGAACGTTTCTTTTCAATATACAAAATGAATGATGGCAGCGGTTTGTTTACATGGGCGCTGGGGCATTGCGCCCCTACTGCTTCAAGCCAATACCAGGATCATTTGGCATTGTCAATTAGCCCCTTATGTCCTCCATTAATTTTATCAACTTATGGGAAGGGGCTACGGAGATCTAAGTGGGTGTGTCGAGCAGCTGAGGTTGAAATTGAAGTGCACATGTCAAATTGGCTGTATTTTTCATCTGGCCAGACTGAAATGTGCAGTTCAGGCATCCCCATTGAAGGCTCCCATGGAGCTGCGTCAACAAAGACACAGCCCCATCGGTCTTCAATGGAGCGTTGTGCTTACATGCCCCAGCCAATCCAAGCACTGCTCTTATGCTGCTTAGTATTATCTGCAGCATAAGAGCAGTGCTTGGATTGGCTGGGCAGCTCAGGCTTATTTTTCCCGGCCAGGAGGAGTCCCAGAGAGAAGTTTGACTACGCGACAGAGTGGAAATTGGGGAAGGAAACTCTCTTTCCCTTTCTTTAAGCTCATTTTTATTATATCTCCCCCCACCCTCTTTCCCTTCCCAACTATTTATTTTTATCTGTACAATCCCACTCCTTGGTCTCTAATGCTCTCTCTTCTTTCTTTCCCTCGCTTTACCCTCACCCTCGCTTCACCCTTAATTTATAATGAAATTATAACTGGTCACTGGACTTAGAAACTGGGGTCGAGGTTAGAGTCTCTGTGTCAGCTCCACTACTTGCATGATTTTGGGCAAATCCAAATCCACATTGTTAAATATGAATGTTACGGCCTCACAACTGGAATGTGAGCTTCTGTTGTGTAACTGCTTCGTAGCCGCTATACGTTCCTGTCAAAGTGTCGTCGTGCATTATTTTTTTAAATAAATTATCTGAAGCTAGAAAGTGGGTTTATAAAATCTGCAGCTTACATGCAAAAATGCATTTACTTGCCCAGATCCTCACCACTTTTAAATTCCACCAGCCGCCGGAGATGAAGGGTCTAACAACGTTTGCAGGAGTTTGAACTGGGAGCTAATAGCTACAATTGCCCTTCACTTTCCTTAGTGATTTGACTTTTTGGAGAACAGAGGAGTGAGGGTCCGAGTATGGGTGCAGTTAAGGGTATGCAAAGTTAAGGCATTGTCTTTCCTAGTAATTGTAATTAGATGGTGCTTACTACCCCTGACGAGACATCGAAGTGCGTTTTAGTGAGTAGCACGCTGCTCTGAAAGTCAAAAAGGATTAGTTGTGGACTGGCATAGAGAAATATGAGTTAATTTGAGCAGTGAACATATGAGTCCGTTAAGTATAATGTGATCAGGGCCAAGCTACATGAATGTAAGGCCCCACTCTAGGTTGCCCATGGGTTTTATACTTTGAGGCCCCTATATTCTTGACTAGTGGAAAGATGAGACCAAAGGAAATATAAGCCTCACTAGTCCAAAAAATGTTATTTTTATTTTTAACAACGTGATATTTAGATGCAGGATTTCATGAGTAATCTAAATGTCATATGATTATGGATTGTTGTGGAAAAATACAAGTTGAGTTTTAAATGTGCAATTTTTTACTTGTTTTTATTGAATCTAACTAAACTCTACATCAGAGTCTCTTCCTTTCTTCTTGAATTCCAAAAGAAGCTAAAGGGACCTGGCTTTTCAATGAACCAACCTACCATAGGCAGGGCTCAGAAGAAACATGTGCCCAGTGGTAGTGCACTTTACAGATACACACAACCTTACATGTGACTCAGAAGCAGAAAAGGCCAAAGTATACTGCTGTGATACAAAAACATAAAAGTATGTGCACATGGAAAATGACAGACTCATCTGAACAACAGATAATCTATTAAGCAGTGGCATATCCAATACGTCTCACTTTTGGGACCTTATAAGTGTTTAGCAAGAGCAATTGGCTTTGCCAATGTATTTAGGCTTTGTTGTAGAGCACTGTGGATGCTGTGCAGCATGTTGAAAAGTTATAATAAAAAAGTCTTATCAGCACTTTTGTTTCCTAATATATAATCAAGAAGGAGTAGTTTCTGTCCTGTAACTCCAGTTCTGTAGTAGGGGTATCTATGTTATAGTCATAATCTAGTGAATAGTCCCGCCCATGTGCGTGGACCCCGGCCATCAAAAATAATCTCTTAAATTGTCAAAATAATGCAGAAACTGCAAAGACACTTAAGAGAGAATTTAAAGACAAATAATGCAGCCTATATCCACAGGCTACACTGTCCAGTACTTCAACTAGAAATTCCACCAAAAAACACCACACACAGAACAGCCTGCTAGTTTCTACCATAGAGAAACCTGCCCCCCCCAGTCAAAGACTCAGGAATGATAGAGAGGAAGGTAGGGACAGACAAGCCCCCATAGGCTGCCATTATGTGGCTTAAATAGGATACTGTGCCTTTAAGAGAACTTTCCAGAACTTCTCCGAGTATCCCAGAATGCATAGCAGGTCCCTCTACTTTCAGTTCTTTTTGAAGGCGAAGCACGCCAGACCTGTCGCATTCTTTACATGATGAACAATCTCCACCGGGGAGGAGGGCGGGCGCTTATGACTATAACAGAGATACCCCTACTACAGAACTGGAGTTACAGGACAGAAACTACTCCTTCTGTAGTAGGGGATCTCTGTGTATAGTCATAATCTAGTGAATAGAATGGCAAGCCCATCCCCACACCAAAGCGGCGGTGGAGAAAGAAATTAATGCCACTACTGTGCGAACAAGTTCCGCAGCGAAGCCTGCCCAACCTGAGCATCTGCTCTGGGATCAGTGTCCAGACAGTAATGCTTAGCAAAGGTATGAACCGACTTCCAAGTGGCTGCCTTGCAGATTTCAGCAATCGGCACGTTACGGAGCAGAGCCGTCGTAGCAGCTTTGCCCCTGGTGGAATGAGCCTTAGGCTTACCTCCTAAGGTCTTATTAGCCTTTTGGTAACACAATTGTATGCAGGACACGATCCACCTAGAGATGGACTGCTTCGAGGTCGCAAGACCCGTCCTGACCGACCCATAATTGATGAACAACTGGTCAGACCTACGAATATCCTTGGTTTTATCCAGATAAAATTTCAACACCCTCCTAACATCCAGGGAATGGAGAGACCTCTCCGCTGGGTATGAAGGGTTCTGAAAAAACGTAGGCAAAGTTATAGTCTGGTTGACATGAAAATCAGAAATAACCTTGGGAAGAAATTTAGGGTGAGTACGCATAACAACCTTAGCAGCATGAAATACAGTATAAGGTTCATTACAACACAACGCCTGAATTTCACTCACCCTGCGGGCCGATGTAATGGCCATGCGGAACGCCGCCTTCCAGGACAGGTGCTGCAACGAAGCCTTATGAATAGGTTCAAAAGGCTCCTTCATCAATCTGGACAGCACCACATTCAATTCCCATGAAGGCGAGGGAAGCCTGACAGGAGGGAATACTTTCTTCAAACCTTCCAGAAAATCTTTGATCACAGGGATCTGGAAAAAGGAAGTCTGTGAAGGGCATTTCCTGTAGGCAGTCAATGCAGCAAGATGTACCTTAATGGAATGGACATTAAGGCCAGACTGCGCCAAATGTAAAAGGTAAGGAAGGATGACATCTTCCTTGCAGGTCATAGGATCATGGTTCTTAGACTGGCACCAGATACAAAACCTCTTCCACTTGTAAGCATATGAAGTCCGAGTGGAAGGTCTCTTAGACTCCTTCAGTATGTCCATGCAATCATCGGGCAGATTCAGATGGCCATATTGCACTATCTCAGGAGCCATGCCGCCAAACTCAAAGACGAGAGGTTGGGGTGTAACATCCGTCCCCCGAACTTCGTGAGAAGGTCCGGCCTGCAGGGCAACCGAATGTGAGGAAGGAGAGACCGGTGAAGTAGGTCCGTGAACCACCACTGCCTGGGCCACTCCGGGGCGATGAGTATCATCCGAGCTCTGGACCGGGCCAGCTCGATGAGCACCGCCGGAATCAGGGGAATGGGAGGAAAGGCGTACAGAAAGCTGTTCGTCCAGTTGATCCATAACGCATTCCCCAGCGTCCCTTGCTGGAAGTACCTGGAGGCGAAGTCTCTGCACTTGCTGTTTTCGGCGGTGGCGAACAAATCTACATCTGAAGTTCCCCACCGTGCGAAGACTTCTCCTAGTACCTCGTCGTTTATGACCCATTCGTGGTTTTCCTGAAGCAGTCGGCTCAGTGCATCTGCCTGAACATTCTGCACACCTGGTAGATGGGTGGCCGTTATCGTCAGTTTTCTGGCTAGGAGCCAGTGCCAGATCGTCTGCGCCTCCTGCAACAGAGTGCGCGATCTCGAGCCCCCCTGCTTGTTGAGGTAATACATCGTGGTGGTATTGTCCGTCTGTACAAGCAGAGAGTTGGTCTGGAAGGACGGAAGAAAGGCCTTCAGCGCCAAGTGAACAGCCCTGAGTTCCAGGAAATTGATGTGATACGTGGCCTCCATCGGTGACCACGTGTCGTGACGGATGCGTCTCTTCTGGGATGGGGAGCGCACTCCGGGACTCTACAGATTCAAGGCACGTGGTCACTTTAGTAGTAGTAAAGTAAGGACTACTAACTTTAGGACGCCTAAATGCCTTCTGTGAATACCGAAAATCTTAAAATTAGGATTTTTCTCAATTTAAGTCTAATTTTACTACTACTAAATTGAGAAAAATCCTAATTTTAAGACTTTCGGTATTCACAGAAGGCATTTAGGCGTCCTAAAGTTAGTAGTCCTAACTTTACTACTACTAAATTGAGAAAAATCGTAATTTTAGGATTTCGGTATTCACAGAAGGCATTTAGGGGTCCTAAAGTTAGGAGTCCTAACTTTACTACTACTAAATTGAGAAAAATCCTAATTTTAAGACTTTCGGTATTCACAGAAGGCATTTAGGAGTCCTAAAGTTAGGAGTCCTAACTTCTGTGAATACCGAAATGAGTAAGTTCATTCTGTGAATACCAAAAGTAGTAAGTGCATTCTGTGAATGCCAAAAGTAGTAAGTTAATTCTGTGAATACCAAAAGTAGTAAGTGCAATCTGTGAATACCAAAACAGTAGTAAGTTTAGGATTGAGTCTTAAGTTCATTCTGTGAATCGGGCCCGTGGTGTTCAGGTGGTGCTGTGCTGATGCTGAGGTGGTGCTGCGCTGATGCTGAGGTGCTGTTGCACTGATGCTGAGGTGGTGCTGCTGTGATGCTGAGGTGATGCTGCACTGATGCTGAGGTGGTGCTGCACTGATGCTGAACTGGTGCTGATGTGGTGCTCCACTGATGACGTGGTGCTGAGTCATAATGAGGTGGTGGTGAACTTGTACAGAGCTGGTGCTCAGGTGGTGCTGAGTGATGCTTTAAAGGTGCTCAAGTCGTTCTGTACTTATGCTAAGGTGGTGCGGAGTGATGCTGAGTTGGTGCTGCGCTGGTGCTGAGGTGATGATGTACTGGTGCGGAGATGGTGCTGCACTAATACTGAAGTGGCGCTGCATGGGTGGTGAGTTGCTTCTAAGGTGGTGCTGCACTGGTGCTGAGGTGGTGCTGCAGTGGTGGTGTTGTGGGGCTACGCTGGTGTTAAGTTGGCACTGCACTAGTGATGGTGCACTGGTGCAGAGGTTGTGATGTGCTGATGCTGAGGTGGTGCTGTGGTGGTGTTGAGTGATGCTGAGGAGATGCTGTGCTGGTGCTGATGTGATACTGAGTGATGCTGTAGTGGCGCTGTATGATGCTGTGCTGGTGCTGCACTGATGCCGATGTGGTGATGCTCTACTGTTTCTGAAATAGTGCTGTGCTAGTAGTGAGGTGGTGCTGCACTGGTACTGAGGTGGTGCTGTGCTGGTGCGTTGGTGGTGCACTGGTAGTGAGGCAGTGCTGATCTGGTGCTAAGGATGTTTTTCAGATGCTGCGGAGTGATGCTCAGGTGGTGCTGCTGCGCAGATGCTAAGGTGATGCTGAGGTGGTGTTGTACTGTCTAGTTGCAGGATATATTGTTAAGTAACTTCACATTACATGCCATGTTTGGAGAGCATGAGGAGGCATTTCTTGAATATTGGTTTTTTTTCACCAACGATTGAAACCTAAAAGCAAACTTCAAAAGTTGACTGTGCAACTTAAAGCGGCTTCCATTTTCATAAAAAATGCAAAATGACAGCATGTTTACCTCTTTAATCGTATATCCAAATAATCACGCTGTCAAAAGCACAATGTAAATAGATTGATCCTACTGTCAGCCATCTTCTTAAGCTACACTTCCATAAAGTAAGTACATTATTTAAGGTTTGGACATTTGAGCTAAGGAAACGAAACATGTTACAGGATGAAAAACAACATAGCCTCTGGCTGAAAAAACGCTCTTGAAACCAAAGCAGTAGAAAAAAAGATAAAGACATGATTTGCAGAAAGCAAAAACAAGCCCAGGCAAAATATAAAGTAGTGTGCCGAAACTAATTTATATGGCCAATAGTGTCGTGATCCATGTAACAGGGCCAGTCGCCAGGGTGTGACCAAAACAGCAAAAGGAGAAACAAATGTAAACTGTTCACCAACGAAAGTAAAGGAATTTCGAAAGGCACACTGAGAAACGAATCGAAACGAATAGGCTTGGTGAAAGCCCATACAATAGATACAGCATGTTGCGAGAGACAACGCATGAGCTTCACAGGCAAGACTGAAAAAGGAGCAAATGAGGACAAGCAACAACCAATTAATGCTATGTTGAAATTAAATGAAAAGCAAATGCTAAAACTGTAAACAATATGGAAGTGCACTTATAAAACAAAGAAAAAACAGGAACATGTGAACTATTGTGTGAAAACTGATTGCACCAAAAAGAAAAAAACAGCTTAACAAACATTAAGACTACCGCAGAACTTTAAGTAGGAAAAGCTTGTTTGAAGCAATAATCCTTCTGAACAGTACAAAGAAAACAGAAGAGAAGGAAATCAGTTTAATTCCAGTAGCGGGGAAATGCTTGAGAAGGCAATTTCACTTGGAAATTGGAACAATCGTGCTGTGAGGTGCGCTGGAGAGACGTGGGAACACACAGGTTTTGCAGGACACACAGTCGTATCCGTTACTGCAAGGGTAACCACTGCAAATATATCGAGACTCGGGTAAATGTACCATCAGTGGTGAGCCAAATTGGAAAAAGAAGAGGTATATAAGACAAAGAGAATGACACTTTATAGCATCCAACTTAAATACCACCAGGCCAGGTTGGTTTCCAGACTCTGCAGTGGGTGTGATGTCATAAGTAGTCATGAATGGGGCTAGCTTTTAATGGCAAGAGTTGAAACATATATCCAGAAACCAACATACTGATGTTAGCCTGAGAATCAAATGTGAAACCGATGGAATTGACTTATGTAACAAGTACCAGTAGGATATCTAGTGATATTAGTGATGATCACTTGTTGACTGTATAGCAAACTTCTCAGATGCGGAAATGATTTCAATTCACACAGAATCACTTTCTCCGAGAACTATGAGGACATCATTAGTGTCCAAATAACATTTTATCCTATTTGCGACCAGACCAACAGACAAGACGTACCCACAATGTACTTTTGCACTGCATATGTGCTCCTTAAGTACATGCTGACAGATGCCAAATCCCCTATTGCAATGTCCAGATCAAGTCCAAATTTAGTGACAGACTATTATGAAATCAAGGCTGGAATCTTACATTAAACTGAATAATCAGCTCTTGCATTTGTCTAAGATGGGTCTTACATATGCATCATGGCAGCCATTGACGCCATTAAGACGGATTATTGTTACGGGACGCTTATAAACATCCAGGAAACATCGTTCGAAGGAGATCGTGCACGCCCACAATGTGGTCCAATGTATGAGCCCCTATATCAAGATTAGAGATGTCATCATACATATCATCAAGCAATTTTCACATCCATTAGACTTTGAAAACTGTTTGTTAGAAGAGTGGCCACGTTCTTAGATATCGCTACATTTCGTCGACTACTGTGTGACATCTACCATTTGGATAACCCCTGGTTTTAACGCTTATATTCTATGTGTGTATGGAGGTCACTGTACCCCACACTATTTATAAGAATCCAAAATAAAACATACAATTGTAGGGCAATAGACGGTCACCTGATGAAGGCAGCCATGCCGAAATGCGAGTAGTCTACATCTACCGCATTGCCCCCATCAACTCTACATCTATCGTATTCATTTATCAATCCATTTATGTGTTTTTGTCATATTGATTATGTGTAATGAATGAACTTCTTTATATATCTAGAAAAAAGATAAAGAAAATTTAAAAGTTGAGACGAAGAACATTTGAAAATTTGATATAATAATAATCTGTTTTGTAGAATAAAAAGAAATATATTTTTTGAAATACATTAGTGTACATTTAGTTTCTGTACTAGTGGTTACTGTCTACAGAGAGATCTAGATCATAAGGTATTTTTCTGATTGTTTTATGGAAACAAGCTAAGACCTTTACCTATTGATATACTCACTACCATACATTTTAGGAATGTTGCAAGTCATCAAGCAGTTCTGTGCCCACACAGAGGAATGGGACCAAAATCCAAGTTCCTTTATACGGTCATGAAACTCTGCACTTGTAATATCATTTCAATGTACAGCTGTAGGTATTGTATTTCTTATAATACTCGGTTACACAATCACCCTTCCTACAAAATACTGAAGGCGTTGGTGTCTTGGTTTATCATATGAAAGAGATAGTTGCAGATACTTGGAATACAAGCAGAATATGTAGCTCGAAATTAAATAATCAGAAAAAGAATAAGCAATTTGTTGCTAAAAGATATTAGAATCAGTTTACTCTAAGACATCTTTAAAGAAAATTGAAGCTCAGAATGTGTAGAAACATGTAGAGTTTTTGTCCTTCTAAGGAAGACCTACAGCATGCAAAAATAAACTTGTTATCATGACGATTTCCTTCCTGCTGATCACTGTACATTTTCGAAAAACTGATCAGTAGAAAAAAGGCTAGTTTTTGATCCTGTTGTTTAATGTGCAACAGTAATGATGCTCCGTGACCTGCTGTTCACTAATGGCTCTGGCTGCAGGCATCATGACAGTGCAATTTAATGGTAAATCGTTGTTACATTAAAGCAGCTATATCTTTTCATTATTACAGGTAACTAAAGACATCACAACTCAACTTTAATCAGGAAATTGGAGACAGGCTTTCATACAGGCTTCTATATATCATATATCCTTTAGGGTGCACAGACATAATATCGAGTCCAAAATATCGTTTGGACATAATATCATGTATTTAATATCGAGTGGACAAAATATCGACAGGACAGAATATCGACTACAAAAATATTGTTTTTAAGGTAAGTGAAGTAATATCGACTGTAAAAAATATAGATAGTTAAAATATCGAAGTATATAATATAGATAGTACAATATATCGAATTTTTAATAATATATAATTTTTTATAGTGTATTTTTATGTTATCATATGTGTGAACATTGTGTATTTATGTTATAAATAATTATATTTAACGAATTTTGTTTTAATAATTTTTGCGTAATTTTAATCTGTAGCGGGTTGTGGGTTTATAGGGGAATAGGGTGGGAAGTAATTTAATTATAATTAATTAAATATGTAAATTTATTTATTGATAGTAATTAGTAATTAATGGCTAATTATTCATATTTGTTAATTAATTTAAATAACATTGTTAAATAATTTAGAGTAATAGATTAATTGTTAATTATGTAAATTAAACTAATTTAATTCTGTAGCGGGTTGTGGGTTTATCGGGGAATAGGGTGGGAAGTAATTTATTTATAATTAATTAAATATGTACATTTATTTATTGATAGTAAATAGTAATTAATTGTTAATTAATTTATATTTGTTAATTAATTAATTTAAAATTGTTAATTAATTTATATTAATTGATTAATTGGTAATTATGTAGATGTAACTAATTTAATTTATGTAGCGGGTAGTGGGTTTATAGGGGCATAGGGTGGAAATTAAATTATTAATTATTAATTAAATAATAAAACTAATTACAATTTATTTATTTGGAAATAATTGTAATATTTGTTTAAGTTATAAAATATGTAATTGTTAATGTTTAATTAATTAGTATAAATAGGTGATTAATGTAATTAATTATTGTTAATTTTTTTTTATTAATTATTAATAGATATTTTTTTATAGATTTTTGAATAATATATGAATTATTTAATTTCCCTAATGTTGTGGAGTGGGAATAGTAATTTTAACCCCTACGCTATCCAACCCTTTCCCTACTGTTGCACCCCCTGGAGTGGGAATAGTAATTTTAACCCCTACGCTATCCAACACTTTCCCTACTGTTGCACCCACTGGAGTGGGAATAGTAATTTTTACCCCTACGCTATCCAACGCTTTCCCTACTGTTGCACCCACTGGAGTGGGAATAGTAATTTTAACCCCTACGCTATCCAACGCTTTCCCTACTTTTGCACCTACTGGAGTGGGAATAGTAATTTTTACCCCTACGCTATCCAACGCTTTCCCTACTGTTGCACCCACTGGAGTGGGAATATTAATTTTAACCCCTACGCTATCCAACTCTTTCCCTACTGTTGCACCCACTGGAGCGGGAATAGTAATTTTAACCTCGACGCTATCCAACGCTTTCCCTACTGTTGCACCCACTGGAGTGGGAATAGTAATTTAAACCCCTACGCTATCCAACGTTTTCCCTACTGTTGCACCCACTGGAGTGGGAATAGTAATTTTAACCCCTACGCTATCCAACGCTTTCCCTACTGTTGCACCCACTGGTGTGAGAATAGTAATTTTACCCCCTACGCTATCCAACGCTTTCCCTACTGTTGCACTCTTTGGAGTGGGAATAGTAATTTTAACCCCTACGCTATCCAACGCTTTCCCTACTGTTGCACCCACTGGAGTGGGAATAGTAATTTTTATTGTTTTGTTATTGAACGTTAATAATATTGGCTATTATTTAATTATATTTTGTTACTTTATATATATGTTTTAAGAAATATGATTAAATATTTTTTATTTTTTTACTTTCATTAATTATTTAATTATCATTAGTTAATGTAAGTATTCTTAAGTATATTTTAGTACTTAGTTTTTAATATTAATTTAATTTAATAGTGTTTTTAGTAAAGTCGGGATTTTTTAAAACTTTATTTTTGTAAACGATATTTTAAACTCGATATTTTTGTACTTACCTGTTTGTAGATAGAAACTCGATATTTTGTCAGTCGATATTTTTTACACGATATTCTTGCAGGTCGATATTTTGGCATTCGATATTATTTCAGTGATCCATTTTTTAGCACTGAAACTAAAATCAGTAAATACTGATTTACCATGCAAATCCCTATTGATAACTATTTAACCGTAGTAGTACTATTTATTGGGGAAATAAAATGCAGTATACTCAAATACCAGACAACAGTGTACACATAACAGATGGGGTGTGAAAGTTTCTAAAATGGATGTGGACTATACGCAGAGACAAATTGAAACTAATATAGATTGCAGTGTCCTAACCTGGCTTTTAGTAGAAAGTATCAGTTCTCAATCATGTAACACATTTTTTTAAATGGCTCAAAAAATTTTTTTAAGACACAGTATATTTATTTTTTTAACGATTGTGTTTGGATCACCCTGTATAAAGCATTGATTGAATAGTTTAACCTATGAACTTTCCCTTGACCTTAGGGATATCTGGATGTAATAAGTATGAAATGTTCTATTTTTTTTAATTGTCTGTTGTTTTACTGTAATGTCTTTTATGACTTGTGTTGAAATAAAGACTTAATGACTTGACTTGACTTGATGGAGTGTGATAATCTAAAATAAAGCTCTAGCAACACTCCTGCTGTTAGATAAAAACTGTGAGTAGCTTCTGACAACTAAGCAAGCTTCCCACTTGCCGGAATAATTAAGTATTAAGACAGTCTTACAGCAATGACTCCTCCGATCATAGATTATGCAGCTTGACTATACAGTACTTGGTACTTACACCTGAAATGCTGAATGGCAAAATCTTTAGTATAGGTATATCATCCTACAAAAATATAGTGACCAAAAGGAACAAGTTACTTTCCTTCTGTAACGCCTTATCTGGTAAAGACTCTATATAGCCACAGACTCCTTACCTTAGAATATTCTCAAGTAGTCAGCCTGGATCCGGAAATGTTTTGAGCAGCCCCCATGCATGCTGATAGGTGGCATCTTTTGGCTTCACGTGGCATCATGGTGGACTCTTAAAGTAATGTGTGCGGTGCATCTATAGGTGCCATCCAGCATGCTGACCTCAGTTCTCTCTTTTCTGCTCCATCAGGGTGGATCTGGACAATCTTCCTTCAGTTGCTTTTTGACTGACTTGTAGACTTCGATGACTAGTGTGCCTTTTTTCCATCTTTTTGCCCCTTTTTGGGTATGTCTCTTAAAAACGTTCTGGTTTCAAACCTTGTGGTGCCTGTCATAGGCAGAATCTGTGACATACCCTCCCTTGGTGTGCCTTTGGTGCCTGGAAAGAGGACCATGACTCCAAGGCCTATCTGGATTGCAGGACCCATGATTCTGAAGGCCATCCGTGAGTGGGCCATGAAGTTTATGGCCAATCACCATACAAACTCTTCACCTCTCCAGCTCCTGTTGATGAGGGAGTTATTCTAAGGTAATGAATCTGTGGCCAAAAGTCAGATATTGACTACCTAAATACTATGAAGGTAAATATATGGTACTATTAGCTGCCTATAGGGTCTGGACCACGATCAGGAAAAAGTTTGGGATTGGGCGGGTTCACTTATATTCTCCTTTATCTAATAATATCCTACTTCCGGTAATATTTCAAGATGTCTATTTCAGGAATTGGGTCAAGAAATGCATTCAGTGTGTTGAAGACCTTATACTGAATGCTGAAATGCTCACCTTTGAGGCTATCAAAGAAAAATTTGGGATTGAAAAGAAATATTTTTTTTAATATTTACAGATTCAGGATTTTTTTGCCAAAAGACTCAATAATCAAGACAGAATCCCTCTATTAGATCTAATCATTGGTGGCCAATCCACAACAGCTACTCTTTATAAATGTATTAATGAGAAGATGGGGGATGTTTTGGCCAAGCATTTTGAGAGATGGTAAACTAGTATACAGGCTGGCAAGGTGAATGCGAAGACTCCCTTTTGTTCAGTCAAACCACATGTATTTCTGCAAATCTGCAGGTACAATGTTTTAAGACCTGGTGTAATTTATATATTACTCCGGCGCGTATTTACCAATGGGGAGGGGGAGGTGGGGACTTCCGGGACACACTGCCCACGGTGCGAGTTGCTGGCTTCAGATAGCACCCATATGTTTTCCACTTGTCCTGGTTTGTCTCAATTAGTGGTAAAAATTGTACAGCGTCTGGAATCCATATTGGGTTATGCCGTATCACTGACTCCACAGGTCATTATGCTAAGAATCTCCAATCAAGAAATGGAGGAAGCAGATCGGAAAATGGTATACATTGCAATGGCAGTGTTTCGGCTGTGTCTGGCCACGGTTTGGCTAGACCCAAATCCTCCCTCGATACATGTTTGGTTTAGTAAAATATTATTTATATACAATTGGGAGATATCTGTGTTTAGAAGAAGGGGGAGTCACGCAAGAGCTAAAGGCGAAAAGATAAGGGGCTCTTTAACTAAATGGCTGAACAAGGATTAATTGTCAATCTGAGTGGATGTACCCCTAGTTTGTTATGTTAGTGTCAGTCGCTGTTTAAGAAGTTTTTTTGGTTTCCTCTCCTCTGTTGGGATCTACCGTGGGTAGGGGTGGGTGGGTTATAATTTGCGGGAAAATGTTGGCTTCCGATATGAGCTTGGTTTTTCCTTTTTGTTTATGTGACTATCCGTTATACTGATTTGTTTGTTTCTGTATCTGATGTCCAATAAAAAAAGTAAAATAAAAAAATAAAAGTTACATATATGTAAGTTAGTATAGATTTTTGTTTTTTACCTTCACATCTACTTAGCTTGAAGCTATACATATCAAGAAACATATATAAAGAGTTAAATATGTCAACCCTATACTTTCCTATGTATAGTTACCCTCACAATAATTTGGTTGTTGATATTTTGGCAAAATATCTTTGTATGATGGTATTTCGTCGACGATATTCTGGTACTGTACTGATAACGGGACTTTCCCAATAACACTAAGATGTTATTAATGTTCGTAATTGGCAGATACCTACTGTTTTCAGCAGGTTTGGAAAATACATTGTATTAAATATTAGTTCTCTGCTGATGGGCAGCAATGACAACGTAAATAAATAATTATGTGGATCCACCAGTGGTTCAAAGGATACAAGCTGTGTCATGAACTGGCAAATAAGAGACCGCAAAGATTATCCGGTACAGTTGAGCATTAGATATGGAAAAAACCAGTGCATATGAAGTTTATCCTTTTGTAAACAGAGTGACAAGATTTTCTGACATGGTGGAAATAGCGTAGAAGTTAGCACCGTAATATATCTTCGGCACCTCATTTGAACTCAATCAACATCAAAGGGGGTGCTGTGCTCTAGGATAGTTGGATAATTCTTATAACAAACATGCTCTATGTTAGAAATGGGATCTCAGGTTGGCTAAGGCATGCGCTAAAGTCAGGCAGAGACCACCACTCTACTTCAGGGCAAGGAAGTTACACGCCAAAGATAACCCCTGCTCATCCCCTTGGTAGCTTGGCACAAGCAGTCAGGCTTATCCCGGAGGCAATGTGTAAAGCATTTGCGTGCACACCCAGCAACAACACCCAAGGCCCACCACAAAGGAAACTCCACACAAGGTTATATATAAAAATAGCCTTTGTATTATACCAAATACATTAGATAATAATCACACAATTACACTGTGCCAACTGGCACTGGGCAGTATTTACAGGGGATTATATACACAGGACAGGGCCACGTGGGCCACTGTCCGAATCAGCACTTAGTAGGAATGGCACTTTGTAGAACATAGAATAATTGTAGCACAAAATAACCATTGTAGAACACAACCAGTAACCACTGGTAAAAGGTAGATACACCCTACGCAATACTAATCACCTTAGGCATAGATCACGCAGGTACACATAAACTCGCTAGCCTAAACCAGACTAGGCAAAAACAACCTCCTAAGCATGAAAACACATTTAGAGGTATAGGCATAAAGGCATTGCACATTACGCATCACATTACGCATAAATCACATTAGGTATGAGGTAATCACCAACATAGACAAAAATCACCAATCACCTGGCGGAGGATTACATTAGATACTGACCCCCAGACCAACTTGGCCTCTCAGGGGCTCAAACACCCTCTGTCCAGAAGAGTCAAGGCAGGCTGCGCAGGCAGCCAAAGAAGAATGTGCAAGGGGTTTTAAGGCCTAAATGATGCAGCTGCCCACTAAGTGCTGGGCAGCTGGGGAACTGAGCCTGGACACCAGCGTGCACCCTGGCTCTCCTCTGGGGCTCTAAATACAAAATGCGGCCAAACACGACGTGGGAGCCACGTAGGCTCTGAACACAAAATGCCCCCACACGTTGGAGCCTCGGGGGCTCTGAATGAAAAATGCTGCCACACTGTGGGAGCGGCTGGTTGCCAGCCGGGGCCGCTCTACCACCAAACATGCCCCTTCAGCGTTGGGGCCTCGTGGGCTCTAAATCAATGGTCCCCACGTTGGAGTCTCCCTCTGGGGACTCGTGAAGCAAAAGGTGCCTCTTGTTGGAGCGGCCCGCTGACCAGTCGGGCCGCTCGACACACGGAGAACACTGTGCCTCTCTCCGGCACCAACCCTTCCCCTACACGGAGCCCGCACTCACCGGGCTGCTGCTGGGCGCAACGGGACTCCGGTGGGCTTCCTCTGGCGGCGGCCGGGGGACTCCCTCCACTACAGGAGTCCCGCTTGCCGGCTGGCTGCTGCACGAGAGCTCCCGCTCCTCGGGGCTCTCTCTCTGACACAGCGCCTTCTCTTGGGGTGCAGGAGTGCAGGGTGGGCTCCCGTCCGCTTCCTGCTTCTTCACCGGCTCTCCCTGGGCACCTCCTCATGGCCGTACAGTGGCGGGGCTCTTCCTCCTGTAGGGGAGCTCCGTAGGTTCACCGGGGACACGCAGGCAGTCCGGGGTTCTCCCTCGCACTTGGGAGCCCCGTTGAGGACGCAGCAAACTGCTTCCGGGCACAGGAGCACGGGGTGGGCTCCCGTCCACTTCCTGTTTTGGTTGGCCTGCACTTCCGGGTCGCCGCAGGTAGCGCGGCGGCCCTCACGATCCCTGGCAGCTTTTGGTGGCAGCCTACAACACGGGCAAAACGAGGGGTAGGCTCCCTCTAAAATTGTAATATAAAGCGGGGTAGGCACCCGCTAGGCACACCATGCAGGGTGGGCACCTGCCAAAGATTTAAAAGTACGGCAAATAGGCGGGGTGGGCACCCGTGTTGGAAATCAAAGGATAGGGGAATCCCCACTCCGGGGAATCCCTCAGGACAGGGATCGCCGCTCCTGGAAATTATAGCGCTGTAGGGAGAATACAGCACTCCCAGGGCGCTACAGCAGAAAGGTCCTGTGCGCAAAGTTCAGGGAAGTCCTTCAGAAGGTAGGGGGCAAAGGCTGGGCCCGGGGGCCAGCTCACAGGGCCCTCCAACAGGGAGGTAGCACCCAGTGGCGGTTCCTCCTGGTGCCCAGCAGCAGAAGGCCCCCCTCAAGTCAGGATCAGACAGAGAACACCTTTCATGGGGTCACAGCCCCTTTTTATACACACATTTCATTTGTCTGGCAGCACAGGGTTAAGGAAAAACCAGATGTAACTGGTTTTGGAGCACTTTGTTGTGCTTAGCCCCTCTCCCCATTCACAGGACAGGCTAGGGACATCAGACGCACCACAGGGGGCGGAGCCGGCATTGTGAAGGGAAGGCCCAGCCCTATTCAGGTCCCAGGTGCACTCCTCCCTCCCATCAACATGCAGATCTCTCCATTCACCACCGGGGCAGACCCATCCTGACTCCTGGAGCCAGGCACACCAGCCAGTTCCAGCCAATCACAAGCCAGACAGTCAATTCACATTTACTACACAGACATGCCAACTTCTAGAAGTGGCACTTCCACACCAGACACATTAAATCCACGCACATCTTCGCGCAGCATTTAATCTCAAGAGTTCACACATACCAAACTCGCCTCTGTAATCCCCACACATCAGGAACTACCATGGACACACACATTCCCCATGCATTCCTATGGGATGGCAGGCCCATCTCACAACATGCACTCAGAGTGCGCACACACTTTTCACTGGGACACAATGTAAAAGTGCCTAGAGGCCTAAAACCATTTACAAAACATAGGGAAAGACTAGGACAATGAAAAAAGTTTTGGGGGTGAACCAGCCAGAAGGGCCAGGTCCAACACTCTATAGCTGCAATGGAAACCAGTAATAACAATGTGCGTGCAGTGTGGAGATGTGCATCTACTTTCCGCTGCATGTGAAAAACACCACCAAAGAAATTCAACTGCTAAGTCAATGATTAACATAGCCCAATACATTGACCAGTGGATTAACCACTACTCACATGGCTAACCAAATCACATTTATGTTCAGTGATACTCAAATCTGAACACTATTTAACTAAAGAAAAAGTTGCTTACCTTCAGTAACGCATTATCTGGTAGAGACAATATCTAGCTGCAGATTCCTTACCTTTGAATTTCACAAGCGTCAGACTTGATCATGAAACATTTGCGTGAGCAGTAGCCTTGCGTGCTGTTGGGTGGCTCCATCCAGATCCAGCCTGAGGCCTGGGCAATTCAGTGGTAAGGAATCTGCAGCTAGAAGTCTCCATCAGATAGAAATGTGACAGGGTGTACTTCCACACACCATTAAATATACACATAGCAATTGATCATTTTGCCACAGATACCGCATAACCAAAGCACTCTTGCTTGCCTACCTTCACTAAGATCTTGCCCTTCAGACTCTCCGGACTCGGAAGCTTGGTTAAGTCATCATTGTACACTGAGGAGAGGTTGAGCTTGTCTCCCAGGACTTCTACCAAGTACTGCGCCATCTTCTTCTGCTGGACAACACTGCAGTGGTTCTCAATGGACAGGATTACAGGGAAGCTGCAGAAAGCAAAAGAAGTGCAGATGAATTGTTGACCCACGCCTGGTGTAATTCTGGCCACAGAGACAACTCACAGCTGCCTGGACATCACTCACATTAAGCATTTCCGATTTTCTCTCCTGCTTTAGCTCATATGTTTACAGGCTTATATGGCGATGGGCACGTTCCCCAAAGCATACACTTACTCTGAAAGTCTGGGAAAGGTGGGAATGTGTTCTGTCTGACAATTATCAGCCTATTAGAAGCACCCACAAGTTTTGGAAACCCCAATTTCACTAGAGGGCTCTATGCCACTGTCTTAGCTGGATTCCTAGCAAGTCTTAGCGAAGAGCAATCTTAACACTGTGCATCACACTGTTCTGTGTTTAAGCAACATACAACCCGGCGAATACCTGAAGTGTTACTCGGCTTCCCCCTACTTTTATTTCAGTGTTATATCTACAGAGGAATCCACATGTATTCCTGCAAATAAGCTGTTGAATTCTTTTCGTATACAGTTTGTGTGCTGCAGGCCATTTTTACAGCTTGAGGTGATATGGAGTATTCGAAATATTCACATTTGTTGAAGTGTGATGGTCAGTCGTTAGTTTGCTCACCGACATTTGACATCACTGACTGGGGCAGTGGGTGGTGCGTGCTGCAGTGGCCTCGTGTGAAAGGCCTTGGCACTTGGCACTTATGTTATTCTTTTACATATTAAGCAATGGTGGTAAAGTCACGGCGCCCACACCTACAGGAGGACCACAGCATAGCTTTTCAGCAATCAAGTAAAATTTGCAATTTGTTTCCTTGGGCTCTCCACATGCACAAAAAGAGGAAATTCCTTCAACCTTTTGTAGTAATTTGGTATCAGCATGAGATGGTTTCCTAAAGGTGCTTTCTAACATCACATTACGAAATATTTCACGTCCTAAAATATCTCAAAGATACATATAGATAGGTTATTATGAATTTACTACACTTAAATTCACATAAATGTGACCTAAAGAGGCTCCAGAGATGGATTAAACTTTTCATCTCCAAGGATGATTTTAAATCAGTGGTGCACTCTTTACTATGGTAATGTACTTCAGAGCTATCCCAAAAGTCCACTTGGTCATTTGAAGTCATTCCTGTTGCTACAATATCAGTTTTAGGTACCAGAAAGTTTCGCCATATCATTCCAATGCTGCTCACACTGAAATGGCTTCCATTGACACATGGAGTATATTTAAAGAGGCCTGCGTGACGAAAAACAAATTCACATCACCCACTGGTAGTAAATTCACCATATCTGGCTGCTCCTACTTTATTTTGAGCACAGATAACCGCCCAATTATAACCTTAAACAAGCATTGGCAAAGCCAATAGGTTTCACCGATGTAAGAGCTATTGGCTTTGCCAATGTGTTTTAGCAATGTTGTACACCAGTGTGGCTGCTTTTCAGGATGACTAAAAGTTAGTGGCATAGAAAGTCGAGTGTCATAGAGTGGAGTGTTGTAGAGTAGAGTGGAGGGCATAGCATGGAGTAAAGTGATTTGAAGTGGTGCAGAGTGGAGTAAAGTCACTTGGAGTGGCATAGAGGGATTCGCGTACAGTGGAGTAGATTTTCATATAGTGGGTTAACATAGAGTGGGGTACAGTGTCATAGAATAGAGTGTTGTGAAGTGTTGTTGAGATCGTAGAGTGTCATTGAGTGGAGTAGAGCGTCGTAGAGTGTAGTATAGTGGAGTGGCATAGAGTGCCAGAGAGTGTTGTAGAGTGTTGTGGCATAATGTAGACTGGAGTGGAGAGGTGTACAGTGGAATAAAGTGGCATGGAGTAGCATAGAGGAAGTTGTGTAGAGTGGAGTTGAGTAGTGTAGAGTAGATTGTTGTAGAGTGGCGTACAGTGGAGTAGATAGTCATAGTATTCAGTAGCACAGACTGGAGTAGAGTGCAATAGAGTACAGTAGAGTGGCATGTTGTGGAGTGGTGTGTCATAGAAGGTCACAGAGTAGAGGGGCATAAAGTGCAGTACAGTGTTGGGTAAAGTAGAATGGTATAGAGTGGAGGTGTAGAGTGGAGTGGTGTAGTGTGGAGTATGCATGGTGTGGTAGTGTACTGCCATTACAGACAACACATTTCATTTTCAATTAAAATAGCCATTAAATTTCCACAGAGATACAAGGTTTAGTGACAAAAGTATACAGCGCTCAAATGATAATGTGTGGAAATGGCATTACCTAGTGAATTGCTTTTTTTTAACACATTAAAATATTTGTTTTCACCACACTTCAGAATTACAAAAAAATGTGCTTCATTTATGCTTTCCTAATTCTGATATAGTCTGAAATATCTACACAGTTCATTTGGAGACATTTAAATATTGCTGTGTGCTGAAAAAAGCCTTTCCTTTCACAGCAAGACTGTCACAGAAATCCTCCCACTTTGAAATCAGAGAAAGAAAAGTAAACGGGAAGTAGACAGAGCCTGACATTTCACCTCTGTCCTCCAATGCACAGCAAATGTGACAAGATAAGAACAAGATTTAAAGTCCTGTTTACATAAAACGAGCACTCATGGAACAATACAGAAAATAGACTGTGTGCTCCACAGGAGGGATGAACTGAAGCTGGACAGCCTACAACAAATAAAGCCAGAAAATAGAAGGCAAGCAAATATGAGCTACAAAACAGAAAGCCAATTATAAGCAATGGGGGAAATCCATTCCCAGGGAAGCTTTCAGAATGTCACCAAGAAGTTGTTATCAAATCAGACTGCTGTGCTGTCTGGTAGGCTTAGACCTAAAAACAGAATACTCAAACAAGTCTTCTCATAGAGTTCATCCATGGCAGTGGTTCTTAACCTCCTGACTTCTGTGGACCCTCACTAAATCAGTTCTGACACTTTGGGACCCACACTGAATCATTATTGGAATCCAGAGACCCTAACTGAGTCAATATTGGAAGGTGGGGATCAGGGGTAATCATTTCTGATGATTTGAACAGCAAGAATTACAGAAAAAAGCTTTCATCAAACAAATAAATAAATGCAAAAATATTGCACTTAATTTACAAAACAAATGTATAAATAATGAAAATTTCAATTTAAATGGAAAGGTTAGAGCTTTTCTGAATTCAATTGAGCCCACTCATAGATCATACTATATTCTGTTTGACACATTTGCATTTCTCCCACAAATCAATCTGACAAAACGAACTTTATTTTTAGCCACCAATTATAAATTCCTTCACATTTACAAAACGTTTTAATTTTTTTATTTTACATTTCGCTTCTTTATATACACAATATTATCTGTTAATATTATTCAATTCTGTAAGCAATCACAGTCTCCTTGAGAAGATTTTGCGCACCCCCAGGTGGCCACGGAACGCAGGTTAAGAACCATTGATCTATGGTATTGTGTACCTTTCCCCGTAATTACAATTTATTCATCCCATGGAGCTTTCAAAATAGAGGGGAAATGCCTTCTTTAGCAACAACACCAATTCATTCTTCATTCAAAGTTGGTCTAATGTTATGTCTGATGCCCTTAACCATCCACCTGATCTTGTTACAGTGTCTACTATCAATGTCCTTCTTCCTTTATTAGGTCGAAGGCCTAAAAGGCTGCGCTTGCGCAGACTTAGGTCTGAGATTTAATGACTCTCAGTAGCGCAGAAGGCCCGCCTCCCTGCCCTGTCTCTCCTTCATTGGCTGGCTTCCTAAACGGAGGCCAGCCATTGGAGGAGAGATGCGTCACTCCAAACAAGCCCCGTCCTTTTCGGATTTGGGGGCGTGATTTTTTGCGTTCTTTAGACAGTGACGTTGTCCGTCACTCAGAACCACAAAACCACGCCCCCAATTCCGAAAAATTCTGAGCTGAGCGGCCGCCATTTTTTTTGTGTGTTGTTGTGGTGAGGATCAGCGCAGCTGCCACTCCAGGTAAGTTTTCATTTGTTTCTTGCTCACTTTGTGTTATAGTGTTACTTCCGAGTATGGCATTTTGCGTGTGTGCGTCTTAGATATGCAAATGTCCTATTTTGGGCCACCAGCCTACCGACGCCGAGCGTCGTGGAAGCATTCCCGGACTACACAACCTCCTCCTCCTCCCGCCCGCTCCGCTCGTTTCTGGGGACAAAAGCCTCGTCTTTCATCTCAGCATCGCGTTCCCGCAATCAATTGAACCCTGTCCTCCCAGTCCTGATCACGATCGTTTGTCCACTGTCTCTGGCACTGCTACAGCTATGGTAGGGCGGGTGGAGGAGGGAGGGTGGGGGGGTGGCAGGCAGCGGCACGGGCGGGGCGGGTATTCTGTGATGAAGACGAAATGCCAGGAAGACTCAGAGGCTATTACTACAGTTAGTTAGTTACTGTCAGACTGTTGTTGTTACTACTACAAGATTTGAAGCCGGCCCGTGAAATTAAAAATATGAATCCTGCTGGGAAAGGCGCCACTGCGCTAGGTCAGGTACACAAGTTAACTTAACAACAGTTTGTGTATGTCTGCACATTCTGGCTGTGCTGTGCGCTCCGTTTGTCTGCGTCTGTCGGTACCTGGAGAGGCGGATGGGAGCAGAGCAGTACTGGATGGGAGAGATAAGTTGTCCGGTGTCCCCGGTGCTGTGGCTGCCTGCCTGAATCCCGAGTCACTCAGTCGGTTACACGTACGCACGGCGGGGCCACAGCACAGCAGCACAGACTCCGTAGTAGAGTAGATACTCCGTTGGCCAGGCCTCGGCACGGCCACAGTCAGAGCTGGGAGCCTGCCTGGCCTGCGCCTCCACTGGCTGAGCCCACCCAGTGGAGAAACAGAAACTGAAACATAAATGGAGATTGAGATTCATGAATAAAATGTAATGTTAATGAATCGCAGTCTTCATAAATAACTCAAATTCTGCAGCCTGTGTGTGTGATTGATGTCCAGTAGTAAGTGTTGATGTCTGATAATCATACTGTTGACGATGAGATGATGGCGTTGTGTGAATTGAAGGCCACGGGCGGCAGTAGCACTAGCAGGGTTCTTTTCTCGGTCTGGTGGGCGGGTCGGATTTGGTACACTGAATTGCGCTGGGTTTTAGTTCTGTGGGGGTTGGGGCTGTGCGGCAGGAGGCAACGTGCGCAGATTTCATTGCGCATTACTGGCCACGCCCCAGCATACCCGCACCCCACAACACTGTTGTCGACTCGTGGTTCAGGGGCCACAGCCTTTTCAACACTGTTGATAACTGCCAGCCAGCGCGACCCCACGACGTTGATGTTAAGGGAAGGGACTGGCAGCAGAGAGCAGTAGTTAGCCACCAGTACCGCCCAGCGGTCAACACAGCACAGTGACCCAGGTGAGGGCGAGGTATGCACGCACCGCGCAGCCCGCAGGCCAGATGGCACCTAGGACGCCCCGCCGCCCGCCAGCCAAAACAACCTTCTACAGCGCAGCAGCTTAAGGCAGGACTGTGGATACAGACTGACTGCCTGCCCAGGCCCCTGCTGCGGTCAGACGTGTGTCCCGTCCAGTCCCAGGACACTTAATGTGTGTAACTTTTTACTTTAGTGTTTAATTTAACTAGTAGCATTACGTAGAATGTAGTGATAACTAGTATGTGCAAATCGCCACATTCGCCCTTCGCCCGCACCAGCCATTCGAGGTTAATGAATTCAAAATCATAATGAAGCCAGGCTGCGCTGCTGCCAAGACGAGAATGGAGATTCTTTCATGATGCTGAATGAATCTCATTCTCATCTGAGACTAGAGACTACTACTCGGTTCTAACTTCTACTTTCTTTTCTGAGCGCTTCTGACTCCTGAATCATCACACAATCTGAGCGCTAAACAGTGTGGGAGACAGGGGTCTGTGTTTTTTGTGTTGGTGTTCAGCTTAGGGGGTGCATTGAAAATACATTTCTTTACTTCCTGATTTGCAGTTCATTTGCATTCCTTCTGAATAATTTGAGATTTTTTTAACATATGCACTATTTTCAGATATGTCAGACATATAATCGTTACTAAAAGGCTGGTGCACACAAATTATAGAATATATTTTTAATAACGAGGCGCATTTGCCAATAAAAACGCATTTACAGTCGCATTCATATTTTAACCTCCAAGGAAAGTGAAAAATAAACTTTCACAGAACCTTCGCTTAAAACCGTAACTTGCTGATGGTATCTCTGATCCGAATTTCATCCTACAAAGGGCGCTGGTACGGCCCTCTAAGAGTGAAACCGTCCATTACTTGTATGGTTTGACTAATAATACCCTTCCTAGGTATCTATTGGGTCCAGCCTGGTCGCTGCCTGTAGAAAGATGTGTTTTAATTACAACAGAAGTGACAAGGATGGGGGACAGGGACTGTGAAGTGATCCCCTTGTAAAAGGAGAAAAGTGATGGGCTCGGTTTCAATGTTTAACACGTTTTACTGTCTCTTAGCTGCGACTGTCCCTTCTGTCATGTTGCTACTTAGGGCGGGCCTGCTTCCAGCGTGTCGATTATTTCCTTTGTCATTTTTTTCCATATACATTGTTGTAACTGATTGTTAAAAAAAAAAACTGTTACAGTGATATTTTAAGAGCGTTTATGCAGTTTAAGAGAAGTTATTTTAGATGCATTCTTTCTGACCAAACGTTTTGCAAGCTATCTTAGGATCCACCATTTGTAAGTAGAACTGCGTGTGCGCAAGCGTGCTTGCAAGTCAATCTATGCTGATGTGCGCATGCTTGCAAGTCAGTCTTTGTGTGTGTGATGAGTGTGTGTATGAGACATCTGACTTTATCTCTGTGATTGTTTTTAAGTAACAGTTGAAACAGGTCTTTAGGAAGATGAGCTTCTTCTAAATTTAAAGACTCTTTTAAACATTCTCCCAAGAAACTTTGCACACTGCACCACCCATTCGCAGACTACCCAAAACTTTTCTTGGCCTCCAATGAAAGAGTTTTGCATCCTTTACTTTCCAGAACATAGCTCACAGTGCTTGCAGCCCACCCTCCCTAACCCACCCGCTTATGGAGATGCTAAGAGCACTGTTTTTCTTATCAGAGGATTTTGACTGGTCAGTGCAATATTTAAGCACAAGTGGTTGATAAGAGGATTTTTCTCACAGGCAAACATTTTACAGAGCAGACATTGACCAGTTCTGGGCTCATCATTGCCACTCTGGACTGCCCTTGGCTCTCTTGTAGCATAATAGTGTTTCTCGCAGTGCTCACTTTAAGCTGGTGGTTGCAGGTGGAGCTACCAGCACTTATTGTGAGGCACTAGCACTTATTTTTGCTCATCACGCTTTGACCCAGAACAAAAGAGGAAAAAAACAATACAGGGTGAAAAACACAAAAAGATGGAAGGAGGACAAAGAGCAAGAAGGAACAGTGACAAAGGGAGGAAGCAAAGAAGACAAAGAACGTGCGGGAATGAAATAGAGGGACAGGGAGTGTTTGATGGTGTGTTAAAGATGCATGAAGGGCGTTCAAATCTATCCGCCTTGGTATTTGGCACCATGACTTTCTGTGGTGCTGGAGACGGCAGCTTCAAAGCAAAAATTTGAGCCCCGGCACTTCATTTTTTACAAATTAAGTACTGGTGCTGCCGTTCTGTTACCAAAGGCTAATTAACTAATGACTTTCTTAAACGAAGACGTCCTTGCGTATTCTGTGAGTTTACCTAACATGGGCCCAGCAATCATTAAACTCATTCTCCTACTTAACAATCGCCCATCACTGTATTCTACTAACATTCCACCCGCTAGTTATTGTGCGTGTCACACTGGTGTTGTTTTGTACCGTGCCCTGGTACATTAAAGTAAAAAAAACAAGCTAATAGTATTGCTTTACTACAGAAGTTAAAGACCAAGGCTATCAAAGGAAACCTAGTCCATTCTCTAATCAAATTTAGAGTGCGGTCATTCCCAAATTTACAGTGCGGTCATTCCCAAATTTACAGTGCTGTCATTGCCAGTAACTGTTACTGATGTATCTCTCTCTCCTTTTGTTTTAAGACTGAACCTGAAGTGAACCCCAAGGCCTATCCTTTAGGAGATGCCCAGCTCACCAAGACGCTTCTGGACCTGGTACAACAGGCTGCCAACTACAAGCAGTTGCGCAAGGGCGCCAACGAAGGTACTTTTAATGGGTTTTGTTTGTTAGTATTTATCAACATCTTGCAGAGCTATTGTACTTGAATTGAGTTTTACTTGGGAAGCCATTTCAATGATGCTTAGTACTACAGCTTCTAGTCTTGAGTTTGGGGGGGTCATGACTCTTGCCACACCTGCACGGGGCCACTGGAGCGCAGATGTGGAAATATCGTTTTTGTGCTCTTTAATTATGCCCACTTTACCCAGGTTGTTTTTGGCAATCACCGGAAGTCAAGTTTTGAACATGAGTTTGACTCCCAATTCTGATTCTGCGGATTGCAAGCTGGTGGGATGTTTGGGTGAAGCTCGTACTGTCCAGGGTTTGCAATGTCAGTGTTCATCATCACACAGTATGACGTGTTAACTGTTTATAAAAATAAACTGTACTTTGCAGTGCAATTGTTTTGGTAGCACTTGCACTGTGAAGAGAACCACTGCTAGATATTTTGGAAATTAAGTGTGGGTTTAGGAAGGGATCTGAATTTTCAGTATTAAGACCTCAAGAAGGGAGTGATTCTGGTGCGAGGTGGATGTTTGGGAAGACCTCTTAAGATCTGTCCATGCCTTAGTTTCCAATTAATAATAAGATGCTTTAACGATGGCATGCTCTGTCCAGTTTTTTAGGCCGAAGGCAGAACCGCACTCTCTTCCCCCACACCACTCTCTTCCCCCACACCTCTCACTACGTCACTCTCTCTCTCTCCCTAACACTATCACTAACACTCTCACTACATCTCTATCTCTCACTACCTCACTATCTCTCACTACCTCACTATCACTCACTATACTACACTCTCTCACTAACTCTCTAACTCACTACTCAACTCTTTCTCACAGCAACACAATATCACTACAACAGTAACGATCTCTCACTCTAACACACTACTCAAAATTCACTCTCTATCTCACTACCTCTCTATCACTACATCACTCTATTTCTATCTCACTCTCACTCTCACTACCTCACTATATCACCACACACTCTCAAAAAATAACTACATCACTCTCTCACTACCTCACAACTTCACTCTCTCTTTCTAAATTACTAATTCACTCTCACTACCTCACTCTCAAATACACTAAGTCACTTACACTCTCTCTTTCACTACCTCACTACATCACTCTGTTTCTATACCTCACAACATCACTAACACTCACTACTTCACTCTCTTTCAATACATCAATCTATCACTATCCCACTACCTCACAACATCACTCTCCATCACTACCTCACTCTCTACCTACCTCACTCTCTCCCTACATCACTCACTCTCTATTTCAATACTATCTCGCTACCTCACTTTCTCTCTGCTAATGCAATATGTCTAATGCAATATGTAACACATATGCAAACACTTAAACTATTGACAATAGAAATGACAATAACATTTACTTAGGGATTAAAAAAAAATAATAATAAGCAATGCCAATAGCTCTACCTATAATATTGCCGAGACCATTGCATTGTAAATGCTTGTTTTTAATGACCACGGTACATATGTATATTTTCATAATATCTTACATACTTACTTTCCCTCTGTTTTACCGGTTGCATTTTTAAAACTTTAAAAAAAAATGTTGTCACAGTTCACCTACGTGACTTTGCAAAGAGTTCTGCTACATTTTTTGCCTGGCATGTACTATATAAAACTGCAAACAGAAAAATATCTAAATAAATAACGTCGTATTTTACAAATATTGTATACTTCTAAATCAAACTATTAGTACATGTAGTACACCCGCTTATGCAAAGGACTTTTTAATCGGCTTCTAGTCATTATTGTAAATCTCCCAGTGCAAAGTAAAGTAGATGAAAAGTTCTTGAATTAGAGAAAAGGGATACAGAACAATGTCCACATTCACAACCTGTTTATCCAAAAATGCCACCATTTCCTGCAGGCGCTGCATATTCAGCTTTTGCGAGTAAACATCTCGTGTGCGGTTATCGAGTTGCAGTTAGCAACAAATGTATTTTAAGAAAAAAAAACGATCTTACTAACAAGTCAGCTGCACGTCAATGGAGGGCGAAGATCACGTCAGCTAATCGAACGGCTTCGACGCTCTTATTAAGAGCTTTTGTTGATTTGCTTTGATCGTATAGTATCTAACAAGTATTGGAAATGCAATAGGTCTCGCATTAGAAAAGTTGGAGCTATTGGTCTTGTAAATGTTTTTTTTTATTTATGTGTTGTTTTTGAAAATAGCTAAATTAATAGCTTTGTCATTTACAATGCCAATAGTTATAACTTTTGCAAATGTGACACCTATAGCATTTGTAATGCAACATGTTTTGTATTTACATGACTTAGATGTATTGATATTACAAATAACAATGGCTTTTAATTTTTGTAAATAATTAATACTTAAATAATTTATTTAATTTATAATGGCAATAGCTTAAACGTTTGTAAATAACTTTTGTGAAGATTATGTTCAGTGTATTTTATTGTGACAAAAATCCAAGAACATTGCATTTGCACCTACACACACACAGACCCACACACATATAGATGTGGTGGTGGTGGATCTGGGGGATATGGTGGTGGTGGATGTGGTGGTGGTGGTGGTGGTGGATGTGGTGGTGGATGTGGGGGTGGATGAGGTGGTGGTGGTGGATGTGGTGGTGATGTGGTGGATGTGGTGGTTGTGGATGTGGTGAAAGTGTTGGTGGATGTGGTGGTGGAAGTGCTGGTGGTGGGTGTGGTGGATGTGGTGGTGGTGGATGCGGTGGTGGATGAGGTGGCGGATGTGCTGGTGGATGTGGTGGTGGATGTGGTGGTGGATGTGGATGCGGTGGATGTGGTGGTGGTGGATGCGGTGGTGGATGAGGTGGCGGATGTGCTGGTGGATGTGGTGGTGGATGTGGATGCGGTGGATGTGGTGGTGGTGGTGGATGTGGCGGCGGTGGTGGTGGATGTGGTGGTGGATGTGGCGGTGGTGGATGTGGTGGTGGTGAATGTGGTGGATGTGGCGGTGGTGGATGTGGTGGTGGTGGATGTGATGGTGGATGCGGTGGTGGATGTGGCGGTGGATGTGGATGTGATGGTGAATGTGGTGGTGGTGAATGCGGTGGTGAAGTGGTGGTGGATGTGATGGTGATGGTGGATGTGGTGGTGGTGGTGGATGTGGTGGTGGTGGTGGTGGTGGATGTGGTGGTGGTGGATGTGGCGGTGGTGGATGTGGTGGTGGTGGATGTGGTGGATGTGGCGGTGGTGGATGTGGTGGTGGATGCGGTGGTGGTGGATGTGGTGGTGGTGGTGGATGTGGTGGTGGGGAGAGAGTGGGCAGGGCTTCAAGTCCATACTCCAAAACAGCACACCTTGCATAGCAGTGCATGGGCTGAACAGGCTCGACCTATTAAATGAAATTAGAAGAGAGAAGTACGTTGGGAGTAGATAACAAAGGAGTAAAGGGAAGAAAAGTCGGGAGAAAGAATGAGTTACGGAGAAGGAGGGCAACATAATGATTCAAAAGTAAAAGTACGGAGGATATGGAATGTGGAGGTGACAGCTGGCAGGAACGAGAGGAAAGTGAGAGATGTCTCTTTCTTTATAAATAACTTTTCGAGCTGTGGATAGAAGCATCACAGAATTTGAGTGAATGCGAACGTTGTCCCATTTTTTCAGCTCTTAGAGCGTGCACTCTTTCTCGACATTAAAGCCTTGCGGACCCTAGTGAGAGTGACTTGTTTTGAGTTTCGTTCAAAGCCACTTTGCCGCTGTCTGCATTGGCTTCACAGTACATATAGCTCAACTTTAACAACTCTGGCTAGTCCCCCAAAAATATGGCTGGTGTGCTGAAGAGTGAAGAAGGTGACGTTGTTCGTGGGCCAGCAGGAGAGGTCCGCAGTTGTGCGTCTCCTCCCTCATCATCGGGCTCCTGGAGGAGGGTTAGCGGCTCTCGAGATGTCCTCAGGCAAAGGGAGGAGGGTGGGAAGAAGCCGGGGGGAGGGAAGGAAGGTGGAGGAGAGGCGGGATGTATTTACAAGCTTTAAACAAGGGGCGGAGCGAGGGGGAGGTGTGCTGGGAGAGAAGATGTCTCTTTCTTTATAAATAACTTTTCGAGCTGTGGATAGAAGCATCACAGAATTTGAGTGAACGCGAACGTTGTCCCATTTTATCAGCTCTTAGAGCGTGCACTCTTTCTCGACATTAAAGCCTTGCGGACCCTAGTGAGAGTGACTTGAGTTTCGTTCAAAGCCACTTTGCCACTTTGCCGCTGTCTGCATTGGCTTCACAGTACATATAGCTCAACTTTAACAACTCTGGCTAGTCCCCCAAAAATATGGCTGGTGTGCTGAAGAGTGAAGAAGGTGACGTTGTTCGTGTGCCAGCAGGAGAGGTCCGCAGTTGTGCGTCTCCTCCCTCATCATCTGGCTCCTGGAGGAGGGTTAGCGGCTCTCGTGATGTCCTCAGGCAAAGGGAGGAGGGTGGGAAGAAGCCGGGGGGAGGGAAGGAAGGGGGAGGAGAGGCGGGATGTATTTTCAAGCTTTAAACCAGGGGTCGGGGGGAGGTGTGCTGGGAGAGAGAGTGGGGAGGGGAAGAGCTGCTGGCGGAGCATCCTTGTTATGGGTGATGTGTTGCTGTAAAGTGGATTATAGGCTGATCGACTAAGAGTCGGCAGGCTGGGGAACAGATGCTGCTGGGGAACGGATGAGGGGAGGTGCTGGCGGCTGGGGAGGCAGGTGGCGGAGAGCAAGGGGCAGAGCGGGAAGAGCTGCAGAACAAAATAGTGTGTAACTTTCTCTCTTTACCGAGCAGTTTATGCAATCTCTACAAGTTGCGCTATAAGAATCTGGGCAATTTTCCGCATGTCCAGCTGATGCCTGAATTCCGTGCTGTATGCTAGAGTGCTGGGGAGGAGGGGGCGGAGCGGGAAGAGCGTCGTGAGGGGAGAGAGAGTGGGGAGAGGGCGGAGCAGGAAGAGCTGCTCTCGGCAGGCTGTGTCAGTGTGGAATGCTGGCGGCTGGGGAGGCAGGGGGCGGAGAGCAAGGGGCGGAGCGAGGGGGAGGTGTGCTGGGAGAGAGAGTGGGGAGGGGAAGAGCTGCTGGCGGAGCATCCTTGTTATGGGCGCCCTCGGAAACATGCCCCGTTCTGTGAGAGGAATCGGTGTGGAGAGCAGAGGCTTCCGCCAACAGATGGGTAGGAGAGACTCAAAGCTATCGGGCAGGGGCTGTGCTGGAGGCGACTTGCAACCAAAGAAGCCGCACTGTAAGCGGTGATGCATAGGTGTTTGACACAAGAGGCAAGCTGCGTCTTGAGCCTCCTTCCGCTCGAGGCAGAACAGACAGTTTCACGGAAGACAAGCAGTGCTAGAGTGCTGGGAGAGAGAGTGGGGAGGGGGCGGAGCGGGAGGAGCGTCGTGAGGGGAGAGAGAGTGGGGAGAGGGCGGAGCAGGAAGAGCTGCTCTCAGCAGGCTGGGGAACAGATGCTGCTGGGGAACTGATGAGGGGAGGTGCCCCGAAGAAATGCGACACGGCAGGCAGGGGAGGGGGCGGAGCGGGGGTGTGGGAGGAGTGCGGCTGAGGGAAAAGACATGCAAGGGAGACGGCTGGGGGCATGTGCACGCGCTTTTAATGTCAATGCGCATGCGCATTGAGCTTGAATTTCACGGGCACTGCAAGGAATCGCCATCGACTTGCAAGTTGGTTAAAGTCTGTTTAAGCCCCCATAGTCTCGCAAGCTCAATGCGCATGCGCATTGACAGGCGAGACCTAAAAAGGACATAAAGGAGACAAAGACGCAGATCGGGTATACCTGTGGATCGGAGGAATATTCGAGCGACCGGTGCTTTCAACCTTAATGCTCACATTTTACCAGGTTTGCAGATTGCTTTGCCCACCTCTGTGATCCCCCAAACCCTTCAGATAGGGGTTAGAGGCACATAATTGATGGATAGGCTAATAACGCAGGTTATTGCCCTGGGAACTGGAAAATATTGTTTAATTACAACAATCAGGATAGACTTGTGGGTGAGGATGAATGCGTGGGTGGAAAATGTTGTGAAATTGGTAATCACTAGTGGTGGCTAAGTAAATGGTGAGGCAAGTTGAAGGCCGGGAGGAAATGTGCGCACCTTGCTACTTTCGGAAAGACTGAAAAATGTGCCACCTCCGAAGTGCAGGATTTTGTCTCATGGATTGCTAAGGATTGTTCAAGTGGACAGCCGTTTCGGCTATATCTTTTTTAGGTAAGTATGTTAATTGTCTGTATGGAGCACTTTGTGGGTGATGTGCATGTGGGTAGGACCTGTCTGGGAGACAGTTTAACAAAGGAGAGCACGTTCCCAACATTTCATGACTCCACTAAAGACACTTTTTGCACTTGTAGCAACTTGGAAGTAAGATTCTCCAAGACAGGTTATCCAAACATAGAAGTAACTGAGCAAATTAACTCATAGAGTCTAGTTGGATGTAGGAAAGGAGTTTGGCAGGAGCAAGTGCATTAACTGAACCAGAAATTTCAGGGTGTTTTAAAAAGTCAGTGATCTTTTTGTGTGCCAGAAAAAAAGAGCTCGGAACAAAATCTTATTGATTATGCCTGTGGATTTATGTATGTTCTTTGTGAGCAGTTGAACCACCTAACTTGACTTTGTTTTGGGGCCTTATTAGCAAAAACTCTGTCTTAGGGCCGACTGACTCCTTGTCGGAATCGTTTCCGACCGACTCGGGTTTGGGGAGTCCTGCCAACCGATTACGATTTTTCCGAACATCGTTCGGTCGGATTCCCATTGACTTCCATGGGAGCCTGTGTGCGGCCAACAACATAGTCTACAATTGCAAAAAGCGGTGGTTGCAGAAAACCCTGCACTCTGTGGCAGGCACACCAAGGCGCCTGCCACACTGTGCATGGTCTGAAAGAGGGGTCCCATGGGTACCCCCATGAGCCCCAACCAGAGGCTGCTGGGTGAAGGGGGGGCCTACTAGGGGCCACCAAAGTCAGTTTCCGACAGCCTTTTCGTGTCGGACAGGCTGTCGGAATCCGACATCATAATCGGTCGATTGGAAACGCTGTCCATTGAGCTGCACGAATCAGCTCAGACAGACTTGGATTCTCCGAATGCGGTCGGAACCGAGTCGGAATGACCGAAAGGTTTCCTTCTATCGTAATTGGCCAGTCTGAAATGTTTCTGAGTCGGTCGGAAACATGGGTCCCGACACGGGTTAGGAAAATCCGAATGCCATTCGGAGCCTTTCCAACCGACATCGTAATAGGCCCCTTAGTGTCCCTGAGACCATGCCAGTGAGCAGAAATTCATTTTTGGAAGAATATTATGAAGTTGGTCAGTCACCTGACATCTTATGGTTAAAGTATGTTGACTAATAGTTGAGTGGTGTGTGCGTATTTAATGATATGGCACTAAGGGGACACAGACTGAACAGAATGAAGGGTTGATAAATATTCTTTGAATATTAAAATTGGCATTTAATACCATTGATTTTGCTAGTGATATTTATGAACAAATGGGAACATTCACAAAAGTAAGTGACACTTGTGAATAATTTACACGAGTAATTTTATTCTTACAATTTTGTTTAAATGGACTACTTTTGGCTATTCACAAAATTTGAGTGTAAAGTTACTCAGAAATGTGGACTTACACGTCTCCACTATCTGAAAAAGGGTTGAATATAACTTAATGTTAAAAATGTATAAACATACTACATATGTTTAATTTAATTCTAAATTATTGTAATAACCTTTTTGTTTTTGAAAGTTATGTAGCAATGCATTTTAATAAATACTAGCAGTCCGTCCCGACGTTGTCCAGGTTTGAATTGCTGCCGGCCAGTAGTATATTGTTTTGGAGGATTTCGTTTTGATAGCATTTCTTATCTGTGACAGGCCTGTGAAACGCTTCGATTCACAGTGCACTGCTGATGCACTTAAGAGTGCGCGTTCAGTAATGTGTGAACTTGAGTTTCCCTACTTTATTTTTCCTTGCAATATTATATAGCGCGAACTCAACAACATGGCATGCGCACATTTTACATTACAGAAGAACACATTCATTTGTGGTAGGCACGGGGAGACAAAGCGATTTGCCTGAAATCACAGGATGTTGAGCTGATGCTGAGATTCGAACGTAGCTCCCCAGCTCTAAAGTTCGCAATTCTAGAACTTGTGGCGGGAGGTGTGTCTAAAAGTGTATGTCGGTGCTGGCCATCAATGAGAGAGACCTGTGCATTTTTCAAATGAGTGGTGAAAAAATATGAGTATGTTGCTGGAGATGTGGGCCGCCGTGCCACCAATGTACTTACCGGGGGAGGGTAAACACCCATTATTCCTCAACTTTCTTTCCGCATACCATCACTCCGCATACTTTCATTACAAAAGTACCATGACTCTGCAATGCCATTATAACGCATGGCATTACATTTTATATGCTTTTACCACGCATACATTTACAACGAAATTCATTGTAAATGCATGAATGGTAAAAGCATGTTTTTTTTAAATGATTGGATAAGGTAAGTATGGGTATAGGGGTATATGTTTTGGGGTACTGAGGTATATGTTTTGGGGTGTTTGGGTATTTTAAGGGTTCAGATATAGTTTTGGGTTATGGGGTACAGGGGTAGTTTTAGGGTTTAGGGGTAGGTATGGGTTTTGGGTTACAGGGTTTTTTAGGGTTCAGGGCTAGGTTGGGGTTTTGGGGTATAGGGGTATTTTTAGGGTTATGGGGTAGGTTTGAGTTTTGGGGTACAGGGGTATTTTAAGGGTTCAGGGCTAGGTTTGGGTTTTGGGGTACAGGGGTATTTTTAGGGTTCAGGGCTAGGTTTGGGTTTTGGGGTACAGGGGTATTTTAGGGTTCAGGGGTAGGTTTGGGTTTTGGGGTACAGGGTTAATTTTAAGGTTCAGTGCTAGGTTTGGGGTTTGGGCTACAGGGGTATTTTTAGGGTTCAGGGGTAGGTTTGGGTTTTGGTGTACAGGGGTATTTTAGGGTTCAGGGGTAGGTTTGCGTTTTGGGGTACAGTGGTATTTTAGGGTTCAGGGCTAGGTTTGGGTTTTGGGGTACAGGGGTATTTTTAGGGTTCAGGGGTAGGTTTGGGTTTTGAGGTACAGGGGTATTTATAGGGTTCAGGGCTAGGTTTGGGTTTTGGGGTACAGGGGTATTTTTAGGGTTTAGGGATAGGTTTGGGTTTTGGGGTACAGGGTTTACTTATAGGGTTAAGATGGGTTAGTGTTTAAGGGTGTTGGGGTATTTTAAGGAGTAAGGGTGAGTTATGATTATGGGGTGCAGGGGTATTTAAAGGGAGCAGGGTGGGATTAGCACACGATACGAGACATGGCATGAAGGGCGGAACGTACCACACGCCCCCAGCGTTTGTCACTCCCACAGCGCAACGCAGACACGCCCACAAGGGACTACTTTGCTGGCACGGTTCTTTTACCTTTTAAATGTATATGGTGGGCGTTTGCATAGCCTATGTCCTTCCGCTGCAACTGCCCTTTCCAACGCTATATTGGGTGTTGTGATTGGTGCTGTGGTTCCTGAGATTATCCGCCTCAAAGGTTTGGGCTCTCTCTTTATTATATTAGTATGGATAAGAAGGTCTACACCACCATGGTGGGGATCTCTCAACAAGAGGTCATCCGCATTAAGGAAACCTAGCATTCCTAAAGTCCTATGTCTGATTCTAGATGCCATCTTTGTTGGAATAAATTGGGAATCTGAAATGTTCAAGTTATTCAACAAAACAAATATTCTGTAGACTTCAATGCAGAATAAAAGCAACAATATTACCTAAATGCAATCACTGTATCTTCCTTTCAACTCTCTGAATGAAGATTGGAAGATACTTTGGAACCTTCAAGAATGTCATCTCAAGTCTATACCTATAGAGGTTTCATTCAATGTGACGACATTTCACCCCATTTGTGGCAGGTCAAAGAAGCAGTTAGGCCTTGGAAGAAAATGTGACATTGTTCAGCTAGTTTTTATTACTCTTTTGCTCTTATTTTTAGTCAGATTGCCGTTTCTGTCCAAACATACTGTGTTGTGAACATTCCTTCTTTAAGGAAATAAAAAGTACAAATGTTTTATTTTCCTACAGCTTAATAGCTTACATATCTATTGCTATTTGCTCATTCTTCTTATTCTATTTTATATAATATGCACTGTGCAAAACAATGTAAAGTGCACTCATTCAACACAAATATTTAATTTATTTATATGTGATTATCGTTCCACACTGCACTTGTGCCTTTTATACGTAATACAAATGGCAGATATGACTATTACACAATGTACGGTACTTAATCTACTAATCTCTGACGGACAGAAGGATGAATCTGCCTCACCAGGTTTCTAGGGAGATCCAGGACATCATATCTTCTTAGTGGAGAACGTTCAGCTCACTGAGCAATCCTGTTGGTTAGCAATATGTGCACCACATACCACTGCACTTCCTCTAGTAGTGCTGTTGCCACCCTGCTTAAACCACCCATTGATGCTTTAGCAATTACTACCACCAGTTGCCTTCCATTTTCTTCCTAGTTCCCTTGTTATTTTGTCCAGAAGGGAGGGTGTGAGGGGAGGAGGGAAGGCAATGCTATGCCTGGCACGCGGACACGGAGAGGCACACTTTTATCAACCTTCAATTAATTTTGAGCAAGAGTCTGATTAGATTAGTATGGGATAAAAAGAAATAATTATGACGAGGATAATGAACGTGATATCTGTGGCAGCACTGGAATGCATGCTCATTAATGACTTTCAAATGATGTATTTTATGCTTGTATTCAGTAATTGAGAATACTAGGGCAAAGCGTGAGGCCAGTCGTTTGCAAGAGAATTCTGCACATATAAGACTCATACGGATAACAGCTCCTAATACATGAAATATATAGCGGAATTGAAGAGTTAACCATAAGTATTACATAAGGAGAGGCAAATATGAAGGTACAGCTTTTATTCCTTTTTAGGCCTGGCAGTAGCCAAGACCTTTTGATTTTACTAAAATGATATGTTTAATATACTTACTGTCAGATGGGTTTAGGCTGGCATTTTCAGCCATTGTGCACTTTTGTGTTAGTCACACACAACACCATACAGCATGTGGCAGTGTGTCAACCCCCTTCAGCCATTGGCTAACTTCACCATAAGTGAAAAGATTCTGCTCAATCACAAGGTGCACCTCCACACAAAATTAAGTTCCCGTCAGTTTCAGGGACTAGTATGGCAATGCATGCTTTTTGACACAAAAAATAGTTTTTGCTTCAAGACATTTTTTTTTATTGATGTGCTTACCCAACAATAACGTTTTGCAAAGGCAATAACAAAATAAAACATGCATACCATGTTGGTAATCACAGAAGGCACTTACTCATTTCGGTATTCACAGAAGGCACTTACTCATTTCGGTATTCACAGAAGTTAAAGAACTTTAGGACTCCTAAATGCCTTCTGTGAATACCGAAAGTCTTAAAATTAGGATTTTTCTCAGTTTAGTAGTAGTAAAGTCTAACTTTAGGACTCCTAAACTGAGAAAAATCCTAATTTTAAGACTTTCGGTATTCACAGAAGGCATTTAGGAGTCCTAAAGTTAGGAGGCCTAACCTTACTACTACGAAATTGAGAAAAATCCTAATTTTAAGACTTTCGGTATTCACAGAAGGCATTTTGGAGTCCTCAAGTTAGGAGTCCTAACTTTACTGCTACTAAATTGTGAAAAATCCTAATTTTAAGACTTTCGGTGTTCACAGAAGGCATTTAGGAGTCCTAAAGTTAGGAGTCCTAACTTCTGTGAATACCGAAATGAGTAAGTGTCTTCTGTGAATACGAAAATGAGTAAGTGCCTTCTGTGAATATGAAAATGGTAGTGAGTTTAAGATTTTGTCTTAAGTTAGTTCTGTGAATCGGGCCCTATGTGCCACCCAGACCTCTCTCTAAGGAATGGATTTCTATTCTGCTGGTAAATGTAAAACGAAGCAAAAAAATCCTGAGGAACCTAAAAAACTGGTGATTTGGGTGACGCAGATGATGTATTTTTCCCCTCCGTCTAAGAAGTCAAAAACAGATTTTTTTTTTGCTCCAGGCCTCTTCTGGATTCGGAGGGTTCCCCTATGTTTGATCCTTCTTCTATTCGCCATCCTAATTCCACGGAATGGTTCCCTGTTCATCATGTTGGTGACTATATCTCCGCTAGACTGCGTCTGCCTTTGGACAAATCCACCAGGTCCAAACTCAAGTCGGAATTTCCTAAACCTTCCCTTTCTTCCAATATTACTGTTATCCTGGCTATCGACCAACCTTTGTTAACATTCTTTTCCAAATTTGGTAAGGACCCCCATAAAGGGGTGGATAAGGCCTGGTCTACTTATTGGATGTTGTAGGGCCCCCGGCTCACATTTTTGACATGGTGGAATCTGCTCGTTTGGACGGCACAGACTTGGATCCACAGGACATTTCTTTATGGGTTCAAAGAGCTTTTTGTCTTCTTTGCAATGCCAACTTGGCGATTATCTTGGTAAGCGGTAAAGGTCTCGTTATAAAGTTGAATCCCAAGTTGGCTAACTTGGCTGCCCTTGACCCTGGCATTAAGGCAGATGGACTTCTGTTTGGTGACTCTTTTGTAAAGGACTTAAGCAAGTTCGTCACCACCTTTGCTTCCATTGATAATGCCCAACAATCTTTAAAGAAAGTTTTCTCTCAAAAGGTTCTTGAATGGGCCTGTAGAGGCAGGAGTCGCTTTGCCTGCCGTTCATACCACAACCAAGGCTCCAGAGAATTTTTTAATTCCAACTCCAACTATCAAGATTTCAAACCCCAGCTCTACCCTCAAAGAGGTTGATGTTTGAGAGGTTGTGGACAAAAGAAATTCAGGAGTAATTCCCAATAAGGTGAGTCTCTCAGATCCCCCCTCCCCCCCCCGTAGGAGGTCATTTTAGTCTGTTCTTTCCAAAATGGCGAACCCTGACTGCAAATCCTTGGGTTCTAAACTTTATCCCAGGTATCTTACGGAAATTTACGCTCCACCTTTCCAAATAGTTTTTCCTCCTCCCCTCATCTTCTCAACCGACATGTCAAATCTCATTTCAATAGAAGTTCGATCCCTTCTTCAAAAACAAGTGATTTAAATTGCCCCTCTAGATCCTTCAAGTTTTCTCAGTTCTATCTTTGTGGTTCGCAACAAAAACAAGAAGATGCGTCCTGTCATAAATCTGAAGTGGTTCAACCAATTCGTGCTTTATCGCCACTTCAAAATGGAAACTATTATTCATCTCAGGGACTCTCTTCGTTTACACCATTGGATGGTCAGAATAGATTTACAGGACTAATATCTCACAATTCCGATTTATCGCGCTCACAGAAAGTTTCTCCAACTTCAATGGCTAGGAGTAACTTATCAGTTTTGCTCTCTCTCCTTCCATCTGTCTTCAGCACCTTGGTGATTTATAAAGATAATGAAACCGGTTGTGATGTATCTGAGGTCTCTCTGGGTCTACCTCAACGACATTTTGATAATGAATTTAGACAAACAAACCCTGTTGTCACATTCGCATATCACTTGCTTACTCCTTTCAGAGCTGGGTTTTATTTTAAATCCCGAAAAGTCCATGCTCATTCCTTCTCAGCAAATCGAGTTCTTAGGTTTTCTCGTAGATTCTTCCACCGCTTCTTTTCACCTACCTCAGTCAAAAGTCTCAGCAATAAAATCATAAATCTCTCAATTGCTATGAAACTCCTTGATTTCCCTCCGGTCACACACAAGAATCGTAGTTCTGTTGTCCGCCTCCATTCAGGCAATCTTTCCTGGGCCTCTTCACTACCGAGCCCTTCGACGCCTAAAAATACACCATCTGCGTCAAGGCTTGGCTCATTCATACCTGATTACTTTAGATCCGGAATCTCGTCTAGAGCTCCAATGGTGGATAGACCATTTAGATGCGTGGAACGGCAGTACAATCTTCACCTCAGTCCCAGGTCTTGTATTAGAATCAGATGAAAGTCTGACGGGCTGGGGCGCCCGTTGTGGTACAATCTCAAATGGAGGTACATGGTCACTCGAGGAGTCGAGATCGCACATAAACTGTTTAAAGATGCTGGAAGATTCCTTTGCAATCAAGAGTCTTGTAAAGGACACAGTTCGCATGGACTTTGTTTCTGCGGTTCGTTACATAAGCCATCTAGGTGGCACCAAATCCAAACCCCTTGCCGAGTTAGCAAAGAGCCTTTGGGAATTTTGCCTTTTTCAACACGATCTTGGTCAGAGCAGAATACCTCCCAGGCAATCTCAACTCCATCGCAGACTGGCACTTTCATTATCTACGAGACTCCAGCAATTGCAAGCTTCTTCCATCCGTATTTAAATCTCTGTTTCAAAAATGGGGCCCTTTGCACATCGATCTCTTTGCCTCTTGCCTCAATACCCAGCTTCCACAATTCTTCAGTTAGCGTTCGGATCCTTTGTCTTTGGTGACAGATGCTTTCCTCCAAGATCGGTCAACTCATCTCAGTTATATCTTCCCTCCTTTTATCATGACCAACAGGGTCCTTGCCCATACCAGACGCCAACTATCCTCTCTGATGATAGTGGTCTCCTTCTGGTAGTCGCAGATTTGGTTCCCATCTCTGTTAGAGATGGCTGTGGATTTTACGGTTCTACTTACTTCTTGCGACAACCTTCTGTTAGATCCCTTGAGTCATCCACACATTGTCATTCTGGACAACTCTTTGATTCTGTCTGGTTGGAAAATATTGGGTCTTACTCCTCCTCATTTCACAGGAAGCTTCTCTCTATATTAGCAGAGTCTGGGCTCCAGGAACAACTAAAGCTTACAAATAAGCTAGGGCCTTATGGTTAAACTAGTGTTTGAGAAAACATATTGATACCTTTTCAGCACATTTAAATTACATTGTCAATTTTCTGGCTTCTGAAGCCAGCTCAGATAAGTCTTACAGAATGGTTAACCTGTACAGATCTGCGAAAACCCTTAACCACAATACGTTTGAAGGCAAGCCAGTTGGTGAACACCCTCTAATTTTGTCGTCTCCTAAGAGGTGTAAAGTTCTTTAAACCTCCTTTATCAAAGTACTCTAAGTTGTGGGACGTGAATTTGGTACTCAAACTTTTTTCTGATTGGCCAGATGATGCAGTTCTTTCCTTAAAAATGCCAAACTTACTATCCTTTTTTGCTTGGTTTCTATCAAACGTGTTTCTGATGTCAAAGCTATGGATGTTTCTTCTCGTCAATTTACTCCTTCTGGTGTAATGTTTCATATTAATAAGCGTACACAAACTAATTTGAATTCTGTTTTTTATCCGTATGTTCCTTCTCAGCCTAAATTATGTGTCGGACAATGTCTCAAGGTGTATGAAAAACGGACCTTTGATCGCAGAACGTCCTCCCAGTCCCAACTTCTCATTTCTTTCCGTAAACCTCATAAACTTGTTTCTTCTGCTACTTTAGCCCGTTTGGTTTGCTGGGTTATGTCCCTTGCTGGTATTGATGTTTCTGTTTTTCGGGCCCATTCTACCAGGAGAGGCATGGCTTCCAAAGCCTTTTGGGAAGGCTCCAGATTGGAGGACATTCTGAGATTGGCAGATTGGTCCAACGACAATGTGTTTTGATTGTTTTATTGTAAACCTGTTATTACTGCTGCTTCTTTGCTTGTTGATATGCTTTGAACAAGCATAATAGGAGCCTACGGTCTTGACATAAAATGTAGATTTTCCGAGTACTTTATGAAGGAAAGTCTTAATTTTATTAAAGACATGAAAGCGAGTATTGTCCCACAACAACACCTTTTTAATATGTGTTCTTCTCCCTCTGACAGCGACTCCAGCTTTATCACCCGCTTCTTCCTGATCGGGGCCATCGTCCTCAAACAAATTCTGTTCTTCTACGTCCTTCTTCATCGTTCAACAATGGACCTTTGATCTTCGTTCCTGCTTCAAGAATCACTCTTTTGGATCTTTGTCAAGAGATTTCTGGTTGGACTCTAGCCTTTTGTATTGTTCTCTCCATTTTTCCCTTGTTTTCTGACAATATCTAATCTGCTCGCCGAAGAGAAGAGAGGTGTTAACAGTCAGAGTAAGCGTTATACATGGGACTGTCTACTCATTGGTTCTTGTTCTGGATTCTATGTTTCCCCATTGGTCAACCTGTTGCTTGGCCTTCTGGGGGGTGTAGTTTTTATGGTTTAGCTTGGCTGCTATTGAATTAAAGCAAGATTAGAAAATCAAAATACTCGCCTCCGTGTCTTTAATAAAATTAAGACTTTAATTCATAACTTACTAGGAAAATCTACATTAAAAAATGTAATTCAAGCGCTGTAATCGTTTGTCAATTGCAATGGAAGGGAGATGATAACTGGTCTTTCCCATGTGAATCGCAATGTAATGCACAAATACTTTGTTACTTTTACAATCCTGCTGCTGCTCTCATAGCATGAGAGCAGCATCTGGATTGGGTGGGGAGCCTGTGCTTTCCAGTGACTGTGGGAGAGAAGCACTGAGGCGGCCGTCAGCATTTGCGCAGGAACAGGTAAGTTTTTTTATAATTGATAAGATGTCAAGATTTGACAGCTTTCCCTTTGCTTGTGCAGGAATCAAATATCAGGAGGTGCAGGAAAAGATGATGAAACAATCACAATGTATCGCTGTTTGTTGCATTGTGGCTTCTGTCCCTTGAATACAGGCACAGTGTGAATATGAATGCTTAGATAGAGCTCACTTAATTCCCATGCAAACCTACATCCAAACATGCACTACTTTTCACAATGAATGGCAACCCAGTGTCTGCCTCATTAATATTCATGAGGGGGCAGATAGCATTTTTTTTGCACACAAAAAACTAGGCCCGCAGAAAAAGTCCGTCATGCTGGTGTAATCTGGCTTAATTTTGGAAATTTCACAGTATGCTTGTTATGCAAAATTCCCAAGACTACACTATTATGCCAAGTCACAAAATGACATGCTTTTTCTGGGAAAAACACTGGAATTATGTAAAAGCCCATGAACTCAAGTGGCTGCTGTTAGCAGTAGTTGTGTTTTTTGGGGAGCTTTTTTAGAAAAATTAGGTGCATTTTGAACTAAAGAATAGCAAAAATTTTGATCAGTAACGCAAAAGTAAATTATGCAAACCTCTAAAAATAATACGTATTCCAGAGAGAGGGCTTTGAGTATCCCTTGCACTGCCAAAGACGCAGTGGCTGGTCGCATAGCAATGCAAAAGTTCCGTACAAGTCAGAGGCAACCGAAGTCATCTGCGGCGTCCCCCAAGGATCCTCTCTGAGCCCCACCCTCTTCAACGTCTACATGAGCCCCCTCGCGGCCATCGCACGCCAACACAACCTCAACATAATCTCCTACGCCGACGACACCCAGCTGATCCTGTCCCTGACCAACGACCCCGCCGCCGCCAGAGCCAATCTGCACGAAGGGATGAAAGATGTAGCCGAGTGGATGACGACCAGCCGCCTGAAACTGAACTCAGACAAGACGAAGGTCCTCATCCTGGGCTCCTCGCCCTCCGCCTGGGACGACTCCTGGTGGCCCCCCGCCCTGGGCACCGCACCCAAACCGACAGACCACGCACGCAACCTGGGCTTCATCCTGGACTCCTCCCTCTCCATGACCAGACAAGTCAACGCCGTCTCCTCGTCGTGCTTCAACATCCTGCGCATGCTACGGAAGATCTTCTGGTGGATCCCCACCGAGACCAGGAAGACCGTCACCCAGGCCCTCGTCACCAGCCGACTGGACTACGGCAACGCCCTCTACGCCGGTACCACCGCCAAGCTCCAGAAGAGACTCCAGAGGATCCAGAACGCCTCAGCCAGACTCATCCTCGACATCCCACGCAACAGCCACATCCCCGGACATCTGAGAGACCTGCACTGGCTCCCCGTCAACAAAAGAATCACCTTCCGTCTCCTCACCCACGCACACAAAGCCCTACACGATCAAGGCCCGAGCTACCTCAACAACCGAATCAACTTCTACGCTCCAAGACGCCACCTCCGATCAGCCAGCCACGCCCTCGCCGCCGTCCCCCGCATCCGAAGAGTGACAACAGGAGGAAGGTCCTTCTCCTACCTGGCCGCCAAGACCTGGAACTCCCTCCCGACCGACCTGCGCCTGACCCAAGACCACCTCTCCTTCAGGAAGAAGCTGAAGACCTGGCTGTTCGAGCAGTAACGGCACCCCCCCCCCCCCAAGCGCCTTGAGACCCTACGGGTAAGTAGTGCGCTCTATAAATGTCTTTGATTGATTGATTGATTGTTGCCACCTCCCTCTATTACACAAGCTGTCTTGGTCTGCTGTAGCATTTGTCAGCAGTTACATCTTTTTATTGGGAGAAACAACTAAACAGAAGTGAATTTAAAAAACACTATAATATTACTTTAAATCTCACAACCTGTCTAAAGCTAATGTTTTGTTGCTGACGTTGGCAAAATACAAACGCTGCAATGCATTCCCCTTTGAGACACACAACTAAAGAAATACATCTACCAAAACAATTTTCTCCAATGTATTTCTTTCTCTAGCCTAAAACGTCAAACGAGATTACAGGTTTCAGAGTCTAGCAGGGTTCAATTTTCCCGCCTAAATTAAATTTCTTGAAAACGATTGTTGTGGACAGCCAAAAATTGACTGAGCACTCTACCCGGTATTAAGTTAAAAAATAAAGAAGTCCATTACGTTTACTGAGTATCAGTGAATTTGAAAAATGCACCTAAACTTTTCTCAGCCCTTTGTCAATAACATGGAATAAACTATTAATTGTTAATGCAGACGGCTGCAAGTATGCAGCTCCCAGGAATTTGTAGCTGGGCTCAAGAAACCCCTCGAATGGAACAACAATACGGTCAGATGTAAGAACCTTCCAAATTTCCTCTTAATTTCTTGTTTTTTATATTCACATAACTGTGGTACCAACGCTTTATGTCATCAGACTCCACAGCATGACAGACGGAGTCTCAAATTTCCCACAATTCACTTACAAGATCACAATCTCTTCTCCTTCCACTGAAAGTCGTACCTATGCAACCTAACAATCCCTAATCTCCTCTTAACTCCTGTATTAATCCCACCAACCATGTGCTTGAGCTCACCTTCCCTTCCCCTTACTAATGATTGCAACTAACCACTATTACTTGGGTCCACCACAAAAATCTGAAACGACTGCATGGAATGGTTTGCTTTGAGCACACAAGACTAATCCCAATAACAAACAGTAACCAATAACACTGAACTAACCATTAACCTTGGGTTCCAGAGCAGCATGCTGCCCGGTGTAAAGCGCTTCAACGCCTTGTCTGGGGTAGTAAGCGCTACATAAATAAAATTACAATTACATACACAAGTGTCAGAATGCACCTCCATGCAGCTCCCTCGCCATAATACCAGCTTGGGAAGAAACAGGAATGTGTGCCCAAATGTGTTGCTTCCAAATGCACTATTAGTGCTGGCGACTCCAGGGACATACCCACAGCATCAAACCAGTAGAATTTGTATGTGCAATCTGTCCAGTTCGGGATCATCATGCAGAAATTGGTGTAGTAAACCACATTGTTGCCTCTGTGCCTTAAAGCTCCTCACACATTTTGGGTTTGTAAAGCCCCTGCGGGTTATGAGCTGTTAGTGGGTGAAGATGACCCAGGCGATGGCGGAATGAGTGCTCTGCAAGAAACCGCCGTATTTTCAGATGATGGACCCTGCAAAGGACAATTTATTTTCTTATGTTCCAAAGGCTATGTCTGGTGCCGGAGGTGCACATTTGCAAATACACTATGGCCGCAATGCCCTAGGAAAAGAGCACAGTGATTTGAAACATAACATTGCTCCCCCACCAACCATAAAAGGCAAGACAATAATGCATCCATCAAATCACCCCACACCTCTGGCCTTTAGTATTCAATCTTTATATTCCTAAAAGGTGCCTAAGATCCTCAGGCTCTGCTGGTCCATTGTAAATTCAAAAAGACAAAGATGGATGGTAGGCAGTGGCTAGTAATTAGGGTAAGATGATAGAATGAGTTAGGATAGGCCTTGTATGTAGAGAAATTGAGAACAAGTCTTTTGTTCTAGTCTTGTCCTGCTAAAAGCCTCAGATTTGAGCTTGTGCCTGGAAACGTTTAGGTTTGGTACCCTGCAAACTGATATGACTTGATCTATTGAAAGCCAAGCATGAGTTAGTGAGTTGAAGCAGCAACGACAGTTGGTCGTTCCTGCCCTGCACAGCAAATAAGACTTCAGACTTTCCTTTGATTAGGGTGCCAATTTGGGGGTCCCTACACCTTAGGGAAGTCATACGTTTGTCCTGTCATGCGACCCAATTGCTCCAAGCCTCACTCCATACATTAGTCAGGCACCTGGTGAGCCAATTGGTGGGCTGTAAATTGTTTCCAGAGTCATTTGTTTCCATCAGGCTGGCGATGGTCCGGCTTTCCCACAGTCCTGCGAGCACTCTGGCTCCTCGTATATTTGGTTGCTCCATAGCGTGGCCACTAGAGGATTACACTCTCTGCCATCTGGAAAGGCTAGGTCTAAAAATACTTCCTAAAATTGTCCTCAGGATTCAGTCTTTAATGAGTGCCCAACCTTCTACTTATAGTTTGGGTTGGAGGCTGTCCTCTATTTGTTTCCCAATCCATGTCCTTTCATCGAAAGGCTTCCACTTTTCCAAAGTGCCTGCATCTGAATGATAAAAGGAGGTGCCATCTGTGTGGTCTTCACAAAATGGCAGCCCATCAGTGCCTTTGATGGGGTTATTCAAGTGGCTCTGTTTAGAGTGATCTGTTATTCCCTGAAAAAAATACATTATAAGTTAACTCCACAATCTCAACTTGCTCATGAAGTGCTCCCCCTCCCCCCACCCCAAATTGTCCTGTATACACCTCGAAGTGATCCTACAATGTTTTCATACATGAAATGGTGGGGTCGAGTGCATCTTCAGCTAGGATGGCAGTCCATGACTGAGCAGTTTTTAAAGGTTTGGTATGATGCCGCCTGTCAAGGGGGTGGTGGTTAGGAGTTCCACTTTGGGGTATTTTCATTTCTCACCCTTGTTGACCCGTGGTTGTTTGCCATTTATGTGCAGCATTAGTTGGTTCTCAAATAATATTATGCCTTGGCTACTGTTTGTTGGGCTGGATTTTTTGTTGTTACTTTTAGCACTTATTTTAGGAATACGGATTTGGATAATGTCGTTTCCACTACTATATTTACATGCTCCTCTAGGTCTCCGTTTCTTCCATTTTGTGGCCCTGTCAGGGTGTCAAGACAAGCAGTCATCAAGGCTGGTTCTTCCCAGCAGGTACTTTACATTTAAACTAGTGCTTTGATGTATCCACTTCTCAGTGCAAGACAGGGGGAATGAATGATGCGTGTAAGAGGGACATCAGGTGTCTCATACAGCTAGAAGGAATATCCATAGATATACGTTTGAAAGTGATGCTACCTCAGTATTAGGGCTGCCTTTTTATCTGTATCTCTTATGGGTCTCTCAAGCTGGCTTAAGTTATTGAGCAATTTGTGCCACTCTTGTGCTTTTGAATCAAGATCAAACCCACACCAGTGAGACTAGGATGAACCAGGAGGTAAGTGTCATGTGTCTTATAGTACAGTCTTGGTTTTCAAAATTAACCCTCTTTAGTAGTTGACAGATCCACTTGCAATACTTCTTCATGAGATCCCCATGGCTGCGTGATGGAGGCTAAATTTCCAATAAAGCACTGGCAGTTGCGGCCTTTGATACAATCTCTCCTTCCCTTCCCGGAGAACATCTGCAGTCTTTGGGTACTGGCGACCTGGCCCTAAAATTACAGGACACAGATTGTGATCTCAGGGTAACACAAATCTGACCCTTTTTCCTTACCATGTGGAGTCCCACATTACTCAACTTGTACATCACACGGCTGGCTATACTAATCCACTCCTATGGTTTGTAGTTTGAGTCGTTCGCTGACGACACGCAGGTCATTGTATTCATCTTTAAAGCCATGGAAGCCACAGCATCCAACTTCAGCAACTGCATGAAAGCGGTGGCCGCATGGATGAACTAGAACGGTCTAAAGTTGAACGGAGAAAAGTAGAGGTGTTGCTGTTTGGAACTCATGCATCGGTAAGGAACCAGAACTGATGGCCCAACAGACTGGGGGCACTGCCCATCCCTACCATTAGACAAAAATTTAGTAGTCATCCTGGGTGTTGACCTCTCCTTGGATCTTCAGGTCAGTTGAACAATGTTGTCCTGCTACTGGATCATTAGAACTCTGCGAAAGATCTTCCCTTTCTTACCTTCCGATAAAAAGAAACAGGTTGCTTTGGCATTAATCACATCTAGATTATTAAAACACACTTTATCTGAACATTAACAAGTCTATTCTTGCTAAATTACAACTGGTGCAAAATGCAGCAGCCAGACTGAAACTAGGCATCCCTAAACACATGTCATTCTCTAAAGGACTGCATGAACTTCATTTGCTCCCTGTATAGAAGCAGATTACCTTCAAATCCATGTGTATTGTTTGCAAAGCATATTACAGTGCGAGCCTGGGAGGAAACAAATCCATGTTTCAGTGGTATTCTCCATGCAGACTTCTTTGCTCGGCAAGTTACAATTTATTAGTCACCTCCAGAGTGTGTAGGAAGAGATGGGGAGGCAGAGCTTATTCGTTCATAGTGGCCAAGCTCTGGAACACCCTACTCCTCCGTTTGACCAGTATGAAGCTCCATACGCCATTTAGGAGGCCTTGAAAACCTCTATCTTTCCCTTGTGAATGACCACATCAACTGGTCATGTTCGGGTATACAGTAAGGATTGACAAAGAGTTCCTTGCCATCTGTTGGGCAACTGTTGCGCTATACAAATCTATATCATATGACATCATACGTAAGAAACCATGGGTCTCAGGCACCAATGCTGGGTGAGTGAGGAGATTGAAGTGGTTTTGATGGCTCGCACCTTCCCAGGGTCCATGATGACCCATTCCCTTGAAAGCACACTTCTCTAGTTTCATGAATGTCCACCCTTTGACTGAGTACTAACAGCTGTATGGTGGGGGCCACAGGAGCTTTGAGACACTATAGTACATTGAACATACCTTAGTACTCTTTGGGTGGGTCTTTAACTTCACCTGCAGCTATTTGGCAGTGCAGCCTCAGAAGTCTGCCATCCAGCTGCAGTTGAGGTTCTAGGCTTCTGGATATGAATAAAAAGATGCAAGTGCTCTGTATCCATCAGTGCAGAAACATACTAAGCTTTATGATAATTGGATGCACCCTTCTTAGATTTCCACCACTCTTGCGATGGAGATGGCATGCATTTCTTCATCAGCATTCTCTCCTGCACATCTGAAATGAGACATTTCTTTGAACTGGACCGAATGCCATTTTCCTTTTCCCAGCTTCTGGAGGTTTGCGCCCACTTTTGGGTAACTAACATATTAATTTGCTGTGTTTCCGTCTTTTAGCACAATAGTTCCTATTTTTGAGCACTTAACAATGTGGCTAGGGGCACCACAGGAACTATACCTCTCACTAGGCTTGGGTCTTGGGTTTAGAGAGCGTAGAGCTCTCTCAGTGGCCTCTTCCATCTGACTTCTCAGGTGAGTCTGTTTCTGATGGGAGGCAAAAAACTTTCCTCTGGTCTATTGCCTGAACCATAGTGATCCATATTGTTTCCTCCCATTGTGCACTTGAGCCTGCTGTATTCAGAATGCCTTCAACTTTCATGCGCTGTGGGAAGATGTCCAAGGTGGCAGTAAAATGAATCAAACTTCTTTAGAGACATGTATTAGTCTTAGAAAAGAAGCAGGTCATATGAGGCTGCCTTTAATGATGTCAAGAGCCTACTCCAGGTGTCTCTCGGGTGTGCATTTATTGACGGTGATAACGTGTCACATAGGGAGACCTGCCCCGGCTCTGGTTCCTTCGAGGAAGCAGAGCCGGGGTAGGTCAAGCAGTGGACGCTTTTCCACGTCTGTGACGCTAATTGGCGTTCTCTCTGCTTTTTACTCATGGATCCTGAACCATTGCCCTAATTGGGATGGTTTTATTGAATCCAAGGTATAATATTCACCCCTTTTTTGGCTGAGTGACTGGTTATCTTAGACTATTTACACTTACAGAAACAAGACACTGTGCAGTTTAGGGTAGTTTTTAGGTCCTGAAGAATTGCCACTTGATCATTCCTGAAAAAGCAAGGCGAGAAACATGTTTTTAGACCTGGCTTTTACAGCGGGTTTACCCCAGAGGTTTTGCTTTCTGGCCTCCTGTTTTTGACCTTGTTTGTGTTGGTTTTATGACTCTGGGCACTTTACCACTGCTGATCAGTACTAAAGTACATATGCTCTCTGTGTAAATTGTTATAATGGATTGGTATTTCCATGATTGGCTTATTTGATTTACTACTAAGTCCCTAGTACAGTGCACTGTGTGTGCCCAGGGCCTGTAAAACAAATGCTGTTAGTAGGCCTGCATCACTGATTGTGCCACCCACACAAACAACCATTCAAAGAATTCTCAGACCTGCCACTGCAGTGTCTGCGTGCAGTCTCTACTGCCATGTCAACCTGGTAAGTGCACCAACTTGCCAGGCCCTAACTTTCCCTTTTCTTACATTTCTCTCTCTTGCTCTAGGCTACTCTGTATCAAAATCTGATAGGGAAATAAGTGCATGTCCCCAAAAATATGTGTTGGTGATCCCTATCTACAACCACCAGTTCAAATTAGGCACTGAATCCATCCCAGGGTTATACTGGGATGCGATGAACAACCTAGGCAGGATCCCTTGCAGACAGTTCTGATACTGTAAAGAAAAGGGGTCATATAAAAAAATAAATGTGTGCCTGGCCCAATTTCATGTCCTTGGTGGTAGGCTTGGTGCCAACATCTTTTACCATCTTATTATTAGGGCTAATGTTTAACTAGGGCAGTTGTGGTTCCTGCGGGTAAGCATGGTGGGGCTGGGCAAGCGGGGGGAGTCGACAGATGACAGAATAGTGTTTATTTATTTATTTTATTTTCCCTATTCTGTCGTCTGTGAAGCTCCTCCCCCGTGTCCCCATCACGCTTTCCTGCAGGAGCCTGGAATAAACTAGGGTGCCAAGTAGGGCCGATGTGTGTGTGTTTCTCAGTGTAAGCTTACTTGGCAGGGAACTGGGCTACAAGTAGGCTGCTAAATTCCAGTAACAAGCACCATGACTCACACACACAGTAGACCACATCGAACCCAAAGATGGCTAAAACAAATGTTTCCAACTTGAATTGTTTTTTATTTACCGGAGCACAATATAGCTAAAAGCCACAACAAACCACAATAACTGAGCAAATACAACAGGTCAGAAACCAACCTGCCCTGTGAATCCATTCATAATATTTATCCATTCACTGATTTGGTAAAACATATGGGTACTAACATAGTTCCTACAGAGATCTGCTTGTAACTTTATTTATATATTTGGGTCATTTGTAATGCACACAAATCATCCCCAAGGGGATCTCTCGGCGCCTGGGAAAGACAGGCAGTCATTAGTGAGCAGATTAAAATAGCCAGGTTTTAAGCCATTTTTTGAATTGTGACAGATTCGGGCATTCCTGGATGTGTTCAGGGAGGTCGTTCCAGAGTTTGGGGGCCAGATATGAGAAGGCTCGACCTCCCATTTTTACCTTCCTGATTCTCTGGCAACACAGCAGCTTACGATTGCTGGATATGATCTGACGTACAGGATGGTACCATTTAAGTTTATTAGTCGAATAGACCGGTCCCAGTCCGTTCAGGGACCTGAAAACCAAGCACAGTATTTTAAAGATGACCCGTTTCTTGACTGGAAGCCAATGTAATTGGCGTAGGAGGGGCAAGGAGGGCGTTCGAGCTGGTTTATCCAGGGCAAGACGGGCAGCGTATTTTGCACAACCTGTAATTTGGATAATGGGTCCTCCCTAATTCTCACCAATAGGGAGTTGCCATAATCAAGGCGACTAATTAAAAGCGTCTGAATCAGGGTCTTCCTGGCGCTGAGCGGGATCCATGGGAAGATCTTTCTCAACATACGAATGGTCCCGAAACAGGAGCCTGCAAGCGTCTTCACCTGCTCCTCCATTGAGAGCTGATTATCAATCTTTATCCCTAGAATCTTCGCCCAACTTCTTGGAGAGGGGGCCGCTCCCAACTCTGAAGGCCACCAGTCTGAGGACCACAGGTCCTCAGCCTTGCCAAACAGGAGGATCTCTGTTTTTGAAGAGTTCAGTTGTAAAAATTTCCTCTTCATCCAATCAGCTATCTTGATCATGCACTTTGAAAACGTAGCTCTCGTTTCGGCGGGATCCTTCTCTATGTGAACTATCAACTGCGTATCATCAGCGTAGGATATTGTTTCAAACCCACAGGTCCTGATGATTGAGGCCAAGGGGGCCACAGATAGATTGAATAACGTAGGACTCAGAATAGAGCCCTGCAGTACCCCCTTGTCTACTGCAGCTGTAGGAGACACATAGGCATCGAGCTGAACAGATTGGGTTCTATCAGAGAGATAACTCTGAATCCATTTCAAGGCCAAGCCTCCGACACCAATCTCTTGCAGCCTGCTTAACAGGATGCAGTGGGAGATAGTGTCGAAAGCAGCCGACAAATCCAGCAGCACTAGCATGACTGGAGCATCCCTGTCAAGCGCCATCCTAAGTGTATCAGTAACTTCAAGCAGTGCGGCCTCCGTGCTGTAAGATACCCAAAAGCCTGACTGAGAGGGGTCCAGGATCTTATTCTGTTCTAGGTAAGTTGAAAGATGTTGATTAATTATTGTTTCCCTAATTTTGGACCAGCAAGGGAGAAGGGAGATAGGTCTATAGTTTTGAGCATTCGTAGGGTCTGCTAGTGCCTTTTTCAACAGAGGTTTGATGCGTGCAACTTCCAGTTATGTGGAAAGGTGGCTGTAGTTAGGGAGATGTTACAGATGTCTGCCAGAGTATCTGCCAGAATGGGGGCAAGCTCATTCATGGCCCTTGGTGGTAAAGGGTCTAAGATCGATGCTGACTTAGCCTTGGCTAGTAAGGCACCCACCTGTTTTCCCGTGATGAGGGGAAACTTTTCTAGGCTCGGCGAGCCAGGTATTGTCGTGAAAGACTGACTCTCATTTGAGTCCTCTACTGTCCCAAAGAAGCGATAAATGGTGTTAATCTTATCGATAAAATGCGAAGTTAAGTGATCACAGAACTCCTGCGTTGCCGGCGGGAGCGGGTTTTTGGCTCGCAGGCTTGTAAATTCTCTTAGAATTGTAAAGAGCTCCCATGATGAGTCCCTAGCCTCCAAAATCCGGGTGCCTAAGTGAGCTCTCCTGGCAACATTACAGCTGTTTAGATGAGTTCTATGTGCCTCACGATAACAACGTTCATCTGCTACCGATTTAGACTTTCTCCCCCTTCTTTCTAGTGATCTACAAGCAGCCTTCTCCTTTTTTAGTGTGGCTGTGTACCATGGGGCAGGGGCTAGTAAAGCCTGAGTTCTAACCATCTTCACAGGAGCGATCACGTCAAGGGCATCTGAGATCGAGGCTTGGAATGACTAAGGCCAAATTACAGTCGCTCTTGCTTAGAGATCCAGGAGGGGTCTAGATCCTACTGAACGCAGAGGTAGTCACCTCTTTCCAGGCTCTTCGTAATTCTGAGCTTGGCTGCAAACGCGCAGATGGCTTTAGCGGAGTAAAAAAAAAACGTAGGGCTAAGTGGTCTGCCGTATCTACCTCTAAAGGGGGATCGACTTTTAAGTCTGCCATATTAGAAACAATAGTATCTAACACATGGCCTGCCTGGTGGGTTGCATGCCATCTTTTGGAAACCTAACAATAACCAACTCTGCCATTCATCCTTCAGGGGCCGATTACAGGGAGCTCTTGAGTGAAGTAATAGCATAACTGCATTTAGCGCCCCGAGACAATCCAATCCACGGTGAACACTGCATGAAAAGACACTATTGTCATATTGTGATTATATTGATATCTAGGGCCTGTGTAGACATATTTGTTGCGAATTCGGAAGCAATCTGCACCTTTTATTGCTGGCTGCTAAAACACATCACGGTTAGGAGGTTGACAGGTTTAGGGGGCTACTCAAAAGGCAATTGATGTGCTAAGTTAGTACTTTACAGCATGCAACAGGGATGTCCGTATGAAACTGAAACGCGTTTGATTCCAACCACTGCCACTATGAGTGCATGCTTATTGACAATTAGAAATTATAGAAACACATGAACTGTGAGGGACCTGTGTGTAGATACAAATTCAATAAAGACTTTATGAGCTAGGAGTAGACAGTTGCTATAAACATTGGCCTCAGAAAACTAGCACTGACAAAGCCAATAGGTTTTTCTTTTGTTTAGTGCATGCAGACAGTGGGCATACTCAAAACCCAACACAGCTATGGCATCAATTTCCGCAAATTCCAAATATAGAATAATTCACGCACACTTACCATCAAATATACAGGAATCAATGCACAATAATTATAATCATAGCTGACCCTAAGTAGCACAGTCTATTAATTTCCCTTCTGGACCCACTTTGGTTCTCCCTTAGTTTTGTGTTTTAGACATTTTAGGTTGCCTCTGCTCTGCATAGCCACATATAACACATTTAGTTTCACGACATTGGCCTAGGCAGTACATGTTGTTTGTTATTCAGAGACTATTCTGCAGATTTTGTCTGTACATCTTGTACACAGTTGCTAGGAATACATAACAATATAGTGTACTGTTTTCTTTGTTCATTCAACAACAGCACCTAACACCTAGACATAACATTGTCACACAGTTACATCTTCTAATACAAGAGTTTATCGTATAAACGGTGTCTCGTTCCCTTGGGGGCCATAGGGAAGAATTCCGGCAGAGGCGAATGTTCTGGAACACCAGCAGTGACCGTCATGCAGCCTTTTGTACATCATGTAGGCCTTGTGTAAGCTAAGTTTACCCGCATGATGCGGACCACCTAACTACACTCGTGAGGTATATTCCAGAGATCGCAAATATGTACCGATGCTCATCTAGTAAGAGTGGACCTAGACAGATATATAATTTGCCATGTTTGGGACGTTTGTCCCATACAGTTTGTTAGTAATGCTAATTACTTAGTTTAGCTGCATCTGCCTAATTATTGCAGCTAATTTGCTTTACAATAAACGTCCTTCATCTCTTTCTTGTGTTTACTATGGGCATGAATGAATGAGTAACGAAAGGGGAGGATCTGTTTCCACGGTTCCCTTGGGGAATTGAGGGCCATGTTTGAGCTTGCCGAAATCAACTGTTACTCTGGGAAGGCTAGGAGTTCATGTAAGGCACTGTGAGCTAGCCAGGATTGGGCCGACAAGTACTGACGCTGTGGTGAGACTCAGTCCCTACGCCCGTGGTTTTATTTATTTATTTATTTTATTTTCTCTATTACGTCGACTCCCCCCCACCCTGACTCGCCCCACCGCTCTTAACTGTATCAGCCGTGCCTGGATGAGAGAGCTGTGTTCAATGTGGAAAAGCATAGGTTGATGTGCAACAGGGGGCTCAGGGTGATGTGTAAAGGGAGCACTGGTGATGTACAATAGGGGCTATTCTGGGAGGTGGGAACAGGGTGGCACCCACAAGATATTGTACTGTCCAATGTCAGGCACGAACAGCAAATCCACTCATGATTTTCCCTTTCCATTCTGAGACTTACAATAATTTCCCCTTATAAATGCAGAACTGCAAGTATCAGAATTCGCAAGAAACAATATCAGACCTTGATACACAACTCATGACACACATTTTGGAAGGCAACAAAAATCATTTTTAGCTTACTTTTAAATTTCAGTGCATGATTAGAGGGGCAGGAATATGGCTGCTGATTGGTGCTATATTTAAAATGTCTGCTTCTGTACAGGCGTTTGTGTAAAAGTATACCATACTGGGGCACAGACACAAACACAGACAACTTGCATAAATGTACCCATGCAACTGACACAGCTGCATGAGGCCATGCATCATGTGTGAAACAGTTTGTCCCTCCTGGAATTTGTCCAACAACATGCGGCATGCTGAAATATTGAAGCCAACACCCAAGTCTACAAAGACAAATCTACAAGACCTAGCAAACGTGGTAATGTTGGCTAAAAACCCAGAAATGGCTGAAGGTGTAACACAGGACACCACTCACATAGCAGCGTTACAAACTATGCATATGAATCAATAGATCCAAAATTAAAACATTATTCATTTTGTCTTTAAAACGTAAAATTTGACATTTTAGGTAGTGGTGGGGGAGCTAACAAATTAACAGGGAGAGCTGAGCCAGACCCGAGCCAAGGGTCTAGCTCTGATCTTAGAGACCATGCACAAGCCAAGCCCTGAAAACATTACCTATGTAAATCATACAGAAACATGAGGTGAAATATGAGATTCTATTCAAAGTTTTAAAAATGAAAATGAAGTTTTGGTGAAAGAAAATATTTGCCTTAGATCACACAGTTTAAGCAGGGGAAACAGCTATTTATCCAGTCTTTCTGGTTTAATTTTGTACAGATCAGCCACAAAACGGGTATCTATTTGGCTGTTCTTATGTTAAGGCTTTGATTTTACGCGTTTGAGCATTTTTCTGCAGTTTGTATATAATGCGAACTCAACCCGAAGCATCAGTTACATTACAAAAGCTCACCGTTCTTTGTAGGCACGAAGAGATTACGTGATTGGCCTAGAATCACTGGAGCCAACGCCAAGGCTCAAAGCTGGTTCCCCAGTACCAAAGTCGTCAGTTCTGGCTGTAATGCCACATCCTGTGTACAGGGTGGTAAGCAGGCAGATGCCACATGAAAGCTCGGCTCTTTATGGGCTTGAAGTTCCAACAGGGCCTCGAGCTGAGCCGGAGCCAAGCTTCAGGCTCGAGTCTGGCTCAAGCTTACAGTTGCTCATAATGTTTGGTTCACTGCATTAAAGGGTTCACAATGATTCGTTGTACTGTATGAAACAAAGGCACTCACTGAACCTTGTTACCACCAGGCAATGCACAACCTTTAACAACTAACTGGTATGAAGATTGGATTTGTTCTATCAGTGCACCAATGAAAGCATCAGATAAACAATGAGCATGGCAAAAGAGCTAAACTCTAATTCCGAATCATGACACTTGCATACCTTTCTTGCTCAAGAAATCACAAAGCAAGCAATTCCATAAGGTGCACCGAGGCCCTTATTTTCATATTTCCAATTTGTTTGTCTTTTAATTGCCAAAAATTGAATTTATAAAGTCTGTCTAAAAAGAAGTCTTAGTTATCCTGACTTCAGTTCCAAATTGAAGAGGTCCACCCTGAGAAACAGCAATGTTATGCTATGTTATGTTATGTTATGTTATGTTAATAACACTTCTATTGCGCACAGCTGCCCCAGCCAAGGGGCGTCTCGTGATAATGTCCTTTCTGATAAACATAGATCTCAAAACATAAACTCAGGTGGAAAGACGTGACACAAAAAATAGCATTGTTGTATCTGACAAAACATTCAAAAGTATTGCAACTGCATTAGAAAGAGCAAAATTAAAGTACTATACATACTCATTCTTGCTGAAGGCATATTTGTTAATTGTTTCAATGACATCCTTGAAGAGTATTTTGGAAGTCAGTGTGTAGCCGTGGTGCACAATGGGCTCCCCATCCGGTCCATCCCAGCAGTCAACTGTCAAAGAAAGATGGGAGAAAAATTGTAAAAAGAAATACTTTTCTCCCCCAGATAGTCTACAGTTCTAAAAATGCAACGCCGGCAACACTTCAGGTCTACTTTGCAGTTGGGGAGTAAATTTGAAAAGCATAATAGACGGCGGCGAAATCTAGAACATGCCAGTGAAAGTTGGGTAAATTGTGTACTCTTTGCATGCGGGTGACATCTTGACAGAAAATTCCTCGTCGAGTGACATTTTCCGCTGAAACTCGTATCCTGGTAGTATCTCATTAGACTTTATTTTAATGAAAAATGCTTGCTGCTGTGAAAGACCGTAATGCTAGAAACAGGCAAACAACGTTTCACTCTAAAAGTCTGATTTTGCATAACTTCTCAAAAAGCTTGTGGAATTACATGACCTTGCAGACAAAAAATGATGCAGTTTTGCACTCCCTAGCTCAAAGCAACAGGAGTTCTGTGATAAAAAAAAAGCACTAGCAATAAGCTCCCACATAGCAGATCTAAAACACAAACAGAAAGACAGTCCATGCTGAATGTTCAGTACGCTTCCTAGAACTGTTCAGACTCAACGGAGAATACATTAAAATAATGAAGAAGGAAAATATAACAGGCGAACCGAAAAAACAACACCCTAAATCCTTTTCTTTGGAGCATGAATATAAGCAATATACCTCTTGTTTTTCCAACATTATTCTATACCAAATTTTCATTTTAATTGTACAGTATTAGTTTTTAAAACAATGGAAATACTTTATTTTAAAGAGTCCATCATGTGTAGAAAAACTTTAACTGATCACCTCGATACACATCTATAGGAATTTTAATTGTTTTGTTTTGTCGGGAGTGATTTGAGTTATGTTTTCTGCGACCAGTAAAGTAGTACCTTTTGTGGTGGCCAGTCCATCCACGAAGCTTCTACATCAATCGTCTAACTTGTCTACTTTTTGCGCCCTTCCTAACCACTCTTTTCTCCTATGTACGCACTGTGGGGCATATTAGCAAGAACCTCGTTAAAATTATCACCGTTTTAGCAGCAGGAAACCGCTGCTAAATCGGCGATAATGGGCTTGCTAATATGCGTTTTAGAATTCCAATAGAAGCCCAGGTAAGATGTGCAGAACATCTAACCTGGATTTCTATTGGAATTCTATAACGCATATTAGCAAGCCCATTATCGCTGTTTTAGCGGCAGTTTCCTGCTGCTAAAACAGCGATAATTTTAACGAGGTTCTTGCTAATATGACCCTGAGTGCTTTGGAGTGACCTTAAGTGATACAAGGCGACACACAAATAACCAACATTATGTAGCATGGCTATTAATCACTTTAGAGATTGCCAAAAAAAGCACTGAGTTGTTAGTTAAAAATAAAAAAGTTTATAGCTAGATTAAAATGTCAGTTTAAATGTAACATTTTGAAAATAAAAAAAACACTGAAATTCACCAGTTATTGGGCACTGAAGGACCTATAACTAGGGCCACTGGAATTATGAGATGGGGAAAGGGCTAAATTATGTGGCAGGGTTGAGTAAATTAGGCAGCAAGGAAAGGCAAATTAATGTGCCATAACGCAGCACATTTTGAAATACTATTACTTCATTATTTCGAAATTTTTTAAATTGTGAACACTGTCTGGGTATTGGTTGCACCTCAGTGGTACCTTTTAAAACCAAATATACCAATAAGCAACAGAAAGGTGACCGGTTCAATTTAGCAAAAAGCCTTCCACTGCGCGGCAACAGGTGTTGCTTCATTCTTAGTAACTTTTGAACCGTTTGAGCTAGAAACAATTTTGTTTGTTAAAATCTGCAGATTATGTGGCATATGATGCATTATGTGGCAAATGCAGCAATTCTATAACTATGCGAAAATCGCAGCTACCACAGAATTCATAATTCCAATAGTTCTAACTATAACTCACACCCCACCATGCACAGTGGTCTCATCAATGAGGTATTTTCAAATATAATCAGTGATGTTATCAATTATGTCATAGAACAAGTCATGAGTAATTTAAAATGTGATATCATAAGCAGTGCATGGGTGAGGGAACGACATTTTCACCTCACTATAACGTCAATTGAACCTTTGTTTTTTTACAGTGAATTTCTAAGTTCTTTTAATAGTAAAGTAAGAAATTACTATACCTATCAATAACAACACTTTAAACTTTGTTCTTTTCAGTGAATTAATAGGGGTTTGTTAACATAATGTAAAATGTTATTACCATACATAACTACACAAACCAACCACCACAAACTGTCTTTGGCTGTGAGCAGCATAGGATTAGTCGCAGGGATTGGCTGCAGGCCAAACCCTCCTCGTCAGGCTGGACACCCACTGCCTGCAACCAGGCCCAGAGCCCAACAACCCTGGGCATCCAACCTCCACCGCACCCGACCTTTTGTCATGGGTGTTGTGAGGTTGGCCCCTACAGGCACCCTCCACCCCTGTGCATTGCCTATGGTCGTGCATGGCATGGGTTAGCTGGAGGGCCAACCCCCTTGTATGTGGCAATCAACCACAGACATTCACTGCCCTTTTGTTTTTAAAAGGTCATCTGATTCCACAGGACTCTCTTGGGAGCCAGCATGGGCCCATGTGCTCCAGCAGGACGATCACAGGCGTGCACTTGTCTTCTGGCTTCTGTGGGATAGCGGGATTGTTGAAAATCTCCCCCCCCAAAAAAAAAATTACATTAGTCCTCCATTCTCTTTGGGAAACCGACAGTGAGGAAACCTCTATTGTGCCCTCTTATACCTCATTCTTGTTTAATTTTCAGGACATGTGGACTTAGTCACCATGTCCTGTATTGGTAGCCACAACCTTTCTTTTCATGTTGGGGTTAACCAATCAGAGGAGCCTTTCGATCCTGCGGGAACAAGGTGGCCGATGGGGGGAAAAGCTTGATAATTTGATGTTGCATGTCAGCGTGACTCCTGCAAGCTTCCTGTAAACCCAACCGTCTAGATATCTATAAACTTTAAACCTTCATTTCTCAAAAACTACTGAACAAATGTAAATCAAATCACAAAAATCACACTTTCTGAGAGAAGAGCTAGCTTTCTGCAAAATGTGGTGTAATTCAGTTAGGCAGTTTTGGCTGTAGCAGTGTCTAAAACTGATTATGGAAATTGCATGGTGGGACACTTTTACTTCACCCCCGCTAGACGGATCACATCAAAACTTTCCAGGCAAGAGCTGAGGAGTTGCTTTATTCCATTCCAAATTGGCTTAGATGGGGTTTTACCAACCCAAAATTGTAATACTGTGCCTGGAGTGGTAATAGACTTTGACGTTTTTCAGCTTGGAGTAGATGGCACTAGGTAATCCATTGCTTAAAGACTTTGCTGTAAAAAAGGCAAACAAGTTTCTTGCTTCCTTCTTTGCATAATTTATGCAGCACTCTAAGCCTGAATGTTGTCTTAATATAAATCTGAACTCATAAATACATTTTTGAAAGTCTTTTTTTGAATATTTGACTTTCACCATTGACTCATGGATCAATACTTTAATAGGTCGTAATTTAGGCTCCACTGGGACTCATTTCAATAAATATATTTATTTACATTTCTTTTTAGTAGTTTGACTTTCACCCTGGACTCATAAATCAGAACTTTACATTTTCAGGTCAGAATTTAGGACTGATTGGGTCTGATAACCGTAGTAAATAACTCCTTCCCAGGGCTTAATTTTAGCCAGCGGCTCCTGGGAGAGTTTGGGGCAGGCATTTTTTTTAGCAGATGTTTACAGAGAGAGAAAGACATAGGAAAAACACACAAAGCAGAAAGAAGAGGGTAGAGAAAGATGGGAAAACCATCAGTAAGAGAAAAAGTTGTGACCTGCAAGGGCGAGAAAGAGGCGCCATAAGCATCTGGTGATGTATTAAAGAGGCCTCGGCTTTCGCGCTCTGACGTTTTATTGCACCTCTTAAGCAGGGCTTCAGGCACCAGCACTCTTTTTTTCACAAATTAACTACTGCTCCCTCTTCCATACATGCTAACATTTCAATACAGAAAGGTGGGGGGGATTAAAAAAAAGAAAAATCGAGGGAATGTATTTGCGCCCATTGATTTCTATTGAAACAGAGGCAATTTTAGGCGGGAGACAGCTAAAATAAATCAATGTTTGGCTTAAAAAATCGGGGCTACACCACCTGAACTGGGTCTATGGTCATGTGTGTTTTTCCTACAAGTGCTGGTAAAAACTCTGAATTGGAAATTATTCTCAACAGTAACGGAAGAGGAGGTTCCTTTGATTATAAAATGCTTTATACTGCTTATTGACCTACTTAATCCCATATTGAAGCTCCTCCTACTGCCCGCGGTAGCCAGCATTACTGCACGACACGTATTTCATATTAGCTCTGAATGGATTCTTTTATACAGGATGGAACACAATCATTTTCCCCTCAGAAAGGCAATTACAATTCACAAATACATTACAGGCAGGACAAATCCAGGTCAAATTACTAGACGCGGACAAGCTGGTGATGTCACAGTGCCGAGATTAAAGCGCATCCTTCCCGCTATGACCTCGTCTGGATGCCTCAAGGTTGAACGTCTAGTACCCATATGTTTTCAGATTCACAATAATGGCGTTCCTTGGCATCTGTCCTCCGCAGGACCTAGCGGGACCTTCTCCCAGGACCACGCGTGGCTGGCCCAGTGACCAGTGTTCTCTCAAACTCACCTGCTGCTGACCCTCTGGGATCAGCGACTGTGCTCCTGGGCTGTTCATAAACCATGAAATTCGATTTGCAGACAGATGATTCCACAACAAGGCTTGAGGTCCCGAGGCAAAAAAGAGGCTTTGGTATTGCTGTATGGGAACAGCGGCTGAGCAAAGAGAACTCAAGCCAGGGTAATGCGCATAGACAGCGTAGACGGAGCGGAAAACCCATTCACACTTTCTAGCAATGGCGATCCTTGAAAGAGACGAAGCTCACAACCTTGATTCTTGTGTTATTCATATTGTAACCCTCAACTTAAAAGGAAAACTTCATCTCCGGAAATACTATGGAACCTTTGAGATAGTAAATTGGCAATTGGAACAGTGACAAAAGTATTTGTGCAAAACTTAGATATGTCCAGTAAACTCTTTGAGGGTGCTTGCAATGCCCCAAACTACCCAAAGAGGGAGATGATCGCAACTGCCCCAGGGGGGTAAGTGATATTTATCGCAACTGATAAAATCCGCCTGCCAATTGTTGGGAATTTTTCAGGTGCAGCAAGTTGCATCCCATTCCGATTTTTTGTGAATAGCATCTGGATTCTAGCGAGGTCTTGCTGACTTTGGGCCTCATTTACAAGCCCAGTGCGCTGCCAGTGCATCCATTTTTTTTAACGCACGGCAGCACAATGTGCTTGCCCATATTTACAAGGCCATGTAAAGCCACCCTGTGTGACTTTGTTTGGCCTTGTAAATATGGGCCCTTTTCAACCATTACTCTGCATGAAAGGGGCATTCTATGGGTGTTGCTCTGGGTGTTCCCACACAACATCCTTGGAACTTGGCACATTCCCAGATTTACAACGTTTTGTAAAGCTAGGAATGCATCGGAATCCGACACCACCCCAGGGGAGGAATTGAGTGCCGCAACAAGGAGAAATACTTTTATTTCTTCTCATTTTTCCTCTTTCTCTGCATGCTGCATTCTTGAGCATGCATAGAAAAAGGAAAATGCCATCAATGATTGCTTTCGTGCAGGAAGGTGTCCCTTCCTGCACCAAAACAATCATCCCTGCAATGCAGGCACCCTTGCAAAATGACGCAAGGGTGTCTGCGCTGGCGCATGGCAGCCAATTATATGCCAGCGCAGGGGAAAGCACATGGATGCGTCATATTGTTGTTAATATGATGCATCTGCATACTTTGAAAATGACACCGCTTGGTGCAGTCAATTAACCTGATAACGCATATGTTGGATTTTAGTCGTTTTGGTCTTGTCAAGTTAGATAAAGATAACTTTATTTTTCTAAACCTATGTGGTGTCCATTTGTGGTGTTATCACTGTGGTACTGTGAGTGTTGGTACAAATACTTTCCACATTGCCATGAAGATAAGCCTGTCTGCTCGTGCCAAGCTACCAAGGGGATGAGCAGGGGTTATCTAGAGTGTGTTTCCCCCTTACCCTAACTAGAAGCAAGGGTCCATATTTGATCAAAGGTACCTTTCTCTGCCAACAAGAGACCCCCATTTCTAACACCTGGCTTCTATTTAATTACACAATAAGTCTTTACCATATCCTGCCACCCAATTCCGTTATTTCAGGCCTCTCGCTTAACCTTCAAAAATGATAAACTGACCTCATGTCAACTCTTGTTCAGAATATCAAATCCTCCGAACTGGAGGTTGAAACTCATCTTGCAGCCCACTTGAACATATTTTCCCCATCCTCATGGTAGACATGGTGAGGTGTGATAAACATATCTTTTGTTAGAGGATCTGTCCCCAATTCAACTTAAACACACAAAAACAACCCTCTAGAAAACACTACAAATCCATATGACCTTGTAATCTATTGACTATTCTCCACCTATTGTCCACCCTACCTTTATCAGCAAAATCATGAGATAACGTTTGTTAACAAACTATAAGAATTCATTGAGTCTAACTGTTTCCTTCATAACATAGAGTCAAGATTCAGGTCTTTGCAGGTAAAGAAAAAAGCATTTGCTAACATTCTGGAAGATCTCTTTGTAGCCTCTGATGAATGGAAGAAGGTGACATTAACACCCCTGGATAGTCATTCAGCTTTTGATGCTGTGCAGCCCAAAATCCACCAAAAGACACTCACAAAATTCACCAGGATAATCAGACGAAGCTGTAGAGTGGCTTTGTTTTTTTCCAAAATCAATCAATCAATCAATTGGTCATTCAGGCAGTAGATTTGTAGAGAGCTAATTGTCGGCCGTGAGTGTATGTATACAGGAGCTGGCAGGGTCCAGTTTATTAGCCAAATAGGTAAATAGGGATTTTCGGAACTCTTGAAGAGTTGGGAGGTCCATAGATGAATGGGCAGCTCGTTCCATGTCTTCGCTGCTAGGTAGGAGAAGAAATGACCTATGCATCTGCTATGTCAGATGCAGGGGGTGAGGCTTAGAGAAAGGCATGCATAGCAGAGATGCAGACACTTTTTAAGGCATAGGCAAAGTGGGCTCTGGCCCAGGGCCACAGCCTTTCTGGGGCCCCTTGATAGAGCCAGCTATGTTCTGCAGGGTGTCTTGCCCTGATCACCTTGAATAATCTTTAAACAGATTGTTGTAAATAGCCTTTTTTTATAATTTATTTTTAATGTGTGAGAGTCTATTACAGACATTTTGCAGACAAAATGTGTTTATGTTTCATGCCACATCCATAAAAAAGTTTCTTTCAGAATAATTCAGGACTTCACATATGAGAACTGGGAGGGTTTTGCAGTAATGTTAGTGAACTGCTGCTGTGTTAAAATATTGAAAACACACATCATTATCCCTGATTATCAGTTGTACACACATTTAGAATTTGACCTGGGAGGAGAGTGCGGCACCCCAGAAAAAGAAGTAGGGGGAGGAGAGCCTCGCCCGTGACCTCTGGTCAGCCTGAGGGTGCAGATCCAGAGCTGGTGGGCCGGTGTCAGGATGCCATACCTGACTTGGCAGGATCGAAGGTGGAGAAAAGGTGCCAGGCACCTTTGGCTACTGCCCCCCACGTTCTGATGCCACAGAGATTAGAGAGACCTGACAGGCATGAGGCCTGGCTTTCATCACTGACAGCTGTCAGTGGCCAATGTGGCCAGCTGTCCTGGTGGACAGAGTTGCACCTGGGAGGGGGGCAGGAGTCACACCCTGGGGTGGACTGAGCCACACCGATGTGTTTGCCAGGTGGTTACTGCATGACCAGTGCGGACACATCTGTGAGCAAAGTAAGCTTAGGCGCTGCACAGATGGGATACATAGGTGTGGAGAAAACAAATCCTCAAGGGTGAGTTAAACGCCCAAAAATGATCTTGGTTCCAAAAGGTAAAGTGCAGCCCATGTGGTCCATGTCTTACTCCATTGGACAATGCCTGGACATAACTGGCTTTACTGTACACTATAGCCAGTTCTTCATGATGAATAATAATTGTCATTGATTCTCTCTTGGATGTACTTTGAACTCCTTTCTTCTTTATCTTAATTGTCTTACACATGAGCACACTTCCTTTTTCCCTCCCCCCTTGGAGCAACCTCTCACCTTGTTACTGAATATAGTGATTTGTTGACCAAAACGGTACCTGTAAAAAAGAAATAAAACAGTCTTCTTTGCAGAAATATAATGAGTGCCATTGTTTTTTTAGAGTGCGCATATTTTGCATATTTAAAGAACTCTGCGTGTACTTATGACTTTATGCCAAGTAGTCTAAAGTTCAGGGGTTTCAGCTCTAATATTTATTCCCCAAAATGTCTTTGTTCTCTTTGTGTAAGGGGTCCTGAACCCAGTCCAAACCAGCTCTTGGTGCACTCTGCCAGTGCACAACTTCTTCCTTTGTCAGTGTGGGCCAGGGTCTTCAGACACACCGCAGGAGGTGGAGCCAGTCTTTCTTGGAAGACAGGCACAGCCCTAGTCAGGTACAGGTGCTACTCCTCCCACCACTACAAATGCAGATTGGCCTATTCAGCCTAGGGATGACACACCCAGACTCCAGGAGCCACACCAGCCCCTGTCACTCCAAAGCCAGACATTCAATCCACTAACAGGCAGAGGCACGCAGGAAGGATGGACAAGAAAACAGCCACTTTCTAAAAGTGCTATTTTCAAAACACAGAATTTAAAAAACATCCTTCCCAAAAGATGAGTTATTACATTTTGAGTTCAGGGATACCACACTCCAATTTCCCATCTTACTCCTATGGGAAGATATGCTTGTAAAAATGGTACAGAGCATTCCCCTTTCTGTCCTATGGGCAAGGTAACCTTTCAATAGTGAAAAACGAAATTGGCAGTATTTCACCATCAGGACATGTTACACACACCAGTACATGTCGTACCTTTCCCATACACTGCACCAGTAGCGGTCGGTGGTGGGAGTGCTGCCGGGTGGTGACGTGGGGCGGGGGAGAGGCAGGGTAGGCGGTAGTAAACTATGGAATACGGCCAAATACAGATAAAGTAAACATAAAATAAATAAAACTTATTTTGTTGCGCACAATGCATCGCATCATGATTACAACAATAACGTTGACGTTTCAACCCTTAACAGCTGTGCATATTATTAAGCATCTGAGGCGGGTCTTCATCAGGACTGGGGAAAAAGGGATGACAGCCTAACAACTCTAAGTTTGTAGCACATCAAATTATGCAGCCTAATTCATGGAGGTGTCAGCCGACACCTTAAACTCACATCCATGGATTGTGGTCTGTTTAAACAAAGGGGTCTTTCTTCACCAGCCGGTCGAATCAATTACAGTAGGGCCACCAAGGCGATCAAAATAGTTGTTCAAAGTGGGAAGGAGACGTCCTCGTCAGTCCGATCCCACTGCTTAGTGAGCTTATTATCGTAATCAGTCCACGCAATCCCTCAACCAGAACAAGAAAATAGTATATCCTGTTGGGGTTTATGCAAAGAACTGTGGACATGCAGGCTAAATATTGTTCCTATTGTGAATATATGTTATTCATGTCACCCTTGTACAGCACTTTGTCACTGATCACGACCAGTCACCAACTGTACCACAAAGCACTTGTTTAACGTCGATTATGCTTCACATCTTAGGCAGCCGTCTATTCCTTTGCATATATAAAAACATAAGTAAAGAAATTCATTTTTTTGGCATAAGGATTTTGTCTCTTGGTGTGTTGTTTTGCCACATGATTAAAACATATTTCTTTGAATGTATTAAGTACCTTACGCTAATCAGTTGTTTTTCACGACAGAACTATTGTTTTTCTTTAGCATACTTACTCAGGTTCTGAGGGTTACCCACTATCTCTAATGGCCAGTGGAGCTTCTGCTGTGTCTGCCGTTAGAAACCTTTGACCAAGCACCACAATGACATTGGGCAGTAGTCAAGGTACCTCAGAATGTCAACGCTATTTAGGAATGATGTTTTAATGTGATTGTTTTCCAGCTTAGAATTGCTAGGAATAGTTTTTTGGTCCAAAACAGGAAAAATAGAAATGAACCCAACAGGCTGGGAGAAAAGTCCCAATATGTAAGGGACATTTGTTTTTACTATTGTAAAGCTAAATACTTTGCTTTGTAGACACACTGAACATGGAACCTGCACAGCAAAGTTACAGTGCCTTTTTTTGATTCACCATGGTGGTGGATCCTTTGAAGGCACAGAGATGTCTGCTAGGCAGGCAGAGATGTATATATATCATGGGCTGCAGCCCAGAAGCGCTACTGAGTTGATCCGACCGCTGTCCAGGCAGAATGGTGAACAGCCCCTGATGGTCAACTTAAGACTGTTTGATGCAGATGTACGACTGTTTTTGCGGTCGCAAACATGAATTCGGCCCGTTTGCGACCGCAAAATTGGGTTAGCCCTATGCACAAACCATATTTTGTGAGTCGGTAACCTATTACTGACTCGCAAAATATGGTTTGCGACTCGCTATAAGGAAGTGGCGTGCCAAGGGCGTTTCCTTCCTAATAGCGAGTCTCAATGCAATGTATGATTGTTTTGGGACCGGATTCACAGCTGCAAAACACTCACAGGTTTCCACCTACTTCAAGTAGGTGGTAAACCACTCACAAAAGAGAAAAGGTCCCCAAGGGACCCCTTCCGCATTCTGAATGGGTGCGAAAATATTTTTTAAGAGCAGGCAGTGGTCCCAGGGACCACTGCCTGCCCTTCAAAAATAAAACGGAAACGTTTCATTTTTCTATTTTAAATGCATCCCTTTTCCTTTAAGAAAAACGAACTGCATTTAAACAAAAAAAAGACTTCTTCATTAAAAAGCAGTCATAGACATGATGGTCTGCTGACCCCAGCAGGCCACCATTCCTATGAGTGCTAGCCATTACCAAAGGGGTCGCAAATTGCACTTGCCTCATGACTATTGACGAGGCATGCAATTTGCGACCCCATTGGGAATCACAAACAGTGTCTGAGACACTGTTTTACATTCACTTTAGCGAGTCGGAAATTGCGAGGCCCAAAAGGCGACTCGCTAAAGTGTATGGTCATACATCTGGCCCTTAGTTCCTTATGCTTTCGAATGTAACCTTAAATGTGTGCTTGTTGATGTAGAAGTTCTAGAAGTAGGGTAGAAATGCCTGAAGAAGGAATAATTAGAGTGAAAAGCAATGAGTGTGTCAGTTTGTGTTATGAAGTGCGCATAGCAAATGGAAATAATTTTTCATGCTTACAAAAGGAAAAGGTAGTTGAACGATTACATAAACAAAACTTGAGCCAAAACATTTCAGTGGAATAAAACTGTGAAAATTGTTTTTTACATGCTTGCACACTGACATAGAAGTCCTCTGTATTTCAGTTATTTTATAGGTGATTAATGACCATCAATCATAGCAGAGCACTGCATTTAACATTTTTGTGAATACTTATTTAATGTGTATGATCGCATTTGCACATCTGTGAATTCAGTTTAATATGTTCTTCCCAGGTTGACCCTTAACGAGCAGAACCAACCTCCTGCCATTGCTTGGAGGGATGAATCAATCCCAACAGCAGATCCTACCATCCAAAACGTAATCAAAACACATTAAGGATACTAGAAACCACAAGGATAGCCATCCCTCACTCTGCTTTGCTCCAATCCATTGATAACTTCAGCCACACATTAGCAGCGATGCCATATTAGCAGCCTTTGCCATTCATGCACAACACCAAAACACAGTTTCATATACACCACCCTCTGCTCCTTCATTTCGCTCCATTAAAGCAGTAGTAGTTCATATACAAATTCGTCCTATCTCTCACTTCTTTCCTTTCACTGCAGGCAAAGGATTTGCTCAAAAACATTATAAAAGGACAGTTCTGGTCCTCACATATAACATCAAACCAGTGCTTGATGTGTAAAATGATAAGTGAAGGTTTTGATGCTGAATATCAAGGCTGCATGCCCTTGATTCCACCTCACACGTCTTTAATCCATCACCAGACAGTCCCCGCCCCTCTGTATCACTCCTGCACATTATTTTTCGTCCCTGCTTTCTCCCTTTGACACTGTTTTTCTTTCTTTCTCTCCATTCTTCTTTTCCTCAATTATGTTTTTCACTCTCTTGCTCAAGATCGACGTCTGTTGTGGAAAAATATGTGCTGGTGCCCTAAAAATGGTTTCCACACCTGCAACCACCAGCTCATCTTAAGCACTGCATCAAACACACCTCATGCAGGCCACATGACATTGACATGGTCCTCCGCCCAAGCACTCCCATGAACTAATGCACTATATATTCATTCTAACTTCCAAGGCTCCGACTGAGGCATCGTTCACTCATGTTCAATAAAAACACACACAAGAAACTATAAAAGGACAAGATCATTGCTAGAAGGGAAAAGCTTTTCAGTTCCATACTTAGAGCCCTATACCAGAATCACTAGAAATAAAATAGATTGTGAATATTAGTTCATAATGGACACAAAGACATTCCGGAAAAAATGTAGTCAAATTTGTAGCACTTACCTTCCACACAGCGGCAGCCGGCTTGAAGCACCCAAGCATACATATCGACCCTAGACTGTGACATCAGCTGATCGCCTGTGAGGTACGTGTTGTGGGACGAGGCAATGAAGTAGTGGCTGAGCGGGAGGCTCATGTCCTGGTTCACATGGTAATGGTCCGGATTGAAGATATCCCCCGATGGGCTACGCATATAATTCGTGAAGCCTGTTGAGAAGCAATCAGATGTGGGTTAGCAATGACCTTCAAGCACACCACATGTACCGCACACACCCCCAAGGGCATTCTCTATCAGTGCAATGGAGTAAGGGAGCGGAATCAGAAGGCTTTGCTGCTCTCATCGCTACTTCAGCATAATGTTCCATTTCTCTACTGCCCTCCCCTGTGGTAACCTACAGTTTATCTCTCCAAGAGGTTTCAGGAATTCTGTTTTTATTTCTCAATTTGTTTGTGTGTGGTAACACAAACTCTAGCAGAGTCAAGTCAGGACGAGAAAAGGGTGATACAAGGCTAGCGGGCATGGATTACCGAAAGAAATGGGTCGTGAGAGCCCTCCTGAGTGAAAGCAGAACTCAGCATGACTGCATGTAAAGGTAAATAATTCTAATGAATTGAGTCTACACAGTGAAGTGTAGTACGCCATGTGCTACAGACATTTTCGTGGGTACGGTCAGCAGTAGCTGATTGGTGTATGCAAGTTGGAGTGGATGTGGATAGCGTAGGAGGTTGCCTGTTCTGCAGATGTCTGGAAAAGTTCGCTCCTGCCTCTTTATTCTTGTCTTCTTTTTTTGCGTGTTTTTGGCTCTCTTATAGTCCACCCACCCGCTTCACTTTCCCACCCTTTAAACCATCATCCTGCTCCTTATGACCACTATCCCTGTCCATGGTTCCCTTCTTTCCCCTCCCACAGGTTTAATAATGGTGGCTGCTGCACGGACCAACCGTTGAAGAAAGCATCCTGGATCTGGCCTTACCACCTCTCCCTCACCTCTTGTCTCTTTAACACCCAGTCAATCACCAAACACGCATAGAAGTCTGGGGCTTCCTGCATGACCGCTCCACAAACCTACTATTTCTCACTGAAATCTATATTAACTCATGTCCTTCAAATCCAGCACCTCAAGCACAACAACCCTGGGTGGCTCACTACTGTATCATCCCTGATGACCCTGATCCAATTTCAGCAACACTTTGACCAAACTCGTCAACCTGCTGACCCTCAAATCCAACTCCTTCACTCTATTCAGTGATCTCAACTTAGAGGACAAGTCCAAAACAGAGCTCTACCCTTCTCATGGAAGACCTTAGTATCTTAAGACTCACTAAACAAGTGAACAACCCCATCCATGTGGCCGGACATTTTCTCAACTCCATTTGTAATCAATCAAGCAATCAATCAGTCAATCAGGCATTTATAGAGCACTGCAAATCACCTGTGAGGCTCTCGAGTCACCAATTTTCTCAACATCACAGGAGACAAGCCCATGCCACTCACCTGCTTGGACCAATTCCTCATTCGCTTTGGCCTGCACTGACCCAACCAGCCCTGATCCACCCAAACCCAATGGAACTAAATCGCCGAAGACATCTGGTTCTAAGAGCTCTGTTTCCAATGCCTTACACCACCACAATGACCTAGCATGCTCAGTCATGAACTTGAGTACATGGATTACCTCCTGTGATGACTCCATATCTCTTGTGAGAATCACCTCCACAACTTGAGCCAAGTCACAAGCAAGTTGGTATAACGTGGACCTCTGGCTCGTGAAGCATCAATGCAAGAAGCTAGAGAGATAGTGGCCCCAATCCTATGATAACACTGACAGAGACTGGTACAAAACAGCCCTCCTAATCCTCCACCAGTGCTTTGAAACCACAAAGCACCTAGCCCTCGAATAAAGGATCCAAACCGTCTCCAACACCAAACAAAACCTTCAGCATCTTAAAAGAGTCCCCTCCACCCCCCATGACCATCACCCCATCCCAACACCTTTGGCCCACAGCTGGTCAGCTCCACCCTTGATGCCCTCCACTCCAGTGACAGATAAACCAAGGTAACTGCTCTGACCTTCTGGCCAGCCATCAACACAATGGAAACAGCCAACGCCATGTGCACCATTCACCCCGGAGTCCCATTGGATCCATGAGCACACTACATCTACGCCAGTGGGATCAACCCCATCTGATCACACATTACACCCATTCTCAACTCTTCCCTCTCCACCACTACCTTCCTGTAGGGGTGGGCGGAACTTGTTTGCAGAATTCCGTAGAGTTACATAAAGCTTTGAAAGATTCTGCAAAGCTCCGCCAACCGTGGACAATATACGCGTTGCGCTGCTCGTACTGCTAGCGCTGCAATTTAGAGATCGTGGCGTGAGCAGCACTGAAAAATTCGTGCAAATGGCACCACGCATTGTAAAAGAGCGAGCAACCATTTGAGTTGATTTTGCTGCCACTCAAGCAGAAAATCTACTGGAGCTGCAGCAAATATACTACAGAAACAGCCATCAGACACATCCACCCACGATAGAAAATCCAGCCAAATCTAGCTTGCACTCACCAGCTTGCATTTCTGGAGCCTCCCGGAAAACATTTCACCATGAGGTGATTGGCGGGATTTGGCCAGAATGCCACCCCGGATGCAAAATTCAACAAATTCCGTGGCAAAATGAAAATTCCCACCCACCTCTCCTTTAGTGCCTCCTGGAATCATGTCACCATCGCACCGAGGAAACTATCAGCTGGGACCTTGGCCACCTACAGAACCATCACCCTCCTCCTAAACTCGGCCAAAGTTCTGGAGAAACTATTTAATGCCCGGCTGATTACCTACCCCAAAATGAACCTCCTCCTGGACCCCTCTCAATCCAGATTCAGACCCACCCACATCACAGACACAACACTCATTGGTGCCATCATGACATCTTTCTCATCATGGACAAGGGAAACACAGGAGCACTTACCCTTCTATCCCTCTTGGCAGCATTCAGCACTGTCTCACACACCTTCCCGAATGTTTTTGACAAAGAAATGTGGAGCTGTTTCCCATTTTCCTTAAGTCATTTCTATTCCAAAAGCATTCAGCAACCTTGGCTCCTTATAAAATGTGACTCACTTTCACACTGTACTTCTGCAGCCATTTTCTGCATCATCACGGGAACCTGAAGTCAATGCGCTGGTGCAATTCAACACACGTAGATCACACGATTTTACATGTATGTGTTGTGTAGGCTCAGTTATCCTTTCCTTGTTGTCAGTAGTGACCCCATTCCAAATAACAAACGAGAGCTCGGGTAATGGGTAATGACTTGGGAAACTCTACATTGCCAAAAAACAAACATTGGTCTAAGTTAACTCAAGATCCATACAAGTTCCCGAACTAAACTAGTATGCTTAATATGCAGTCAGTGTTTCACCATGGCACTTTGTGCCTGCCAGCTTCAACATTTCAGTCTGCTTGTGTTTTTTTTTAACATTTCTGCTTCAGGTCAATCTCCTAAAATAACAAGAATATTCGTAGACAAAAGGCTGGTAGAAGAAAGAGGTGCACCGTGAGATGAATACATCATGTAAATGAGTTTTGGCTCAAATGCACGATGGCACACTGCCACAATGCCGCGCGGCTGGCACCTTGACGCTTTCTCCATTGTAAATTATGTCTCGAATTTGCATGATGCTTCTTTGTTTATTTTTTTGCCCCGTAGGTACAGTTTTGAACTTGATTTTCAATGCTGGGACACACATCTGAAAGCATCGCCATCCTTTAGATGCCCTCATTATTTCTGAACAAGTTGTTCTTGGTTTAAAGAAAGCTACAAAAAATCGAAAAGAAATATCTTCCATTACACCTCCCTTCCCTAGTAACGGACTGATAACGCCCCCTTCGTTCCTGTTCCTGATATTCACATAACACTTATTTATAAAGAGTACTAAGCAAGAACGCTGATGGATAAATGTGTGCTAAACATACAATGACAAGAGGCATAAATGCATTTTTGGGATTTATTTGTTTTATTTATATCGCACGAACATAGGTGCATATTTGCAAGCCCCTATCGCCACAGAAACGTCACTTTTAAAGACTTTCCTGCGGCGATATAGGCTTCGCCATATTTACAAGGCAGTGTTAATCCATTTAAGGTAGCTTAACGCTGCCTTGCAAAAAAGGCACCCTTTCACGCTATACTTAGCGTGAAAGGGGTGGGCAATGGGTGTTGCGTGGGCATTTCACATCAGCGCCCATTGATTTTGACACTGCCCCCTATTTACAAGTGTGGCATAAATAAGAGTCAGCACCAGAATTAAGACCAAAAAAAAACCTGATCTTAACATGGTGAAACGAGGAGAAATGCTTTTATTTCTCCTAGTTTTTGCTGTTTCTTTCTGTGCTACGTTCTGCAGCACACATAGAAACAGCAAAATGCCATGCATGATTGTCTATGTACAGGAAGGTGACCTTCCTGCACATAAACAATCATTTTAAAAATGACAAGTTGCAACTTCTATGTGTGCTGCGCAAAGCAGCACACATAGAAATTACAAATCGCCATTTAAGATTGTTTATGTGCAGGAATGGACACCCTTGCTCTATGGTGCAAGGGTGCCTGCGTTGTTGCTAGGCAGCTGAAATTAGCACCAGGTCAGGGGGAAACGCAGGGCTGCACCTTATTTTTGGAAATACGGTGCAGCGCTGCGTTTCAGAAGTGGCAGAGTGCGGTGTTAAGCCGAGTAGGCTTACACTGCGCGCCATAACTTCTTTGTAAATATGCCCCCATAGTTTAGGGAGACAAAATAGCATCTTAAAGGCTAGGCAGCGCAAATAAAATGACATATAATCAATGCCAGTGGAACACTGTGATTCTGTGATCAATGTGTCCACATAATTATGGATTTTCTATATTTCCTACACATTCCACCATAAGCTGTATAATTTTCATATTTGACCAAAAACAAATTCTAGCTAAATAAGTTGCAAACATGATAAAAAATCGTGCCAGTCCTGCTTGTGCGCAATGGCTAGTAGTCTGCCAAGGTTAAATGATCACCTCAGTGTCAATATACACGTTTTTGCTATCCACCTGATTTGGAGTGTGGATTTACACCTAGGCGTAGACTTGCATGTCTCCACCTACTTAGATCAGGGTGTGGTCTCTACTACAACAGGATTTATGAGTGCTAAGTTACTACTAAATCATTTTGACCGAGAACTAATAAAATGAAATGTTACAGCACATTGACTTATCAAATTAAATGCGAATTAAATAATAATGTAAATATATTTACTTAAAATATATAAATAATATTTTCTAACCATATCTAAAAAAAAAAGTCAGCCCTAACGAACATTTTTATTTTTATTTTGGTTGTAGTCATTTTTGTTAAAAATAAGGGGCCTATTTCTGAAAGGTAAATTTACACATGAATTAGTCTATATGTTTAAATTTCCTCTAACACTTCTGAGTAACTCTACAACTTTGGGCTACTGACCATTTCCAAATGCAAAATTACTCAAAAGTGTAGACTCATATGTCTCCGTCCCCCAAAACAGGGAGTGGAGCCTAATTTCTAAGTGTAAAGTTACTACCGCCACAAGAGAGCAGTGGTAAGTCAAGCACCACACATGGCCAACTGCTGATACTTCACATGCTCCCATAGTAAATAACGCTGGCAGGGACTTAAAACGGAACCCAGAAGAAAAAATATGCAAATGTGTGGTGATAGATTTACTTCTGCTCTGATCTGGAGAACCTATACAACTGTTTTGTATCATTCTTGACTATAGTAACTTTAGAAGTGCAGTTTCTGACTAGGAATAGGCGTATTGTTTTGTGGATGGTGTGTATCCCTTCTTAACACCCTCTCTAAACCCCCCTTAACCCCTACTTACTCCTCCCTTCACCTCTCCTGTCTAGTAGTAAGTTTTCCCCATGTTCCACCCACTCTCCACTGTCCCTCCATTGTTTACTACTACAAAAGTTACTTATATTTGCAGAGAATCTGTAAAGGGGCAGAGATTCTGCACAGAAAGCGATAGGAGAGACAGAGGCAGAACCTCTGCACATAGGTTTGTGAATAGTATTTTGAAGTACGTTATTAGTACTATTGTAGTACTACTGAACTTACTACAAAAGGGAGTTTGTGACCAGGTCCCTATCTGTTTAATTGTTTAAATTATTTTTAATTCTTATTCAAAAAGTTCTAAAGTTTAATAATTACATATTTTTTACACACACACACGCGCACACACACACACACACACACGTGTGGTTGTGTGGGTGTATATGTATAACACCCGCTATGAGGACCAGATCGGTCCTCGTAGTGTGAATAAACCGTAACAGAGTCAGACAAACACTATCTTTGTGAAGACCGGTGCACTATGACGACTGGCCCCTTTAGTGTGTTTAGGTCATTTTGAGCAAGTGTATCAAAATAATAATGTTGAAATTATACTTGCCTTGGTCCATTTCATAATCTACCCCAGTATCAAAATGCTGTTGAGTTAGAATAGTAAATGCATTCTTCATTATGGTCAATGGTCGGTCTTCATAATGTGTGCAATATTACAATAATTGTATTATTTTAACATTATTTCCTATGAGGTGTTTTTTTCTTCTTGCCTCTGTTGTTTTTTAAGGAACTGTGTTGTAGTACCAGTGAACGTCCATGGGGCCTATATACAAACTGCATTTCGTAGTACATAAGTAAATATAGAAATATTACTCATGCACTTTTAAAAATGCTATTCACAAACCTCTGCCGCCCCTATCTTTTTTGTGTGGTGATCACGGACAGTAGGTTTGTGAACAACATTTTTGTAGTACTCCTGTAGTACCATTTACATATCCCAAAATGCAGTTTGTGAATAGACCCCTAAATCTGCCAACATTCTGATCCTTTGGATAGGCCAGTAAAGTTTGTCTATTGGCAATGTCTTCACTCAGTAGAGTCAGTCCTTTATGACACAAGTTAGGCATATGCCTGGCTGAGACCAAGTGCTGTGTGTTACACAAGGAGTTGGGCAGTATATGCTACTGCATAAGACCACAGGTCATATACTACTACGGTGAACATGTGTCGGCCTAATGCGACTTAGATGTTCCAGGCATTCTTCAGGGCCATAATGTAATGTACCTCTGCTGTGTAAATGTGTACAAATTATAATAACAAGGATATCAGAAAATATACTCGGGCTTATGTCTTGACCAACAGTGGGAATTATTTGTTCAGTCGGTCAGATGACCCCAACGGCAGTGTATAAGGTTCAACTCTACCATCTACAGAGTCTCTTCACACATAGAACTCTTTTACGTATGGGGAACTTCCGTCCTCTAGTGAGACCCTGGGAGAGTGACATTACATTATGGTCCTGAAGAATGCCTGGAACATCTAAGTCACATATGCAGAGACATGTTCACCTTCTACAGGGTCAATATCCATAACCCTGTTTCAGTATGCTTTTAACATCTATACATGTGGACACAGGAATAAAGTTGTTTTGTCCTTAATGAGATAGTTTTAAATCACTTTTTCAGTTGCACACTGCCCCTCACTTTCACCCTTGAGAGATTAACACATATACGTGCTACCAAAACACTCACGCTTGTGGAAAATAAATACAAACTTGGTGAACATTATCGGCGCCATCTTGCCCCTTTTCACGCCCATTCGTGCGCGTAAGCGGCAGCCATTTTGAACACCATGGCCTCCCTGCCCTTCGCTGATAGCCAGCGCGTCTCTCTCTCTCTCTTAACCTCGCAAGCATCCCCCCGCACATTGGCAACCCCCGCTCTCTCATGCCTTGGGTCATAAACCCCCCCTTCAGCGCAGCTTCAACACAGAATCCCATCCTGTTCCCAGCGCGACACCTCCCCTCACTCCTTTCATGGCCACAGATCCCTTTAATGCAAACCCCCTTTTCCTATGTCCCCGTTTGTCTTCCTCGTTCCCAGGCCGCCACCTGGCCCTGCGGATACTGTTTATTACCCCGTACAGTAGGAAGCTTCCCCTCCCCATCAAAAGACCCTCGAACCGATCAAAGCCCCCACCCTATGAGATCCGATCAACCCCATGCATTCCGTGAATCGGCGGAATGCCCTGCTGTGCGGCAACCATCACCTGTTGTGACCGGGGTGGGGAATCCAACTGTGAATGTATGTGGGAACGGGCCTGAAGGGGAGATTCCGAGGATGTTCTTTCAACTATCAACGTGTTGCGAGAATGTGTTATGTGCAATAAAAGTCATAAACCCTAGTATAAGAGGCCAGGCCTCAGAGATGTGGTTAGAGCACCTCGTGACAATACTTGCTGTCTGAATTGATGTGTTCTCCTCCGGAGAGAATAAAATCCTCGTTTCCTGCCTTCCAGTCTCCAGCGCCTGCTTCTTCATTGATTAACATTGGTGGGTCATAGAGGCGATACCGCCGGGCAACAAAAAGGGTCTTTGGTTACTGGTTGTCTTTGGAACCCTTTTTAACAATTGGCGTCCCAAACGTGGGGCCCATCAGTGACTCGTGGATCCAGTGGGAGAGGTCCTGACGACAGAGTGAACGACTGCAACGATCGGAAGGTACCCTGTCCGATAGACCCTCGTCTGACAGCCGATCATCCGAACTTCACTGGTTCCGAACAGACCTCTCTCGAGTGATCTGCGGTCCTGACTGGGAACCATCAGGAGTGCCACGAGAAGTACGAAGAGAAGAGGACGATCGGGCGCTGGATTCGGAAGACAAGAAACTGTCCATGCGGTCCGGGTAAGGTCGTGTAAACACGACGAATTGCGAAAGTGATTGATAATTGAAAGTGATTGATAATTGTTGAGAAAATACTAGTATTACTTTTTGTTAATTTATTTGGAGATTCACTGTCTGCAAACGGAGAAACAACAGGCTCTCCCTTTATAAACAGCGAAGGATAGGTACGCACCCGTCGGACCTATCTTTCTCCCCCATTGAACAATTGCCCCCCCCCCATTGATTAACTGTTATAGATTGTTTTCTGGAGATTCTCTGTCTGCAAACAGGGAAGAATAGGTCCCCTCTCTGCAGATAGTGAAAGGGTAGGTGACGCGAACCTTTGCGAGCCTACTTATTCTTCCCATTGACCATATTGATTTTTTATTTTTGACCTAACATTGATTGCTCAAGATTGGTTCATGAGGTATTCACTACGTGCAAACAACGTAGAATAGAAATATTCTGTCTAGTCTTTGCACGCAGCGATAAGATAGGTAGTGCTGACTATTATCCCATTGTGATCCGTCATGTCTGTCTTCTCCCCACTGGTTAGTAGCCTGTTTAGCCCGGACCGCTTATTAGAGATGAACCATCCGGCTCCACTGGAAGGCACCCCTAATAAGGACATGTTCATGAAGCATGGATTGATCGCTATAGCCTATAGTGAGCTGTGGCATAAATATACAAAAAAGGATCGAGAAAGTCAGTGGCCACTGAGAGGATCCTTTGATCTTGACAAAATAGAAACGGTAGAAATAGCCCTTCGTAGGAATGAAACAACACCTATTATGCTCGATAGTCTCGGTATGTGGCGCAAAGAAGCCACACGACGAAGGGAAGGCGACAAATTTAGAAAAGGTGAAGGGACACGACGGACAACCCTCCAAACGTCTAGTAGGCAAAGGGAAGGGCCAGCGATGGCACAATCCCGAGGAGTAGACATGAAAAGAGAACGGTGTAAAGGGATGTGCCGACAAGTCAACCCCGGGACACAACGACCCGAAGGTAATCCCCCGACACTGCGCACAGGACGAATAGATTTAAAACAGAACCAATGTGCTTTCTGTAAATGCCTCGGGCACTGGAAAGCCCAATGCCCGACTCTGCAAAGCATAGGTAAGAACGGAGGGTTGACAGAAAGGACAGGCCGACAGAAAGGAAAAAGGCGCGAGATAAAAACCAATCAGACTAGTGCAGACAGAACAGACAGGACCACCCCGTTTGATTATGCTCGATGGCACAGATTTCGTCAGACCAATTTTAACGACATGTTAGAGTTCTGGGACTGATTGCTCTCTGTTGCTCCCCCACTCTGAAAAACAAACACAACTGCAGGCCAGTGTAAACAACCCCCCCGTTAGAGAAAAGACTCAAGAAAGCCAAACGTCTATTATATAACTTAGGATTTAATTACGGTAAAACACACAACCAACAGTAAATAGAATAACTAGTAGAACTCTCTCTAAAACAAACTTTACTAATAGGAAAAATACAAAACATATTATGCTCACTCCGGAAGTCCTCGAAATGTAACAGTTCGATGATCCCGCCCATCCGAAACACATAACACGTGTGGGGCGGGGCCTGCCAGCAACCATGGGCCAAAAAGAGATCGCTGGCGAGAAGGTACTGGAGGCTCCACAAAGCAGGCAATGAAAGGGTCTTCCCATACTACCCTTCCAGGGATGGCGTCCCCCGGGCCGCGAGTAGGGAGGGGGCGGCTGCAAATGACCCCCTCCCTCGTATCTCCTGGTCCCGCCATCACGAATTCCTCCATCGAACGGATGCAGGGTGGGCAGGGAGGGAGAGGCGACGCGGACGAGCCTCTCCCGCCTACACAGGTAGGAGGCTCCCCTGCCCTGGTCCGGCGCCGATGTCCTCCAGCCGGGCGACGGCCATATACCTACGCTGCACAGGAAATATAATGCCCGGCTGGTATATTTCCGCAACACAGGACATACAATGCCCGACTGGTATACTTGCATAGTACAGGACATACAATGTCCAACGGGCATATTTACGGAGCACCGGATGTACAATGGTCCCCCAAGAGTCGGAATCAGGGGTGTAGGGTGGTCATCATGTGCACCCCTGATTCAAAAGGGACGGTGTAGGATGCGCCGGGAGAGGGAGACGGCACGGGTGAGCCTCCCTCACCTCCCCAGATGAAGGCTCCACTGCTGCACCCTGGCGCCCCGAACCAAAATGTCCTGCTCCAGCAGCATGATGCTCTGTCCTTCGCCATCACAAGAAGTTTCTTCCTCTCCTGATGGATACGACAAAGGGTGGCTGCCGCAGGGTCTCGAAATGGCGTCTGGGCCCTCGAAAGGCGGGTCTAGGCCGCTGGAGTAACTTTGTCCGAAATTGCAACTCGGGCACTTGCCCACCTGGGCGCAAGCCCCCACCATCGACAAACGTCCCCTCGACTTTGAAGATTCTACCAAAGTCCCAAGAGCCCTCAGCCCCTTCAGGCTTCCGGCGAGGAACAGCTGCATTGATCTCAAATGAAATAACCACGGCACAGCAACAAGATGGCGGTGCTCTCGTGTCTGCATCAGCTTCCGTCTGAACCACCCAGGAACATTATGGGCTAACGAACTCGAGTAAGTTCCGGCTGAGCATCAACATGACCCGGTAAGAAAGACTCTACCCCCTCCCTCTCTTGATTGACGGTCCACGCCACCAGCCCCTCTGTTAGCACAGTTTCTTTTTGAACTGCCGAAAAGGACCCTGGCCCAACCGCCAATCGTCGGGGACATTTTTTTGCCCCTGATGCTACTTCCGGACTAAACCGGCCTCGCCCAAAATGGCGCCGGTATCAATGGAAACTAACGGATGCCTCGTGGTATTCCTTAGCTAATGAAACTTGATGTACTAAGATATATATACGAACCATTGTGCACTCGATGAGAAAGGGAGGAGGGTTCACTTGGCGAACATTTGAGAGGGGTTCCGTAAAAATGTTGATTTCAATGAACGATTTATTTTTTGCTATTTATTGTAACTGGTACATAACGTCGCTTATGATGCACACCCACGGTTTACATCTAGGAAATGTGATTCCGATGAGCTTGACTGTGTCTCCATTTATGAACTGAAATGCCCCTGATTCCCTCGTCACGCAATGAAATGTTTTCAGTTACTTGCAAATAATAACTTAGGCCCTTTTTTTACATGTTCTTATGCTACAAAATAACCCCCTACTGTATGTGCTTCCATCGACGACATGTCAGGCCAAAATATGATTGCGCTCTCACATTTTACGTACTGAACAATTATACAAATAAAGGTCTTAAAAACTATGGATAGGCATCGCATACTTTTGTAAATACGGGTATCGGTGGGAGGGTTTTTCTGTGCGCAACTGTTCTGCTCCTTTTTTTAAGGTTATCTAAGAAATGGTTGTTCGGCCCTGGATTAATGATCGAATCAAAGGTATGATACGTTGCCTCCAAAATATGCGACTGAGCTCAGGAACTTACGTATGAAGAAGGACCTCGACTTCTGAGAATGGGTAAAGTAAAGCGGTGTGATCGATAAAATGCTATAAAGTTATGGTGGTTGAAGGTACTCAGGTACAGGGTTGAACGAAGAACTGATATGCCTTAGAACATCACTGCTTTAGGGAATGATTTAAGGATCCCGATGGCCGGATACATCTACAAAACCGGGTACCTCACGCTAGGCACCTCTGATCTTTTTAGCGTTTTCCCTACACACGATCCTTAATGCCATCCTCGAACCTCCCCATGAACCACCTATCACATTGCCCGCCCCCTTAACTTCGGAGACCAAGACCCTAAGGATTATATCCCGAAGAGATAAGTACGAGTATGCGGTAAGTAAAGGACTTTCGTGCCCGTACATTTGATGTGTTCGAATGTTGTCCCCCCACCTCCCCCTTTCCCTCCTTTTTCCCTCTGCAGGTTACATTAGAATCCCGATTAGAGTATCGTAAGGGATCTGGAGCCACGTCACGCCCGATGCATGAAAACGGACTAACGCTGCAAGGCGACACAAAAAAGACGCCCTACCCAATGCACGACCTTTTTTGTACCTGATCTAATGCTCTTCTGTCCCAAAACTGCATGCTTTCTACATCCTAACACAGACCCGAAACGACTAACGTTGGGTAACGCACTGAATAGCCCAAACAATACACGGTCATTCTCCATGTCCCACGTGTACTGTTTGGCCTATTCTCTCTCTCTCTCTCTCTCTCTCTCTCTCTCTCTCTCTCTCTCTCTCTCTCTCTCTCTCTCTCTCTCTCTCTCTCTCTCTCTCTCTCTCTCTCTCTCTCTCTCTCTCTCTCTCTCTCTCTCTCACTCTTTCACCCCTCCACACTTTCCCTCTTCCTAGCGACTGGCACCTAATTGACGAACCTGGTGCACCTCCTGATTGGCCCCAAATACCACAAGTATTTGCACAAAATTTGTCCTACACAAAATTGTATCGGTACCACGTTACTACCTCTCCTTTTCTACTAAAATATGGATGAAATTTAAATTGACCGAAAGGAAAAGGACAGGTAAGACAACTAAGGTTCTCCAAATTTGACCCACAACCAGGGAACTATTTGTCAGTGGCTTCTATGATAAAATACGTCTGTGGTAATGCGACCATCCCCATTGCAAATTGTCCCCATACCCCAAACAGTAAGAAATGATTGAGACACCCCCGTCTTCCCAAAATGCCCCCAGTTTGGTATCAGCTGCCCTGAACGAGAGCCTGAAAAACGCCCCCTGCTCCAATTCACTGTGTTCCTAATTGTTTTCCATAAGATCCCACCTTCCCCGAGGATAAGTTTACTAATTATCGCAAACCACCCCCCCCCCCCGAGTTTTTTTAGTAACCAGGTTGCGAGGATTTATATAGAAAGTTAGAAAGATGTGTGCAAAGTTAAAATTAGATCGAAAATCGAAAGAACTTGTTGCAGTAAGCCTTGTTGAAAAATAAGATGTTTTGATGTAATGAAGACTTGTTTAGCCTATGTTCACCCCTCAGAAGGATGCCAATCAGACTGTGGTGAATAGCACGTTGTACTTTTTCGTAAAATACAAGGCCCTGAAGACCAGCCTAGCCTTGCAAGACGCGTACTAGGGAAATGGGTCTCTACCAGAAGAACTGACATCTACTATAATAGGCGTATGCAATAAATGAGTACCAGACCTCGTACCTATTATGATGTGATGTTTATGTACAGTTCTTTTGCCTAAGTCCCCTCTCCCTTACTTATGATCGCTGCATATAGGTGTAGATAGGAAATAGGCCAGCAAGATGTCTTGGAAATGTTAAAGGGAGGACTGTGGAAAATAAATACAAACTTGGTGAACATTATCGGCGCCATCTTGCCCCTTTTCACGCCCATTCGTGCGCGTAAGCGGCAGCCATTTTGAACACCATGGCCTCCCTGCCCTTCGCTGATAGCCAGCGCGTCTCTCTCTCTCTCTTAACCTCGCAAGCATCCCCCCCGCACATTGGCAACCCCCGCTCTCTCATGCCTTGGGTCATAAACCCCCCCTTCAGCGCAGCTTCAACACAGAATCCCATCCTGTTCCCAGCGCGACACCTCCCCTCACTCCTTTCATGGCCACAGATCCCTTTAATGCAAACCCCCTTTTCCTATGTCCCCGTTTGTCTTCCTCGTTCCCAGGCCGCCACCTGGCCCTGCGGATACTGTTTATTACCCCGTACAGTAGGAAGCTTCCCCTCCCCATCAAAAGACCCTCGAACCGATCAAAGCCCCCACCCTATGAGATCCGATCAACCCCATGCATTCCGTGAATCGGCGGAATGCCCTGCTGTGCGGCAACCATCACCTGTTGTGACCGGGGTGGGGAATCCAACTGTGAATGTATGTGGGAACGGGCCTGAAGGGGAGATTCCGAGGATGTTCTTTCAACTATCAACGTGTTGCGAGAATGTGTTATGTGCAATAAAAGTCATAAACCCTAGTATAAGAGGCCAGGCCTCAGAGATGTGGTTAGAGCACCTCGTGACGATACTTGCTGTCTGAATTGATGTGTTCTCCTCCGGAGAGAATAAAATCCTCGTTTCCTGCCTTCCAGTCTCCAGCGCCTGCTTCTTCATTAATTAACATTGGTGGGTCATAGAGGCGATACCGCCGGGCAACAAAAAGGGTCTTTGGTTACTGGTTGTCTTTGGAACCCTTTTTAACACGCTCCTTTCCTGTGGAAAGTTGTAGCCCACACACTGGGTACCTGGTGGTCCCGGTGTGTGGAGAGACCCAATGATGAAGCATGTCACCCTTGGGTGAGTGAGGGTTCTCATCCAAACACTTGTGTTGCCCCCACCATGTTCTCCCAGTTCTTTTCCTCCATTCCTCCTGCATCTTGCTACTCTATACTCTGTGTGAGCTTAATGAGACCTAGGGCTCCCTTTCTATTTCAACACCCCGACAGAGACGTCCTCTCTTGACCCTACAGCCCAGTCCATCAAGATCCGTTCCAGCTACAACTCACACAAGATAAAAAAAAAAAACACAGCCCTATCCCGTCAGGCATCTCCACCCAGTAATGTTCATTCACTCATCAGCTACTCCTCCCCTCAGAAGGAACTCCTGACTGCTGCCATGACAAACTGAGGACCTTTGCCAAGCTACCTCCCACTGGCAGCTGCACAAAACCCGTGGGTCCCCAAAAACAGTCCAGCGTTAGGCATTTAAAGCTGGTGTGCACCTGTTACAACGCATTTTTTACAACGCACTACTGTTACAACGCATCCATTACAACGCGGATACTGTTACAACTCATGTTTTTACAACGCATTTTTTTACAACGCAGGTACCTTTACAACGCATACCATTACAACGTAAGTATTGGTAAGTATATAGTTATTTTTTAAATGTTATATGTTTGGGGTAAAGGGGTATTTTTAGGGGTTAGGGTCAGTTTTGGGTTTTAGGTTAAAGGGGTATTTTTAGGGTTCAGGGTCAGTTTTCAGTTTTTGGGTAAAGGGGTATTTTTAGGGTTCAGGGTCAGTTTTCAGTTTTTGGGTAAAGGGGTATTTTTAGGGTTCAGGGTCAGTTTTCAGTTTTTGGGTAAAGGGGTATTTTTAGGGTTTAGGGTCAGTTTTCAGTTTTTGGGTAAAGGGGTATTTTTAGGGTTCAGGGTCAGTTTTCAGTTTTTGGGTAAAGGGGTATTTTTAGGGTTCAGGGTCAGTTTTCAGTTTTTGGGTAAAGGGGTATTTTTAGGGTTCAGGGTCAGTTTTCAGTTTTTGGGTAAAGGGGTATTTTTAGGGTTCAGGGTCAGTTTTTAGTTTTTGGGTAAAGGGGTATTTTTAGGGTTCAGGGTCAGTTTTCAGTTTTTGGGTAAAGGGGTATTTTTAGGGTTCAGGGTCAGTTTTCAGTTTTTGGGTAAAGGGGTATTTTTAGGGTTCAGGGTCAGTTTTCAGTTTTTGGGTAAAGGGGTATTTTTAGGGTTCAGGGTCAGTTTTCAGTTTTTGGGTAAAGGGGTATTTTTAGGGTTCAGGGTCAGTTTTCAGTTTTTGGGTAAAGGGGTATTTTTAGGGTTCAGGGTCAGTTTTTAGTTTTTGGGTAAAGGGGTATTTTTAGGGTTCAGGGTCAGTTTTCAGTTTTTGGGTAAAGGGGTATTTTTAGGGTTCAGGGTCAGTTTTTAGTTTTTGGGTAAAGGGGTATTTTTAGGGTTCAGGGTCAGTTTTCAGTTTTTGGGTAAAGGGGTATTTTTAGGGTTCAGGGTGAGTTTTCAGTTTTTGGGGTACAGGGTAAAAATAAATTAAATTAATTTTAAATTAAATTACTTAATAGTAAATAAATTAAATAAATTACATTGCATTATTTTTGGGGTTGAGGGTCAGTTTTGAGTTTTTGGGGTACAGGGGTACAGGGTAAAAATAAAGTTATATATTTTTTTATTTTCAATAATTAATTTAAATTATATTTCATAAAATTACTTTAATTTATTTTTGGGGTTTAGGGTCAGTTTTCAGTTTCTGGGGTACAGGGGTACATGGTAAAAATAAAGTAATATTAATTTAAATTTAAAATAATTAACGGAAATTAAATTATTTAAAATTACATTAAATTATATTTTTAAAATTAAGTTACTATTACATTATTACTATTAACATATACTTACCAATACTTACGTTGTAATGGTCTGCGTTGTAAAGGTACCTGCGTTGTAAAAAAATGCGTTGTAAATACATGCGTTGTTACAGTATCCGCGTTGTAAAAACCGCGTTGTAACGGTATGCGGAGTAAAAGTCCGCGTTGTAACATCATATATCCTTTAAAGCTTGCTCTTGGCAAGCCACAGTGGCCCCTGTCTGGCAGAGCTGCCTGACCTGTTAGATTTGTGTTAAAATGATGTGCATGGTATTGCTCTCGACCCTCCTAGTCTGCAGGAGTTTAACTCTACACGAGTCAACATCATTCTCTCTGACAGGCGACCTTGGCATGCATCTCAGTGTCTCGCTTGCCAATGTATGCGGGCCGCACTAACATGGAACAAGAAGCAAACCCCACCTTCAAAGAGCATACCTCAGACGAAGTGTTTCGTCAATAAGAAGTAAGACTTTTTCAAGCAGAATAGTCTGTGCAAAGCAACATTATTCAATTCCCTAAGATTCAAGAGCACGTATTAGGCTAGTTGCCCAATAGTATTAGTAAGCATCCTCTGCCCGGCTCGGGCTGGAGTTAAGGAATGAAAATCGAGGGACTATTTGTGAGATTCCTGGCAGTTCTGACAGGGACGTAATGAAGGATACCGTTTTTTGAAGAAATGAACACTTTTTCCGGCTGGTAATTCTGCCTGGGAAAATTGCATGAGGCTTAAGATGCAACAGCAGCCAAGGCCTCGTTCTACTTGTTTTTCTAGTGAGGGGAGGCATATGATGCTCTCACACACCTAAGTTGACCCTACCCACTGTCCTCTTTTTAATTATTTTTTTGGGGCGTTAAGCTTTTCCCCTCCCCACTCACTACTCATTGCTTCCCCTCACCCACTCCTCAATTGCCCCAGCCCACAGTCCTATTTTATTTGCAATTTTTTGAGGGGATGAGAAAAAGGCAGGAAATTGCTGCTGGACCTTTCTTTAATGAAAAAGTGATTTTGTGCTACGCACTTCTCGTTTATATTTATAATTCACGGATCTATCATGGATTATTAAATTAAATAGACTGGTGCAGCCACGTCAGTGCACCATTTTTTAAAACGTTTTGCCATGCCCCATAGCATCTTGACAATGGTGTACAGGATGAAAAAAAAGTATTGGCAACATCAGTAGGTCGTAATGGCGAGACCTACTAGTTTGCCAGTGCTTGTTTTATCTTAGTTTGGAATAATATAACTCTGTCACTTGGCTGTTAGGTAACAAGAATTTCTTAAAATGTCTATAACTTCCAAAAGGGGTGAGAAACGTTGGTACAAAGGGGCTTGAAATGAACAGAGATACCTTAAAATAAATTTGAACACATAAATCAAGAGGTATCAAAGTGTGAGTATTAGGCAGGCTAGAAAGCAAAATGTATAGGACTAGGATTTCCTAGTGGCTTGACATACCAAATTTTAGAGGGAGAGCCTGTCTCTTTGATGCCTGAACCTAAACCAGGACTGCACCAAAAACTCATCATCAAAAGCCTTCTGAAAGTATGGTGCTCGTGATAATAACTCATTCTAAGAGGGCTGGAGACATGCCATACTTTTCAAGTATTCACATGAGAAATGACAAATTCTAAAGATGAATTTTAGTCAGATCGTCATTATTCAGAAAATCTGCCCTTCTGAACCGCCTTAAGAAACAGCATCTCTTCTGCCTCTTAACCAGAGAGGCAGAGAAGGAAGCTGAAACATCAGGAAAGAAAAGGAACACAATAAGTGCAGAGGTCCAAAGTTTTTCTCAGAAGCCCGTCGCTTGCACTGTGGAATGCCGGGAGTTGCCAAATGTCAAGGCTGCCCGGTCTTGGTTCCATCTCATTCCTTTTTCTACAACATCCTATGAGGAGGAGATGAGGTCTGACAACTAGAGCTAAATACTTTGGAACTGGGAGTTCGAGTCCGAGTGTCGGCTCAACATCCTGTGACTCTGAGCAAATCACGTAGGGCTGGATTTATAATTCGCCGGATAAGTTACTGTGTCACAATGGTGATGAATATTTCGTCCACAGAAAGATAAACTCCATTATATCCTATGGGATTTATATTTCAGAAGACGTCATATCCGTCGTGATGGAGTAACCCATCCGCCGAAATGTACATCAGGCCGTTAATCTCCGAAAGTCGTTAAAAAAATATATATATTCTGACCTAGTGCAGTGTAATCAGGTGCTCGTGTAAAGCTCTCCAGTGCTATTGAGCAGAGTTCACGCCGCATAAAGGTGCAAAATATAATACCCTTCCTCTCTCTTTAACACATCACTGCAGGTCCTTTGCATTCCCGCTTTTTAGGTCAGGCACTGTTTTCTTTTCTTTTGCTCCTTTCTTCTTTCTCCCTTTTCTGTCTTTCTCTCTCTTGCTCTATAATGACTAAATAGAAGGCTAAGTCCCCCAAAATAAGTCCCAGTCCCCAAAAATCAGTGCCAGTGCCAGTGCTAATAACCTGCAAGCACCTGCAAAACCCAAGGACTGGTTAGGCACCTCTGGTCGGCTAAAAAACCGGGCCTAACATATAGATGACACATAACCAGGGACCAAAGGGGTTCAAGGGAACAGAGCAACACACCTTTTACTCCTGGTCAAGGGCTTTCCGTTTCCTCTACAAATCCAGGGATATTTAGCATTGACAAGCATTCATGGGGTTGTAGAAAAAAAGTACTAGACAAGGGTGAACGAGCAGTGCAGAGTCTGTGCAGGGTCAAGTATGCTCTGCGGTCTCAAAAGGGGCGAGTGTAGCAAAGTCCAAGGGGAAGAAACACGTGATACAACTGGGGCTCAGGGGCAGTGGAAACAGCACATGGAGCTGGAGATCTGGGTGGAGCAGAAAAGGGTCTGGTGGAGCAATGCAGGTTCTGGGAGGGGGGATGCAGGATCTCAGGAAAGGGCAATGCAGAGTCCAAGGGTGTAGCAGTGAGTGTGCAGGGAAGTACGGGGAGTGATGCAACTTCCAATGGGCAGGAGATGTTACACATGAAGGGCAGTGAGCAGCTCAACGGCTGGGACACAGCTACGAGTGCAGAGCCTGGGAGGAGCAGTGCAGAGTCTAAGAGGGAGTACATGGTCAGGGGTGGCCAGCAGAAGGGCCAAGGAGAATAGAGTGGAGTCTGATGGGAAAAGTGAAGGGTTTCTTGAAAAATGAAGGACCCATAGGGAAGGAGATTAAGGTCTGTGGGAGCTGCACACGGTCTAATGGAAGAAGTGCGTGGTGAAGTGGGCACTACCAGGTACACAAGGGCAGCATGGGGTCCGGTCAACAGCAGCACCTGGGCAAGAAGGTGCAAGCAAGCTTCATGCGGGACCAGTGCAGCATCATAGGGGGACCAGCACATGTTGCGTAGGAATGGTGGAGACTGCCTTCGGGAATAGTCTACAAACAAGGGTGAAGGAGTACAAAACACTAAGCCTCTTAGAAGAGGTCCACCTCTGCCAATAGCATCCCAACTCCACTCTCAGATTAGACCACTCGCAGCAGCGCAAGCTTTCCTTACTTTGCAAACCAAGTACAGAACTCGAGATGTACAGCAACCTTTCTGCTCGCCTGCAGTAATCTTTTTTACAAGGCTCACAGATCATCATCGGGGAACAGCATTTACAACGCAGACTGAACCACGCGTTCTGTTACCACACAAGCGTTACCATGCTTGCCTTTACCAGTATATGCATGGTAAAGACAGTCAGCTCTCTAGATTCAGAGCGGAGAATAAGGGGAACAAGAAGGATCTGTACAAGGTTCAGGGTGCCTCTTGGTAAGAAGGGCTGGGGGATGGGATTTAGGGTTAAGGGTGGGGAAGGGGGGGGGTCAGGGAAGTTTTTAATCAACAACCTATGCGACATCATCGCATTGAATTGGTAATGGTTGAACCATAGTGAGTATCCAGGAGGTGGGACAGAGGAAGCCCACCAGGGGCAATATAGTTGCCTCTGGGGGGGTAACACAAAACATTCATCGGCCAAGCCCAAAGAATTTTGCACCAAATATTGTCGGTACACGCCCTCAACATGGCCGATTCCACTGTCTCTCCCTTAGTGCTGCTGCAAGACATGCGGCAGGCTTCAGATGGGACAGAGGGTGAGAGGTAGTGAGCAAATCCATGCTGGTGGTGATAAGGGCCTTTCCTGTGCAACATTTGCCCAAAATCTTTAAACAAGCATTGTTCAGCAGGAACGGTCTGACGAGGATTGGTTCTGGGGTTAATATGTTAAAGGAGAGAAGGCAAGTACACACAGACATATTAATATACACATCTATTTCTCTTTACATCCAAGTGGCTCTGCCATTTCTACAAGTCAAAGGCAGACAGTTATTTAAAAGCATAGCTCTAGAAAACCACATTCAGCGCATACTGTTGCCGCCAACCCTCTCAGCAAGCCAATCACGCACCCTGAGTAATAGCATTTTCCTCAAGGTTGCTTTTTTCCCCTCCCCTTCCCAACCTCCACTAAATAAGCTCGCGCCCTTCTCTTAAGAAGCATCCTATTGAAAAAGTCACGGCAGATGCATTACCTCCTGCGCGCCCTCCGAACGTGGTCGAAGCACCTCATTCACTTATTCTCCATAGTTTATGGCGCTGCTGCCTTTATTCAATGCAGTCCTGCCCACAAATATCCCCCAGTGAGGATTACATCAGTCGGAAGTAATGCGATTGTGCCGCCTGCCACTCGACAAGGTGACCCCTGGGCCCAACGTGTAGAACGTTCATAGTGTCAGACGCACTGTAGCGCGCGCACGGGTGAGCCGCGGGTGGTAGGCCAGGCCCGACGTGTAGAACGTTCATAGTGTCAGACGCACGGTAGCGCGCGCCCGGGTGAGCCGCGGGTGGTAGGCCAGGCCCGACGTGTAGAACGTTCATAGTGTCAGACGCACGGTAGCGCGCGCACTGCTGAGCCAAAGCTAGACTGCAATGTCTGTCTCGAGACAAACAAATGTTCGGTGGTTATACGGCAACAAGAATGTCAAAATTATTTTGATTTTATTAGAGTCACAAAATACATGTAATGTTCACCAAAATGACTGTTATTATTCAAAATCCATTCCAATGGTTATGTGAAAATCACATGCAAGGCTAGTCATATGAGTTACAGATGGTAGACCGAACAGGAAATTTCTCTCATCAGTTTACATTAGCACACAAGGCATTTATTTGTATTCTCGAACGAGCTTCCCGTGGGTGAAAATACCATTAAAAATGCATCACGCCCGAGGAGACAAATTCAGCAGAATGTGTGTAAACCCCTAAAAAAACATAAATGACTTAAGTGTAAGATTTCGTAACAAAAATGTATTCCAGGCCTTGCTAGAACGTTTATTAGGGGTGATATAGTAATGCAGATACGTGGACGTGGGGCACACTAGCTTCAGTGCTGCAGAGGGTGTCAAAGACAAGACACAATTAAGGACTGAAAAGGGTTGAAGACACTACAAGTCCACAATGGCCTGGTGCTACCTGGCTAGAAGAGTGTGGAGACAACAGCAAAGTGAAAAGTTTTAATTTCTTGAAACTTGTCTTGTGGTGTTCCCATTGCTATTGACCTACCCTTACCTCTAGGAGGAGGTTCCTGCTTTTACTGGTCCCATGTGCTCATCTAGTTCTCTACAGCGAATCTTAATTGTTTGCTACAAATTTGAGAGCACTTTTTATCCAGTTGCATCCATTGGTTACCTTTCTCCTGTGAGTGCTTTGAGATCCTGTCACTTGGCCAACTTGCGATTATGTCGTACCTACATGTTCTCCTTGCTTAGCTTTGTGTCAGGAGTACTCTGAAACTGTGTCCAATAGTAACTTGTGAGCATGTTGTATAAGAGTGAATACCTTGCTTAGTGAGTCGTCAACACAAATAACGCTCACATACAAAATTCTTGTGAAAGTCTTGATTTCCACACAGAAAAACCCTCACAGTGAACTACTGTTCATTGCTTGGTTTTCCTAGTTTTGGGATTTTTGAGGAATTTCCTGTATTGATTGACTGACTGAAGGACAGATTTATTTACAAATGTATAAAGTGAGCAATTACCTATAGAAGAGCGTTTTCCAGCGCTTGGAGACCTCCAGAGGAAGTCTACAGAGAAAATATTTTTTTTTAGCAATATATGGAATTTGAGAGGGTTTTTTGGGTTCGTATAAATTAGGGGCAGATCAGGCAATAACCACTGAAAAAGCCTGACCTCCAGGGCACTTTTTGTTAAACTTGGGGATGTTGACATAAAAAAGAGTGCTAGATTGGAAGGGCCTGGCAGAGGTCTAGATGGAAAAAAGATACTAAACAATTATTCGATGTCCTATTATATAAGGCCTTGTGGCAGAAGGACAGAGCTTTAAAAATGCATCGTTTGCACATGTGCTACCAGAGGAGCAAAGAAAGATGGGTGGAGATGCTTGTAGTACTGCTGAGCCCAAGAATGTGGCCAGTGTTCTGACTTCTGAATGAAGTGCAGTCTATGAAGTAAGTGTGTGTGTGCTGTCCTACAAAGAGGGCGTTGCTGTAGTCCAGTCTGGAAATGATAAGTGTCTGGGCCAGGGGTTTTCTGAAGGAACCAAGCAATAATAGAGTAATTTTCCTATATGATGGCCTAACGGCTAGAGCAGCCGACCTCGTAGCGTTGGACCGAGTTCGAGTCTCAGCAGGGACGCTCAACCTCCTGTGATTCTGGGCAAATCACTTAATCTCCCCATGCCTAACAAAAATGAATGTGTCCGTATGTAACGTAACTGGTGCTCATGTAAAGCGCTCTGATACCTTCAGGTTGAGTTTCGGCTATGTAATACTCCTCCCCCCCAAAAAAAGCATAAGAAACAAGTTGAACTGAGCTTATTGATATGTGCATCAAAGGTAAGATGAATGCCAAATATTGACCCATTAATTACATGCATTTTAAGAAGGTTTGGAGGGGTGGCATAGAGAGTCATGCCATCAATTAGAGGACCAGATGGTCGGGATTCCAAAAAGAATGCTCTCAGTCTTATCTGAGTTGAGCCTTACAGAGTTGTTGCTCGTGCCAGCTTGCTACTGAGGAATAATTAGCGTTTTAACTGGTCCTGGAGAGAGCTCAGATCTCTATTGAATCTTAAAATGATCTGGCTATCGTCTGCATATGCTTAGAACTTCAGACCAAAACATGTATGAAGGGCTGGGAGAGGAGTCACCGATATATTAAAAGGCTTTATTTAATCTCAAAGACGAGCAATAGGAGAACCACAGTTGATAGGTTGGAAGGTGGAGTAGTAATGAGCTAAGGTAATATAGCCTGTGCATGGTCACATAAACATTTTAAAAAAAGAGTCAAACTAATTGTGGACTGTCTACCTTACATGAACCTTGTCTTTTCAATCCAGCACAAAGTCATGAGATACTGCATCAAGTGCAGAGGCTACTCTACAGCAACAAAATCTATTCAACGTTGCTCACCTCTAGCATTACCCTGTGGTAGGATGTATATGAAGTGGGATAAAAATGAATTTTATCGTTCTGCAAGTCTCCGTTGAGGGCACATTTAGAAGATACTGATCTTTTTTGGTTGAACACCAACTAAAAGAAAGAGAAAAATATCTAAAATGTGAATCCAATCAATTATGGGACAGAAGGCATTTTGTTATGGAATATTAATGGTCGGGCTGTATTCCTCGGAGAAAAAGAGGTTTAGATTGCCAACACTGACACTAAATGTCAATGGTGACACATGCTAATTCTCAGAACAAATGGAGGAAGACATGATTATTCATTGAGGTTGGCACGAGAGGGTGGCAATCACTCCCAATGTGTCCCTTGCAATTGCAGTCAAGGTTTGAAAACCATGCTCTAAAACCTGCAAAAGAATTATGCATCTGGGTATCCAAAACCTTGTTTTGGATACCCAGCTGCGATGGGCGAAGTCGCTCTTCGCCCATTTTCGTCCAAACCGAAACCTCTTTGGTGTGATGTCCCCCAGGGCTCAGCCCTGATTCCCTTACTTTTTAATGTGTATCTGGCCCCTCTCTTTACCTTAATTGCCAACTGGGGTGTCAGAGCAATTTCCTATGCCGATGACACGCAAGGTCTTCTCTTACCAAGAGCAGACAGTAGAGGCCTTTGACAATTTTAAGGGCTGTCTTCGCGATATTCCTATCTGGATGAATACGAATAAGCTAAAACTAAATGCAGATAAAACGGAGGTGATCTTCTTAGGAAAAGGCCCGGTGCCCTCGCCAGATCTCTAGTGGCCCACTGAAATGGGGCCCCCGCCTTCCCCCAGTTCTAGTGCCAAAAATCTGGGGGTGAGATGGGAAGACTACCTCTCCTTTTCAGCTCACATTCAACAGGTATCGGCTGGGTGTTTAAATAAACTAAGAAACCTCCGAAAGTTCCTGGATCTACTACCGGAAGATTGCAGTAAATTAGTAGTCCATGCCACTGTAACATCTAGGCTGGACTACGCCAATGGCCTCTACCTTGGCCTGCCGAAGTATGCGATCCAACGATTGCAGATGGTGCAGAATGCGGCTGCGAGGCTGATTAAACATATTCCGTTTAGACATCATGTCTCTCCGCACCTGCGTGATCTGCATTGGCTGCCAGTGGCAAGAAGAATTGAATTTAAGGCCCTGACCCTGGCCTACCGGGCGTTGCAGGGAAAGTGCCCAAATTATCTTTAACTAAGATTCCCCCGATATAAGCAGGCGCGGTCCCTGCGCTCTAATACTCAGAATTTGCTCCATGTTCCACGCTTCTTGAAAGCTCGGCTTGGGGGTAGAGCGTTTTCGGCCAGAACAGCCAAATTGTGGAATGACTTACCACTGTCTCTTCGAAATGCAAACTCAGGGTCCTGTTTTAGGAAACAGCTAAAGACGTGACTTTTTAATCAATCATTTTTTTAACCCTCATGCTTTCTTTAACCATTCGGTAGGTTGCCCCTTGCTCACTAAGCGCCGGGACACCTCCTGGTGAGGTAGCTGTTTGCCCTATAAAAACGTCAGTATTATTATTATTATTATTATTATTATTATTATTATTATTAATATATTCTGGAGTCAAATTGGATGTCTAAGTTTCCTTCTTGGTAATACGAATAGACAAGGTTACATATACATGTTTTTTTGTCACCTTACTCTAGGTAAATTGTGTTCCCTTTCTATTTGTAATCACAAAACAGACAGCTTACCCAGTGACCATCAAGAGAAGTACAATGAGCTTTACTTTGGCAATGAAGAGCTGCTCTGTGCAAAACAGAAGGATCGTATTGGAAATAGTTATGTCATTCATGCACCACGCAATGAGCAGCAAGGGCGACGCAACTACTAAGTTAGATTTACCAAGCCACGCAAGGCCACCTTGCGTGACCCTGAGCGGCTTAATAAATCGAGAGTAACGCTCTGCAGCGCAATTCACTGTGTTGTGTTACTCTGTCCCAGAAGGCGCTCCATGGGTGGAGTGTGAGTGTTCCCATGCATCCACCCATGGGTTTTGTCATGTTCCCAGATTTACCAGTAATAGACCTGGGAATGCACCAAAATGCTACACCTCCCCAGTGAGGCGTACCATGGAGAAATATCCTTATTTTTCCTCTTTTGTCCTCTTTCTATGTGTGCTGCATTCTTCAGCACACATAGAAAATGGAAAATGTTTCTGAGGATTGTTTTTGTATAGAGGTGTGCCTTCCTGCACAAAACAATCCTATCTACTACACAGGCACCCTTGCACCATAGTACAAAGGTGACAGCATTGGCGCTAGGCAACCAAAATGGCACCAGCGCATGGAAAGGACAGGAATGGGCCGTATTATGTTAAATACGGCACACTGCCCTTTCCCTTTCACACAGTGCAGCACAGCAAGGTGACTTGCTGCTTTGGGCTGCGCTGAGTGACCCCTTGATAAATGAGGCCCGAGTTCCCAAGTACGCCATGGAAATGACCAAAGAGCAAATTTCATCATACCAAGAGGATATGGCTCAGCAAGGCGCAGACCATTAGCATTCTGCCATGTCCGTGCAAGCGAGGTATCCATACTTGCATCAGTGAAACCACCAGAACAGATTGACAACGCAGAAGAAATGTAGGTTTCCAGTCTGGAGCCAGACAGTGCTGTGTGAAAGTTGAATGCTAATTAGGTTAGCCTATTAACCGAAGAGCGGAGGCAGCTATGCAGAGGGACAAGACATCCAAACCACCACAGATTGCAGAACATTAAACCAGTAGTACAGAGGGGAATAGAGGGTCCACCGCTTTGAGATCTCAGTCAACTAGTGCAATTCATCAATCAAAGCCTGACAGCGGTCCTGGGGATTCTGAGATATCACATTAATTGCAAAGATTTGAGAACCAGGCTACAGATAGGAAGGTAGAGTAAACCCGGGTGCTGCTGGATTTGCTTTTGTGTATAGAGAAAAAGTTCACTCCACTAATCCATTACTTTGTATCCAAAAGACTACCTGTATAAAACTAGGTATTATTTCTGGGATACACAAGGATAGATTTGCAAAGTCTCTGCTAAGTGAGTTGTTCAAGCTGATACACTCTGAACTTGAGCATTTATCAGTGCCCCAGTGTACTAGCAGGCGGATTTGCAATAACCACGCCTCACCAACATGCATTCGGCAGGGTCCTTTTGTGAATTATTTCAACCAGCTGCAAACACAGAGACTGCAAGGGACTACAGGCCTCCATTTCAGCTTTGCACAGTACTATATGTGGTTGTATTATACAACCTTGCTTTTCTTTCCCACGCATTACTTAACAACGAGGGTGGAACAAGGAATGCCCTTGAACCATGCATTTCATTTACAACACAAGTTGTTACAACAACTTGCCTTAGGGGGGCGCTGGACTTTGGAATAGTATAATTTACTATTTCAACTCCAGTCCCCGCAACAGTAGGGAAAGTGTTGGACTTTAAAGTCAAACGCTGTTTTACCTAATGCATGTCCTTGTAATGACTTGCGTTGTAAACAGAACGCAATCCTTGTTCTGCCCGCGTTGCAAAGGCAGCATGCTGTTCGGTGGCCGTGGCATTTGCTGTTTCCTGCTATATGTCAATCCCTTTCTCACAAAGGGGAAGCCGTTGCCATACTAAACAAGAGCTGGCAAAGCCATAGGTCTGGCCAAAATGTGCTAAAGCATACAAACTCCGTTTGTGTATGCCTGTGTTTCTATGCATAACTTTAAAGACCTGATGCAGTAAAAAAAAATTCAAAAGAATTGCTTACTTACAGAATGCATGTTTGAAGCAAGACTTTGATTTGTGATGATTCACCGTACTTTTGAGACGTAAGATAGTCAGATCCACTCTAATGCAAGCATTCCATAGAAGGCTGATTGCTACATTAGACAGCCATTAACAGAAAATAACAGGAGGTGAGATAGAAAAGCTTCCCTGGGAGCATGCAAGACCTACTGGATGTATGCAGCTGCGGCCCGCCGTGCAGGTAAGAGCGGTGGGGCAGTGGGGCCAGATGGAGGTGGATTTTGACAGACGATGAGGGGAAATAAAATAAATATTATATTTTCCCTCGTCATCATCTGTCGAAAAAGCGCCACCTATCTTACCTGCAAGGGCTGCGGCTGAATGTACGTTGTAAAGCTTCGACAATATTTTTGAAACTAAACACCCAGGGGATTCCAAGTGGGACAATATCGGGATTTAGCCCCGCTTTTTTGGCCCATATTTAAAAACAACACCCAAAAGAATCAAATGTCCTTGTGCTTGCCACTGGGAGAGAATGTCTTATTCTGCAGTGGAGCAGAAAAACTGCTGAGTCTCTTGGGGTGAGGATGGGGCCTCATGTTAGTCATAGCTCATTATTGTATAGACACTTTTTATTGCTGTCATACAGTGGGCTTTCTGACCAAACCATGGGGTAAATTGGAGGCAATCCCAATGCCTCTTCCTGGTGGGTCAGAAATACTGGTTTGTCCCTTTAAAGGAGGGGGTGAGGCCAATGCCAGAGTGCAACACCTGCACCCCGTGCTTTTGGTCGAAATGTGGAGAAGTGTGTCTCACTAGTTAGAAGCGGCAGACCCTGAAGCAGAGGTCAGGCCTGGGACCAGGATTCAATTCCCGACGCGGCAGGGTCATGGGCTCAATGTCTGCGGACTCGATAATTCTCGCCTCGGGTCCCACGCTGCAACTCTGGGCAATAGCTTGCTTAATATCCACAACGGCCCCAACAGCGCTGGGATGCCTAGCTTCACCTTGGGGTGCCCAGGAGGGGGCATCTCACAGGGAAAGCCAGGAAGGGTTCCACGGCGGTATACAGCGCCAGGATGCCCCAAGATGGGGCGGCAGTGCGCTTTACAAGTATACACACATTTACATTTACAATGTAAAACACGGTTTTTAGTGGGCTTTCTACCCCCAAGGAAACCTTTTTGACAACCTGCCTAATTGGGACAAACCTCTTATGTGCCCCCAGAGGAGCAGAAAAATAGTATTCCTCCTTCTGGGGCGTGGGTATGGCTCAATGCCTTGTAGACCGCCCCTTCCTTTGTTTGTTTTAGTACCATTTTGAATACTAGTTCTTTTTGGGGTAGCTGTGTGACCATTGCAACATTGCAAAGCTGCACCCCTTTCTTTTGCCTCAAATGCAAAATCCCTGGTGTCTAGTGGGCTTTCTATCACCCATGGGGTCAGATTTGGGGCAACTTACCCTATTAGGACAACCCTCCTATCTCCCCGGGGAGCAGAAAGATACTATTGAGGGTATGGCTCAATGCCTGTCCCTCCTTTTGTTTGATTTGGCACATTGTCAATTTCCATGTTTCTAGGGGGGCTTCTGCCCCCTGAGCGCAAATTGGGGGGAAATCCGTCTGCAGCAGGGAGAGGTAGAAAAACGTGTTTGCCTCCTTTGGGTTGGGGGTGTGACCAGTGCCAGCGTGTAATGCCCACACTCCTTCTTTTGTCTTAGATGCGAAACCCCTGAGGGGCTGGGGCATGAGGTGTAGTCAAAGACTTGTGGCTGTTTGGCCTTTCTGCTAATGAGAAAGTCCGACAATTGCATATAACTGTAAAGTGTATATACAGTGTGTGTTTCATTTTGATTTCAATAGAGAAGTTTGATAATTGCGTATAACTGTAGAGTGTATATACAATGTGTATCTCGTTTTGATTTCAGTGTGTGTGTATAATACGAAGACAAGTGTTTTTTACATATGGTATGGAGTCTTGTGGCATACACAGTGTGTTGCAAGGGTGATATTGTGCCAATACTTTACACTCAAGCCCTGAAGATAAGCCTGAATGCTCGGTGTCAAGATACCAGAGGGTGAGTACAGATTATCAAACAATTGTATTTTACTCATCCTATTTGGAACAGAGGAGCCCGCCCAAAACCGCTGGGTCCCTTGTGAATCGTAGATTATAATTTTTTCAAGCTTGTAAAACACGGATAGGAATGCATACCATCACTCCCACACTGTCTTGGTAATACAAGCCAAGGGTTTATAAGACTAAAATCCACTAAAACAAATAGATAGCAGAGTATTTTATAGCTAAATTGGTGATTTTTTGTAGGGAAGTGAAAGAAATGAATTGCAGTTAACTGGCAATAACTTTCAGGATTCTGTCATTCCATCACTAGGTCGTGCTCATGAATGGTGAAATCATGCATTTGACCTCCCCAAGACCGCGCACTCTCCAGTACACTTCAAACCTTGCCCCACATTCCATTCCAGTCCTAATTTGAATTCTACTATTTTTGCACTGTGGTAAGTCCAAACCCTGCCCGGATCATTCCTGGAGGGTACATAGGTTTGCATCATGTTCCCAGACTCCAGCAGATAAACGGAGTCGTCCAGACTTGCTTCCTTGACTTCGCTTACTCTCAACTTCATATCCACTGGGTGTTTGATTTTCCTGTTCCCCTGCTTGTGCCTGTTGACTTCCATAGTCCTCTTTCCTCCATGTACCTGTGTAGCCTTTCCTTCATCGGTGGTTCTTAGATTCCTGCAATGCCCTGGAGACCAAATGTAGGGATATCAGAAGGCAGGGACCTTTGACGAATGTTTGCCTACAAGGCATGCCTGAATCCAGTACACTAAGAGCATGGTCCTGATCCTAAAGAAATCCAGAAGATCCATTTTTGGCTCAAGATGAGGACTGAAATATGTACACTGCAGATGCCGGAGTGAATAGTGCTCCTTAGCATCACTTCCTGCATTTAATCTTGCTAAAAGGACCCTCATTAAGGACATAAGCTAGGGACTTCATGTGGGTAAATTTAACCTGGGAGTCCCACCCACTTTATCATTACTTCCTTGAACACCAAGGTAGAAGCCCATCCCAATACAACAAGTGTCGGATTGTACTCAATGATGAAGTATGCCACAAGTAACCCTAGTGGGTGAGAAATACTTTGCAAAATGAGCATTGCTCCTTTTGGATTAGACCAGGGAGATATTATTACAAAGAAAGTGGGTTGACCTTTTCTTGATACAATTCTATAACTCTGAGATCTGATTATCTGCATGGACCAAGAGATTGTCGACGCTGCCGATGAGTCAGTCAGTTATAAAAATAAATATGATGGCAAATCAGTTTAAAAAGCTATGTTCCAATGGAACTGCTCTTTAAATAGCAAATTCTAAATCAATGAAAACAAAGTACCATTCAGCGCCCAATACTGGGAGAAACAGAAGAGCATGGTGCAGGCGTGAGTGATGGTATTTTATCCATTATATGTAGTTTCAAGATATGCAAGAACAAATAGCGCAGTCTACACAAGGAGGAAGGTTCAACGTAAGGTCCTGCTTAAAAGCCGTAGGGGGATCGGCTTCAAGGTGGGTTTGTCTGTTCACTCCTTAGCATGGGTCCATCACAGTATCTTTTTTAACCACCTGAGTGGTTTGGTCTGGATAGGGAAGAGTGAGATGTTGTCTTTACTCTCTTTCCTAGGAGACAGTGGAAATGTTTTCGCCATTCTCCCCTACATGGGGTTGGAGGGTGGCTTCCTCCACTCTCACCTTGACACAGACTCTTCATAGTCAGTGCACGGAGCCTGGTGCACCAGGAAAACCAAGGAGGAGCTTTAGGCACATGGGCACCGTGAGGTCCTTAGACCTTAGTGTAGAGAATCTGGGAATTTGTACAAGCAGGGTAGAAAGCTTGGGGCACCATTGTGTTAAATGGGCAGAGTTTGCTTTACATGGCTAGACAGTTTGAATAACTTACAGCACAGAGAGTGTGAGGGTCTTGTACCATATGTAAGGACAGTTTTAGGAACTTGGAACAATGTCAGCAATATAAGGAGCTTCCACTGCTGCTGAGGAGTTCATCCTCCAAAGCCCTAAAACCATCACCTTTTACTAGCACCAAAACTCCAGTACCTGCAGGCATCACCGCTCACAGTGCACATACAGGTGATCAACTCATGGTGACCTACCGGTGATCCACTCATGGTGTATCTACAGGCCATCCCGCTTACAATGTGTGCTCTATGAGAAGTACAGTTATTTAACTACCCTATGTGAACCCTTTGACAATTACAAGTGATAATAATCACATGCCAAACATGCCATCGATATCTGGCAGTCCCTCGGGGATAACCACTGGGACTTGCTCTTTCTCACCGAGACGTGGCTAAATGACACTACGAATCCCGCCATCACCCAGGCCGTACCAGAGGGCTACAGTATTATATGTGCTAATAGACCCAGCGGCAAACAGGGCGGAGGTGTTGCCCTAATTCATAACTCCAAATGGACAATTTCCCTCCCAACAATTGACCTGCCAGACAGTATAGAAGGCCTGCCTTTCAACATTCAACTCTCCCCATCCTCCTCCTGCTCCGGTATTCTTATCTACCGCCCCCCCCATTCCAACTTCTCACATTTGCCGGTGCTGGCGGATAACATTATTCAGCTCAGCACACGTTATGCAAATTTCACTGCCTTAGGAGACTTCAACCTCCACGTCAACGATGAATCTTGTCTGCACAGTCAAAATTTCATCTCCACGTTGACGGCCTGCAACCTCGTCCAAACAATTACTTTACCTACGCATAAAGTGGGTAACACACTGGACCTGATCTGTTCCAACCTTTCTTCTATCCAGGTGACTCCCCCTATCCCCGTTATCTGGTCGGATCACTTCCTCATCCCTTTTGAAATCAATATTCCCTATACCGTCAGATCTACCATTACTCCAAAGACTGCAGGTAGAAACTGGAGCCGCATCACCCCGGACACCCTCTCGGAACAACTAAAAAACTCCCTCCCCAGCCAGTCTCCTGACCTCGACCGTAAGATCGATTACCTGGACACCTGGGTCTGCCGGGCCCTAGATGTCTTAGCCCCTCTTAAACCTATTAAGACCTATCGGGCTGCACCTTCAGCACCCTGGTATTCGGACGAGCTCCGGCAGAAAAAGGCTGCCTGTAAAACTCTTGAACGTCTCTGGAGGCAGAACTTCTCCCTTGAAAGGAAAAGCTCATATAAAACAGCACTCAAAGAATATCGGAGAATGATCAAAGAACATAAACAGGCCTTTCTAGCCTCCAGAATCAAACAAGCCAGTAACGGTTCCAGAGAGATTTTTAATATAGTTCGTTCTTTTACTAACCCCAATGCTTTGACTCGAACCCAGCCTGCATCTCAGTCATTATGTGACAAACTGTCACAATTTTTTGAGGACAAAATTGAGATCATCTATTCCTCCTTCCCCACCCCTAACAAAGAAGACTGGGAAGAGGTACCCTCTACTTCTTCGACACCCCAGGCTACCTTTTCCGAATTTTCAGTCCTCTCCGAAGCAGACACCTTGACTGAAATACTAAAGTGTAAATCAGGTTCCCCCAACGACCCATGGCCAGCTAAGCAATATAAAAAACTGGCACCTCTTCTGAACCCCCACCTGAACCACATCTGGAATGACTCCCTCAGACTGGGTAGTTTCCCCGCCAAGTGGAAACATGCCTCCCTGGTTCCCATTCTTAAGAAACCTAATCTTGACCCGGACCTCCCCTGCAACTACAGGCCCATTTCCCTTCTGTCCGCCCCCGCAAAAATTTTGGAAAAACTGGCCCACTCCCAGCTGGCGAACTTCATTGAAACCAATGGGTTACTTCATGATTCCCAACATGGCTTTAGGTCGGGCCACAGCACGGAGTCAGCCCTCATTGAAATGGCTGACTCGGTGAGGTGGACGCTCGACCAAGGGTCAAGGGCGGTGTTGGTGCTGCTGGATCTTTCAGCAGCATTTGACACCGTCTCCCACAGGATCCTGCTGAGGAGGCTAGCGGACCTAGGCGTAGGTGGCACTGCGCTTAATTGGATCACGTCGTATCTCTCTGATCGCACTCAGCAGGTTTTCACCCCCCCCTACACTTCCACAGCCAGACCACTCAAATGGGGAGTCCCGCAGGGCTCCTCGCTCAGCCCGCTTCTATTTATTTATTTATTTATTTATTTTTATTATTTTTTTTTTTTTAAAGAACTGAAGTTTAAGCACTTTATTATGGCTAGACCTGTTTTACAGCCAGTTTGAACCATTGTTTAGAAACACTGTCCCAGGCTCATTTGGAGGGTTTCCCCTTGACTTTCTTCTTGGGATCTGTGGACTTTTTGGCTTCCTTGGGTTTTTTGTCTTCCTTGGGTACTTTGACAACTTCAGGCTTCTCAGTTTTGTCTGGTGTTGGTTTGGGAAGATGACGCAGGATTGCATTGCGGCGTACAGTCTTTGCATACGGGTTCAGTTTTACCATCATTCTCAAATTCTTAAGAGGATTCTTCTTAAGAACTCTGCGTTTGATCTTTTTGTTTGGTGCACGCAAAGCCCGCTTCTATTTAATGTTTATTTTACCCCCTTGGCAAAACTGATCGCTCAGACTGGGATCAAGTCCACCTCCTACGCTGACGACATTCAGCTTCTTTTCACTTTCGACTCCCCTTCTCCCTCAGCTTTTGATCCGTTAAAAACCTGCCTCAGAGACATCTCTAAGTGGATGGATGCCAACTCCCTTCGACTCAATGCTGGAAAAACGGAGGTTCTGTTTTTTAATTCACCATCCCCTCTGGACTCCAGTCTATGGTGGCCAGAAGATCTGAGCCAAGCCCCCACACCTAAAGACTCAGTAAAAAATCTTGGAGTCCGCTGGGATAATCATCTCAGCTTCAATACCCAGGTTCAAACAGTGACAGCCTCCTGTTTTGGCAAGATCAGAACCATCAAGCGTCTCATCAACTACCTACCAGCGGACTGCCGTAAGACTGTGATCCAGGCACTGATCATTTCCCATCTTGATTATGCCAATGCCCTCTACCTAGGCATCACAGCAGGCCAATGTCAAAAACTCCAGACGGTCCAAAATGCCGCCGCCCGGTTAGTGGAAAGAATACCTTCCAGACACCATATCTCTCCCCACCTCCGCAAATTGCATTGGTTGCCAATGGCCAAAAGGTGTATTTTCAAAGCTATGACGCTGGCCCACCGAGCATCGAGGGGTATGGGATCTGCCCACTTGAAAAACACCTTGCGACCGTATACCAACTACAGGACTTTACGGTCCAACTCTCTCCTTCTCTTGGAAACTCCACGCTTCAAACGATCACGGGCAGGCGGAAAAATCTTTGAGGTTTGTGCCTCCCAGCATTGGAACAAGCTCCCTCTGGCCCTGCGCTCTCCCCAATCAGAAATCTTATTCCGTAAGTCACTGAAGACCTACCTGTTTTCCTTATAACATCCCCCTGTGCCCTCCACCCTCAAAGTTCTCAGCGCCGGGACGCCCCGTCGGGGTAGCTGTGCGCTCTATAAAATACACAAATAATAATAAAATAATAATAATACTAGTTAATGATAGCTGGCTATGGAAAGACCTGGACCCTCACATGTCAACAACACATGAAAGGAGCCCTGTTGCTTTTCTTGCTTTTGCCTTTTTCAACATTTATGACTCCATTGATCCTCAAATATGTCGGCATAATGCATAGATTTATACATATAAGCACAAACACTTGTCCCTTTACACCATTTGTTATGCTTAAGCCACAAATGTAAGCTGACAAGATACAAATGGTGTTATCCAGCTACTAGATACAGACATTAACATGCACACAGGCACACATAGAGGCTCACGCCCTGAATCTGAATGAGTGGGAAAGTCGAACTGATGGATTAAACCCATCCACCCAGATGATACATGGGACTTCATCCTTGTCTCAGGAAGATCACTATTAACCCCAAGCTAATCCCATGCATGCTAAGACACTCCAGGTCTGATGGATTGCTAGCGGGCGTCAATTGGAAATATCCTATTTAGGATTTATCCTGCATTAGGCACTCATGATCAAGAGTCATTTATTAATTAATTGATGAGTGTGCATGTCATTGTTTCCCCTATGAGTAATGATTCAGAGATAATATCCCCTCTGTACATTGTGCGCATAATTTATACATACCGTCAATTCCCAGCACCCCTTGGTTTTTGTTTTCGCAGCATGGTTCAAACTTATCCACAACGTCCAAGCAATATTCCTTGGTCACATTCGTCATCTGTGGAAGGAAGCAGAGAGCCACAAATTAGGCGGGGCATTTAATGAGATGGTGGAGCATACTTCAGGGTGAAGGTGGACCAGGAGATAGGAAAAATGGGAGGCTTTGCAACAAGACAGCGCCTCTCGAAAGTCAGGAGAGTTAGCCGCAAAGTCAACCATGTTAATACCTCTTCTTCCTGAGTCATCCGTCTTACAGAGACGGCGATCTATTGACAATTCTCCTGATGCCATGATCCATCAGCCCACCCTTGCTTGTGACTGGTATGATGAGACTCAGGGGTGAAATCTGGCGCATACTCTTGAGTACAGAATAGTCTCCAAGACCTGCACTCCTTCCTTGTGGTATTTCTATATTTAGTTCATAATATAACTATATTTTTATTGGTTTTCCTTAAATCGCAGATGAGGAAGTTGCACTCATTTATTCTTCCTTGTTTCTATACCATCACGCTTACTTCTCCAACCATCCACCTTTCACACCCGTTGTCTCTAATGGCCATGGTGCATTGAAGGTCCCTGGTCCTGATGCGACTATTTATTGCAGAGATGGTATGCTTTCGCTCACTAGGACTTCGATCACAAGTCTCGTGAGAGGAGCTTCCTGCTGATCTGTGTATATTGCTCTCACCACGTGTGTACGACTACTGACCAGCCTATGATATGAGCAGCTGGTGGTGGTAGCCAAGCTTAGTGCTGCATTACGTAAGGCCACTGTAGGCAGCTGCCTTAAGGAACCTCCACACGAGGCACCAAGAAAGATACAGATCATATCACACTACCTCAAAAATGGCTCTGTTGGCAGGAGAAACAGAAAAAACATATGGAAATATGCATTTTTTTCAGATGTACTAAAAATCCTTGCAGAAGTGTATGTGGCAACCGATTATAGTCTAGTTGTACAGGCCCTTTGTTTTGGAACACTGTGTTTGGAGACTGCATACTGGCCCTTCACAATAAAATCCTTGTTGTCCGTTGAGAATAGGACCCCTCATCCCCCCCAAGTGTGAAATGTATGTGGTTAGTATGCTGTGTGTTCATTGAAACAGGCAATATCTGCCTGGGGGGAGGCCCTCAATATACCCCTGTAATCGCTTGCCCTGGCTCACACAGTGATACTTGCTGGATGCAATGTCCCCTGCCCCCTTTTAATGTCACTGCAATGCTCATCTGACTCTAGTGAGCATGTTTATCCAATTTTTCAAAGTCAAAAGGTTCATATAAATGGGGATCAAGGCACTAGAGAGAGGTGAATCAGTTGCAGGACATAAACCTTTAGAGCTAAAATAAACGTGAAAAGCCATATTTCTATTTTCAAGAAATAGATTAAAAAAAACAGGGTCCATCCGATTGGTCAGCCTAGTCAGGAGGAGATGGGGATCAACAATGTCAAACACTGCCAAGGGACACAGTAAAATAAGAGCACCCACAGCATCCACAGAAAGGTACATCCTTAATTCACCCATCACTGAAAGAATGCTGCTTTCGACCCTCATCCTTTTTTTTTGTAAAAACCTTTTATTGGCATTTTGTTATTATACAAGGTCCATACTTCAAAATAGCGACAGTGCAGGTAGTCAGTACGTTTGTTGCATACATCCCCTATCCCGGGTATTTTATCGCTAAATAAGAACATGAGTTAATACACAATATTCAACTGTGTATCTAGCGGCGAAATAATTGTACAGCCCATTCGATCATGTGTTATTCCCTGCAGGACGTACTATTACACTTGTGTGGACCTGTTATACTGGTGTTGGATGGCACCGTCTATTGTGTTTATTCAAAACAGGAACATAACTCTCCAACACGGGTATTTTGAACTGGCATTCACTGTGTGCTTATGTTCATGTATTTGCGAGGGCTAGAGGATCCAAAGGACAACTAGCCGCAGCGCAAGGCGCGGGTTGTGCAGGGCTATGTAGGGGGTGGCGGCTGCTATCCATGGTCAGAGTGGGGGGTCGTGTTACATCGAGTGTACCGAGTCGGTCGTGGGGATGTCCTGCGTGCCTTCCTGGTGGGTCTCCTGTACTAGGGGCATAGCAGCTTGTGTGGGAGGTTCAACTGTGCCTGCTCGTATGAAGGAATGAAGCAGTGTCGCCCATTGCATGGAGATGTGATGCTTGTGTGTGCCTTGAATTTCTTCAGATCTAAGCACCCCTTCTTCTGAAATCCCCCACTTGTTGACCGCACCCGCCAAGCCTCCGTTGAAGGCCCCTCTGGCACACTCCAATACATGGCTATTCCTCTCTTCGCCAGGGGGATCGACAGGGAGGCAAAGCGCTTCTCCACTTTTTGGTGCTTCCGGCGTTTGCTTATGCCCAGCGCGCAGACTTCCCATGTATTAAGATCCCCAAGCCCAGTTACCTCTAGCAGTGGTGCGCGTACCGTGACCCAATAGGTGCGAAGTGCTGGACATTCCCAGAACATGTGGAAAAAGGAGGCCCCAGGTTCAGGGCATCTGGGACAGGTGAAGTGCAAATGGGATAGTAATGCTGAAGCATTTCTGGGGTTAGATATGCATGGTGTAGGGTGACCAGGCGTCCACGTTTTGCCAGGACGGTCCCTGTTTTTAACCAGCTGTCCCAGCCGATTTCAAGAAATTAAGTTCATGTCCCGGTTTTTAGAGAGGGTCGACTAAAAATGGTGGGAGGTGTTTTCTATATTTTACAAAGCAGGGATAGTTTGCAGTTGTTTCAAGAAAGCAATTTAATTAACAGGCAAGCTACTGGGTTTAAACATAGCATTTTAATTAGGTTCTTACTGCCTGTTCTGTAAATCTCTGCTGAGGAGCCCTCTCTTCGCTTGAGGTAAAATGGTAGTCCTTCTTCTATTTTTTGTGAAATGTCCCTGTTTTTGGCTTTAAAATTCTGGTCACCCTAGCATGGTGTAATATGTGGTATTGTAGGTTTTTGAAACTGTAGTTGCGGCATACCTTTTTCGGGAAATCAAGGGCACGTTCCCACTCTTTAACATGGAGGGAGCATTGGAATTCCGCTTCCCATTTTTTGCACAGAGGGGCTAAAGTGATCGCACCTAACTCTTGCACCACTTTGTACAGCCATGTTGTCCTGAACCCATCTGCAAGATAGTGTGTAGAACTGGGTGCGTGGGTAGTTCCGTGTCTATTGCGTGCCATAGTTTCCAGCCCTCTGTGAGCAGTTGTCTGTGTGCAAGGAATTGCCCGTTGGGAAGGCCAGTACTGGACCGGCCTCTAGGGAAACCCACCAGAGGCTGTATGGGAGAGAAGGGGGGGCAGTGCTGCACATTTTTTGAGTGCACTTCAGACATTCTTGTGCAACTGTTAGTTGGAGTGGACAGTCCGGTATAGGCTCGGTACCTGGTAGTAGCATGCCGTGTATAAGTGGGGCTGGGATTGGTCCCGCCATAGTGTGCATCTCCATCAATGCTCAGCCTGCGGTCCACTGTGCCTCCCAGACCCTCATCCTTTTATGACACCTGTCCTGCAGAGATCCATGATGTGAGAAGTGTCAATATATGTATGCTATTGATGTCTGTTAACTTTTTGAAGTAGTTTTGACAAAAATATATATGGTATAGGCTGGTGACACGCAAATTCTTATGATTTAATTCGGGGCTTTTAAGGAATGGTTAAACAGTGGCTTTCTTAAACCTAAACTACTAGTAGCATCCTCATGCTGCTTCAAAGTGGCAGTCTGGCACAAGGGAATAATAACATATATTCTGGAAATGCGGTATCACAGTATATGAAATCCTATGTTAGCCACTTAGTTCTGTCATCCTTGGCCATGAGCTGTTTTCATTTATTTAGGCCCAAAGAACCACCATTGTAGAATCCATTTGGTCTTTTGAGTAACCACTTTTCTTCCTTAGTTTTATTCTTAAAAATTGCCAAAGTAAGACATTGCTTTATATTGACGAGAATCCAGCATGCGAAAAGTGCCTCATACTAGTGATCACGTTCAATTTGCTATTAGCCTTTAATTAAATACCAACATTTGATACATATCTTCCAGATTTTTTCAGCCTGCTAATTGAAGGATATATTAATTCGCAAATTATTTTGGTACATATGTAATTAATTCAGCACCATTCAATAGCCTTTCTCAAGACTCCACATCTGCTTTCCTCAGTTCAGTGCTAAATATTTTAGGAGCTAAACAAACACAACAAGATGATGGACGGAGGGCTGAAACTTTTCAACCACTCACCCCCAGTCACAGATCTGAGTTTAATCCATCGTTCTTTTGCTCACTATGACACCAAAGTTTGGACTCAGCAATATGCAAATCAATCTTGGCCCTACTCCTCATGGGAATAGTCCAGCCCAAACTGCCAGGCCAGTTCCTCCCAGGACCGGAAACAAGCATTCTTGTCCCAGTTTCGGGGTTTCACCCCGAATCAGCCATTCTAGCTTAATTCTAGCGGCAGAGCAAGCAAGGGACACACGTCTGGGTATATCCTTTGCCACTTATGGAGAACATAGGAAACACAACAAGATGATGAACAGAGTGCTGAAACTTTTCAACCACTCACCCCAGTCACAGATCTGGGTTTGATCCATCGTTCTTTTGCTCACTATGCCACTCCAGTTTGGTCCCAGCCATATGCAAATCAGTCTTGACTGTAATGGACTGAGAGCACGAAGGCCCAGATATACAAAGCCTTTTTTACAGTGGCAAACATCCTGATTTGCAGACACAGGCCATTTGCACCTGCAAAAAGGCCTTTTGGTATGTGCAAACCACAAATTGGAATTCAGAAACCTGTTACGGAATAGCAATTTGGGTTTGTGACCAAAAATATCATTTGCATTTTGGAGGGGCGTGTTTAAGGTGTGCCTTTCAAATATCGATTTGTAGTGGTATGCATTAATATTAAAATAAAATGCTTATTTGTCTCTAAAATTGCTTCAAGATGACTTCTGAAGGACTATTTTGCCAACTTTATCTGAGTGCCGATCCTAATTGTCTAATTTTTCTGTGTGTGTGTCATCTTACTGGGAGGAAATTCTGTCTAGTGGCTAAGCTGCCAACTTTGGAAGATCTCAGCCTTGAACTTGAGTGAAAATCACGTGCTTCCGGAGAAATTGAATATTTTACCTGTGCCTTTTTAAAAAAAAACAATATAACTAACAGATGCACATCCCCTCTTGCATAGTCCCCGAAAAAACCCCATGAAAGTGCAATTGAGGTGGGCCACATTGATTTGCAAGTATGAAAAATAATTTCATACACAATTTTAATTAAAAAGGATTACATTTTGCTTTGCAGCTATTTGGCCAGAATGTATACCCCTATCTAAAGCCACTTTTATGAATCCCTGTGGACCAATAGCTCAAATCTAATAGCAGGTCAGACACCTCCTCATTGTTTTCTAGTTGGTTTATAGTAAGAAAGGTAATCTAACAAGTAGTTGACAATTCACACGCTCGTTATTTAATGGTGTTCTTATTTTATTCACTACAATATGAAGCTGTAGCTTTCATGTAATTCATGTGTTCAGAATTCTAAACCATTATTGTCATTCTTGTTTACAGGGTGATCCAACCGATAGAATTCTCTGTTCAGAAATCTATTGTCTGTTGGTATTAGAATTACGTTTCAGAGGGATGGTGGGGGGGGGTGTAGTTCCCCTTCTTCCACCACAGCATTTTGTCTGCTTCTGCCTGTTGTTCATACCTGCATTCTCACTGCCAGAAATACATGAATGTTCTCTACAACAAAACTTCAGTTCTCTGTCTTGAAGAATTTATGTTCTCGGTATCTACCGAGTGACCATCAGTGCAACTGGCAGAATCTGCTGTTTGAGCCAGGGGAAACAGCAAATACCCCGACGTTAACCCCTCCGCTGCTGATGACGAGCTCAGCTCGTCATCAACCACGGTGGTCGTGTGCGGATGACGAGCTGAGCTCGTCATCTAACGCGGCTTTTCGAAAAAAGCCGCACAGCGGAAAAATAACCGCCGCAGCGATACGGTTAAACAACACGGGGGGAACAACAAATGCATCTGAATCACACATTCCATTTACTACGCTATTGTTACAACAACGTGTTAGGTAAAGCGGTGTTGGACTTTAAAGTCCAACTCTTTGCCTACTGTTGTGAGGACAGTAAATGATACTATTCCAAATTCCAGCACCTCCGTAAGACAAAGTGACCTGCATTGTACATGGAATGCATGGTTCAGATGCATTTGTTGTTCTGCCCACATTGCTAATAACCCCGGGCAGGAACATCCGCTCCCCCCGCAGAGTGTGAGGAGATTTGCCTACTCCACGTTCCGCGGAGAACTCGGAGTAGGCAAATCTCCACACACTCCGCGGCGGAGCAGAGTTGGCGGCCCCCGCCTCCCACCTCCCTATTAACAATTGCTTAAAACTGAAATAAAACTACTTTTAAAGTAAATAAAAAACCCTTACCTTGGCTGCGGCGTCCTCGGGCTGCTCTCCTCCTCTTCATCGCCGTCTCTAAGGAAACTGCGCACTTCTCACGAGAAATGTGCATACGTGGGCGCATGCGCAGTTTCCCCAGAGACGGCGATGAAGAGGAGGAGAGCAGCCCGGGGACACTGCAGCCAAGGTAAGTGGTTTTTATTTACTTTAAAAGTAGTTTCATTTCAGTTTTAAGCAATTGTTAATTGGGGTGTGGGAGGCGGGTGGTGTAGCGGTGCTCCACAGTGTTCCACTGAGTTTGTTCTCAACTCCTTGGCCCTCCGTGTAGCCCCGCTACGCCCACTACGCCCACTACGCCTGGGGTTAGTTCCTAAGGGATGCGTGGCAAAGGAAAGCGGGGTTGTGTCATAGTACCTTGAGTGAGCCAGGTGTTTCTGAATTTGTTTCTTAGCTTTATAAAAGTGATCATTCTTTGTGTTATCTCAATAAATATGCTCTATTCCTAGGATGAATTTCTGATGCATAACATTACTCTCATAGATGAATTTCCCTTGCTTACAATTACAAATATCCTCTTGGTGCTTTTCCAGACTCATTTCACATTTGTAAAACTCACATGAGTGTTTGTCCCTCGATGGATACAGAACAAGCAGTTAGACTGAAGACAGTATACCTTCAGGCAATCTTCTGTAAATGCCACTTTATTGCCTTTGCATAAGAGGCGCTAAATTTAGCCTCATTCATTGTGGCTGCCAAATTGTTAGACACAAGAGGCTCTGAGAAGAGGAAATCTCTAAAGGTGCAGCACAGACATCTCCTGCGCTCTGATCACAGCATGCCATTTTGTCTCCATACTATCTTGCCACTAAGATTCTTCTGGAGTCTTTTAAAGAGAAACTTAGTAGTTTGTAGGAAAGAACAAACAGACGTGTGAAGGAGTGGAGGCCATATTAACTGTAAGAGAAGGTAAATGACAAGTGTTTTTTAGATGCAGAGGTTACCATTGCAGCGGCTACAACCGGAGAGTGGGCCTGGAATGCCCGCATTTAGGGCCTGATTACCAGTTGGACCGCCAAACCCGTGCTGGCGGTCCTTGGACTGCCAGACTGGTAGTCCACCTGCCGTGTTATGAATACTCAGTCTATGTCTCGATTAACCAATAATCTTTATTTCATTGAAAAGCACAGTCAACTGTGCTTTTCAATTAAATAAAGATCATTGGTTAATCTAGACATAGACTGACTAGGAGCTTCTGTGTCTGGTAAAGTTATCTGAATAATCATCAGTACCGGCACCTCGGGTTGTTTTGCCTTTCACGGGCTCAGCCCTACTGATTAGAGCCATACCCATTGTTGTTCTTGTTTGTGTGTTATGAATACAGCGGTGGGTCTGCCACAGGGCCGCCGCAACCGCCAGGGATCACATAAACCACAGCGGTGGTGCAGCGTTCAGATGCCCGAATATGATTGGTGGGGCCACTGCGGCACAGCCAAGAATATTAGGAGGTTCCTGACTGCCTCACTTTCAATGGTGGTGAACCCGCCATTTAAAGTGCGGCAGTGCAGAAATTGCACTCAAGGCAATGGGATGCATGTAGGAGGCACATGGTGCGCCCCCTGTCTGCATGCACCCCCTTTCCAGCACGCCATGGACATTGCAGTCCTTGCCGTGCAGGAACAGGCTTAGGGGTTCCCATTGCAGTGCCTTTTTCATAGGCCCTGCTGTGGGAACACCAAAGGACCGCCTGCCAGACCAGGAGAATACTCATAATCTGACAGGTGCTCTGACTTCGGATTTTGCAGCCCTGGAGCGGGGCGCCTGCATGGCGGCCTGCTCTAGGACCGCCAAAACTCGTAATCAGGCCCTTACAAAACACATCTTTTCCCCTTAAACTGGGCATCCCTCTAATCATAACGCAGTTCTCTCTCTAGACTTGAGAATACAACAAATTGTAGAATTGCTTCCATCTTTAGGATGCATTATGTTCAATGCTCGTATCATGAAACCTGTCATATTATTTACAAGATCATATGTAGCATATAGGCATTTTCAGCCTGCCTTTAGCTTGTCAATATGTCACATCTCTTTAACTTGCAGGAAAAGCAACTTAAAAAGAGTAATGGCACTTCAGCCTTTAACAGCATTTATTTACATGGCAATTACCTTTCAAGTTCATTTGATTGTGTATATAATTAAACCAGAACCGCAGAAATGTTTAATTGAACTTTACAGAATGTTGTCTAATCTGCATTCGTAAATGCTGTCATTATCATGGAGTGTCAATTGTTTAATTTATCGCTGTGGAACGCGGTCCAGAGATAAATGTCCCATTCAACTAAGCTCACACTGCTTTAAAAGCAGTTCTGAATAGAGGATATTTTATTTTAAAAACGTATTTTGCAGTTCCAAATTTTATTTCTTCTTCTAAAAAAACCAACATGGATTTATTCTGCAGGTGTTCACAACTTGGATTAGCTTTTGAGTATAAATCAGTCTGTGTTCAGGCAACCAATTGCATTTGACCTGAAGACCCATACTTTATTTGGACTCCTCCGCCGTGCATCGCCGTTGTCATGCAGGGTTTTTGGACTTAGTTACAGACCTTTCCTGCTGCCTGGAACTAACTAATGGCAGACATGTAAAATGTTTTAATACCAGCGCCAAACGGAAGCACAAGAGGACTGCAGCAAACACGCCTGATCTTGGACTACAGAGTTTATGTTGTTTCACTCAATTAATTTCTTTTTTTGTAAATGAGCCAAGTAGTCCCTTTTACAGCACAATTATTTTAATAGTTTGCCTTAAAAGCCACAGTCCACTCTAGAGTTCTCTGGTGAAGCTCGTGAAGTATTCTGGCAGTCCAGTGTCTAGTTACCAGGAGCATTAGTCCCCCACAATAGTATAGCATGTATGTGCTTATACCCAACTCTGTTTTGCGCCTTCAATGATGCTTTAGTGGCTGGACTAAGGAGAAGTCTAAAGAGTCCCCTGCCAACCGTCCATGCAAGCAGCCCACTGTACCCTGGTGCAGAAGGGGTTAGATTTGTGTTCTGTATGGCCAGTTACATCCTATCTTGCTTTGCTCAGGTTAAGTGAATTCCAAAGACTTACTTGTTTGACCGTGGTGGTTTGACCCAAACCTCATTGACTACGATGGCCCTTTATATATCTTTCCTAACATTTTATTTAATTTTCCTCTTCGACGAGAACTACTTCTGGATATAGACTGATTCAGAGGAGGTTCTGAAAGTGAGCAGTGGGCACCCAAAAGGGATATCTAACAGGACTGATGTGCAACCACAAAAGTTATGGCGTATCAAGGAAGGAGCGTAAAGTACCAATTTCTGCTCTAGTGGTTGCAAGTCAAGTCACTTTGAAATTCGTACATGAAAAAATGTGTAGGTACTGATGACGGATGAGGACCATTGGCCAATTTAATCTGCCAATTTCTGTTCCTGATGTCACTCTATCCAATCAGAACCCAGCTCTACGCAGACCCCAGCTGTCCCTTTGCTGGAAAACCACGCATTCAGTTTCAAGCAGGCAGAAAAAGGCAAAAGCACAACTTGCCCAAGATTACTCAGCGCAACAGTGGCTGAGCAGAACATCGGCCCAAAGCCATGTGCCCTATCACTAAAGGTAACAGCCTATCTTGCTTGCCCTTCTCCTCCACCTTAATCTTCTTTTTTCTTTTTCAAGATGTGATTTCTAAACCTGAGGACTGGGGTATCTCGTGCATTCATCCAATCAGAGAGGGAACCTACCTTGCCTCTCAGGGTTCGGCCCCAGAGGGAACAAGGCTGCTTAGTGGAGAATCGACGGCTCCAGTGACAGCTGCCTGATCACAGACGATAAAATGGCTGGTTTCATTTTACTTTGTAGGTCGTTTTGTTTGGAGATTAAAGGGCCTTAGGGGGGAGAGGGGAGGGCTATCAGCAAGTCTAATAGCCGAGGCTTTTCCCTATCGCCCAACTGTGTCTCTGAGCGAAAGGTTGTAGGATTCATTTATCTTGTCAACGGCTTAACTTCAGAGGAGGGAGGCATGCAGGGGAAGGCGCCTCAACACAGAGGGGAGGGGAAGAACAAGAAAGATGCGGTAATTACAGAGAAAGATCCCGGGATTAGAGGGAACTCGGCTAGCGCAGCCTCGTTATTGGATAATTAATACACCCGGAAGAGCCTGGGTGGGATGACGTGGACAAGGAGGGATGGCAGTCCCAACCAGGAATTCTGCATCCACTCACGATGCAGCTGCTCATATTAAGGCAATATTTCCATGGGCAAGGCCTGCAAATAAAGCCTGACATCAAATCAAATGAAAGCTTTTTCAAAATCGTATTATCATTTTTTTAAAATAAATGATTAAGTTGGGCGCGAAGAAAAAAGTGTTCAGGACAAGTTCCAAAAATGTACGTAGAAATGTGTTTTCATTATATGAAACACATTTATTATGCTAAGCAGATGCTTTGATATTCTTTTTTATTCCTATAGGTTTTACCACAGTACTCTGCAGTTTTGTACTGACCTGGTGGGCATTTTATCAATCAGGCACCCGGATGAGCCAGTTTGAAAGGTCCAGCGAGTACAGAAAGTCCCCAAAGGGGCGCTGACTGCGTTTCAAATACAACTTTCACGTCCTTGGTCAAGGTCACGTTGGGGGCGGAGGCAGGTCGGTCTATAGTGAATGACAGGTACATCTCAGGCAAGAAGAGTCCGGAGCCCTGCTGACTCTTAAGATTTGACTGACTCTACCCCAGCCTCAATGCTTTTCAACTTTAGAAGTGTTATGCAATTTTACCACTCCTCAATGCCCTTACAAGCCACAGCCCATCTAAAATGTGTATTTGTCTAGATGAAATAGATTGATGAATTAAGGTGAGGAATTCATGCCTCTGGAAAATTAAACACAGAGTATGGAAGAAAGTTTTAAGGCAACTTCTCACTACGTGACATCACTTGTTACACCAGACCACCCTGGGTTTGCAGCACCGAGGTTTTGTCCTACCAGTTCGGGGCAGGAAGAGTTGTGAAACAAACATCTAAGGTAACTGTTGGTGTATGAAATTAAATCGGGTATACTCTAGGGCCATTAAACAGGAACGGAAAAGCTCGGGCTTTTCGGGCCAGGCTGCCCTTAAATAGGAAATGACCTCAGTCAAGCTTTCAGCCAGTTAGTTGAACTGATAGGAAGGGAGAAAATTAAATGTGCTGCACTCTTTTTTTATGCCTAAAGTCTGTATATAGTATTAACAAAACCTTTTTTAAACATGATTTTAACTCTGATGTTCAGTATGTTTTTATGTTGTATGTAATAATATGTATTTTTATGATGGTTTTTAACCATCAAAATAAATAAAGAACTGAACTGATAGGAAGGGAGAGACAGAAAGAGAGATGCAGGAGGCGTGAGAAGGATCAAGTAGTGTTCTACAAGGAATAATTCAACTTAGAAAATCCAGCCTCACTTATAAAGCACACTTTTTCGATATCTTGATGATGCATCAATGTGTAAGAAACAATTCCATCACCCACAAATCATGATACTATGCAGATTAGGTATTTGGCTACATATCGCGGGTGACACATGTAGTTAGTCCTGGTTTTATCCCACAGCACTTTGTATGATGGGAGATTGGGTTCCGTCCCAAAATGTTATAAACGAAATGACAAGTCCCAATATTCAATGTGCACTCCGTTATAAAGTCACAGCCTCAGACCCGTTTAAAGGAAAGTTCTACTTAAAGATGGCTCCATGAGTTAAAAGCTCACCTCTCAAATTTGAGGTTATCTGCAGGCCAAAAGATTTAATCCTACAAAGCTGGCTAGTTGGACATCATTAATTTTTGTGATAGAAATACCTATTATTGAAAGAGCTTAGAAATGGCCGAAGTCTAGTAAAAGCCCTAGTAAAATAAAAGTTATTATTATCTAAGATTGGTGTTATGAGACACTGTTGAGTTTACATAGCACAGCCAAAGAGAGACCAAAGTTTCTGGACACTGTATAATGAAAAAGTGACTTCAACATATTCTTACAACTAAAATGGAAACAACACAGGAGAAGTTAAAGAACATTAAACAATCCTCTTTTCACTGAAGCCCAACTGAATGAATTAAACAAGGAACCATCCTGAAAAGGTTTTGTAGACTGGCCTCCAATGATGGATTGGGCGAGGGCCCTGCGCCATGCTGTTGGATGAGGTATAAAATAAAATAAAAAAATCAGACTGTCACTAAAAATACATGGTAAAGTAAAGATATGGTTAGTTTGGGTTACAACACGTTATTCTTTTTTAATGCAATTCATTTAATAACCACAGTTAAAGTAAAGTTATGGTTACCAATTAAAACAGTAAAAACACTGACATTACCAAGTTATGGTTCGCTCTGTAATGTTTAATGCACACAACAGCCAAACAAACCATAAATTATAACCAATTCTATAAGCAAAACATCCATTCATAACAACCATAAGTAACAGTGTCTTACTCGTTGTCTCATGCTACTGTTAATACCAATATGATTGCTTCACTGACCAGTACCACTGTTTATATACATTATCATTGCATTTGTCACATTAAAGGTGAGGTTATAGCCATTGTATATGGTATGTGAGTTAAGGTTTGGGTGACAGTTGTGCGAAATGTGGTGTTAGAAGGAAAAAATCTATTTGAGACCAAACCGCTCACAAAGGACAACATACACACAGCTGGAAATGTTGAAACTGGGTGAACAGCATCTATTCAGGCACCAAAAGACCTTGTTCAAGTTGGCATTTTTGTTATGTATAAAAACATTACACAGATAAAGCGTAGTGCTGAACCCCCAATATTAAGCCCTTCTGTAACAACATGAGCTGGTACATTGGTGCTGACTGAGTAACCTATAAAAGCAGGGCATCTCCCTGAAAGTTTGAAAAAATCTGGGGTCCATTGAATCATTTCTTTCTTGGGCCATAATATGTGCCCTTCAGGCACAACCCTCCCAAAAAAGAAACTGCTTCAGCAGTCATAATTTGAACTGTAAGCAGTACCTTCTTGTTATGTTTTCAAGAAGCAAGTGTCAATTATTGTTTTGTGACTAATTGCTGGGTATGTTTTTATCTAAGGTGTTTGGCTCAACACTAGCATGGGTGACTGTCTGTTGCATTCTTTTATTTAAATGTTATATAATGCCCTAATAAAAGATTTTTTTTTAAAACAGGAGAGATATCACTAAAATGGAAAGTAGGCATGGTGCTGAAGGTGAGCTAGGGATTTCTACTGCGAATTCTGTATTCACCGCATTTCTCTGCGAACCACACATTGAAAAGAATGCTTGTGTCTAAACAAGGCCATGTACAAGGGCTTTCCTCACTTCAAATACCACAGGGATTCTGCCTTGACGCAAGCTTGTTGTACGTTGAGGCTGTCGAAGAGGCTCAGGTGCCTGGTATGGAAACAATGCCTGGAACTGTACATTCCAACAAGACAGGTCGGATCCCAAGTGGGAATCTCGCTCCCTGACAACCACAAAACCATGATGTGGATGTCACCTGTGTCCAATTATATGAATCTTCTGTGGAAACATCTAACGTGCAAAGTCCTTATTACGACACTGAAACACTGAGTCCTCCGGTGAAAAACCTCTTTACTCAGGTCCACTCTCCACTCTATAGTGCATTCTTGCCCTCAATGAATTCTGCACTCTGGATACATCTGACACAACATTTGTTGGGATGATGCTTTTAAGGGCATTTGTGTAAGAAGAAGAATTCACATAATCCTTTGCTCTCACTCGTGTAACATGGAGATGTAAGCAAAATGTATGCAAAACAAGTCCCAGGGCTGCATCAAAAACTACTGCTACACTGTTAGTTACATCTGAAGTCTTTGGTATGGTATTCCCTCATTCTTTTTGCCCTCACTTCTCCTGTTTTGCTGAAATCATTTTTGTAGGCTTTAGGACTCTGCACACTTATCCACTGCTACCCAGAGCTAATGTGCTTGTGCTCTCTCCTTCAATCATGGTAACATTGACTTTGTGAATGTTGATGCAAATACTTTTTGAAGAGTAGGCAGTGGTCCGAGGACAACTGCCTACTCTTAAAAAAGAAAACATAAGTGTTTCTTTTTTTCTTCTTTTAAAACACATCCCATTTTCCATTGAGGAAAACAGGCTGAATTTGAAGAAAAAAGATTGCTTTAGTAAAAAAATTAATGAAACTCAATGTGATTCATACATTAGGAATAAACATTTCCAAATTGCAATTTGCTGAAAATCGCAATCAGGTAATCGCTATTCCTAATATTGATACATATGGCCTGAATTTTATTATCCTGAGTGTACATTCGCTCCAGAATCAAGCAGAGCACAAGCATTTTGTAGAAAACGAATTCCATTAAATGGCTTATCCCTCATTTCTTCGCCATATTACCTACTTTGTCTTCTGTTGACCCTTTCTTACCACATCACCTACCTCCCTCAGGAGGTCTTGAGGTGGTTTTAGTGCTGTATAATATGCCTATAAGCAACAACCTTCAAATCACATCACATAACAAAATAACAATTTTTTGTTGCTACTCAAATGCAACCCCAAGATTATAACTATGTATATTCGTTTTTGTGCTAAGTATATCCCTGTGTAGCTCTACCTAGCTATTTTAAGTATATTTTCTACCTAGAGCTGAGCGCTCAGGGTTCCATGTTACACCCCTTCAGCACACTTAAAAACGCCTGTTTCGCAGACGTACCTGCACTAAAGAAGACCAACCTGTATTCTATTCAATTGTGTACTTCTGCTGAGAGGAAGACACTAGCAGTAAGGAGGAGAAAGTGAAAGCAGAGGCTTGAAAATAAAGTTTACCAACACCCAATGTCTCACAGTTGACTAATAGAGGTGGACCAATAGCTTGACTGGTCTCCATTGGGGAGTGTTAGTAAAGCGATTGCTGGGGAAAGGGCCTTGTCATTACTTAAGCTCACTGTTTAAGCCTGTGCTGCTTGTTTACCGGTGAACAATGCAAGCCCCATTATAAGATGCATAGGAGAACTACAAAGGCATCTTGTTTGAAAAAGGGAAAACGTGTACCAGCCATCCACAGGAGAGTTGAAACTTGGAAAGCTATAGTTGCAATAAAAAAAGAATAATCAAGAATTGCAGAAGGGTTGATACAAGAGTGAGAAGCTTGACATGGTGCTGGACAAAAGCTACCCATTCCTGCTGACGTCAATCCAGTTCCCTTGAGTCTTAGAAAACTGCAGTCAGAAACATGCACTATTTTGAGAGAGTTGCAAGTACAAGATCTGATGTCAGATCGCATAGGAATTCGCCAGTGTTGTGCTCTGTGCTTGGGGTCCACTTGTTTCCGATTCAATAAATCAGAAGTAAAAACACATGAAAAAATCCAGCCCAACAGCTAACGTCCCAAAAGGACAGGCAAACGCAGGAGTGCAGTTACACATGCCTTCGGTGGAAAGATATTGCATCAAACCACTAATGGTTCAGAAACTTCTGGTTTCTAGATTCAACATCACAACCCTCTTGTTTAAAGAAGCCAACTCAACATCCTGCAGATCACCACTCCAGTGCGGGAAACAACCTTTACAACGCAGTCATCACATCGCACTACATTTACAATGCAGTCATTACATCACAACATCCTTTACAACGTATGTCACTACAACACAGCCATTACATTGCATGTCACTACAACGCATGACACTACAATGCATGTTACTACAACGCAGGCATTACATCGCATGTCATTACAACGCATACCCTAACAACGCATAGTACCCCTACACTATCCAACACTTACCCTACTGCTGCACCCCCTGGAGTTAGAATAGTCATTTTTACCCCCACACTATCTAACACTTACCCTACTGTTGCACCCCCTGGAGTTAGAATAGTAATTTTTACCCCTACACTATCCAACACTTACCTTAAATGCAATGTAATGGTATGCGTTGTAAAGGTATAATGCAATGTAATTGGAATGCGCTGTAAATAGATTTTTTTAAAATGCATTGTAATGGCATGCAATGTAAATGTATGCGTTGTAAGGGATGTTGCAGTGTAAACACTGCATTGTAAATGTATGCGTTGTAACATGATACATTCCTCCAGTGTGGCTAAGACAATACCTGCCTTTGGTTTCTGAAGCTTGTTCAAGCCCTTGAGAGCTGCGACAGAGGGCAAGTGACCCTTTAGAACCACCTGATTCTTTTCAAGGGTTGATGGACTGTAATGTTTCCAGTGGCCAGATGTGTGTAAGATGTTCAATGTGCAAGTTGAATAAAATATGAGTCAGGAGACCATGTTGGATTCCTTCAGAACTATGGGTGGGGACGATATAGATGCATCCTTTTCCGCTAACTACAAGTGATTAGGGAGAAAGGACGAGCACCACTAGAGGAGTAGTCTCACCGATGGCCATACGAGTGTGGACATAGTTGTTTGGGAGTACTGGGTTGTCTATGGTAATGAGAGTTGCAGAGAGGTCCAATTGCATGAGGTGCTGGAGTCTCCTCTGTCATCAATACAAGGGATGTTGTTAAATAGTTGTAAAGAAGATGTCGCAGTACAGCTTATCAAGAGAACGGATGATTGGTATTAGTGTAAAAGGTTGTTGTCATTCTGTTTATGGTAGAACTTAATTCTCTGTAGACCTTTTTCAATTGAGAGTCTACCTTAGTATCAGGAATATCAGGAACTCTTGCACTAGCATGGTACCTTTACCAAGGACCGTAGCTTCCTGTGGTGCAGAAGGTGTAGTACCACCGGCCTCAAAGGCGTTTTCATTGCTAGCACTGGGATCACTGGCATCCTTGTTATGCAATTACATCCATGCAGAGTTTAAACCCTCCATTAAGTGTAGAAGAGGTCAGAATTGGTGAGTAAGGGGTTTGGGAACATGGAAGCTAGATTAGAATTCTTCACTTCTGGGGTGTGGGTGGAAATTCTGCAGCCTTATGGCTCAGGGGCTATAAAAGACCAGAGCAGGCACTGGGTCAGTGTCTGCCTGCATCCCCCAGTGTTTTGGCGTACTTCACTTCCATCAGTTCATCATTCAACATTTGAAATTCTTCACTGTTTGCTGTTTTTGCTCCTTTTATTTTGTTCCCTGTCCCTGCTTTTCTTCCGAACCTCTTAGTTTCTACCCTTTGTTTTCCACCCCTCTTTTGTGCCTGTGTTGTTTGTTGCTCTCTTTATTCTCTATCTCAAAGCATGCTGCCATGCAACAGTAACTAGGGGATTTTAGTACTAGCTAGTGTGGTACCACATAAAGCAAAATACGGTGGACTCTACACTAAATGAGGCTCTGTGGTCAGAGCAAGAGAACGGTCCCAATACACCACATAAGCGCTGTTTGCAAAACGCTCTCAAATCCACTTGCACTTTGGACCTGTGGGATAAAAACCTGCCTTATTTTACATTCAAGTCCTCAATTAATAAAGTAGCAAAACTACACTCGATTTTGCTTGACAAAAATATTTTGTGCCAGAGGTCCTACGCCTGGACTGTCCTTAACAACTACAATATTCTTAAACCAGCAGCATACTTAGATTTAACATACTCGGTCCACCTAAAAAAACAGCTAATGGCACTACATTTTGGTAAATATCCTTCACTGGCAGATGCCCCAAAGTGGAGAAATACGGAAGTAAAAAGTTGTTGTCTATGTGGAAGCCCGACAGAAGATCTCATCCACTTATTATGCATTTGTAAGAAACTTCGGCCTGCACACGAGACCTTACTAAGAACGGCTTTTTTGGATAGAGGACTACGAACATGTCAGGAGGCTACAATTAAAGAGCTTGATCCATCTGATCCCCAGATGAACTGTAAATTGATTACGTTCCTGCGCATACACGATCAGGCAACAAAGTCAACACAACAATGATAGGGTCCGATCACAGAAAGCTTAATGCTAGTTTCATTTGTTTTACAGAGTCATCACAAGGAGGGAGCAAGTGGTCAAGTCCATCGCCCTGTTGAGACAACTACTTTTATTCATATTGACTTATTGCTCGTACCGAAGGGTCTAACATTTGATATCTGTTAACTGTCGGTTCATAACTGTAATCCATGTAGAAAAAGTAGAGTACAGGCATTACTTCATCGAGTTTTAGAATGTAACTATGATTTAACAGTGACTTTAATCTGTAAGACTATTTTTGGTGCTACTGACGGTTGAATGATTTTAAATCTTGTTTATTCTTGGCTGCTATCAGCTGGGAAGAAAATGATGATGGTTTTAATTATTTAAACAATAACATTTTTACATACTCGCATGAATAATAAAAAAAACGTTACTAGCTAGCTTCTGCAGCAGTGAAACTCAAGTGTGGCTCTCCTGCCCTTTACATGCGCCCCCCTGGGCAACGGCCGTACTGGGCTGCTTTTTACTGGACTCAGCACTACCATTAAAAAAATAAAATAAACAGAATGCACTTATTCAAAGGTTAATTGCATTTAAAGAATTGAAGTAACAAGGGTGTATTGTTACTGTACCCCTTAACTTTAGGAACACCTTCATTTTTAAAGCCATAAACGTGTAAAAATATGATAGTCTCTACAAAATTCAAAAAGTGTATATGATTAACCTGCAGAACCGTTTCACCTTAGTGAATCAAATTATAGCAGTGCATTCAGAAGTATTTTTTATTTTTTAAGTGCTAGTTTTCAAACATGAATTTAGAAACGTTCAGGCTCTCCCGGACAACAATGTCTTTAGGTGATTAGATATACATACAGGGGAAGGTTTTGTACAGCACACCTCCTGAAGTCATGTATTTCTAGGTCCTCTTACCGTTTGAGGAGGGAATGTGAAATAAAGCAATTGCCCAGAATCACACAATTTGGGCAAATGGGTAAGCTGGGATTCACCCTTAGCTTTCTTGTTCTACACTGTGCAATTCAGTTCAGCCACTAGATTTACGTGCTTTGCTTCCCCTACACCCACTTTATGCCCCCAACCCCCACCTTGCTGGCATCAGTGCTGCCGTGATTGGTTGGAATCAAGGCAGCACTGATGGTTGGAATAGGTGGAGGATTGGGATTGCCAGCTATATTCTTTTTGGGAAATTAGGTTTTTGTTGTTAATTTCTGGTGCATAGTACATTTGAATGTTATTGGTCAAGGGAAGAGCAATCATTCCTATTTCTTGAGCATCATTGTTACCCTGGATTTGAACCAAAAGTTCTTTTGCTTTCCATTCTTTCATTTCATTTCTAAAATATAACAACCTAACCGTGCCGCTTAAGATTAAAATGTGTATTTAATAAAACACAGGAAATCCATTCTAATCCACACAAAGCAATTTCATTTTTCAATGTTATGTAAAAACAGGATCCAAAAAAATTAATTATATTGTGTGGTCCAAACATTACACTTCCCACAATTGTTAGCACCATTCCACATATCTCTCCTACAGACCTTTTTTCAAAGATTTTACAGCAGGAGATGGGCACAAGAAGAAGCTGAAAATATATTCAAAGGAGTGACCATAATTTGCATAAGTATCTCCAATGCTTCCAGACAAAAGTCCAGAATAATGCAGCAATCTGAAGTCCACGCACCTAAGCGTGTTCCAGTAGAAACTAGGCCCTCAGCTGGAAAGAGCATAAGGACCTCTCTAGGGTTGCCACCGAGACAACCAAGGATAAAGCCTTGCATTCCAGAAGGTTAGTGCAGGCCATCAGATGGGCTACATAAGTGTTAATGTTAGATGTGTGGCCCATTAAGGACTAATGGAGATGGGGCTAAACACCTATAGCAAATACATAAAAATCCTCCATTCCTACATTTACTGTACATTTCTATTATTATTGAGCCTTGTCATACTTAGAGTCTTAGCACAATTGCTTTTGTTCAGAAGTTTTTACTTTTGAAATCTAACACCACCGGATTATTTAATTTTAATTTAATGTAATACTACTCCTATACACTACCCATCCCTGAGTCCTAAAAACTCATTACTACCATTGCCTCACCTGCCACCCCATTCTTGTTCAGCAAACCAGATGGCTAAAGGCCATATGTACAAAATCTTTTTGAGGCTGCAAATCACCCAATTGCAGAATTGGGCTATTGGCAACCGCAAAAAATGTTTTTAAATGTGCAAAACCAAATTGAGATTTGGTAAGCTGTTACTGAGTCACAATTTGGGTTTGCAAATCAGTATGTGAAAGGGGCATGTTTAGGGTGTCCCTTCCTCATACTGATTCGCAGTGGTATATATGAATGTTTTATGACCCAATTATGGATGCAAAACTTTGTTTTTTTTTACCACACCTCAGAGGAAGTGGTGACCATTTGCAAATACGACGGGGTCCCATGGGACCGCTTTCCCATTTGTGAATGTTGATACGAATACTTTTAAGAGTAGGCAGCGGTCCATGGACCACTACCTACTCTTAAAAAATAAACGTAAACGTTTCATTTTCTTCATTTTAGTTGTATCCCATTTTCCTTTAAGGAAAACAGGCTGCATTTACAGGAAAAAAGATTGCTTTAGTAAAATGTAATCTCAGACATGGTGGTTTGCTGATCCCAGCAAGCCACCATACCTGTGATGGCTGCAATCCCGAATGGGTCGCATCATGCGACCTACCTCATTAATATTCATGTGGTAGGTCGATTTGCGACTCACTAGGAATTCACTAAATTAAACTCATACATTTCATACAATAGGAATAGCAATTTCCTAATTGTGATTTGCAGAAAATCGTAATTAGGTAATCGCTGTTCGTAAAATTGGTACATATATCCCTAAATTTTATTATCCTGAGTGTACAATCGCCCCAGAATCAGGCAAAGCACAAGCATTTTGTAGCAAACTTATTCCATTTATATGGCTCATCCCTCATTCCATGGCCATATTATCTACTTTGCCTTCTGTTGACCCTTTCTTACAACAACGCCTACCTCCCTCAGTCTAACACTTTGAGGTTTTCTTAGTGCTACATAATATGCCTATAAGCAAATAACTTTAAATCACATCACGTAACAAAATAACCATTTTCTTTTTGCTACTCTCCGATACTATAACTATGTATATTTGTTTTTGGGCTAAATATATTCTAGTGTAGCTCTAGCCACCCAATTTAAATACATTTTCTACCTAGAGCTGAGCCCTCAGGATTCCATATTACAGAGCTTCAGCAACCTCAACTGAAAAATGCCTGTTTCACAGACGCTATTGCATTAAAGAAGACCAACCTGCATTCTATTCAATTGTGTGCTGCTGCTGAGAGAAAGACACTAGCAGTAAGGAGGAGAAAGTGATAGCTGAGGCTTGTAAAAAACGTTTGTCAACACTTAATGTCCCATTGTGGACTAACAGAGGTGGACCAATAACTTGACTGGACTCCATTGGGCAAGTGTTAGAGTTGCTGGGGAAAGGCGCTTGTCAATATTCAGGTTTTACTGTATAATCCACTGCTGCTTGTTTACCGGTGAATAGTGCAAGTCCCATTAATAAGATGCATAGAACTGGCTAGGGCTCTTGGTTGAAAAAGGGTAAAAAGTGTACCAGACATCCACAGGAGAGTAGAAACTTGGAAAGCTATACTTGCAATTAGAAAGCAATCCAAGAATTGTAGAATGGTTGATAACAAGAGTGGGAAGCTTGACATGGTGCAGGACAAAAGCTACACATTCCTGCTAACGTCAGTGCAGTCCCCTTGAGTCTTGGGAAACTGCATTCAGAAACATGGACTTTTTTGAGAGAGTTGCCAGTACAAGACCTGATCTTATGTCAGATCTCACAGGGATTCGCCAGTGAAGTTCAAGAACGTCGTGCTCCAAGCATGGGGTCCACATGGTTCAGACTCAATAAATCAGAAGTAAAAACACATGAAAAAATTCAGCCTAACAGCCAACTTCCCAAAAGGACAGGCAAACGCAGGAGTGCAGTGACATTTGCCTTCTGTTGAAAGAGATTGCATCAAACCACTAATGCTTCAGAAACTTCTGGTTTCTAGATTCAACATCACAACCCTCTTGTTCAGAGAAGCCTACCCAACATCCTGTAGATCACCCCTCCTGTAGCTGGAACACTTCCTGCCTTTGATTTCTCTAGCTTGTTCAAGCCCTGGAAGCTGCCACAGAGGGCAAGTAACCTTTTTCTTATCAAGGGTTGATGGTTTGCGTTGTCTCCAGTGGTCAGAAGTATATAAGATGTTCCATGTGCAAGTTGAATAAAATGAGTCAGGAGACCATGTTGTATTCCTTTAGGTGGGGACGTTATAGAGGCCACCTTTTTCACTGATTGCAAGTGGTTAGAGAGGACGGATGAGCACCACTAGAGGAGTAGTCTCACCGATGGCTCTACGAGTGTGGACATAGTGGTTTAGGAGAAATGGTTTGTCTATGATAATGAAATTTGCAGCGAGGTCCAATAGCCACAGGCGTAACAAACGTGAGTGGGCCCGCCTGCAAGGTAAGGTGAGGGGCCCATCCGGACTAAATTAGGAGCTCTCCAACCAGAGCTCTGTGCTGAGGGGGCCTCCTGGAGCTTGGGGGCCCCTGCACCGCGGTAGATGCGGGGGCCTGTGTTATGCCACTGCCAATAGCATGAGGTTGCTGGAGTCTCCTCTTTCATCAATACAAGGGATGTTATTAAATAGTTGTAAAGAAAATGTCTCAGTACAGCTTCTCAAGAGGATGGATGATTGGTGTAAGTGTAAAAGATTGTTGTCATTCTGTGTATGGTATAACTTCAATCTTTGTTGGCCTTTTTCAATTGAAAGTCTACCTTAGTGTCAGGAATATCAGGAAATATTGAGCTAGCATGGTACCTTTTCCAAGGAACATAGCTTTAAGTGGTGCAAAAGGTGCAGTAGCATTGGGATCCATAGGCGTTTTCATCACTAGCACTGGGACAAACGGCATCCTTGGTAGGCAACTGCATCCATGCAATGTTTAAACCCTCCGTTAAGTGCAGAAGAGATCAGAATTGGTGAGTAAGCGGTTGGGAACATGGAAGCTAGATTTGTACTCACTTCTGGGTTCTGGGTGGAACTTCTGCAGCCTTATGAGTCAGGGACTATAAAAGGCCAGAGCAGGCACTGGGTCAGTGTCTGCCAGCATCCCCCAGTGTTCTGGCCCACTCCACTTCCACCAGTTCACGATTCAGCATTTGAAATTCTTCACTGTTTGCTATGTTTACCCTTTTTTTGTTCCTGGCCTCAGTTTTTCTTCTGAACCCCTTAGTCTCTATCCTTCGTTTTCTATTTCCCCTTTTGTGCCTGCTAAGTTTGTTGCTCTCTTTGCTCTGTATCCAAAAGCATGCTGCTACTCGACATTAGCTAGGTGATTTTAGAACTAGCTTCTACAGCAACCTCAGCAACCATCCTCCTGAACCAGCACGCTCCATTCTGACAGTCCTGGATACTCTCCTTTGTCATTCGGTTCAGGTCCGATTCCTGCTTGGACTGGATCTAGTCAGAGAAGTCCCTCACTGAGTGAGAGTAAGCTATAAAAACCACTATTATGATTATTGAGTTACAAAGTCTCATACTGTTTCTTTGTCTCTCTCTCTCACAGTGGCGGCCGCTCTGGTAAGTGCGGTGAGGCGGGACAGGGCAGGGCACAGCAGGGGGGGGAGCCGCTGGATGACGGAATAGGTATTACTTATTTATTTAATTATACTCATTTTGTTGTCTGTCGACATCCCCACCCCGCCTCGCCCCACGTTGCTTACCTGAGCTGGCCGCAGCTGCTCTTTCATAGATTTCTAAGACGATCCTTAGCATACTATTGGCGCTATTCCAAACCTGTGCCTCCGGCGTCATTTCATTTTTGCCATTTTTAGGTCGAGGACCGTCGTACTGCGAAGCAGTGGGCGGACTCCGAAGATTTTATGTTTTTGAGTTAGGGGGGCTTGAACCCGCCCCTCTTCTCCATTGGCTGGCTTCCTAAACGGAGGCCAGCCATTGGAGGAGAGGGGCGTCACTCGGTTGAAGTCCCGTCTTTTTCGGATTCGGGGGCGTGTTTTTTGCATTCTTTCACCCTGTGGCGTCATCCGTCACTCAGAACGCAAAAAACACGCCCCCGATTCCGAAAATTTTGGACCTTTGCGGTGTACCGTCATGCGTATCAGTAACAAAGACCCAATTCACATCCTCCTATCTTAGTTAGCTTTTTCTTTCAGAATTCCAATTTATCCTGCCACAACAACGTTAAGCACACATCAAATTTTGAATAATAAAGCTGTGCACTAAGAAAAACGGGATGATATAGGAATAGAGGGAGAGGCTTTGGCGTGGTTGGAGAGCTTTCTGTCTGGTCGTTCTCAAGAAGTTAGGCTGGGCTCCCATAAATCCACTCACAGGGAGGTCAACAAGGGAGTGCCACAGGGCTCTTGTCTGAGCCCCACACTTTTCAACATATATGTGGCCCCCCTCGCCAACTTAGCAAGATCTTTCGGGTTCACCCCCGTGTCGTACGCTGATGACACCCAACTCCTTTTTCCCTTCAAAAATCTTACACCTGCAATAAAAAGATCCTTTGCAGATGGCATGAGAGCCATTGCAGAATGGATGTCATCTAATTGTCTGCAGTGTAATGTCGGGAAAACCGAAGTCATGCTGTTCGGCCAAGCGACGGCACACTGGTCATCGGACTGGTGGCCCCTAGAACTAGGACCTGTCCCCATCCCCAAGAGCAAGGTTAGAAACTTGGGAGTGTTATTTGACCAACAACTCACTTTCAAGGATCATGTTAATCAAGTAGCCGGTACCTGCTTCCAGGCTATAGGGATGTTAAGACGAGTTTTCCCCTATTTACCGGACCACTACAGTAAAACATTGGTGCAGGCTCTTGTTATCAGTAGGGTAGATTACTGCAACGGATTTCTCCTTGGAGCTAACGAGGAACAATTCAAGAAACTGCAGGTTATCCAAAACACAGCAGCGAGGATTGTCCTGAACGCTCCACCAAGGACCCCCTCCTGCCCCCTGCTGACCAAACTTCACTGGCTTCCAGTAAAGAAGCGAGTCCAGTTTAAAACTCTTTGTACCATCCACAAGAGCCTGACAGGGAAGGGCCCTAAATATCTGACTGACATCTTCCAGCCCTATACCCCTGGGCGCTCCTTGCGCTCCAGTAACCAGCAACTACTGAAGGTACCTAGAGTCAAGAAGACCAGGCAAGGTGGCCGTGCGCTGGCTCATACCGGACCTACACTTTGGAACTCATTGCCGCCGGAACTGAGGTCTCTCACCAGCCACATGATGTTTCGGAAAAACCTAAAAACTTATCTGTTTCCCAGTAACTAACTGTCCTTTTCCACCATCGGACACACTATTATACCTCACCCTCATCTGCAGCCATAGCGCGGAGATACCCCTTCGGGGGTCTATTCTGGCGCTTTATAAGCATATAAAATAAAATAAAATAAAATACCGCAAAACAAAAGCACTCACTTAATACATAAAGACTCCACCTTCCGCTACTAGCAGAGACAATCCATAAAATCAGCCTAACTTTCGTTGTCCGTCATTGATCTTTTACGGTCGACAGTAGTTCGCAATAGCACTAATTCCGGGTCGAAGATGGCAGCACAAAGATTCGAAACCGAAACTCAGCAATGAGCAGGCATTGGAGAGACCTGAGACAAAGAGAAATACCCCCGACAGACAAGTGCCCAGACATCGAGGTACACTGCTAAGCGGCGCTCAACCCAGCGGGGGGACCCGTGCAATGCAGTGCTGAGGGGGAGCTTTGAAGAGTGTTACGCCTTCAATACCGCAATACAGCTCCCTCCACCAGTATTGCCCCGTAAGGAAAAGCAAGCCAAGGGGACAAAACAACATATAATGTGTTGCAGGAAAGAGTGACTCTGCTGCGGATGGGGGCGCCCAGACACTCAGGGCAAAGAAGAGAAGCAACACATTATCCGCCGGGAAAGCCGGTGGAAGTGAAACTGAAACCGCACTGGGGAACTCAAAACAAAATAGCGTTGGGCAGACGGGAGCGCTAAATACATAGGAACTGTGTTAAACACTGCAATGCCACAAATCAGCCCACACGAGTGCCCCCCAACCCATCTCACACGGACAGCGCAGCACAGACCGGACCGGAGACATCAAGTGTACCGCACAAGTAAGCAATCGAAATAAACATTTTAATTTCTAATTGGCTGTGATTCCACTTTAGATGTGTTTGTGACTCCGAGAGTCATGCAACTTCTTACAGCCCCCGATGCGCACCGGAGCACCTGACGATGAGAGCAAAACACCTCTTCTTGTCAATTGAGCAGCCCCCTGGCTGTGCTTGCTCCCCTGCCCCCTGGTTCCCCTGGCCCCTCGCTGTGCTTGCTCCCCTGCCCCTCGCTGTGCTTGCTCCCCTGCTCCTTGCTGTGCTTGCTTCCCTGCCCCCTGGCTGTGCTTGCTTCTCTGCCCCCTGCCTGTGCTTGCTCCCCTGCCCCCTGGCTGTGTGTGTGGCTCTGGGGTGTGTGTGTGTGGCTGTGGGTGTGTGTGTGGCTGTGGGTGTGTGTGTGGCTCTGTGTGTGTGTGTGTGTGTGTGGCTCTGTGTGTGTGGGGGCTCTGTGTGTGTGTGGCTCTGTGTGTCTGTGTGGGGCTCTGTGTGTGGGGCTCTGTGTGTGGGTGGAGCTCTGTGTGTGGGGGCTGTGTGTGTGGGGGCTCTGTGTGTGTGGGGGGCTCTGTGTGTGTGTGTGGGGCTCTGTGTATGTGTGTGGCTCTGTGTGGGTGGCTCTGTATGTGTGTGTGGGGGCTCTGTGTGTGTGTGTGGGGGGGGCTGTGTGTGTGGGGGGTGCTCTGTGTGTGGGGGGCTCTGTGTATGTGTGTGGCTCTGTGTGGGGGGCTCTGTATGTGTGTGTGGGTGGCTTTGTGTGTGTGGCTCTGTATGGGTGTAAATGCAATAGGTCATGCATTTGCGAGCGATTGAGCTATTGGCATTGTAAATGACAATGTCATTTATTTAACGTTTAAGCTAATGGCAATGTAAATGACAATGCCATTTATTTATGATTTAAAAAAAAAAAAGTCATGAGCAATGCCAATAGCTCTACCTTTAATAATGCCGAGACCATTGCATTGTAAATGCTTGTTCACTGGGCTGATAAGTGACATTTATCATTCAGTATATTGGTTGGAACAGGTGAAGGATTGGGATTGTCGGGTATGTTCTTTTTGGGCAATTAGATTATTATCTTTAATTTCTGGCACAGAGTATATTTGAATGTTATTGGTCAAGGGAAGGTCTATCAATCCTATTTCTTGAGCATCATGGCTACCCTGGATTTGGACCAAAAAATCTTTTGCTTTACATTCTTTCATTTAATTTCTAAAATATGACAATCAAACCATGGTGCTTAAGATTAAAATGTGTATTTAATAAAACACGGGAAATCCATTCTAATCCACACTAAGCAATTTCATTTTTCAATGTTATGTAAAAACAGGACACAAAAAAAATGAATTACATTATATGGTTCAAACATAACACTCCCCACAATCATTAACACCATACCACATATCTCTCCTCCAGACCTTTTTTTAAAGATTTCACAACGGAAGACAGGCACAAGAAGGAACTGTAAATATATTCAAAGGAGCGACCAACAAATTGCATAGGTATCTCCAATGCTTTCAAACAAAAGCCCAGAATAATGCCACAATCTGAAGTCAGTGTCAATTTAATCATGACTTTGTCATTCACGGGCCCACATGCGTTGTAGAGGTTCAACAACTACAGATGTGTCTCACACTTTGGCTGTGCAATGAAGTGTATACTACATTCTTTAAAGTAGATTAAAAACAAAATTGTTACACTTGTATAGTACACTTTATGTTTTGTCTAGTTTATAGGTAAAGAGTATAATAAAAGGACAAATTTAATGACGTTCTTTTTTGCTCGACTTTAAAGTTACGAAAGAATGAATGGACATGCCGTGATTTAAACCTACTATTTTCACGTTAGACATCAATCATTTTGCTGGATGCATTTATTCACTGGGCTATCTTATTGACAAAACAACAAAACGAGCCTCTAAGCCAAACACAAAACTTCATACCATGTTACAGTGCTCCAAATAGGGTTCTTCAAGTACTTCACAATATTCTAGAAGGGCCTCGAAGTCTATAAACAAACCTCGAGGTATAGCGCTTTGAGCAGGCCTCACAAGTAAATGTAAAATCCAGTACTTGTACAGCGCACAAATCACCCCTGAAGGTGTATCTCAGCGCTGGGGGTGCTTAAGTATGTGAAATTTGAATGCTGGGCAGACCCCTGCTGCCAGAGCCTGGGATCAAACCGTGATCCCCAGCCTCCATCGTCAGTCGTCCTGGCCGCAGCGCCACACCTCTCCCCTCTGATGTATAGATATATAAGGAATCTGTCAGTCCTTTTACCTTTGCTGCAGCTTGATGTTTGGACTCCATTGAAATCTCAAGTATGTGAAATTTGAGTCAATTGCTTTTGGGTAATTATGCAAAGTTGTGGGAAAGTTACGCAAAATCAGTTGCAATTACGCAAAATGAGAATGGCATTTAACACTATGTTTTATCACAGAATACGTCCTTATGCCAATTTTTGATGCAAAGTCACATTCCATGGTATAAAAAAAGAGAAAACATTAAAGTAGTCTGTGCAACAACTACTTGCCACAAATGATGCCTAATCACGAAATTTGTAGTAATGGCTTGATTAAGGAATTTTTCTGAAACAAGCATCACAAAAAAATCCTGAAATTAGGCAAATTACTCTGTCAAAATGTAAATTACACTCAGGCCTAGTCTCAAGCATGCAAGCCACAAGCTGTCAAAAGCTGGCAAGTTTTTTCCTCAGCAGCGGCTCCTCCACTATGGCGCAGGCACAGCCTCTCAGCCTCTGATGTAGCACAAAACCATCCCGCTCAGCCCAATACCGACATTGCTCTCATGGGTATTACCACCGTGAGAGCAGCATCAAGATTGGCCATAGGGGTGCATGGGAGCATCAGCCTGTGAGCCGAGGAGCAGAATAGCGGCGAGTAGAAGAGTGGCGAGCAGCAGGTACTTTTTGTGTTTGTTTTGTTACTGCCCCCATGCTGGCCCACCACTTTTCACCGACACCAGCCACTACTGTGTTTCCTAAGCTTTTCAAGACTGTCATTTCCACAGATGTTCCTTGGAGATCCAGTCCTTGTAGGACTGATTTTCAACAACGATAGTACAGCTAAGAGCGTGTCCTTGACTAATCAAAATTACTTTCAAACTATGCTATTCTGAGTCACAAGCCGAGATAGTAGGTTTAAATAGGGCATGAAACCTTATATAATTTGAAAATCTTCATTACAAATCATCATTACTGTCCAAAAAACCCCAAACTGGCTGTCGTGCAACCACGCCACATTTAAGACTCTAAAAACTGAATTCCTCCCAATCAGATAATCTAATCAATCATCCATCATCAACAAATGGATGGAACAACTAACAGCATTCAATAGCACTCTGCAAATTATCGATTCAGCATGATCACTGGGAAAAACTCTTGACAAAAACCTTAATATGCAGAAGCACATTAGGACTGCTACTTAAGGAGCAAACTTCCAAATGAACCTATTAAGAAAATTAAAACCTTTCCTTCCCTGCAGCGACTTCAAGTCTGAATCCAAGCCCTAGTTATGGCCAGGTTCAACTGTGAATGTGCTACCCTCTTTAGCCTGCCCAGATCCAAAGTAGCCAATTAAGGGCCTCCCTTAGCTCTGCTGCAAGGCTCATCATGGGAAGAAAAAGAATCTATCACATCACCCCTGATCTGAAATCCCTCAACTGGCTTCCCTATGAAGCAAGAATTCAATTGGAAATTGCATGCATGACTCATAAAGCTTTACACTTCAATACCCCAAGCTATCTCACTCAGAAACATTAACATTCTGGAGGTGCTAGATCCTCTAAAGCTTCCAGCATTTTAATGCTGAAAAAACAAAGATTCTTCAAAAAGAAAACCTACGGCAGAACCTTCTCTGGCATCGCGCTGAGAATTTGACCCCCCCACTGAAATAAGAATGAACCCATCTGCCGCATCTTTCACGAAAGAAGTCAAACTTTTATTTATGAACACATTTCTAGCAGACTTGAAGAACTCCTATCTTCAAGTATACTATGATTCATCAACCACAATCATCTATAGTGTTCGCTTGTTCGGCTACTGCCTTTTTGTTTTATTGTTGTTTTCTCTGTTTCAGCATTGAGGTAGCGCCACCTTTATCTAGGATTCTACCTGATCCTGTTCAATTCCAGACTAAATCACTATTATTAATGTTCGATTGGCATAGTATTGTTTACTTTTATCTATTTTTCTTGACACTTGAGGTGTCAGAATCCCCACCTGGGGTGTTGCCTTAGCCTGTATGGTTCTAGTTTATGACACAATTATTAGTGCTCGCGTTTACGTTTTTGTCTTTTCTGGTCTATCTGTCTCAACAATGAGGTGTCACCACCCTTTTCTAAAGTGTTACCTTGATCTGTATTGTTAGAGATTATAACTGTATTATTTTTACCTTCCCAGCCCTCGATCATTTGTAAAGCACTCTGATACTTGAGAGGGTCACGTTCACGCTATACACAGCTTTTCAAATAAATAAATAAAAAACTTACAATATAGGGTTATAGAGATCTTGGGGAGGGCTCACACATTTTGTAACAAGATGTCTTAGTGAAAAGGTAACCTCTGATATGTACACACATTAATGACTTCCAGGACAAAAATAATGTTTTCAGTTCTTTAGTCAGACATCCTTGTGATGATTTAACTGAGGTTTGGATGTTATTTTTCTTACTACCCCCCTTAAGTGTCGTAGGTTTCAATAAAAAATTATTTGATGTCCTCTATTGGCAGCGTTCTGTTCTCTGCTCCAAACCTTTTTTTGCTCCAGCCCAGGCTTCTGGTACTAATCAGCCCAAGACTAAGGTAGGCTATTTTGTTATCACTCTAATAAACAAAGCCCCTCATTTGTTGATCTTTATTAAGACACCACCCAGATGTTCGCCCAGGCTAAGTCCCTTACTTTCCCTGTTTTGTGTGCATGTGTACCGTCATCTTCCATCACCTGCTTCTGGTTAAGACTATCCCTAGCAAAATTCCTGTGGCACTGGCGTAATCTTGGGTAATTCTGCGTTACGCTTGTTACACAAAATTCTCATAATGGCATCATTATTCCACTTGGTGCAGGAAGGCCATTTTCGGGGCAAAGATTTAGCATGAGAACAACAGAAAAGACTTAAGAACATGTGGCTGTTGTTCAGGATACTCATGTTTTTATGCTGTTCTTTTTAGTGCAAAAGGACATATTTTGTGCCGCATATTAGCTCTAAATGTTGGTTTTAAATTTTGCACAGACAAATGTGTAATTTTTGTGCAATTGTTGGAGAATGTTGCATAATTAACCAAAAGCAAATTTTTAGAATTTAGAAAACCTTTAGTAAAGACCACAAGGACATAGCACATAGGTAGCAAAAATGAGGTCTACCTAAGGCCAGGCATAATGATCTGAACATGGGCTCATTCTTACAGTCTTCTTTTAATTAACTGATTAAATGGACTTGCTATAGACTACTGAGCTTGGTAGCACTTATGGGTCCAGAATACTCTTCCTGATTTCTGAGAGAATAAGAAGCATGTCCTCCTGCACCAGTTATTTTGCTCTGATTCAAATTTACAAAAGCTGCATCAGCCATATCCTCTATTTATACCTGTGGTCTGTGTCTTAATCGTACTTATGGCCTCGCCATGCTTGCCTGCGGTAGAAGGCTCAAGTGCCCGGTAATCCTATAATGACCCTCTACTTGTCAGAGCAAAGAGGCTGCAGGGAATACTTCAGGAGCTAGAAAGCCTGTGTTCCCTTCCCTGCTCCTAACTGTGCATCGCTAAAGCCGTTAAGTCCAATTTCCAGAAATTTACTTTTAGCATTGGCCTCAACATTTTTGCCCATTTTTCACAATCATTTATTACATTTTCCTCTCATTCAACGAATTTTGGGGCCGATTAGGATTGCGGTGAATCCGCATCCTCCGGGCCGGCGGAAGCCACCCCGGGCTGCAGGATGCGGATTCACCGCCTTGGTGAGTGAAAACACCAACCGCCACATTACGATGGCGTTGGGATCAGCGGCGGACGGCAAGTCCGTCTGCCGCTGATCCGCGGTGGGTGTACGCAAATATGGTGGCAGTGTCTGCAAGACACCGCCAGCCATATTGCGATGCAGGCGAAAAAATGCTTTTCCACGGCGGCTTTTCCGCACTGGAAAAGCATGTGGTCTTTTGTTTTTGGGGGCCCGTTGCGAGCCCCCAGAGTGTTGCGGAGTCGGGGGTGCACATGGGGGGTACCTATGGTACCCCCCTGCCTTTGCATGCATGCACAATGTGGCAGGCTGTGCATGCAAATGCACAGCATGCATATTTGACTTTGCGGCAGCAGCACCCGCCGCAATGGTATATATACGGGATGTGACCGCCAGGGTGGCGATCACATCCTGATTCCAACGGAGGGACCGCCGCTGCCCCTGCGGACGGTCCCTCCGCCTCCGGGGTGGCGGACGGACGCAGGTTCGTCTGCCATCCTAATAGGCCTCTTTGTTCGGGAGTGACTTTATTTGCACTTGACTGTTCCTGTATTCCTTGTGTTACGTTGTCCCTAGAAACCCCCACAAACACAAATGAAAGCAAGCCTGTGTCATAGGACCATGATTTTAAGAAGCAAGGGCATTTATATGAAACTCTTGGCTGTCTGTGAAGGTCCTTCTGGAAATGGTGGCTTTGGAATAGCTCAAAGTGTCTTTGGCCCTCTCACTCTGCCATGTGGACATTTTAATGATGGATATAAAACAACTTAAACGTAACCTTAATTGCTAGGAGGTCAACAGTGGAACTGGCATTGCTATATCTGGCATTACAGATATTGTTTGTGAAGGAATTTAATGAGATCTAAATTTTAATGCAACATTGTATTTTAAAGAACAGGTGCGCTCTGAGGAAAGAGCACCCTTCAGGCAATCAAATATTGGGCCTATTTGATCTTGAGGCAATAATGTGTTATCTGTTCTTGTCATCAAACGTTTTGAGTACACTTTAACATGCAATAGAGCAAAACCATCTTCAAATCAACAAAATCCAAAATACCAAGATGTGAGGTGCTAAAATCCAAATTGGAAAACTGCCAAAATCTAAAAGTCTAACATGACGAAATGTTAAAAAGTAAATTAACTAAATATAATTTAGAGAGCAACAAAGGCAAAGGATATACCGGGCAAAAAACATACATACACTGTTAAAAAAAAATGTGACCTGGTCAAAGAACACAAGTGGAAATTGGCACAACACAAGTGTGAAACTTCAAAAGTCACGGGTGTAAACAAACAAAAATCCAAGGTGTAAAATAACAAAACATGAAAAATATTAAAACCCAAAGTGTAATCTGTCAAATACTAAAATGAGTAAACTGACACAAAAAATCCCAAGGTATAAACTGACAAAAAACTATTTTTACAAAATTCACGTTGTAAGTAAGCTGACAACAAATCTATTCTTCAAACTGGAAAACAGTCCAAGGTGTCAACTGAAAAATGTAAGATGCTAACTGAAAAAAGCCCAAAGTGTAAATTAGTAACAATTAAACGTGTAAACGGTCAAAAAAGGTGTAAATTGACAGAAACCCAATGTAATGTCAAAACCTGAATTTGAAAAGTGTCAATAAAGCAAACTAACTCATGACCACAGTATACACTAACAGAACACTAACGTATAAAATCCCACAATCCGAAGAGCAAAATGTCAGCGATAAACTACAAACCTGTAAATTACAACAACAAAAAAAAACAAGTGGAAACATTTTATACAATAGAAGGAGCTGCCCTCCTCACTGTCACTTCCACTTGATCCAAACTCTTCATTGTGCACATCCTTTGGCTTTGTGTGCCATGTAGCATGAGTGAGACGTATGGGCCTTAAGTGCCAGAAAGGGCTTCAGGAGCAGTGGACGAAGTGGGCGGATTGGCAAGGCATTGGCCCGTACTTTTTTAATTTAATAGAATCTGTTCCCCTACTTTTTTATTTTAAAAATGCATCCCAGGATGGCAGAAATAGCCAAGGCCTATAGATAAGGCTCAGCTGTTGAGGTACGGGCGGGGTGGGCAGAGAAAGAAAAGGATTGTCTTTTCCTTCTTGCCCATAGAAGACATGGACAGTGTCCACTTCTCCTGCTCTGCCTCTGGCAGCTGCCCCCTCTCTTCTTCCTTTCCTCTTATTCCCTCTCTTTCTGTCTCTCACTCTTCCTCAATTGCTGGATGAAAACGTGATTTCAAGAAATGTCTCTTTCCTCTCCTTTCCTTCATTCGTTCCCCAGTGAAATGGATCCAAAAAAGAAAGAACACTTTTGAAGAAATTGTTGTCTTGGTTGGAGAAAACATTTCTCAAAATACAAAAAAAAACAACAAAAAAAACCCAGAGTGGTCACAAACTAGACAGATTTGTTTTATTCACACCTAAATACATCAGCACCACTTTACAGAGTGTGTCAGTGAAGTGCTACTTTTATTTTCTAATCTTTATTTGAACAGCATTGTTTTCCCCAGGTGGGGAAGTGCACCATTCCTGGAGGTACTGCAATACCTGGTGTATGCATGGAGTGGAAAATGTTTAAAATGATCTTTATCAGCTATTTTCCTTATTTTCGTTTATACAAGTGGTATTGCAGCTCTATGTTCAGGGTTGTAGTCTTTTTAAACCATACTGCTTTCCTTTTGTAAGGATACAAGCAGTGGAAATTGAAAAGAGTCCTTAACTTTTCAGGCAAGAACACTCATTGATTTCTGAATAATGAGTGTAAAGGCATTGAGAGAACCATGTTGATAGTGCTTACATTTCACATGCCTTACTCAATCTTGCATTCCTTACAAGTGTTTGCTTTTTACAATATGTTACTTTTGTTCCAGGCAGCATATTACTCATGTCTAGTGCATAATTTGAATTGAGCCACATCCAGGTGTTTATAGCGCAGCACAATTGGGTTGTAGCTGAAGGCAGTGCGAGTTTCTCTCAGTGAGGCAGTATTGTGTTCAGTGGGGGAGAAGATGTGGCATTATGGCCTGAGCTGTCGAATTTGGAACTGGGGAATCAGGATCAGCCCTCATGACCAGTCCACCAGACCACTCTCCTGAGAAAGCACATTCCTATGCTAGACCTTAGACGGTCACGCTAGACCTTAGAAGCCCTGGTATCTTAGCATCAGCAGGTGGACCCGCGTGGTGGCAAGCGTGGGTTAACCTTGAAGGTGTTTTGACCACAATCCATATTGAAGTTCACCTCCAGGTTTGCAGGCAGGCCTACGTGAACAACAGTGTCTCTGTCAGTGAGGTCACAAGACCCTTCAGGCCGCTGCGCCTCACCCATTGGTACCTCCATTGGCCTTGTTTCAGCAGCTGCAGAGCAACTGACCAGAGATCGGCAAAGCAGGATTTGCAAGCACACCAAACTAAGTTCGCAAACTTTGCAGTCTCTCTGATTCATGCACAAGCAAGCACTTTTAACATGTGCTGCCTGCTTTGGGGGCACTGGAATTATGCAGTAATGAAGGATAAAAGTATGTCACAGTGTATACTAAATTATGCAGCAACAAAAAGGTTGCAACGTAATGCAGTATGTTTTCTGAAACTTTATTATTTTGACATTGTTACACATTCTAACAGTCACTACAAAGATTTTGCCTCATAAGTACCAGTGTAACATGTAGCTTGTCTCCTTTCTGGTGAAGAATTGGCTTGGTAGTTTAGTCTGCCCTGTTCCCATGATGCACTGGGCCAGGGACAGACTGATTTGCATATAGCCAGGTTCTGAGCTGGGATGGGGCAGTGAGATAAATAACGGTGATGGATCAAGCCCTGATCTTTGGACTGGGTAAGAGTGGTCTGTTTAACTCAGACACTCTGTTCATCACCACCCCCTTTTCTAAATCGTTTTTGGCCACTATAGGTGTGGCAGGGTATACTCAGACATGAGTCCCTTTCTCACTGCTCCATCAGGATTCAAGCAAGCCGGGCCGAAGAAGGCTGAAATGCCAGAAACCGGTCCCCGGTAGCTTGTCTCCTTTCTGGTGAAGAATTGGCTTGGTAGTTTAGTCTGCCCTGTTCCCATGATGCACTGGGCCAGGGACAGACTGATTTGCATATAGCCAGGTTCTGAGCTGGGATGGGGCAGTGAGATAAATAACGGTGATGGATCAAGCCCTGATCTTTGGACTGGGTAAGAGTGGTCTGTTTAACTCAGACACTCTGTTCATCACCACCCCCTTTTCTAAATCGTTTTTGGCCACTATAGGTGTGGCAGGGTATACTCAGACATGAGTCCCTTTCTCACTGCTCCATCGGGATTCAAGCAAGCCGGGCCGAAGAAGGCTGAAATGCCAGAAACCGGTCCCCGGTAGCTTGTCTCCTTTCTGGTGAAGAATTGGCTTGGTAGTTTAGTCTGCCCTGTTCCCATGATGCACTGGGCCAGGGACAGACTGATTTGCATATAGCCAGGTTCTGAGCTGGGATGGGGCAGTGAGATAAATAACGGTGATGGATCAAGCCCTGATCTTTGGACTGGGTAAGAGTGGTCTGTTTAACTCAGACACTCTGTTCATCACCACCCCCTTTTCTAAATCGTTTTTGGCCACTATAGGTGTGGCAGGGTATACTCAGACATGAGTCCCTTTCTCACTGCTCCATCAGGATTCAAGCAAGCCGGGCCGAAGAAGGCTGAAATGCCAGAAACCGGTCCCCGGTAGCTTGTCTCCTTTCTGGTGAAGAATTGGCTTGGTAGTTTAGTCTGCCCTGTTCCCATGATGCACTGGGCCAGGGACAGACTGATTTGCATATAGCCAGGTTCTGAGCTGGGATGGGGCAGTGAGATAAATAATGGTGATGGATCAAGCCCTGATCTTTGGACTGGGTAAGAGTGGTCTGTTTAACTCAGAGACTCTGTTCATCACCACCCCCTTTTCTAAATCGTAACATGTAAATGCAGCAGTGAGAAAGGTGACCAGTCAACCTTTGCAAAGGGCCCTCCACTTCACAGCAACACTAGTCACATTTTTAGTAACTTTGATGTGTTTGAGCTACAAACAATGTTTTAGTTAAAAGCATCATCTTATGCAGCAGATTATGTATTATGTGGCAAAAATGGCTGAGCCATAATTATGGGGAGAACATTAGCAAACGAGGATATTTTGCCATTCATGTTTGAACTGCTCTTGTGTAAAAAGGGGGAGAAGTGTCGATGACAGACACTGCATGGCTTGGAGACAAATAGATTGTGATTCCACTTTTAAGCATATTTGGGACATTCTGTGATTGGAAACGTATCCCACTTTGTGAATGTATTTTAATGTCAGTAGCTCATTGTAAACCTTAAATAAACGTGTATACATTGGTTGAATTAATTAACGTAATATGCTGTATCTGGTCTGTGAAATGCCAAACAAATACTGGAAGCTTTGCTCTTTCTGGCCACACCTCATGGCCTGAGCTGTCAAATTTGGAACTGGAGAATCAGGATCAGCCCTCATGACCAGTCCACCAGACCACTCTCCTGAGAAAGCACATTCCTATGCTAGACCTTAGACGGTCACGCTAGACCTTAGAAGCCCTGGTATCTTAGCATCAGCAGGTGGACCCGCGTGGTGGCAAGCGTGGGTTAACCTTGAAGGTGTTTTGACCACAATCCATATTGAAGTTCACCTCCAGGTTTGCAGGCAGGCCTACGTGAACAACAGTGTCTCTGTCAGTGAGGTCACAAGACCCTTCAGGCCGCTGCGCCTCACCCATTGGTACCTCCATTGGCCTTGTTTCAGCAGCTGCAGAGCAACTGACCAGAGATCGGCAAAGCAGGATTTGCAAGCACACCAAACTAAGTTCGCAAACTTTGCAGTCTCTCTGATTCATGCACAAGCAAGCACTTTTAACATGTGCTGCCTGCTTTGGGGGCACTGGAATTATGCAGTAATGAAGGATAAAAGTATGTCACAGTGTATACTAAATTATGCAGCAACAAAAAGGTTGCAACGTAATGCAGTATGTTTTCTGAAACTTTATTATTTTGACATTGTTACACATTCTAACAGTCACTACAAAGATTTTGCCTCATAAGTACCAGTGTAACATGTAGCTTGTCTCCTTTCTGGTGAAGAATTGGCTTGGTAGTTTAGTCTGCCCTGTTCCCATGATGCACTGGGCCAGGGACAGACTGATTTGCATATAGCCAGGTTCTGAGCTGGGATGGGGCAGTGAGATAAATAACGGTGATGGATCAAGCCCTGATCTTTGGACTGGGTAAGAGTGGTCTGTTTAACTCAGACACTCTGTTCATCACCACCCCCTTTTCTAAATCGTTTTTGGCCACTATAGGTGTGGCAGGGTATACTCAGACATGAGTCCCTTTCTCACTGCTCCATCAGGATTCAAGCAAGCCGGGCCGAAGAAGGCTGAAATGCCAGAAACCGGTCCCCGGTAGCTTGTCTCCTTTCTGATGAAGAATTGGCTTGGTAGTTTAGTCTGCCCTGTTCCCATGATGCACTGGGCCAGGGACAGACTGATTTGCATATAGCCAGGTTCTGAGCTGGGATGGGGCAGTGAGATAAATAACGGTGATGGATCAAGCCCTGATCTTTGGACTGGGTAAGAGTGGTCTGTTTAACTCAGAGACTCTGTTCATCACCACCCCCTTTTCTAAATCGTAACATGTAAATGCAGCAGTGAGAAAGGTGACCAGTCAACCTTTGCAAAGGGCCCTCCACTTCACAGCAACACTAGTCACATTTTTAGTAACTTTGATGTGTTTGAGCTACAAACAATGTTTTAGTTAAAAGCATCATCTTATGCAGCAGATTATGTATTATGTGGCAAAAATGGCAGAGCCATAATTATGGGGAGAACATTAGCAAACGAGGATATTTTGCCATTCATGTTTGAACTGCTCTTGTGTAAAAAGGGGGAGAAGTGTCGATGACAGACACTGCATGGCTTGGAGACAAATAGATTGTGATTCCACTTTTAAGCATATTTGGGACATTCTGTGATTGGAAACGTATCCCACTTTGTGAATGTATTTTAATGTCAGTAGCTCATTGTAAACCTTAAATAAACGTGTATACATTGGTTGAATTAATTAACGTAATATGCTGTATCTGGTCTGTGAAATGCCAAACAAATACTGGAAGCTTTGCTCTTTCTGGCCACACCTCTGACTTCACCCACTGACCCAATCCTTAGGTTTTTCACGCCCTCTGATTCTCCGCCCACGGTATACACCTGTTACAACGCAATTTTTACTCCGCACTACCACTACAACGCAGGCATTACAATAGAATAGTAAATTATACTTACCACTATCCAGCACCCCAAAGCGCTATGTAACGGTATGCGTTGTAAATACCGCGTTGTAATGGTATGCGGAGTAAAAGTATGCGTTGTAACGACATACATCCTCCGCCCACAGTTCCCCTGTTTTGACGGTGTGGGCACTATGGCATGAAGGACAGCACGCGCGTCTTCCGGTTAATCTTTCTAACAACAGGAAGCGTGACTCATACTCACAGGACTCATCGACCACAGAGCATGCTGCGAACTCTTAACTACGCAACACTTGACATCGCTTCATACATAGGGGATGAGTGCCGGGAGAAATGAAGCATTCGATTAGAGAACTGCTGAAACCAGCGTTGGAACCTCCCAAGACACGCGGCCCGGCAGTGGTTTTATGAAGAACATTAGGCCTAATAGAGAGATCATCTGACAGTGCAGGGAAGAGCGCCCTCCTCACAACTTAGACAATTACAATGCAGGCTGGGGGGTTGGGTGCTTGGTAAAATTTGTCCATTATAAATTGTATCTTCCACCTTCCTCCTTTTGCATGAGTGCGTCTCTCCTCTCTGCGTCCATGTTGCCATGTTGTCTTTTGTGGTCTCTGTGTCTCACTCCATTTCTTCTCTTGGCAAGTACATCTGGTCACAATTCTGCGTCTCTCTCTCTCTCTCTCTCTCTCTCTCACTCTCTTCCCTTTGTGTCTCTCTTTGTCTATATTCCCTGATGGGCCGCTCTGCCTTCCGCTGTTTCTTTCTCTGTCCCTTTCAGTATTGCCACTGGTAACTCCATCTTTGTCTTGTTTTCTTCATGCTCTCTCACTCTCTTCTCTCTCTCTCTTACTTCCTACTCCCTTCTCTCTATGTTGCTCTCTCTGGCAGTCTCTGTCTTTCTCAATGCTGATCCTTCTGCTTCTGGGTCTTACTATCACTATTTCAGGCTACTGTGGTGTTTCTTCATATCCAGTTTTGGCTGGCATGACTCCCGGGTGGGGGGTCGCATAGAGGTTCGTACAGGGGGTAATTTAATTAAAAAAGAAGTAGAATAAACCTACCTTCCTGGTTCCCGCGCCATCACAGCTCCTGGCCGGGTCCAGTGGAACCGGAAGCAGGCAGCCTCCCTCCCCTTCCCTAAGCCAATCACAACACTGCAACAGCAGCATTTCAGGTAGCTCTTCCTAGGGGTGGGACTAGCCTGGAGGTACAACGCATCCTTGCATTGCTAATTCCTCACTAGTCCTGGTGCCAAATGGGCCTCAGGGCAGGGATTAGAATCTCCCAGGTCTGGGAGAAGCCAGGTTTGCTTATCAAGTGTGCTAATTTGAGCTCCCTGCCGCAGTCTGATGATTTACAAGTCATCTTGCTTGAGGATGTGTAAACACCTCCTGCCAGAGCAGTTATTGTTTCTAACCTCTGGGAGCAGGGTTCTCACCTCCTAGGGGTGTCAGAAATGCCTCTGCTGTGCCAGACTTGACCGGATTAGTCAGCCAGCACACTAGAAGACTAGTAGGTTTCAGAAAGTGCCTCTAAGGTAGCGTCTAGGTGCCTGTATTAATAATTCCAATACTGGAAGCACTGTGGATTTATTATTAGGAGGCGTTTGATACCAAACACCATAGATTTCAGTGAAGCCATTACACAGATGGGAAACTTGTTTTGACCAGTGCCTAGTACTAACCTTAAGATGACTACCCTGCCCACTTGTAATATCCAACATTGAACATAAACATTACAGGGGCATATCTGCTGATGCCATTGCACCATGTCACACCGGCTGCAATGGCAATCTGTGTGGAATTTGGGTGTGGGTCCCTTAGGGTGGCATAAGATATTCTGCAGCCCTTAGGGACCCTCTTTAGTACTCATGGCCTAGGTACCTGAGGCACCCTGTACTAGGGACCCTCTTAGCCAACAGTGAAACAATCAGACATCCCTTTCTTTTAAGGAAGGAGCACTGGAACTGAGGCCTGATTAGCCCGAGTGATGTGGAGGTGTCCACGACTGATGTGGTGGTGTTCCCGACTGATGTGGTGGTGTCCCCGAGTGATGTGGTGGTGTCCCCGAGCAATGCGGTGGTGTCCCCGAGTAATATGGTGGTATCCCCTAGTGATGCGGTGGTGTCCCCGAGTGATGTGGTGGTGTCCCCGAGTGATGTGGTGGTGCCCCTGAGTGATGTGGTGGTGCCCCTGAGTGATGTGGTGGTGCCCCTGAGTGATGTGGTGGTACCCCCGAATGGTGCCCCTGAGTGATGTCGTGGTGGCCCTGAGTGATGTGGTGGTGTCCCCGAGTGAAGTGGTGGTGTCCCCGAGTGATGTGGTGGTGTCCCCGAGTGATGTGGAGGTGTCCCCGACTGATGTGATGGTGTTCTTGAGTGATGTGGTGGTGTCCCCGACTGATGTGGTGGTGTCCCCGAGTGATGTGGTGGTGTCCCCGAGTGATGTGATGGTGCCCCTGAATGGTGCCCCTGAGTGATGTGGTGGTGCCCCTGAGTGATGTGGTGGTGCCCCTGAGTGATGAGTGGTGGTGTCCCTGAGTAATGAGTGGTGGTGTCACCGAGTGATGTGGTGGTGTCCCTGAGTGATGTGATGGTGTCCCTGAGTGATGTGGTGGTGTACCCGAGTGATGTGGTGGTGTCCCTGAGTGATGTGGTGATGTCCCCGAGTGATGTTGTGGTGTTCCCGAGTGATGTGGTGGTGCCCCGGAGTGGTGACCCTGAGTGATGTGGTGGTGTCCCCGAGTGATTAGTGGTGGAGTCTCCGAGTGATGTGGTGGCGCCCTTGAGCGATGTGGGGGTGTTCCCGAGTGATGTGGTGGTGTCCCCGAGTGATGTGGTGCTGACCCCGAATGATGTGTAAAGTAAAAAAATGTATGAATGTACAAGATGCATGGTTGTAAACGGGTGTAGATGGTGACGGGCAGCACAAAAGAGTTTGGCTGCTTAATTTGATAACATGTGGGAGGCCTCATGCATGTTTATCACTTAAATAAATAAGGAAATATAAAATGTTACGACTCCATTCCTTCTCAAAACACTAAATATGTATAAAATGTTACGACTCCATTCCTTCTAAAAACACTAAATAAATATTGAGAACTAGCAATAAGATGGAAAGAGAATAAAGACGGATAAATGCCGACGGAAATGTTTTAAAAAAAATACCCTAAACCTGTGAGCCCTAATTACAAACTCGCTAGTCCCTCCTTCGTTTTCATATACTTACTTATCCCTGTATTTTTTCCGTAAGACTAGGTTATGTCGTTTGAAACTCATAGTCCTTCCTTTGTTTTGGTATTTTTCCCATACAACGAGTATAGAGCCTCTTGCTCAATCGGGTTCGGGAAATGCCAGTCACCGCAGGGCTTCCCAAATCAGATAGAGATTCCGACGGGGGCCTCTCCGGAATGCGGCTTACGTGGGAAAACAAAACCTGCTGTGAGCGCTCAACATAGAGCGCAACTCAGAATGCACCGCAAGGGACCTCGCTAACCGCCGTGCCCAGGTAACCACTAAAGCAGTCGGTCATTTTACACCCCCACCCCCTTGCGAATGGTATGCGCGCGCTACCTGCGCACCGACGGTGTTTGAATAACTAAGCAGGACCTTCGTGTGGTCCGTTGATAGAAGTGACGTCGCCGGTCATTCCTGTTGACCAAGCATGCTCCTCTGTCCCATATCGCCCCATGTTGTGTGAAATCTGTGTTTTCCATTTACAGGGCGTACAATACAGCTTATGTTTATTGAATAAATGATTACGCACCGCACCTTCCGGCGCACGCTGATTCGTTCCGTTTAAGCCAGTACCCAGAAACCTGGAGGACCACTCATATGGCATTGTTCAAGTTTGTGGTGGGCGCAACGTTTACACAGTGTGTGTGCAGACAAAATTAGTGTGTGTGTGCGCGGCGGGGGGAGCAGTGTGTGTGTGTCTCTGGTGTGCGTGCGTGCATGTGCACTCGTGTGTGTGTGTCTCTGTGTGTGCGCATGTGTGTGCGAAAGCAGGGGGAGGTGTGACTGTGTGTGTTGGAGCTTCCCAGGAGACAAGAGATGTGCACACGCGCGCGCGGCCCGCTCCTATCCGATTCTTGAAGATGCGAGTGGCCATCTCTTGTCTCCTGGGAAGCTGAGCCGGTGACTATAGGTCTCTGGCGAGACCGTGCTTTCGCGCGGTTATCGCCACGAGACCTAAAATGTGGGTAAACGGTGGAGGGGACAACTGCAACAAAACCCTAGTTTCCTACAACAGGCAAATGTGAAATTACGAAATTGTGCGAGATTACTAAAGGGCATATTACCAAGCAATAGCGATAATTATCGCTATTGCTTGGTTAGAGACAAAAATGTACCGCTGTGCTGCGGCGATTTTTATCGCAGATAAACCTTGGCATTACCATGGTTTATCGCAAATGCAATAAAAATCGGCCGCAATGCATGAATATCGCTGAAAAGTCAGCGATATTCATGCTTTACCGGGCTAATGCTCTTAGCCATGTTATCCACCTCCCATTGGATAACATAGCTAAGAACTGCTCAGGGCAGGTGTTAGCTTTTGGAGATATTCGCGCTTAGCGCAAATATCTCCAAGAGTTGGTAATAGGAGATAGCGATGATAGCGACTGTTTCCAGTCGCTAACATCTTGGCACGCCCACTTTGCATGTCATTAGTGATAAATATCACTGACATGCAAAGTGGGGCCCAAGATGGTCGCTATCTCCTACTAGCTGTCGCTAACTGGTGTTAGCGACAGCTAGGTAATAGGGAGATAATTTTATCTCCGCTTTCTTTGCTTTTAAAGCCAAAAAAGCGGAGATAAACCCCCTTGATAATATGCCCCTTAGTCCTTATGGACATCTCTGCCACTCCTTACTTAAGACTTGCTCAAGTCCTCTGGACAAAGCAGTTACCAAATTCAATGGTCACAGAAAAAAGTAATTGAAAAGAAAATTGCACTTATATGTCAGGGAAAGGAACTATGTACCACTTTGCACTTGGCATTGACACTTGACAGTGCTAAAAGAACCAGGAGATATACATAATCATAGACAGCAAATTAACTTCCAAGCCATCGGAGTTTGCAATTTCCCTCTCTGTTAACACGGTGTGCTGCTTTTTCTCCTTTCCTCTGTTTGTTGTTACTGGATGGTACTTATATGTCTGCCCTAGGCCTTGTCTAACATCTATGAAGGAATTTGTCTTTTTCCTTCCTCTGCTAGGCAGGCTATTGCATTCACCAGACTGTGGAACAATGCTTTTGTAAGATGGAAACACAGAATGTGACAACAATGCCCACTCCTTGCCAATTACCCTCCACATATTCTCAGGTTTTACCCATGTACATCCAGTAACATTTCTTTGTGTACCTGAGGAGAATAATGTACCTTTCATTCCAATCAGCAGTGAGGGTGAGATGTGCCCTCATTTAATTGTACTTCTATTTGTCACTGGAGGTAGCAGAGAAAACTGCACTTTATCGAGAATCAAAAAATTGTATTTGCTTCTTATACTTTGCAAAACACTAAACAGTTACTGGGCATCTTTGTCTTTGAGAATCTACTCTCATTCCTCCCCCCAATCTTTAATTTTCTTCAGTTTCAAATTCGGATGGGCGACGTTATAAGCAAAATAGGGTAACTTGCCTTTCACAAAGGTGTGCAGTTTTCCGACTATGGCCAATTCTGCACCAAGGTAAAGTGTAGCTTAGGGTTTGCTATCATGCGAATAATTGGTAACTCTCCAGCTGCTCTTAGGTAGCTCACAGACCTGTATCCAAGGCAAGCCCAGTACCTAATTTAGAGGTTCTGAAGTTGAACAACACCACTCCTGAACATTACTGTAACAAGCAACACTGAACTCAAAACGACCAGAATGGCAACTGGCAAAACCAATGGAGAGCGCATGTATACATATACCCAGTCCAGAGTCTGCAACACCACCAATCCCAATGTGGAATGCAGGCTGTTCAAATTCATTTACAGTCAGTGTGTGAAAATTGTGCCTATAAAACAGGAACGCCAGTCATAGACAGAGTGGAGAGGCTTGAGTAAGGGACTGTGATACTAGAAGTAGATTGAGCCTGGAATCAGACAAGAAAATCAATGGTCAAAACAGGAGTGAAAACGGGCATGATGAGCTTGCAGTGTGCACACATGTGTGTGTGTGGTAACACTCTCTGGTGGCAATACCTTGCATCTACTTGCACTCTTGTTATACAGCAGTGACCCAATGGTGGTCATGCCTGGCATAATGGTGTCCCTGACATAAGGAGTATTCATCTTGACATATTAGGAACATCCTTGGCCTAATCGTGGCCATGTCTGATGTAAGGAGCATGTGGCATAACAGTGGATGTTCTTCCAACATTGGGCATCCTGTGGTTAGTATAGCCACCCAAGGCATAGTGGAACTCATTCCTGACATACTGGCAGACATCCTTGACACATGGTGGATTTCTTGGTCCGAACATAGCTACCCCTGTCATAATGATAGTGACTCCGGGCACAATGATGGCATATTATTGACACATTGTGGGCACCCTTTGTGTTATAGTGCCCAGTCCTGATAAAGCAGTGGCGCTATCATAATGGTGGACATTTTTGGCATATTGCATGCCGCTGTGGCATACTTAGGACCCATCTATGGCAAGTGATAGTAACACGTAAGAATGTGAAGCTGAACATATCTATGTGAAGCAGGTTTACAGTAAACCAATACTTGGTGTGAAATAACACACTGGCCTTTGGGTACCACATGTATATATTTGACAAACTGAAAACATAGCTGGAGTTGAATGTGGAGCTTTTTTTAATCAAGTAAACTTGTATTTGATAGCTAGATGTGTTTATTTTCAGAAACTCATAAACTGATGTTTGGAGACATGATGCATGCATTTGCACAACATATTTAAATCGGATATTTCCGTGACAATTTATGCTCAGATGGTAGCCTCCAGGCCTCGTTGCTATGACTGTGCTGTCATCATTGTTATGCAGAAATTTCACATCACTAAAGCATTTGAATGAAATTACTTTGGAGAACCCTACTTGATGCGCTGGGTTGCTGGGGTGTCATTACGTCTCACTTGGGTGCTATTTTGAATGTGCTCATATTTATTAGGAGCTCTTGTTGATTTCCGTTGATCAAAAGCAGCTCATTATAGAAAAGGTTGGAGAAACCTGGCTTTCTGTCACCCAGGAACTGATTATCTGAATCCCACACGCTGCAGGGAATCAAGACATTAAGTATAAAAACGGTGGTGGATAGAATGCCTGAATTAACCTCAGCCACTGGTAATCACTCGGGCCGCATCCCAGTCCAATATTATTTTGCACACCATGCCTCCTCAGTTTGGACCCAGCCATATGCAAATCAGTCTTGACCCTGCTCAAATAGGAACATTCCCGCCCAAACTACTAAGCCAGGTCCTCAATGAACTGAAACAAAAGCAACCAAGAACTGGGTTTGCCATAGTTATCAGCTCACCAGTTAGGTACAGCTTGGTTCCAGTTACACGGTGTGCATGGGGCCCATGTCTGGGCATACTGGTCCCACTTAGGGAGACACTAGAAGTTTACAAAACAGTGATGCATGGAATGCTTGAATAGATCATTGGGTATGGCCAGACGTGAGTCCTGCACACACCGTGTCACTGGAACCAAGCTGTACCCGGCTGATGAGCCCATAACTAGGGCGAAACCGGCCCGGTGTTTCTTGTGTTCCAGATCAGGGAGGACCTTCCTAGACAGTTCGGGCTGGTCTGAGATGACATGGTGTGCAACATAACGATGGATTGGAAAGCCGTTCAGAGTAATTACTAGGGGTGGGCGGAATTTACGCAAATCTCCACGAAACGGTAAAAAATCTCTGTGAACACGCAGAAATTCTGCGAACACACGAAATTGCTTGTTCGCGGTGCTTTTTTACTGTTCGCAAACGCTGTTTGAGTGCTCGGGGGGAATATCTCGCGAACACGCATTTGAGAACGCGAACAAGCAAAAAATTTCGTGAAGTCGCGGAACGCAGAATTTTGGGCAATTTCGCGTTCTCCGCGGAACGCGAAATTATCCAAATTCTGCAAGCAGAACGGAATTTACCACCCAGGCCTAGTAATTACCAGTGACTGACATTAATTGAAGTATTCCATCCATCACTGTTTTGTATACTTTAGGGAATCAAGACATGGCTGCCCCGTGGGGCCATTGTAACGCTGCCGCTGCACAACTGCCCTTTAGCAGAGAGCACCAGTGTTAAACAGCTTCCTCTCGTACTCGACAGTCGACATGCGCTATCTGTATTCTGTTTATTTACTCGTGACTCTCACAATGTCATCAACCTAGTGGGTCTATTTCTCTTTGTTCTGCTATTAATCGGAAAAAATAGGACCGACTGAAAGTCAACAAACAAAAATGATGTTTCTTATTTTTCTTTTGAAGAACATAATACCCCTACCCCCGCCACTTTTTATATCAGAAGGGGAAAATATTTGCTCCTCAGTCAAAGACTATGCATAAACAATCCATCAAACCCTGAAAAAGTTTCCTAGTAGGCTTTAGCTCGCGGGATAATGGAATTAGAAGGGGAATAAATGCCTGGTTTATTAGAAGGGCCTTTTTGGTGTGACAAATTAGAGATAGTTTGTTAATGGTACTTGAAAAACTTTGCTATGAGACTCGTTGAGAGTATTGACATAAATATAGCACTATTCCCCCGTAATTCCTTTCACGATATACACCAGAAAAAACCTGGCGGAACTGGCGGGGGTAGAGGGATAACCCTAACTTTATGACTTTGCACACCTTGAATCAAGGAAGACATGTGGTATTATTGTGACAGTGTGGTATCACTATTTCCCCAGGTAGTTTCCTGTCCACTTCTAGTGCACCACCCAGAATGAGTCAAGATGGGCTCCAGGGGATGCCTTATTGCTCTACCCTACGTTTTAATTCTGTAAATCATGAAAAGCGAGCTGGCTTTTCTGTCTGAATGCAGCCACTGTTAGACCATAGATTGCCAGGACTGTAGATAGGCTATGGCCTGTAATCCAGGCAGTGGCGGCTGCCAAGTTCGGCGAGTGGAGAGGCGGCAAATGGGTGGTGGGTGGGTGAGTGATTTTACAAAATGAAAACAATTATGTAAATAAAATTAAAATGTACTTACCGTGGTTGCTGCTGCGGCGTCCTCACTCCATCTTCTTTCCTCGTAACTCCAGGGCTCCAGCTAACTCTCTTAACCAATCCGGGTCCTGCTCTCACAGTGTCACAGCAGCACCAGGATTGGTGGGAGTGGCCTCTATCAGCGCTCACAAAACTACTGGGGGTGTTTTCTTTCTCTAAAACTGCTGTCTTAAGACAGTTGAGTTAGAGAGGTATAAAGTGCCCATGTGTGGCTGGCCGTTACAAGACGGCCGTTCAAAGAGACATGCACATTTTAATCAAAGAGCAAAAGGCAGTCCACCCTCCTCCCTGCTGCCATTCAGCAGCGGCCCAGCCCCGTACCGAAACTCCGTTTGGGACGGGGTGGCAAAAAATTAAAATGGTAATGAATTAATTTAATTACCATTTTATTTTCCATCACTGGGGGCATTTCAGTGGAGCGACGCTCCTCCACTATAACGGAGGAGGCGCCCCTGAATCCAGGTACTTCCTCTCCAGACATCTACACATGATTTGGTGTCCTGCTTGGACAAACATAGCTTCAGAACAGGGAAAGAAGTATTAAAAACTTAGAGGTAATTGAAACAAACAAATCTGTGAGCTGAAGTGAGTATTATGTGCCTGTCTTCATTTGTCATTTCACAGTGAGGGACCAAGGGCCAGATGTAGGAGCCCTAATATCGGTCGGTAACGGCCGAATTCGTCCGTTACCGACCGGTATTAGGGTTTTCAGATGTAGGGGGCCTATATTTTACTGATTCTGTAAATTTACCGAATCGGTAAATTTACCGAATCGGTAAAATACCGAATCGGTATATTTACCGATTCGGTAAATCCACATGTAGGTGGCACTCCTAAGAGTGCCACAGGCCCTTAAGAATCTGTATTTTACCACCCAATCCTATTGGGTGGTAAAATACCGAATTCAGGTGTGCATGCACATCTGTGCATGCACACCTGTGCAATGTGACACACAGACATGCCCTTAGGGCATGTCTGTGTGCCACATGGCACACAAGATCGGAATTGGGGTGCTAGAGGGTGTCAAAGTGACACCCCCTACACCCTTGCAGGATTCGGTATTTACCGATTCGGTAAATACCGAATCGGTATTGCCCATTGATTCCTATGGGCTTCATGGTCCCTAGGAATCAATGGGCAATACCGATTCGGTATTTAGTGAATCGGTAAATACCGAATCCTACCGATTCGGTAATTCTTAAATTCGAATTACCTACATTTCCCCCCTTCCTATTTACCGACTCTTAAATACCGAACCGGTATAATTCAGTATTTAAGAGTCGGTAAATAGGAATTACCTACATCTGGCCCCAAGTCTCTGCCATCCCCACCTCCATTTTAATGACTTTCAATTCTTCTTCTCCATTCTGACATTCACACACTATTCTTGACTTCCTTCCTTCATTCAAACACTAAGACCTACTTTATCCTCATTTCATCATATTTTCTTAGATTGAAACTCTCCACGGTAAACGGGGCTGTAAGATACCCTATCTCTTGAAAGTACATATGATCAGATGTGACATGGACGACAGCACTTGGGGCTATATGTAGGAAGCCAACGCTGAAATGTGCAGATATTCAGTGTTTGCATTCGCAATTTGGGCAGTGTGCTACATAGCAGAGAAAAACCCACTCGCAAAAAAGGAATCGCAAAATTTACAATTCCCTATTTTGCTAATACATTTAAGGAATCCCAAATTGCGATTCCTAAATGCAATGTAGGACGGACCCAAGTTGTGCGATTTTGGCTTAAGGAATCGCATATTACCACCAACTTCAGGTTGGTGCTAATTTGCGATTTTCTTGAAAAATGCACTTTTTTGCATTTTTCAAAGTTCCATTTGGTGCACATACATGCCCTTAGCGCATGTATGTGCACCACAAGTGCATACATGCTTATTTCAGGTGTGCAACAGGGTGTCCTATTGACACCCTTGCAACTTTGAAATTGTATTCTCAATTTGTGATTTTCTAATTGAGAATCGCATATTGAGAATATCTTCCCATTCATTCCTATGGGCCTTCTACCCCATAGGAATGAATGGGAAGGTATTCCTAATTTGCGAATCTCAATTTGCGATTCGCAAACAAGGAATATGTAGGATTTGCAAAATATTTTGCAAATCCTACCTACATTGAGTTTTGAGATTCTCTAATTGTGATTCCTTAAAAATCGCACTTTGAGCATCTCAAAAACTGTTTTAACTACATATGGCCCTTGATGGCTTAATTAACAAAAAATCAGAAATCTATTAGTCATAGGTTTCCTTCTGCAAGTTCTACATTTTGCATGATTTACAGAACCCCAAGGAATGTTTTAGAATTCCATGAAAGCCATGGATTTCCCGAAATGATTCAATTTCCTTAATTTCTCTTGGAAATGCAGTCTAGTGGCTACAATGCACACTTTGGAACTTAGAGATCAGGTTTTTAATCTTGGCATCTATGTTTAATTGAAAAAAATGTGGATGTGCAAAAAGTAACCCCCATGTACCTAAAAACTGAAAATTGTAATGTAGTTTTAAACATATTAAATGAAATGTAGTTTTACAGCTTAAAATGTACAAAATACCCTATTAATGCACACCATCTTGTTTCCCAAGCTCATAGTGAAGTGCAGGGATCAGCCACTCTCTTTCTAGGTTTGCGCTATATACATTTCGACAAATACGTAAGGTGAAGACAGAAAGTACTCCTAGTTTGGTGTCGAGGTAGTTGGCATTTGTAACTTTTTTCTTTTTCTCCATATTTAATGTATTTACATGTAGAGAACTCCCTGCCTCTGCACTTGCTGAAAGCATAGAGCACTTGAGGATTTTTCTCATGCTATTTGCACACTCCCTGGGGATTATAGAGTGTAGGTGTGTAAACTGGGTGGTCACACCTACATCACTCATAATGAGGCTCATCCAGGCGTGTCTAGTGGGTTTTATGAGTGGTTACTCAGTACTTATTTGTGGCCCTAGGGCTGTTTGAAAGAGATGTGTTTCAGTAATGTATAGCTCGATCATGCAGTTCAGTTTAGTGGGTGTGGGTGGAATTCTTGCTAACGTTTAGTTTCTGCCCTGGATGATTGGCTTTTCAATAGCCTCACCACTTCTTATGTGAGCATATTAACTGGCATTAATAGTACCGTCATGAAATCATGATATTCATCTACTGGCCTGTCTGGGATGTGTTGGTTGGTGTAAGGAGCTCTATGTAACCTGTTCTGATGATTGTTTAGCTTATGGTGCATCTGGTAGGACTTGTGCTATTTTACACATATTGTTAATCAGCTATGTGACAGATATGTGTAGTGCTTGATGTGTGCAATATGTTCTGATTAGTTGCACGTTTTATCCATTGTTATTTTCAATGGTGTGTGCTGTTTTTGAACATATTGATATGGAACTTATAGCATGGGTGTATTGTGTTGGATGTTTTCATGTGTGTTTTCATGGAAAGTGCTTTTGGAAGCATGCTGTACCCAGCTATTTGTTATAGCTGAGCTGTGGTGGATGTCCGTGTTTATGCAGTTTTTTATTCGTGTCCTGTAAGAGGTGGGTTGAAGGTAAGTGCTGTCGGGGATCATGTATAGTACTTAGGAAGGCTATCTGTGCTACGCCGGATGTACATGTACGTTAGCCCACCTGCAGGACAGCAAACATAATGAAGCAGTAATACACACAGGGAGAAGTGTGGCTCAACGGTTAGAGGTGGCAGATCCGGAGGCAGAGGTCGGCCCGGGACCAGGGTTCAAGTCCTGACGCGGCCGGGTGCAGGACCAATGTCAGCGGGCCCGATAAATCTTGCCTCGGTGCCACTCTAACCATGGGGTCCCACGCTGCAACTCTGGGCAATAGCTTGCTTATTCTCCACTCTGGCCCCATCACTGCCGGGGATGCCTGGCTGCACCTTGGGAATGCCCTGTAAATGGATCATCTCACAGGGAAAGCCAGGACGGCTTCCCCAGTGGTACAGCGCTGGGACGCTTCCGGGTAACCACGTGCTCTATAAATCCAACATTCATTCATTCATTCATTCAGGTTGAAAGAACACATAGCAGCCATTTTGCTTTTGATATAGCATTGAATAAGTCAAAGGTAAGGTTTGTGGCAATTTCAAGATGGGGAATGGGGAGGTGATGTATTATAGATAGTGGATTATGCATATTTGTACCTCTAAAAGAGTGCCCACACACGGAGTCCTATCAAATATTTGCCAGTCTGCTCTTCACTTTAAAAAAAAAAAAAATGTATTGCAGATTTACATAGCGCGAACTCGACCCGAAGGTATTGGAGCGCTATACACGAGCACCGGTTACGTTACACATTCAGGCACGGAGAGATTAACTGGTTTGCCCAGAATCACAGGATGTGGACGCGACCCCAAGGCTCGAACCCTGGCTTCCAGCACCAAAGTCGTCAATCTAGCCGACGGACTACATGAGTAACCCCAGGATCCCATGGAGCTGTGCCAGATGATCAGTGCTCGAAATTGCAAAAACGAAAGACTGATACGACACTCCCATATATGACCAGATTATAACAATCCCAGCAGGAGCTTCGGTCACCATCACTAACGGGCCATCATCTGACTCAGGGGGGGAAATAGGACAATTTGAAGCCATTGTTTTGCCTCTTTTAGAGCAATCAGGCAAAGAAGAGAACGTGATGATAATATACGCCCCTGATAAAAACGCGATGGCCAGCTGGCGTGATACAGACCGTGCCAAAATGACAAACGACAAAGCTGTTTACATATGGGTTCTATACAGTGTACTAATGAAGGCAAAATCTGCTGCACAATCACTTACCAGTAAGCACATAAAATGCCTAGGCAGTGAGAAAAACGGCATGCGAAAACTTAAACTTTGGTCAATTGGGAGATGAGAAGGAAAACAGAAAACTATTTTGTATGTGGGGGTTTAGTCGAAACCTAAAAAATAAAAACAGGACCTGAAAGCTCAAATAGGTTCTTTATCTCTCTCAAAACCATTCATCAACAACGTATTCAGTTTAATAAATATGTGAATTCCATGACCTTCAACCTATTGAATATCACATATCTCTCCCAGCATATAACCTTCAAAGCAGTTTGTGCTGTACATCAACCCTTCCATAGCCACCCAGCGTTGGCTACTTGTGGCGAACAAGTTTATGCTGGTGTTTATTTTTCACAAGGTCTTTTCCAGGTAAAGTCTTAAATTTAGACCTTTGGTAGCTCCCTATGTTTTTGCATTTTCTGCCAGCAGGTTTGATACACCATGTGTGTGATATGTATCTCAAAAGAAGTTGTTAAAAAACAAACAAATTATTTAAGATCTGTTGAACCAGTACAATCTCTAGTCGGTCGAAAATCACCTAATGTCCCATCACATTGGGAATATTGGAAATGTTGAGACGATTCTGTCCTCTACTTGAGCTGAACCGTGGAATGATCATTCAGTTTCCACTAACACTCATATGAAAATACCATACATTTACTATGACTTCAGTATTACGTATAAGTTAGTTCTTAGTGTAAATTTGTAAATGTTTGTTAAACATTCTGCTAGTTGAGCAATGTTCTTCAGTATATAATAAAAAATTAAATAAATCAAATCGTTATCTCACATTGTGGCAAACCATAACCTCACACTCTGATACTCTGCAATGCATCTCTCGACAAGCTTTATGTCAAACACAAATTTAGGGAGGTAGAAAGGTGTAAAAAATAGTTTATTTCATCTAAAGAGGTATGGCTAAATGTGATCCTGGTTCAACTAATATGGTATTAACATATGTTTGATAAGATCATGGGGCTTCACTTCTTCTTCAATTTTACTTTGACTTTCATCCAACCTTCATTGCACTTTCCATGTCCCAGTTTTACAGTTCTGTTTCGTTGCGGCTCAACACATTATCACACTTAAGAAGTGAACTGTGCCTTTTCCCTTCTCAATGACTGAGCAACCACTTATAACCTTTGTGCCTGTCCCATACTCTCACTTTCTCCTTGTTCCAACGTTATATCTCCTTTCTCTGCTATTCTCTCAATTTCAACGTTTAGAGCCCTTCACGGTCCCTAACCAATCATGTTCGATGCTCCGTAAGCTCTTTCCTAATAACAAATCACCAAGTAAGGACACGCAGGGGCTCTATGAGAAATCAAGATCGAGAAATAATCGTCGAGCCCCAGGCTGAAGAGCAAAGCATAAAGATCAGAGCAGATTGGCAGGATCAGAAGCCCCTTCTTCATGCTTGCAGTTAAAATTACCTTCTGCTCCACCTCCAGGAAGCGCTTCAGGTCATCGATGTCCAGATGATCCTTGTGGTTGCTGTAGGTGAGCATCAGTAGGTATAGATCTCGCCGCGTAGACATCATCTTGTAAAAGGCGCAGAACTCGTCGAAGCCAAGCGTTCCTTGGTTATCATCTGTGTCAGCTTCCTGCAGAGGGAAAAATAACAAGGTGTTTTAGAAACTTTTTGCAATCAATACTACTGACCAACAGAACAATTTTATTAATGTAATTGATGAATTCAGGGATCAAGACGATACTCCTTGGATCCTCTTGATCATCACATATCCGTGGCCCCCAAAAGGTTCTAACTGGCTTTATTAGAATCCTTGAAATGTGTGAACATCAAACTTATCCGATAAAAAAAGATCAGCTGCTTCATGGCGGTACATGACAATATTAACATGGTCCCAGCACATCATTACAACACACAGGCATGCATATACCTGTGTGATCCTCAACATATCTTCACAATACAGATCAAGTAAGACATTCATGTGATCCCCACCACATTTACACGGGTTCATGTATAAATTAATGTTATCCCTACACGCATATATATATATAGCCAGGTCCATATGCAACATAGGTGTATAAATTAGTCTCACTATGGACAAATCCATGCCAGGTTTTCATAATATCGCAGTGGATAAATTGACACAACATGGATCTAAATTGATCTTATTTACATTGTTCCAGATTACCATAAACATCTGGCCCTGATGGCCCTAATTTGGAAACCCCTGATCTTTATATTAACATTATGCTCTACCCAACAGTGATACACAATGACATTTATGTGTCACTTGGAAATCTATGCAATGTAGATCCATATAGGCACTAATGTGAGCACGTGTACATGCACATGTAATACTTTAACATCTACAGAATATGGCCTGGTAGATGCGTAGATGTTATCCTGTATATGCCTGTACAGTGCAGATCAATTCAGGCATTAAACTGACTCCCTTCACATCTACACATTGACGACCCATTTGCACATCACTGTCACCCACACAAAGCTATACAATGAAGGAATCTGAATGCTGGGTGATCTACTACATACCTATACAGGACAGGTCTTTTAGGATAATGGAACTCCTGTGTGAAAACCTATACAATGCAGCACTCAAACATATATTCTAGGCTTGTCGCTGTGATGTCACAGATGTTTGTGGAGCTCACACTAAATAAAGCATCTGGCGTGGATCCACTACCTATTTCACACAATTTGCTGGGACTGGGTGGTGGGCCCTAATTTGGTTTATGCTATTATGCCCCCACCTCTTATCTCTGCTTCTTGTCTTCCCATCATCTCTCAACCTCCTCTTCCCTTACCCTTGCATCTTCACCACCCCCTTCACCACTCTGCTCCACCTTCCAGCTATCACTGCATCTCCCACCTACACTTTCCATGTTTCATTTCTCCTATGGTCCTCTCCACTCTCTTTTCACTGTTCCCCTCCCTGGTAGAATCCCACTGCACCTATGCCCTATATGTCTTCTCCCTTCCTTCTATTTCTCCCCTCCACTTTTCTCCTCTTCCCCTACAATTCCAGTCTGCACCTTATCCACCACACCTGCACCTCGTCTGTCCCGGGTCCATCTTTCCTCTCCTCCTTCACCTCTCTGCTGCCACACTATCCCTTTAGTAATCACCTGTATCCCTCATCTTTGCTCGGTACCTTTGACCGCTGCACCTCTTCTCTTATCTGCACTTGTCCATTAAAGGGACTAAGTTGCGTAGAATTTAAAACAAAAGTTATTTTGACCGTCTTCTGCCTCACCAACTCCAACACTAGACTTTCAGACAGTTCCTTTGTTTGAGGATGCTTGCTTGGGGTCGTGCCCACTACGATATCATTCACTGGAAGGTTCCTTTAACCTTTATTGCTGACCTTCTCTCCTGATTATGCACCTCAGTCCTGTCCTTCAGCACAATTTGCTATTCCTTTTTTTGGGACATAAATATGGTTCTAACCTACAGCACCCTCTGGCATTCCTGTACTGAGAGCCTGACTCTGCAGCATGGGCGATGAGACCTAACCCTGCCTTGAAACACCCTGTGGTATTCATACACTGTGGATCTGCCGCAGATGTTCCAATGCACGTCAATCATGACTTGTGACCTGAACCTAACGTAATAAATTAGTAAATTAAGCTGAGAAGCGCAGTGGCACCATGTTTGATGCATGTCTGAGCCTCACACCTCTCAACCAACCTCTCCCACATAGGTGATTTTACACCAGACATCATACCAGCCACAAACTTCAAAAGACACCCAGTTCTGATGAAAATCGTAGTGTTCTCTGTCCATGTCAGGGCTATAAGGCATTATACAAATGTCCCAATACATTATAATACTGTGATGTACACCACCCTACTAATCTACACCAATAATGCCCTGCATAAAATTTGCTGTTACATCAACACCAGGACTGTACACATCTCCTCAACCAATACTTTACCGACCAAGTCAACTAACCTAGGCATTAATAACCTAATGAACTCCCCCCTCACTCTGACCTTCAAGGGTGCTGATTATCTGACTGTGTCAACCACCGGCGCCTTTCTCAACTCACAGGATACAGAAGTATTATGTCCTTGCTTATATCTTGATGCATCCTCATGTCCTACGATGTTATGCAATTTTTCTTTTCCTTTGTGTATGTAAAGTGCTCTGATACCCACGGGTCTAGCTAGCGCTATATAAAACGTTATCAATAAACTTTATGAATAAATCTCCCATGGCACTGGAACCATGAACTGCATTATCCTATACTGTTCCACTGCAGAGATTCACACACAGACTTATCAATTTAACTAAAATCTAAGCTGTGTTAACCTCTGGTATCCAATCAATAGGAAGAACAAACAGCTCTTCCAAGGTACCTCTTTCCTAAATCGCAGCATTAACCACCTGCCCTTTAAAAGAGGTACCCAAACCCCAGAGCCATGATGATCTACCCTACTTCTACTGTGTGAGATCTACTACGAATCCAATACCTGGAGCGACCAACAATAGCTCAAGTGCAACTCAAAACTACCAGCAGCACCCCGCTATCTCATCACGAGCAATACACAGAACTCGGCCAAAGCACCTCAAATCCGATCTGTAGTGCCATTTGGTATTGTAGTCTATGGTATACACACCCCTACAAATGCATCTTTGTGCAGACTTATAGAATCCCAGGCAATTTCACTACTGGCATTCAAACATGGCTAATACAAATATCCTGCACCTCTTTCAATGCCTCTCCAGCACAAGCCTCATCCAGTTCTGCAAGTGTGCCAAAGACCACTGGAAAAGCTAGGTCTCCAGTTGGTAGGCCTCCATGGTTCTTTTGGATATGAGGATGTGACATCAGAAATCTTATGCCTAATTTAAGTATGTGTGTGTGTGTGTGCATGTGTGTGTGCGTGCACGCGTTCGTGCGTGGTGCATGTGTGTGTGTCTGTTGGTTACCACTGGGTAGTAATGAAAATATTTTTTGCTTGCTTATATCTTCGGTGCACAAATCTTCACAAAACATTCTAAAAACCAAGTCCAATCACCTCAGCTCCTTCCTGGAAAGTTTCAGGGTGATCTGTCAAATATGGGCTGAGAAAAATGGGGGGCCCAAAACATATTTTCCCCATTCATTTCTCCATGGGTAAAATTAGACACAGCTACAGTCAAAATAGATTAAAGGAATTACACCAAATTTGCCAGCAGGCTATATCTTAGTCAAGAAATGGTGCTTTTTGTAACTCGTTTGGTGGTTTAGAGAAAAAAATAAAAATGCAGACTCCTGCCTGTTTTAATTCTTAGCCCTCCAGGTAAGACTAGGAGCCAGGGAACTGGAAGCAAGCATGAGCGAATTTTGCGAATTCGCGATCCGCGAATTTGCGAATTTGCGATCCGCAAAATTTGCGAATTTGTACGAATTTGCGGATTTTTGTTTTTTTGCGTATTCGCTGGGTTTTTTGCGTGTTCGCAGGGTTTTTTGCGTGTTTGCGGGGATTTTTGCGTCTTCGCGAGCCGCTTGCATAGCGAAGTTACCCATGCAGTCGTTTATGGGAGAGGGAGAGAGAGATAGATAGATAGATAGATAGATAGATAGATAGATAGATAGATAGATAGATAGATAGATAGATAGAGCGAGAAAGAGAGGGAAAGAGAGAGGGAGAGAGAGAACGAGAGAAAGAAAGAGAGGCCGGATCTCTGAAGGGCCAGATTCCTGAGTTGCCCCTACAGAACATACAGCTTTTTATTTTTAGCAAAATGCATATGAAAATTGTGCTGTAAAGGTCTCTTTTAGTTTAACCCCTCCTGACAACTCAAAATGGGTGTATTTGCCATCCTCTCCCTTCTTCCTGTTTTTTATATCTGTAAGTGCTTCCTGATGAAGTTTAATTCCTTGGACAGGTGCCTCGTTGCCTACTTGTAACTATTCTCTGACCCTGCTTCAAGGGTCAGAGCAGGGTCAGAGAATAGTTGTAAGTAGGCAACGAGGCACCAGGAAGCAATTAGCAGCAGGTGTCCAAGTTGAAGATAATTTGTTTGTAACCCTTTTGTAAAAGGTTACAAAGAAATTAGGTTCAACTTTTGCACCTGCTGCTGTAACCCTTGCTTGGCTGAAAATTCGTCCCCGCTGATTCGCGGATTTTACCGCGATTTTGCGAGATTCACGGATCGCGAAATCGCGGAAAATCCGCAAATTCGCCCGTGAAACGGATTTTACGCCCACCCTTAACTGGAAGTTTCTTTTTTATACAAGAGGAGGTGGGTGCCCCCGAGCATTTTTAATACCTATCCCCAGGGCAGAAATTTCCATTTTCGGGAGGGGGGTGGATGGTCTCACTCCCCAAGCCTCACAGGATCTCATCTCCTGGGCCAGAGTTCATTTTTGGGCCGACGTGAATGTCAGGCCAACCTCCCTTGCTATAGATTGGCTGCAGGGTCCCCATCCTGATGCAGTTTCCCGAGGACCAATTCCCCGGGATACTGCTGTGCCCTGCCCAGGAGATGGCATGAGGAGATAGAAATTGTTTCATCTGCACACACTCTCCTCGGCAAGGAATACAACCTTGATCACACCCAGGTGGCAGCAGAGGAACATGCCCACTTTTAAAACAATTTCCTGCTCCCTCTGGCACCCACAAAGGGTGCTGGCTGGGGAGCCAGCAGGGGCCTTGGGGGCACTAGGGCTCCTACATTGGCAACTAACATTTGAGTATGTTGTGGATCCATGGGTGGGCACTGGGGCACCCTCTTCAAAAACAAATTGAAGATAAAAACATTAATCATAAATTAATGGCAGGAACTGCTCATTTCATATTTACTGCTCGGTGTAAGGTGTGCCCCATAATGCCCTAGTGATTTTTCATGTATATTTATTTATTCCTTATGGCGCCGTTAGAAGGAGGAGCAGTGACTAATAAATGAGCAGCAATAATAAATAAGTGGCTCCTGTCTCTCATTTATTATTTATTTCCGTGTCCTGCTGCCCAGGGCCAGACTGGGAACCACAACCGGCCCTGGCAAAGTGCTCGGCCAGCCCCCCCTTCCCACTCGGGTGGGTTGGAGGTGCCGCCGAGCTCTTTGCCGGGGCCGGTTTGCGGTCGATTTTTTTACAGGGCTGATCTGCCCCCACCCGTGCGGCGCACCGAGGGAATGCCCGGTGCCCGCTATGGCCAGTCCGGCCCTGCTGCTGACCACCAGGGAAACCTTTTTTTTTTTAATGTTCATGGAGGAGTGAGCAGCCCCCTTCCCGAGCATTTATGACCTCAGGGACCCCATCCCAAGGGGCCTTTCTTTTTAAATTAGGGGATGGGGTGCAAAACCACCCCAAGCCTCCTCTAGCACTGGGAACACCTCCCTTAAGGGCCTATGTGTCTTTAATTAATGGGAGGGGGTGCACACCCCCCCTTCCCGGAGACTTTACTGCCCTCAGGTGGGTGCCTCAGTGCCCACTCGAGGCACAGATAAACCACTATGTTCAGTCGGGTAGGAGCAATTGTTTCTCCTTGCTCCTTCTGTATGGGATCAATTTGAGTTTCCCTGCCCAGAGGAGCACGGGCTGGGAAACAGAAGTCTGTTCCCACCGACAGGAGAATTTTTAAAGCTCCCGCCAGCTGAGAGCATTCTTCTGTTTCCCTGCTTGTTCCCTTGAGGGCAAGACACTGCTGTGTCCTTGTTGGGGGCTCCCTGGGACACAGTGTGTGAGCAGACCCGGGGTTAGGGTCCTTGGGACCTTTACAGGTTCAGTGAGGGGGACACAGCTCCTGTCCCATTTTGTAAAGCATTAGGCCCCTGGCGAAAGAGGTTGCTGGGCCAATTAAGGCTCATATAGGGGAGCTGTGTGCACCTTCCCTTAATACTGCTGTTTGGCCCCGGAAGATGGATCCCCAGGGACTATTGAAGCTCAGGGAGGGGAGTGCATGCCCTCCCTCCTTATTTACCTCTATGGCCCCATGGGATTAGGTACCGGACCTTCTCAAGGCTCGTGATGTGGGACAATGGGGAACAATGGGACCCCTCCACCAGCCTAAGGGGTCGGGGTATCCTTACCCTGTCCCCTTAAGACTTTTTTATGCTTTTCCTCAGACACAAGACAGAGTCCCGAGTCTGAAGATGGCAGCTGCCACATCCTTGTTGATGTGGTGGCAGCCAATCAGTTCTCAGCATGAGATCTTTCGGCTCCACTGATCCTCCCCTGTGTTATACATACAGAGCTTTTGAGCATTAAATTGCACAACAACTCCTGAACAGATTTAAACCAAATCACAAACCCTACTGTTTCTAAACCAAGATCTAGCTTTTTGACAAATTTAGTGAAAATCCGTTCAGTGGTTTCGGCTGCAGCTGTGTTTAAAATTCCTATGGAAAATTGAATAGGGAAAATGTGTTTTGCAATGGAAGAGTGTATGAGAGACAGCCAATGATGCCAGCATCTTAACAGATCTTCTTTGTAAAATCCCGAAAGATACTGGTCAGATTCAGTCACAATATCCCCAAGCTTTGTCAAAATGTTGCTCTGATAGTTACCAAGTTAAAGAATCCACACAACAACAAAAAAGCCTGTTCTGTCCTGAAGGAAAGCTTACAAATGTAAAGGAAAATCTGAGAAATGTATTTAGAACTGAGTTGCGAATGATAAATCCCGTTCTACTGTGTGATCTTGGACAAACCTCTCTGTGGAAGTTTTCTTATATCGAACAAAACCTCTGAGTCCTGACAAATAAGCGACTCTCCAACCTTTATGGGAATATAAACAAGCATTGAACATGCAATAGGTCTCGCCTTTGAGTAAGTTAAAGCCATTTGCTTTGCTAATGGTATTCTATAGCAAAGCAAATGGCTTTAACTTAATGAAAGGCGAGACCTATTGCATTTTTAATGCTTGTTCATACTGTTCTAAACGTTTGCCCTTTTCATTATGAAAGAAAACAGACATATCAAGTAGGACCCGAAGGAAGACTGATATTAGTACAGATTTAAACGTTTTGCTCAGCTTAGGGTGGGTGCACCAACGCCCAGAACCACAACAATGACTAGTTTTTTTTTTTTCAGAACATATTTTTTCCCCACTACATGCTAATAGTGCAGAATTTACATTGTGTCCAACTTCTTTAAAGGCTTCAAAACAATACATTACGCCATATGTCTACTCGTCTAGCTACATCTTGAAAACTCTTTAAAGGGCCCACCCAGTGCAGAGCAAAACCACAGTTCCCTTTACCCAGTCCTGCATGGCTAACAATCACTAAGCATTGGCAATCCCAATCTCTAGCACAGGCATTCTAGAATATTGGTTTGTTTGATGATGTCAGCTTGTGTTCCTAGATCTGTTGTGACATAATACACCAGATGGTCCATTTAAAGACAGACATATGCGAAATAAAATCACAAGCATCATTGCTCTAGAAATGCAACCTCTTATATATCTGATACAGACTAAACTACTGTTTTACTGAATTTTCAAGCTGGGTTACTCATTAAAACGAGCTCTTCTTGTAGAATAACATTATTTGAGACGTCGTTCTGTCGATCTGAAATGCAGTAGGATGCAATGTGGCATAATTGATGCGATGTGAACACCTGTACAGAGCTACACAACAAAGTGAGTAACATCTAGGCGCTTGCGAGCGGGAAAGTAAAGTCCAGTCTATTTTTATGTTTACACCACTTGCGATCCGCTGTTGGCAGGTGATCTGCCCAGGATAACACAGTTATGTCAAGGAGACAGGGAAGCTAGGATCATAACTCAGCTCTGGTCAGTTGTAAAGGGACCAATGTAGCCTCTAGCCTGTCCAGTATTGCCTCTCCATTGATGCGATGGGGCAGTCGTTGGCCAGCAGCATCTATTTGAGCCCGGTAGGCCTGGTGAGATGCTACCGGTAATTACAAGGTCTCTTCGAAACAGAAGGGGATCTTTACAGAAGCACCCATGGGGCCAGGCGGTCCTCTACCCTGCCCTGACACGTAGCCACGTGGTTGGTGGCGCTCTGCACGAGAAGGAAGAGAAGCAGAGCCTGCCTGGGTTCAGATTAAGCCTGCCCCTGGCTCACTCCCGAGAACACTGAACCCCAGGCTCCTCCCTCCACGGGGGTGGCGGATGGCTGGAGGGGCTCTAGTTACCGTCTGCAGAGGTGGCAGGGAGTGATGTGGAAGACGGACTATGTAAAGAGCGAAGCCTTTTCTTTCCAGCCTGGCAGGGGCCAACTCAGCCTGCATTAGGGAAAGTCTGCACCAAGTCACATCACGTCTCCGTCAGCCACACCACCGAACTCCTCTGGACCGACCATTGCTACATTCACTTCGCCTTCCAGAAACCCACCACACACCACCGTACCCAACAGATCCCCGCCGCTGCTGGAGCAATATCACGAAGACCAATTACACGCAAAACTCGCTCTCAGCCCACCCACCGAACCTTCCAACACCGACGACGCTGCTCACAGCCTCAGATGCTGGATCGAGGACTGCGCCAACACCCTCGCCCCGCTGAAGAAAACCTCCCACAGAGACACCAGCAAGAGGGCCAGCTGGTTCACCCCAGAACTCCTAGCCTCCAAGCAAGCCTGCCGGAAACTAGAGAAGAAATGGCACAGTGAGCAAACTCCGGACAGCCATGCAGCACACAAGGACACCATCCGCAACCACCACCACCTCATCAGGGCGGCCAAGAGGACCTCCTTCAAAGACCGCCTCGACAACAACACACACAATAGCAAGGAGCTCTTCAACATCGTGAAGGAACTCTCCAACCCCAGCTCCAACACCAACAACATCCCACCGCCGCAAGCCCTGTGCGACCCCTCACCACCATCTTTCACCGCAAGATAGCAGACATCCACGACAGCTTCAACACCCAGACTGCCCCAACAGACAGCAACACAACAGACCCTCCGCACACCATCGACCCTGACCCCCTGCTAGCCTGGGCCAGCGTGAGCATCGATGACACCATCAAGACCATGCGCACAATACACTTCCGCTCTCCGTCAGACCCATTCCAGCACCACATCTTCAATAGAGCAAGCAGCTCCATCGCACCCCACCTGCGCAACGTCATCAATCTCTCCCTCAAGACCGCAACCTTCCCAGAGATCTGGAAACACACCGAGATCAACGCCCTACTCAAAAAACCTAAGGCAGACCCAGGAGACCTCAAGAACTTCCAGCCCATCTCTCTGCTCTCCTTCCCAGCCAAGGTCATTGAGAAAACCGTCAACAGACAGCTAACCTGATACCTCGAAGAAAACAGAATCCTGGACCCTTCCCAGTCAGGGTTCCGCATCAACCACAGCACAGAGACTGCCCTCATCGCCGCCACCGACGACATCAGGACCCTGCTCGACAACGGCGAGACCGCAGCACTCATCCTCCTAGACCTCTCTGCCGCCTTCGACACCGTCTACCACCACCCACTATGCGCACGCCTCCACGCCACAGGGATCCGAGACAAGGCTCTGGATTGGACCACCTCCTTCCTCTCCGGCAGAACCCAGAGCGTCCGACTCCCCCCATTCTGTTCCAAAGCCTCCGAGATCATCTGCGGCGTACCCCAGGGAACCTTCCTCAGCCCGACGCTGTTCAACATTTATATGGCCCCGCTCGCACACGTAGCCCGACAGCACGACCTCAACATAATCTCCTACGCTGACGTTACTCAGCTGATCCTCTCCCTCACCAAGGACCCCATCACCGCCAAAGCCAACCTCCATGAAGGAACGAAGGCTGTCGCCGACTGGATGAAGACCATCCGTCTGAAGCTGAACTCGGACAAGACGGAGGTCCTCATTCTCGGCTCCATCCCTTCAGCCTGGGACGACTCATGGTGGCCGACGGCACTGGGGGCAGCCCCGACACCCACGGACCACGCACGCACGCAACCTGGGAATCATCCTCGACTCAATGCTCTCAATGACCAAGCAAGTCAACGCCGTCTCCTCCTCCTGCTTCAACACCCTCCGCATGCTCCGCAAGATCTACAGATGGATCCCGACAGATACAAGAAAGACAGTCACCCAGGCCCTCGTCAGCAGCAGACTCGACTACGGAAACGCCCTCTATGTGGGAGCCTTGACCAAGCTCATCAAACGATTACAACGCATCCAAAATGCCTCGGCACGACTGATCCTCGATGTACCACGCCACGGCCACATTACCGCCCGCCTGAGAAACCTGCACCTGCTCCCCGTCAACAAGAGGATATCCTTCAAGCTCCTCACCAACGCACACAAGGCACTCCGCAAGACCAGCCCAGCCTACCTCAACAGACGGCTCTCCTTCTACATCCCCAACTACCCGCTACGTTCTGCCGACCTCACTCGCCACCGTACCGCGCATCCGAAGAACAACCACCGGTGGGAGATCCTTCTCCCACCTCACCACCAAGACATGGAACATCCTTCCACTGAGCCAATGACAGACCCAAGACCTACTGACCTTCAGGAGGATACTCAGGACCTGGCTGTTCCATCAGTAGCCCCCCCCACCCCCAGCGCCTTGAGACCCTCGCGGGTATGTAGTGCACTTTACAAATGATTGATTGATTGATTGCTTTGTGGGGTTTGAGTGGGAGGGGGGAAATAATGCATAAACAGGAAAAAAGCTCTGTAGTGAGTTTGGACATGTCTAATAGCGTGGTGATGGAAACAGCAAGTAACACTACTTGCAAAAACGCTCCCCTTCTACTGCCCCCCATTCTTCCCTTTCAAGAAGGTTCCCTAAAAAGAAAGGGAAGGGTTTCTCTGCCATTCCCCCTCCCCTAAACTCTATTAATCACGAGAGGACTAATGCCCCGGCTCTATAATGATCCGCAAAACCAACTGATGGGGTGAAAATATATTTACATTTCACGGAAATCAATAAGACTAACGCCAAATATACTTTGGGGTACACAGGGAGAGCACACAGCACGCCTTGGAGCTCCTACTTTTATTATTTCATTGTTGTGTAATGACGTGTTTCAATTAGTGACCCATTAGTCACCCATGTACTAAGGCCCCTCGACTGTGCTGTCGATAAAATACTCTCTTGTAGCTGCAGACCCTGAGCTCAGTCTCCCTCTAAAGTAAGAATGACGTCACAAGAGGGTTTAAGACCCCACCAGCCAGCACATAAAATAGCACATACATGGATCCTCGCTGTGATGTATTCCGGTTCAGGGCCTTGATACCAATGACATGGTGATCAGTGCGCGTTACAAATACTGAGTGACTGATTGACTGGAAGTTCCTTTAAAGGTATGGCGTCTAGTTCTTGAACAACCAGGGGGCAGATTTACAAGTCCCTTGCGCCATTTTTGCATCACTTTTAACATTGAAAAAGTGACGCAAAAGTGGTGCAAGGGGCTTGTAAATCTGCCCTCAGGTTTTTAGTCCTTTCCTAAAGGTGGAGAGGGAGCTTGCGATTAACATTAGATAAGATGTCAGCACCCAACTGTGCATCAGACACAGGACGTTGGGGGATCCTGGCTGCTGACGGGGCAGAGCTAAGGATACAGGGCTGTGATTCCTTCTATTTATGGACTGCCCCTTTAAAGGTATGATCCAGTAGTCAGTAATGTCAGACAAGCTCGCAGTGCCCACCTGTACATCAGACAAGGGGATAATTACGGATCGTCGTTGCGAGTGAAGCGGGGGAAATTAAATTATTACATTTACTGGGTGACCCATTTAAAGGTCCAATCCAGTGAATACATTACAGTAGGTCTCCAGGCGCAATCAGAAGTCGAACAAAAGTACATTCTAGGACCCTTGTCCTACCTAACAACAGGCCCCTAGGCAAATCATTGTGAGACTTTTATGTTGGCACCCAAAGTCTTTCTGTAAACTAAAAACAAATTAATACATCCCTTTTTGGAGGGCTCTATTCTTCTTCTTGTGTACTTAGCGAGAATGAAATATTCCGATGTCACCTAGGCGATTGGCGAAGATGCCCCTGTACCATTAGTTCCAGACTGTGCGTCTACACTGCCTGTTGCTGTAGGGTGAACATAGAAAATAAAGTCGGGGAGGGGGGCTGAACACTCCTAGAAAGGACTCGTGGGTTCACTGATGCCTCAGCGTTAACACAACACAAACTCCCCAAAAAGTACCACAAATACCACAGACTCCAAACAGGAAAGGAACGCCGAGTGCCGGGCGGGGTTGCGTGGCACCCATCCAGCTGCAGAAGAGCAGGGTGGAAAACACATTCCTGCACTCCTGGCATCGGACATGTCTCACAGCTGGTGAAACACGCTCAGAGGTAACGGCAGGAGGATGGTAGCCCCACCCAGCCACCCTCAGAGCACAGGGCTCAAGCCCTTTCTGCCCCCTCAGGGTACCGAGTGCAGTACCACAGGGCAGCATGCAAGTGCACATCCGCTAAACCCACTGGGCACCTCCTGGCTGCAACCAGCACACAGGAAGCTGCCTGTGGACGCCAGGAGCAGTCTAGAGCCGGCAGAGTGTCCTGGCCATGCCTGGGCACGCGGTGCAGGGCTGCAAACAGTTTTTTAAGGAACTCACTAAAACACGAGGCACACTGAATGCCACAATGCTTGCTATTGTCCCAGCTCATTTGCACCCTCGCTGTAAACGGAGCTTTCGCATTTTTACAAGATGCATATTTAATTAAAGAAAACACATAGGGCCCGATGTAGGTCGTCGGTAACGGCCGAAAATCGGTATTTTCGGCCGTTACCGATCGGTAAATAGGCGAATGGTATGTAGGGGGAATTATTTTACCGAATCGGTAAAATTACCGATTCGGTAATTTTACTGATTCGGTAAAATAAGTAATCAGTAAATTTACCGATTCGGAGCCACCCATATGTAAGTGGGACTCTACAGAGTCCTAAGAGCCTTACCGAATCGGTATTTTACCATCAAATCCAATTTGATGGTAAAATACCGATTCCGGTGTGCATGCACATGTGTGCATGCACACCTATGCCATGTGGCAGGCAGACCTGCCCTTAGGGCAGGTCTGCCTGCCACATGACACCCGTGCCTGTTTTGGGGGTGCCAGAGGGTGTCAAAGTGACACCCCCTGCACCCTTGTGTGACTCGGTATTTACCGGTTCGGTAAATACCGAATCGGTAAATACTGAATTCATCAGATTCGGTATTCCAGCACATCTGGAATACCTACATGTCGGACCCATAGATTTACCGATTTTAAATTACCGAATCGGTAAAATTCGATAATTTAAAATCGGTAAATCTTTCCTACCTACATCTAGCCCATAGTGTCAGGCTCTTCTTACCTGAAGAGTGTGTTGTTCTGCTGCTGCAGGGGCTAGTGATGGTGGTGACGTGGCTGTTCTCTGTCTCCTTCCCTCACCTCGTCTCCAGCGCCTTTATACCCTCAAAAAGAAAGTTATGGAAGTCTTGGAAAGACCTTAAACAAGGGCCATCCCCAAAACTCACCGCGACGGTCAACACTTGGTCCCGGGAATGCTATGAAGCCACACGAGACAAACAGCAGGCATGCGCATCCCGAAAGTGAAAGAGGACAACGCTTTCCGTTCGTCGCAAACGATCTCTTGTCTTTATGGGGCCATGTGGTTGAAACACGTGGCCCGATAAAGATAAGAAAGCTTTTGCGACAAACGGAAATCAGACGAGCCTGTCCTAGAGGGCCGTCTGAAAAAGAGAAAAGTCTACGTCATACAAACCTGTTTTCAAATGGCTGGCCACCGTATAGCATGAACTGTGATGCCGGCCAATGGAAAAGAGGGGCAGGGCTTAAAGCCTGTTACTGAAAGCTTCTCAAAAACATAAAATCTCGCAGAGCGAGCTGCGAATGTGCGCAGCCACGCTAGCCGAGACCTAAAAACACAAGGACACTCTCTATTGTAGAGACTTCAACAATGTCTACCTGGCACTGGCACACCATTCCCGCCCCGCTTTGTGGAAATGTTTTTAGGGGGGCCGGGCTATCAATTGTGCAGCAGTTCAAGGGGAGTCGGAGCCCAGGGCTGTGAGGAGGGGCACATTGCAAGCACCCTATCTCAGGCGGAGGTTCATGTGGCACATTTGCTTGCGTTACGGTCCATGGCACCCTTGCTATGCCATTATGCGAGGGGCAGCTTTAATTAATCATGTAGCAGCACCTGGTGCCCAAAGCAGTGGAACCAGGGCGGCAAACTAGCTTCACTCATGTTGCGACCACTAACAGCCAATGTGAGGACGGCAGACATAATGCAGCTTGTAAAAGGTGACGGTGAGGGCGGGAAAGAGGCCGGGGAGTGATTTTAAAACTGAACCTACAGCGTGCCAGCCCTCAACCCTCACATTCTCCTCATTAGAAGTGATGGCTCCAGATCAGCGTGAAGCCAAAATCTCTGACAATGGAAATATGCTGCATGAAATGGCCTCGAAACTCGTGCCAGGTTGGATGCTGAAATGGCACAGAAGACTGACGCATCGTCGGTTCTGAGAGATAGGGCAGCACAGCCCGCTGAATGCCAGGCTTCCAGTCAAATCAAATGCAGGAACCCTGCCAGGCTGCCAGGGAGAAGCGGGCCACGCATCTGCCTGCCTTCACTGCCCTGTCTGCCAGCTGGTCCCGGAGATATGCTCTGGAAGGACCACCTGATGCGCACAGCTCATTCCAACAGAGAAGAGACGCATCACGAAGATACTGACGTCAGAGGAGCAGCAACCTGGCTCATGAAGCTCCCCTCAGGTTAACAAGATAGATGGCTACACTTTAAGCAACCAAGACTTCAAGTGAGCCGGGTCCTGCCGGAGCGCAGGACCGGCAGCTCTAAAAAGCAGGTGCAATTGGGCTCTCCATTTTTGCCCTCATGATTATTTGTACAATTCTCCTACCACATAAACTGTAGACTTTTGCAGAAACCCGAAACCCCTTATTTTAATTAAAACAATTATTTTTGTCTATGTGCAATATCATTTTCCTTTTCACAACGTATTATTTAAAAGAATATGTAATAAAGCTCAGAAAGGAATTGACATTTTTTTTACCATTGAAAAAACAAAAAATACATAGGGCCCAATTCACAAAGGTAAACTTAGACCTGAAGTTTAAGTTGTGACCTGAAGCCTCAGGAGAGTATTCATGATATTGTCTCGCAGTGCAGCACAGCAAACTGGCTTGCTCCCCTGCACTGCGTGAAGGGGAAAGAGCAGGGATTTGCCGTATTTAAGGCAATGCGGCGCATTTCTGCCTTTGCGCCTGTGATGGCATCCTGTTCACAGCCTAGCGCCAACGCAAGCACTCTTGCACTATGGAGCAAGGGTGCCTGCATTGCATGCATTATTGTTTTTGTTCATGAAAGAGCACCTTCCTGCACAAAAACAATCCTCTGAGACATATTCCTCTATCAACGTGTGCTGCAGAATGCAGTACACATAGAAAGAGGAAGTAACCAGGATAAACAAAGATATCTCCTCGTTACGCCTCTCCTGGGAAAGCATATATTTCTTGCGCATTCCTTTGTTTACCAGTTCTGGAAAATCTGGGAATGTGTCAAAATCCTTGCTGGTTGCATGGGAAACCCCAGGCAACAGTCATGGAATGCCATTCCAGGACAGAGTAAGGCAAGGCAGCGATTTGCGCTGAGTTGCGTGACTCCAGATTTATGGACCCACTCAGGGCCATGCTAAGTGGCCTTGCATGGCTTCATAAACCTCACTTAAGATTTGTGTCGCAGATGTTGCATGGTGCAAACGCGACACAAACCGGCTTATAAATATGCCCTTAAGTTTAGACATAAGGTCTTAGGGCCAAATTCACAAAGATAAACTTAGACCTGAAGTTTAAGGGTCTGATTCACAAAGGTAGACTTACACCTTTGTAAGTTTACGATTGTTTGATATTGACAAAGGGATTCACTAGTAGTATCTTTGCGAGTGCGGAGTCTCAGCGCATAAAAGATAATAGCCTCTTCACTCATAAACATACTAATCGTCAATCCCTTCGTGAATAGCAAACAATTGCAAACTTATGCAAAACTGTAGGTTTACCTTTGTTAATCAGGCCCTCAGTTAAGACCGGAAGTCTAAGTTAAGACGTAAAGTCTAAGGGGCTGATTCACAAAGGAAATCTTAGATTTCAGGTATAAGTTTACCTTTGTAAATTGGGCTCTTAGTCTCTTTTACCTTACACACAGTTTATTCAGTCAGGTGAAATGATCATCAAAATAATATTACCGTGAGGAAAGAGATCTTCAAACATGCTCTGACCATTGACCTGGCTGGTGCTCGGCTTAATGCCATACAACAAGGAGTTCTGTTTCCTCACAGTGCACAGTGACCTTGTACTTTGCTCTGCCGAGGTGTGCAGCTTCCTGATGGCGTCACACATCCGGTACCCAAGGGTGGAGATCTCTGTGACGATATCCTCTCTAGATGCAGCACAGTTGGGGGTGTGCTCGCAGCTCACATGTCAGCGGTGTGACAGAGGCCATCCCAGCCCCCGCAGTGAAGGGGGGGGGGGTCCAAGCCAAGCCCCAGGGGGCTCCCTTAGCACAGTACTCTGGCTGGAGAGCTCCTGATTGAGTCCACGTACCTTGCAGGAGGGCCCACTCACATTTCATTACATCAGCATCACATGTGGCAAAGTCGATGTCATTAAATAAACTTCTTTTTGATTCTCTGTGCACACTGGTTTAAATTGTAGTTCAACAAAATTTGTTGTGTGCTGCTACATCCGTTGCACTTAGTCAGAGTGCCTTTAAATATAAATTTTGATTGGTTCGGTCAGGAGAACCCTTATCCAGAGAATGTGCGCATTATTAAAACGGAACTGCTCCGGTTCCTTATCTTGAATTATAACCACGTTTGTTATATGTAAATCAAAGAATTCTAACATCCAAGTTCCATCTTAAGCTTTATTTCAAAGTTCATTGATTTCTTCAAATTATACGATTATCAATCATAGTTGCAAATATTTCATTTCACTCCATAATTGCAAAAACCCAATGCATTTCGGGTCACTCGAACGGACCCTTCTTCAGTGGTGAAATTAATCCACTCTCTCTACTTCGGGTGAAGTTTGAATGCACTCCTTAATTCAGATGCCCTTGAACGTGTCTGAATGAAGGAGCGCGTTCAAACTTCACCCGAAGTAGAGAAAGCGGATTAATTTCACCCCTGAAGAAGGGTCCGTTCGAGTGACCCGAAATGCATTGGGTTTTTGCAATTATGGAGTGAAATGAAATATTTGCAACTATGGATCGATAATCGTATAATTTGAAGAAATCAGTGAACTTTGAAATAAAGCTTAAGATGGAACTTGGATGTTAGAATTCTTTGATTTACATTTAACGAACATGGTTATAAATCAAGATAGGGAACCGGAGCAGTTCCGTTTTAATAGTGCGCACATTGTTCAGATAAGGGTTCTCCTGACCGAACCAATAAAAAAAAAAATAATAATAATTAAATAAACTGCCACAGCGCTGTCTAAAGGTAATAAGCCTTTTCAGTGCTCGAAACAAATGTTCTTTTTCACAGGTGACTTGTGAACTCACAAGTAATCCTATCCCCATAACTGTACCATGTATTAAATTCTCCATAGCCCTTGAATTTTGCTCTTGATGAAGACTGAATTCGTCGCTTGTAGCCAAATTGTCGTGATAAAAAGCAGGCCATAAATTCAGGCACAGCAGCACTGAGCAGTAAACATTTTTAAACTCGAAGTAGAAGCCAACAGATCCACAAGAGACTGGCATTCAAAGCTCTCGTCTAATTGTATGTAGGTCTGCGTCCAAAGTCAGAATGACCTCATAACTTTACAACCTGAGCTGCTTACCATTCATATAACTCACATCTTGCAAATGCAGTTGTGGATAACATAGTACAATAATATTACAGCTGAAAATCCAAAGAAACATCATCAAACAAAGCAATATTCTGAAATGTCTGTTTATGATGATTTTTCGCATGCAGGACTGAAAAAAGAGGACTGCTTTTCTCTCTATACTGATTGGTCCCTTTGACTATTAAACATGTTTAAGCCTTGACAGATTTTAGTTGACTTTGGTAGTAAGTTTTTTAATACATGCCTTGGGACATGGACTGCGCAATAAAACACAACCCTCATATTTGTAGAACATGAATTTGTCCAGAGGGAGTTAGCGCCATTATTTATATATTAAAGATGCTTATTGTTATGCAACTCAATGGTACAAATTTTATCGACCTCAGAATGATGGAAGGCTGAGTGGATATCTTGGATTTTAAACCATGACGACAGGATGTGTTACGTTTCTGGAGGATATACATTTTTCTAATGAGCAGCCAGACCTGGCTCTAGGACAGTTTTATAGGGGAAGTAAAAATTCACAATCCAAATGACAGTAACTCCTATGTGCAGTGTTTCAAAAGGGAACAAGAAATGGAGACAATTTAAAAGAACTAAAAAAAGATGCTGTTTGAAATTTGGGTCTTTAGTTGGCAGAGGCAGGTGCCTTTGTCCAAGTAGGGACCCTTGCTTGCTTGGCACGAGCAGACAGGTTTATCCCAAAGGCAATGTGTAAAGAAGTTGTACTAAAAAAACACAGTCACACAGTGAAAACTTCACAAATGGACACCACACCAGTTTAGAAAAATAAAGTATCTTTATCTAAACCAAACAAGAGCAAAACAACAAACATCCAACATACAGGTAGTAAATTATGACTTTAGAACAGTTATTTCAAAAATAGAACTGGTAGCAAACAAATAGCTCCACCTGGAGCTATTACGACATTGTGACAGGCAATAATCCAAAGTACGGCGCCGACCAAGAAGTGTGCGGTGTCAGGCACGGAGGCACACGGACCCGCAAGCAACAGTACCTTGGGACGAAGTCTTTGGATATTGCACAGCGTCCTGGAGATTAAGCGTTGGTGTGGGGGGAGATGAGGCATTGTGTCCGCATGGAGGCGACGTGTCGAGTCCAGGACAGGGGAACTTGATTGAATCAGTTCTCGTGAGGCGATACAGAGTTGAAGACCTGTGGAGTCACCCATGGCAGTTATCAGCTCTGCAATACTTGGATGCAAGTGCTGGCGGTGACAGCATCGGTGCAAGCACTGTCATTGGGTACGCCGATAACTGCAGGCGTCGGCAGGCGGCGAAGGGCGCCTGAGCTGCAGTGCAGGTGAGGTGGTGTGTTGGGCACTTCACGAGCGGTGCCCCTGGCCTCGGTGCAGGTCGCGGCATCAAGGCGGCATCGCTGACAGTGGCAGAGTTTGTCTGTCTTGCTTCTCTTAGGTTTATACTAGCTCCCAACAGCAGGAACAACCTCAAGAGGTCCAAAACTGGAACAACACCTCCTGGCAGTTCAGAAATCCCAGCAATCAAGTTCAGGGGAGCTGGTGATGAAGGCTTTGTGTTCCTGAGACTTCAGAACAGGAGGCCAACACACATAAGCCCTTGGCGATTCTTCTTCAATCAGGTTTTCAGCAAAGTACCAGTCTTTGTCCTCTTCCTTCGCAGAAGCAGCTACTGCAGGCCAACCTAGCAAAGCACACAGCAAAGGGGCAGTATTCCTCTTTACAACTTTTCTCCTTGGCAAAAGGTTCCTCTTGAGTCCAGAAGTTACCTAATCCTCTGGGGTTTAAGGTACACAGCTTTTACCCAATTTAGTATTTGTTCTCTTTGTGACAAAAGTCTCTGAGCCCAGCCCTAGTGCAGCATCACTACAGGAGGTGGAGACTGCATTGTGCAGAGGAGACACTGTCTATTCAGGTGTAAGTAAAACACCTCCCACCATTCTAAAGACAGCCAAGGTCTATTCAGCTCAGCTTTGAGTCACCCAGACAAGGCAGGACACACCTCAACTCCCCCCTCCCCCGGTGGCTATCTACAGTGAATGCATATCCCCAGCCCCTGTCACTCCAAAAGCAGACAGTCAATACACTACAAGCAGAGGCACGCAGAAGGGTTTAAATAAGAAAATGCCTTCTTAAGAATAGTGATAATGGGGGAAGGTACCACCTGGGTATCGAAATGCATCGGGCACCCAACAAAGATGTGTTATGTTGTAATGTTGATTGAAATGATTGAAAAATATTACGATAATTGACTTTATGAACAAGCAGTGTTTATAAAATGTATTGGCATTAATTCAAAATATGTGATTTAAAACATTAATTTTTGATTGATGTGATCATGAAAATTAAATGAATGTTAAGTAATTGAAAACTTTTGGTTTAGTTTGAATATTGTTAAAGGTGTGGGATAGCACCAAGTGAACGGTGCGTGACTGGACTAGTTCTCTGGCTAGTCTTAACTGCAGTGTATTCTTGGGAATAGTGGCATTTTTCAAAGACACAATTTAAAAACCATCTCCCTAAAAATATGTGTTATTGAATTCAAAGTTCAGAGAGCCTAAACTCCATTTCTCTATCTTGTCCCAGTGGCAAACTTGTAAGATGTTACAAAGTAACTCCCATGTTAGCTAATGAGACAGATAGCCTTTCAATAGTGAAAGATGAGATACACAGTATTTCACTATCAGGACATGTCACACACACTAGCACATGTCCTACTTTTCACAGACACTGCACCCTGCCCGTGGGGGGTACTTTGGTCCTACCTGAGGGGTGTCTTACATGTAAGAAAACGGAAAGTTAGGGCCTGGCAAGTAGATGCACTTGCCAGGTTGCATGGCAGTAAAAACTGCACGCAGACACTGCAGTGGCAATTCTGAGATACCTTTGAAAGGCTACTTGTGTGGGTGGCACAATCAGTGCTGCAGGTCCACTAGTAGTGCACTTTACTAGGCGCTTACGAGTAAATCAAATATGTCAATCATGGATAACCAATCATAATAACAATTTACACAGGAAGCACTTGTACTTTGACACTGATCAGCAGTGGCAAGGCAAAGTGCCCAAAGCATCTAACCCAGCAAAAACGAAATCCAGTACAGCATATAAAATACAAGAGATAGAGGCAAAAAGTCAGGGGAAACCACACCAAGGATGCAAAATCTAACAAATGCCATTCTCACTCATTGGTTGGAAATGGTGAGTATTTCTTGCTTTGTTATCAAATTTGGACTTTTTTTAGCCTTCTGCCTGAGCTCCGAATCCCAGATCCATTATTATTGTACCTCACAAGGTTAGCAATCCAAGGGTGAGGTTGTCAGAACTCTGAATCTAATTTTGCCTTTTTTAGGGGATTGCGCAGTGCAGCAAAATTGTTCTTGGAAAACACTTGCTAATGTTAACTCATCTACAGCAGTATATTTAAAATACACAATACAATGAAAATAGCCATACCGATGTATTCAAAATGTCAATTTCATGCCTGTAATATAATTTCAGTGTGCTGCACATTTCAATAAATGTCAAGCCTAGAAGATTTGTTCTCAGTTTGATTTCATTCTCACCAATCTATTATCCTTTAAACATAATATTGTTTTCCAGTAACAAGACCATCAAAACATACAATCATTAACCTTCATTAATTTAGCAATCTTCTCATCAAAGGTAAAGACAAATAAAACAGTTCTGGTGTATTGCTGTCTGAAAATTACCGAGACCATCTGAAAAATCCATCACTCCTGCTTTGAATACAGTACAAAAACATCTTCAATAAACTACAAGCACCGACTAACATTCCAAAAAAACTTTAATTATTTTAAGAGGGGACAGTCAAATATTTTAGTTCAGTATCCTACGTACTAGCTTTATTAATCTGTTTTTTTTCTAATAGGCATATATTTTCATGCTATACCAAAGATAAAACAAATGCAACATAAAATGCATAATCAATAGTATGTATTATGGTCCGATAGTTTTTAATGATAGCAAAAAAAACATTCACCCCATTAGCCTTTCTGGTTCATTAACACACCTCAAGAAACCATCAAAGACCTTACAGGATAATAATGCACTGCTACCTCATTTATATCATAGCTTTAACATACATTCACCCTAAATAACAAACAGATTGTTAGTTTCTAAAACTTTAGTGGCATCACCACACCTTCCATCGGAGGAGGTGTAAAGTGGCCAAAAAAAAGTAAGAATGACGTCAAATATCTATAGGAAGTAAATTAAAAGGGTGTCAACATTTTATTTTCATTTTGCATATATATAAGGTACTACTCTACCAAAAACCAACCAGTATGGTGTACATAGAAAGAATAAACAAAATGAAGAGCATTCCTTAGAAGGAATCGATAAATATCAAGTAAACTAACAAGAAACACACCATAGACATGAGCAGGGATTGGACAATTTGAGAAAAAAGGGATTGTAGAATTTGACTAAAATCGCAGGAAGTAAATCAGCCTGAACTTCATGGGGGTGAGATTAATAACATAAAGAGGAACAAAGAAAAACAGAGTAGCATTAGAGGAAAGACATTGAAGCACAGGGCAGCAAGAAGCTGGTAGTAAATTAAAAAAGGATGTTAGAAAGTGAGGGGATTTGAAAAAACATAAGCTGAGTGGAAAAGCAAATAAGCAGTTGGAAGACATCCTCTACGTAGCAAGGTGGATGCCGGAGAGCCAGGTGAGCTTAGACACGTCCATTTTGGGGGCATGGTGTCTGTTCTGCGGGGGTGCTCTTCAGGTGGACACAAGGTACAGCACCTTCAGAACCAGGTATTGAATCGGTCGCAAACATGCACTGAATTTTACTAATGATTGCTGCAATGTGTTTAGCATTTGCTTTGTAATATTTTAAGTTGGTGGGAGTTTACATAACATGTAATATATGTAGTATATGTACGGTGAAATGATTTGCATAAACAGGAACAATACTTTATGTTATTGAATATACTGCTGTTGTAGGTACACAAAGGGTCTTTCTGGTTTGAAAGAATTGCTTGCATTGCATATTAAGGGAGATGGTGGTGTTCTCAAATTGTAAATGTGGGTAACAGGATGTGCTTAGATGTTGCACTGCTTGACAGTCACTGGAAAAGGGTCTCATCGAGCACTGAGCTTCCTTTTTTCAGCAAGAGAAGTATTTGTGCCACCGCTTTACTTCCTCTCAAAAGTTTGTAAAAGTGACATTCTTTAGGAACAGATTTTAAAACTGTTTCATTCAACAGGTTAACATCCAAAGATTGCATGCAAAAAATTTCAACCGGCTATATTCCCTAAAATCCTGCATGAAAAATTGATCTTCAATGAAACTTTTACTTAATTGAATCTCTTATATATCTATATATATATATAACTAATGGACTGATGACTAAATTTGGGCTCCCGGGTAGCGTTACCATTAGTAAAGTGCTTCAACGCCTCGTCAGGTCAGCGGAGGAGCCGCTGATGGGCTGCACATAGGTAGTCAAGATTAGAGCTTCTCAGCTGCATGCTTAGGTAGACGTGTAGTTGGCTACATGTATTCCTTCAGGGACAACCTGGTTGGTTTGATGAATCAGCTATCTCTGCATTAACACGGGTGAATCATGCTTTTGGAGTTGATTTTAGTATGACTTGTCATTCCTTGACAGTTTTTCTAATTTGCAGAGTTTTAGTTGACACTGAAAACAAAAAGTCTTCCTAAACTTAAAATTCAAAATGCAAAAACTCTGCTTAGAAATTGTACAAATACTTACATCTTCCCATCCCTACAAATCAGACAGTAGAGTTCAACAGAAAGAAATATTATAATGTGAGGTGTAGTACAGCTGATGATCAACAAGATATGTGGCCAATAATGCTGTGGGCTATGGACACGGGGGGCAGAGGAAGGTGGATGCATGGCTTAAGAGTCGTTTTTGAGTGTAACTCCAGTGGCAGCTTTACAGCACCCAGAAGCCTCACCATGATGGCAGCGGCATGCTGGAAGGTCTGCGCTCTGCATTGCCATAAAAGCTGGAATTGGCATTGCCAATCATACTTTAGGCACTTCTTTCCATCAAGCAGATGATGATAATCTATGACAAAATGCAGTGAAAAAGAGCCGAAGAAATCTCTGGAAATACAGAGATGGGCGGTTTGCGCCCTGAAGTGATGAGCATTATTTGTTCTAGGAGAGATCTATCTCTTCACCCATCTGGACACCAACCACCATGAGTGACAAAAGCAGTCAAATGAATGAGTCTATTAGGGGGAGACAAAAAGTCTATTTATTTGGTGGTTTACAGATCACATAAGTAAAGACTGGCCGAAGATTCATTCTCACGTGACATCCCAGATGAAATGTACAAAATGGATTGCATATAATGAGGGGCGCCTCCTCCGCCACCAGATAAGGGTGATTGAATTCGGTGATGTGGAATAAGCAGGCTCTGGGGCACAGTGGAAGAGTACCCGGCCAGAAATAATAGAGAGAGGAAGATAAATGGAGCTGGCCCCTCCCTCAACTCCCACTTCTTCCTACACATCTATCTAAATCAGACCATTCCTCCAATACACTGCGCCAGAGCTGAAAGGGATGCAGGGGGCGCAGAACTGTGTTTACTTGTGGTAAAGTGAAGGGGGGAGGCCATGAGATCAATTCCACACCGTGCAAGGCCGAATGCGGTGCATGCAGGAGCTTGGTTTTACATATGGTAATAAAATTTTACTTTTCGTTAAAAAATACCTTAGAAATTCACCATAAAATCCAAAGGTTGCAGTGATGTTATAGTTAAGTATCGTAATAACATCTTACTTTGAATTACAAAAACCTCAGAAATTCACAGAAAAAATCACAAAGTGTTCTGTGACATTATTGATATCATTACTGATTATAACTGAAATGACTTAGTTGATGACAACACTGTGCATGGCAGTGTTTTTTTTAAGCTTAAAACGTAACGTTAAAACTGACATTTCACCTGACCAGACCATCAATTCAACCTTTGTTTTTTTCAGTGAATTTCGGAGGTTAGTTAATGCAAAGTAAGATATTATTACCATCTTAACTGTAACGGCACCTTAATCTTTGTTTATTTCAGCGGACACACACACACACACACACACATATATATATATATATATATATATATATATTCACTTCAGGAAACACCAAATTTTGATGAAAAAACGGGACACCCAGAGCTGCAGTGTTCAAGATTTTATTCAGCAGATGAAAAAAAGTTTCACGACGCGTTTCGCCATTACGGCTTGGTCACGCTCGTCTTGTGATTCCCATTGCTGCCATTTAAGCAACACCCACTCGTGCACTTGTTTACATCACATGGAATAGTGTAAAACATTGGCGGCCATCTTGTAATGTGAAAATTATTTCATAGTTGCATAGTGCCATTGGCCCTGTTTGCCATTACTTAGACCAAATCGATCTCGATCTGATTATAAACATAAAGAAATCATATACCAACTTAATAAAAGTTATAAAGTGAGGCCACTTGAATATAGTTTCGGCATTCTTATATGTCCAAATATCGGCAGTCATTATGTATTAAAACAATCATTCGAATGTTAAGGCAAACATAAGGATTTTTGTACTGTTGTGGCAAATGCTTTCTCAAATCGGAAAAACAATAGTTGGCTTTGATAAATAACCGCCAATCAGAATAGCATCGGCTATTACGTTGCCATAGTTCCGTTTGTTTGTATCCACCATAGCGAGGTTTTTTCGTTTCTCATGGTAACGCCCCAGTGGGCATATGTGTTGTTTACGATGTTGTGGTAAAACCTCGCTATGGTGGATACAAACAAACGGAACTATGGCAACGTAATAGCCGATGCTATTCTGATTGGCGGCAGACATTTATCAAAGCCAACTATTGTTTTTCCGATTTGAGAAAGCATTTGCCACAACAGTACAAAAATCCTTATGTTTGCCTTAACATTCGAATGATTGTTTTAATACATAATGACTGCCGATATTTGGACATATAAGAATGCCGAAACTATATTCAAGTGGCCTCACTTTATAACTTTTATTAAGTTGGTATATGATTTCTTTATGTTTATAATCAGATCGAGATCGATTTGGTCTAAGTAATGGCAAACAGGGCCAATGGCACTATGCAACTATGAAATAATTTTCACATTACAAGATGGCCGCAAATGTTTTACACTATTCCATGTGATGTAAACAAGTGCACGAGTGGGTGTTGCTTAAATGGCAGCAATGGGAATCACAAGACGAGCGTGACCAAGCCGTAATGGCGAAACGCGTCGTGAAACTTTTTTTCATCTGCTGAATAAAATCTTGAACACTGCAGCTCTGGGTGTCCCGTTTTTTCATCAAAATTTGGTGTTTCCTGAAGTGAATTGATTCAGCCAGCTGGTGGCTGTAACGGGACCGCCCGCGCCAGCTCCTCTCCTGACCAGCGGTGGTGGAGAAAAATATATATATATATATATATATATATATATATATATATATATATATATATATATATATATATATATATATATATATATATATATTTACAACTTGTGGTGTCCCAACGTGAGCTGCACACAGCACCAGTCTTGTGCCCATCAGTACCTGTGATTGAGGCTGGTAACCTACATGCCGTTCGTGTGCAGCTCACGTTGGGACACCACGAGTTGTAAATTTAAATGCGGCAACCCAGCCGCAGAGTCTTGCACCACCCCATGACACCCAGGGGGCCACGGAAATGGATTCACCGTTTCCAAATGCGGAGCGTCATGTCAGGATTTATGATGGACACGATGACTGGGGCCCAAGTCGGGCCTTATCCACGGCAGAAAATAAGCGCGCCAAATTAAAGGAAGGCATTACAGGCACTACAACTCCCAGACTTCCATTACCGTGAATTAAGGGCGGGACATTAATTAAGGAGTTGTTGCCTACCAGCAGCGCGATCTTCTTCCAACTGCCTCTGATGAAGGGAATACCCAGAAACGCGTCAGGCATACGAGAAGCTGCTCACAGCACCAGTCTTGTGCCCATCAGTACCTGTGATTGAGGCTGGTAACCTACATGCCGTTCGTGTGCAGCTCACGTTGGGACACCACGAGTTGTAAATTTAAATGCGGCAACCCAGCCGCAGAGTCTTGCACCACCCCATGACACCCAGGGGGCCACGGAAATGGATTCACCGTTACCAAATGCGGAGCGTCATGTCAGGATTTATGATGGACACGATGACTGGGGCCCAAGTCGGGCCTTATCCACGGCAGAAAATAAGCGCGCCGAATTAAAGGAAGGCATTACAGGCACTACAACTCCCAGACTTCCATTACCGTGAATTAAGGGCGGGACATTAATTAAGGAGTTGTTGCCTACCAGCAGCGCGATCTTCTTCCAACTGCCTCTGATGAAGGGAATACCCAGAAACACGTCAGGCATACGAGAAGCTGCTCACAGCACCAGTCTTGTGCCCATCAGTACCTGTGATTGAGGCTGGTAACCTACATGCCGTTCGTGTGCAGCTCACGTTGGGACACCACGAGTTGTAAATTTAAATGCGGCAACCCAGCCGCAGAGTCTTGCACCACCCCATGACACCCAGGGGGCCACGGAAATGGATTCACCGTTTCCAAATGCGGAGCGTCATGTCAGGATTTATGATGGACACGATGACTGGGGCCCAAGTCGGGCCTTATCCACGGCAGAAAATAAGCGCGCCGAATTAAAGGAAGGCATTACAGGCACTACAACTTCCAGACTTCCATTACCGTGAATTAAGGGCGGGACATTAATTAAGGAGTTGTTGCCTACCAGCAGCGCGATCTTCTTCCAACTGCCTCTGATGAAGGGAATACCCAGAAACGCGTCAGGCATACGAGAAGCTGCTCACAGCACCAGTCTTGTGCCCATCAGTACCTGTGATTGAGGCTGGTAACCTACATGCCGTTCGTGTGCAGCTCACGTTGGGACACCACGAGTTGTAAATTTAAATGCGGCAACCCAGCCGCAGAGTCTTGCACCACCCCATGACACCCAGGGGGCCACGGAAATGGATTCACCGTTTCCAAATGCGGAGCGTCATGTCAGGATTTATGATGGACACGATGACTGGGGCCCAAGTCGGGCCTTATCCACGGCAGAAAATAAGCGCGCCGAATTAAAGGAAGGCATTACAGGCACTACAACTCCCAGACTTCCATTACCGTGAATTAAGGGCGGGACATTAATTAAGAAGTTGTTGCCTACCAGGAGCGCGATCTTCTTCCAACTGCCTCTGATGAAGGGAATACCCAGAAACGCGTCAGGCATACGAGAAGCTGCTCACAGCACCAGTCTTGTGCCCATCAGTACCTGTGATTGAGGCTGGTAACCTACATGCCGTTCGTGTGCAGCTCACGTTGGGACACCACGAGTTGTAAATTTAAATGCGGCAACCCAGCCGCAGAGTCTTGCACCACCCCATGACACCCAGGGGGCCACGGAAATGGATTCACCGTTTCCAAATGCGGAGCGTCATGTCAGGATTTATGATGGACACGATGACTGGGGCCCAAGTCGGGCCTTATCCACGGCAGAAAATAAGCGCGCCGAATTAAAGGAAGGCATTACAGGCACTACAACTCCCAGACTTCCATTACCGTGAATTAAGGGCGGGACATTAATTAAGGAGTTGTTGCCTACCAGCAGCGCGATCTTCTTCCAACTGCCTCTGATGAAGAGAATACCCAGAAACGCGTCAGGCATACGAGAAGCTGCTCACAGCACCAGTCTTGTGCCCATCAGTACCTGTGATTGAGGCTGGTAACCTACATGCCGTTCGTGTGCAGCTCACGTTGGGACACCACGAGTTGTAAATTTAAATGCGGCAACCCAGCCGCAGAGTCTTGCACCACCCCATGACACCCAGGGGGCCACGGAAATGGATTCACCATTTCCAAATGCGGAGCGTCATGTCAGGATTTATGATGGACACGATGACTGGGGCTCAAGTCGGGCCTTATCCACAGCAGAAAATAAGCGCGCCGAATTAAAGGAAGGCATTACAGGCACTACAACTCCCAGACTTCCATTACCGTGAATTAAGGGCGGGACATTAATTAAGGAATTGTTGCCTACCAGCAGCGCGATCTTCTTCCAACTGCCTCTGATGAAGGGAATACCCAGAAACGCGTCAGGCATACGAGAAGCTGCTCACAGCACCAGTCTTGTGCCCATCAGTACCTGTGATTGAGGCTGGTAACCTACATGCCGTTCGTGTGCAGCTCACGTTGGGACACCACGAGTTGTAAATTTAAATGCGGCAACCCAGCCGCAGAGTCTTGCACCACCCCATGACACCCAGGGGGCCACGGAAATGGATTCACCGTTTCCAAATGCGGAGCGTCATGTCAGGATTTATGATGGACACGATGACTGGGGCCCAAGTCGGGCCTTATCCACGGCAGAAAATAAGCGCGCAGAATTAAAGGAAGGCATTACAGGCACTACAACTCCCAGACTTCCATTACCGTGAATTAAGGGCGGGACAATAATTAAGGAGTTGTTGCCTACCAGCAGCGCGATCTTCTTCCAACTGCCTCTGATGAAGGGAATACCCAGAAACGCGTCAGGCATACGAGAAGCTGCTCACAGCGCCAGTCTTGTGCCCATCAGTACCTGTGATTGAGGCTGGTAACCTACATGCCGTTCGTGTGCAGCTCACGTTGGGACACCACGAGTTGTAAATTTAAATGCGGCAACCCAGCCGCAGAGTCTTGCACCACCCCATGACACCCAGGGGGCCACGGAAATGGATTCACCGTTTCCAAATGCGGAGCGTCATGTCAGGATTTATGATGGACACGATGACTGGGGCCCAAGTCGGGCCTTATCCACGGCAGAAAATAAGCGCGCCGAATTAAAGGAAGGCATTACAGGCACTACAACTCCCAGACTTCCATTACCGTGAATTAAGGGCGGGACATTAATTAAGGAGTTGTTGCCTACCAGCAGCGCGATCTTCTTCCAACTGCCTCTGATGAAGGGAATACCCAGAAACGCGTCAGGCATACGAGAAGCTGCTCACAGCACCAGTCTTGTGCCCATCAGTACCTGTGATTGAGGCTGGTAACCTACATGCCGTTCGTGTGCAGCTCACGTTGGGACACCACAAGTTGTAAATGTAAATGCGGCAACCCAGCCGCAGAGTCTTGCACCACCCCATGACACCCAGGGGGCCACGGAAATGGATTCACCGTTTCCAAATGCGGAGCGTCATGTCAGGATTTATGATGGACACGATGACTGGGGCCCAAGTCGGGCCTTATCCACGGCAGAAAATAAGCGCGCCGAATTAAAGGAAGGCATTACAGGCACTACAACTCCCAGACTTCCATTACCGTGAATTAAGGGCGGGACATTAATTAAGGAGTTGTTGCCTACCAGCAGCGCGATCTTCTTCCAACTGCCTCTGATGAAGGGAATACCCAGAAATGCGTCAGGCATACAAGAAGCTGCTCACAGCACCAGTCTTGTGCCCATCAGTACCTGTGATTGAGGCTTGTAACCTACATGCCGTTCGTGTGCAGCTCACGTTGGGAGACCACGAGTTGTAAATTTAAATGCGGCAACCCAGCCGCAGAGTCTTGCACCACCCCATGACACCCAGGGGGCCACGGAAATGGATTCACCGTTTCCAAATGCGGAGCGTCATGTCAGGATTTATGATGGACACGATGACTGGGGCCCAAGTCGGGCCTTATCCACGGCAGAAAATAAGCGCGCCGAATTAAAGGAAGGCATTACAGGCACTACAACTCCCAGACTTCCATTACCGTGAATTAAGGGCGGGACATTAATTAAGGAGTTGTTGCCTACCAGCAGCGCGATCTTCTTCCAACTGCCTCTGACGAAGGGAATACCCAGAAACGCGTCAGGCATACGAGAAGCTGCTCACAGCACCAGTCTTGTGCCCATCAGTACCTGTGATTGAGGCTGGTAACCTACATGCCGTTCGTGTGCAGCTCACGTTGGGACACCACGAGTTGTAAATACATATATATATATATATATATATATATATATATATATATATATATATATATATATATATATATATATATATATATATATATATATATATATATATATATGGTATATGTATATGCACTGAAAGAGCAAAGGTTAAAGGAACAATATAGTTAGGCGAAATGTTCAGTAAAACTGTAAAGTTTTAAACTCTAAAAAACACAGAAATTCAACAATTATAGTTACGGTTATCCCAAGTAACTATAACTCGTGCCCTAAGGTGACTATAACTTGTGCCCTCGCTATTCACAGTTTTCTCATCAATAATTTCATTGCAAATGTTGCAGTGATATTATCAATGATGTCATAGAAGATGTCATGAGTGTTGGAAGATGGAAGAAGGCTTGTATGTTTGTTCCCGTTTTATGTGAGTTTTAATAATGCTCCCGTCAGACAGCAGCAAATATGTTTCCCTTTCACTGACTACTGTGTTCCAGGGGTGGGCTTTCCAGTACACAGTAAATGAGCTAAACCCTTTTAACTAATTCATGACTGGCCCAGGGGCATTGTGTCCCTTGGCCTTTTTAAGGTTCAATGAGGAGGCCAGATGTCCGCCCTCCACTTTTATTTACATATCCGCCCCGGGGGATGAGGTCCTGGGGCCTAATTAGGCTCAGTGAGCGGGGCGTGTGCTCCTCTGTCTTTATATTATAAACTTTGGCCCCGGGAATGGGGTCCTTGGTACGTGCTCCGCCGGGGCCTATTAGAGGCTTGGGAGGAGATCCATGTGCCGCCCCCACATTTATTTTTATTTTTGCTGTGGATTCACAAATGTTCTGGAACCCCATCAGCAGCCTAAGGGGTCAGGGTATCCCTCCCCTTACGTCTTTTTTTCACTTTTTTCTTAGGATTCCAGACTGAGCCCTGAGTCCTAAGATGGCTGCCACCACTTCCTGTTTGATGTGGTGGCAGCAAATCAGATTTCAGCTTGAGATCTGTTAGATCCGCAGAGGTCTTAAATATGCACTTTTTTTGAGCATTCATTGCTCAAAAACTAATGAATGGATTTATATCAAATCACAAAAAGCCCTCTTTCCGGACCAAGATCTAGCTTTCTACAAACTTTAATCTAAATACTTTAAGTTGTTTGGGCTGTGTAAACATCCTATGGAAAAATAAATGGAGAAAACGTGTTTTGAGACCCCCATATTTTTCTCAGAACCCACTTGATGGATCCCCCAAAACTTTCCATGCACAAACTAGTCAAAAAATCCCACTTTTGTGAAAAGGTTTGTTGACATTTGTTGAATGGTGCTAAAGTTATCAACACAAAAAAGACCTTTCCTTTGGAAACACAAACCTAACTATAACTACCCAGTGACGACGGCCACTGGATAGTATATATTTAAAAAAATCTAAATATATAGATATGTGTACACATACTTTACCTTAATTTCAAGTTTGTTGTCTTCTGATGTAGTGACCCCAATGTTATTGTTCACCGGATGTAATGCCGGATATGGAATAATCTCTGATGTGGTTTCTATTCAAAGCATCTAGTTCGCTGATTGTGCGGTTGTGTCCATCAATTACAACTATCCTCCCACCCCATTCCAAAAAAGACTTATGTACTTTCTATCTGTCGTTCAGACTTAGCTTCTGGGTAGAGCTAGCACCAGCACTCTTGTATTTTTTGAGGAAAGCATTTAAACAAGAAAATGACATTTGATTATTACAATGCATTGCTCATCTGTGACTCACACTGTAAATGTGTGCAGGAGGAATGTTCATTACATAAAATGAAACCCTGCAATGTCTGAAAATCAATCAGAGCAGACTAGATCTGATGCCTAAATAGTGATTGCAAAGCATCAAGATGAGATGACTCACACAAAAATGATGGGTGCATACGAACAGGAGCATGTGTTGATGTAATCGATTCCTTGGACTAAAATTGTAATTTCCTTAGCCCTGTTTCCAACATTGAAAAATGTCTGTAAGAGTTCTTCTTGAATCAGAGAAATGGATGCAGGGTTCAGTGGACAAGAAGGGAGAAGACTTTTAGATAGCATGAATTCTGAAGATATTAAAACTGCATAATAACACTGCTTGCATGCGACATAGCCTATTGTATTGTAGGGTTTGCATAGTGCATAACAACCACATGTGAGCACCTAAATGCTAATCTAATTGAATTGCATACTACACAAATGTATGTGAAATTACATAGACAAAGGCCATCACCAAAAAGTTAAATGTAAACCTAAACAAAAGCACTCCTGGCCTCTTTCTAACAAATAGAGAACAAGTTCCCAATGATAACCCTGACCACGTTTGCAGCAGTTCTTGTGTGCCATGATCATACAATCACAGAGTATAAATCACTATCTAAAACCAACATGGTAGAACCCTTTTCCCCCATACAGAGCTCCTGTTCCCACCCAGGAAGAATGGCTAGTGAAATGAGCAACCTCTCCTCTGTCATTGCTCAAAACTGGATCGGGGGCTCCTCTCCTACCAGAAGTGATACCTTTTTGGTTAGATGAAGAAAGGAGGGGCGAGGCCCAGGTGTTAGCTACATCTGCCTGTGACAGAGTAGGCCTCTTTGAAGTTAATGAAGCTCCTGAACACTGCCTAGATGGTCACCCTTTCAGAGGAACAGAACATCTCGCCACACCCAACGGCTTTGCCTTGGTTCTGGGAGAAAGGTTAAACCTCATCAAAGGGACTATTTAGTTCCTGTGTGACAGTAAAAAGCTCAACTAATTGGGCTTCGAGATACTTTAGACAGGCAAAAGGTTGTCTTTTAAAAGTAGCTTTTGTAAAATATCTAGTACAAATCAGACTTTACCAGTGAATTGGGCTTGTAATACATACTTTAAAAACTCCAAGAATGAACTTGTCAGCTGGTTCCTAAGTGGAGATGACATTATTAATTTTAATATTGTATCCCAGTGCTTTCCGAAGGAACAGCTAACCCTGCTATAGTAAAAATGTTTTAGGGTTGCCATTGTAATAACATGTTTAGCATTAAACCATTACCTGTCCTTCTTTTAAATACCATGCACGCTGCATTATGGGCATTCAAGGCCTATTTAAGGGTGACTTATCAATACTTAAATATAGGATTAAGCCTGTCAAAAGGAGTTATTTTGACAGGACGAAATTGCAGTTTTATAACTACACCAATAGGCCATAGTGGTAGGCGCCTAGTTACGTTTGGCACTGTCATTCCAGTGGTGGTACAATATGGGCTCTTGTCCACTAGTGACATTTAACTTGCAGACCCTGTGTACAATTTGTACCATTAATTAGTGACTTATAGGTAAAATAAAGATGCCAGTTAGGAGCCTAGCCATGTATAACATGTTTTAGAGGTCAACGCATATGCTCTGGGCATGGTTAGCAGAGTTACAGTGCACAGAGTCAAAAAGACTGCAGCAAGTGTTCAAGGCAACTAGAGGTGATCATGCAAAAAGAGGCATTTTCCTACATTTTCTCTCAAAATTGATGTTAGATTTATCATTTTCCGAGCACATATTGCAGGTATTGAATAAAGCCCATTCGCACCAGGCCACGAGTACCATTATCTGTTAAAGATGCAGAAGTTGTTACACAAACCATGACAGTGCAAGATTTACCTCAAGTTTACTGAGAAAGAGTGGGCATCCATATTTTAGCCTCAACCTGAGGTTTTCACTGAATGTGTTGGTGCTGATAGATCATGTCTTGCTATGGCCAGAACTTTGCTGCCCACATGCTAGGGATATTACATCTGTGCTGAGGAGGCAAGCATATAGAGGAGGATAGTGTGTTTATTGGTCAAACAGATACAGTGTTGCAGGACTTTATGCTCATCTTATGTCTGAGCATCCTCGCAAATTACACCATGCTGGAATTTCCACAGTCATCGTGCTCTCTGAGGTGCACGGAGCTTTGTACTGTAAGAGCAGCTGAAGAAATATCAAATTTGGCATTGGACAAAATATGTTAAACCTAGTCTCCTTATTCATGAGCCTCATTGACACCATGCCTGCAAGAAATAGGCGTGTCTATGTTGTAGAAACAGTGCTTAAATTGTGAAATAAGTACCAGGGCCCTGACCAGGAGGCCACTGCAGCTTGCACCACCCATCGCTCATCATCGAAGCCAAAACAACTACTAACCATCTCTCTAGGCTGCAAGTGCAACAATTCTGATTATTCCAGGTCCCCAAAAGTAATGGCTGGGGAGGCAGGTATTAGTAATTTTTAATGTATATTGTATTTATAAGCAACCGTTGTTCAGCTCAACTCTAAATTAGATGAGCAGCGCCACCCTGTGGCAGACTATCATAAGTGAAGTGTTGACAAGTATGTGCCGTGCCGAGCAACAGAAACCACCGGTTAAAATTAAGCACTGCATAGGAATGACTTTTTAGTGTAGGCAGGGATTATTGTGCGAGTTTCCTAATCCAAGATGACGCTGATTTGTTTCCTATGATTTCAGTTACTTACCTAACCATATACAAAGGAGACATTAACAAGTGATTGGCTCTCTTATTTCGTATTGTGCTAATTGCCCATGTGCTACTATTTTGATTTCTGATTTTGCTGCTTGCAGACAGATTTACATTTGGATCGTCTTTACGATGTCTTGACTTGATGTCAGAAGGGTTTGGTGCCTTGCTTATTTACTTCTGTATTAAGTTTTAACTTCTATCAAGAGCTAAAAGATTTCCTAGGCAGGTTTTTGAGATCATTGTTTTCCCCCTAACTGAGACCGTTTTAATGAGACAGTCGGGACTTTTTGCATGGACGATTAAGTGCAGTATTGCAGTATGGCTAGTGGGTGGAATCACCCGCTCCTTGGGCAATCAAGAAATAGCCCTTGTCAGCATCCAGTCTTGACAGGTAACTGGACCACATGGTTCCACATACTGATGATTAAATCTGACTGATACAAATACTATGTGTTGTCTATGTTAGAAATGACTGAACACCAACTTATTGGTTAGAAAGTTGCAATATTGGATTGATGTGTCAGCATATAGTGTAAGAGAACTTTTAGAGTCTGCACACAGAAAGGAAGAGTGAGGGTGAAAGAGTTGGACGAGGCGGAAAGAAAGAAGCTGCTGCGACCGCCTCTTGGTGCATTTTGCCCATTATTTAATTAGATGGATACTGCATTCCTTGATTGGTGGCCAAGCCATAATTTAAAACGTTTAACATAAAATGGAGTGTAAATAATTAACACAAATATAGCACAAATTAATCACACAAAGCTCACACTTTTACACATAAACTAAGCTTCTACTTTCTAGGGGAGTTTGGCCACTTTAGACTTGTAAATAAACGGTACATTCATAGTGAGCAGAGTTGTTTTAAGGAGCAAGTTCTATTTTTATGATTCATCTCTTGGAAGTTTGTATCAAAGCTGGAAGAAGAAATATGGCTCCATATACCTTGTTATTGACTTCGAAGGAACATCAAACACAGCAGGCCTTAATTAAGTAGAAAGAAGTATTTTATGAAATCTAGGGAAACCACAACCATTGCTAAAATGAATCTGAAGGCATCACATGACTAGGTTACTACTTAATTTGTTTGGAAAGGATTATAGATGCATATGTTGTAATTTTATCTGTGCCCTCGTCGGCCCACATGCCTTAAGACGGTAATGCTTGTACCTAAGCCTAAAATAGTACCTGTCCTGATGGTCAATGGTATCCAAAGATAAACAATCAATAACACCCTCTTCCACCGCTCCCAGCATGGCCAAGACATGTGAAGAGAGGAATGCTTTCTACTCTATAATGCGATGCTTTTGCCTCTTGGTAACATGCTGTGTCCTACAAGGAAATCAGCAGAACTGGCGAGAAAGGAAAGAGGGGTTCTTTGTGGCACTGAAAATAGTAAGCACTGTTTTCTGTCTGGTTTGACAACCTAGCGGTCAGCAGACCAATTGTTAACAATTCTTAAAAATATACTTACAATGGGCTATGGCTCTGCCATGATGAGTTTTTCCCTTTCACCTCTTTGTAAAGGCTGTTTGGAGCAACGCTTCCTATGGAGTGGGGTCAGGACATGAGTGGCCACTTTACAACTCAAAACTACACTGAATCATCACAAATTACTTTCTTTATCTCATACATGCATTGAGTACAAGAAACAATCCTTTTTTTTCGTTTTGTGTTTTTTCTCTGCAGCAGGTTTTATTTGTTAATGTTTTTTGTCAGGCTTTGTGTCTGTTTTCCCTTTATGTCTTCCATATTGTTATTTGTCTTCTGTGCTTTTCCCATTGCCTTCCATTCATCTTAATTTCCCCTTTGTTTTTCCATGTATTCATTTGATCTTTTATCCATTGTTTTTCCTCTTCTGTTTTCACATAAAACAGCAATGCTAGACGAAATAGGTCTGGCTGTAAACAAGTTATCACGTGCAGATACAGGCATGTACCAATGCTGTCTGTGTGCATGTGTTCATCATCGTTCAAAAACCTTTATTTCAGCTCAAGGCCATAACAGCAAACAAATAGGCTGTACTAAAACATGAATATTCATTATACAATAAATACATATTATAAAAGCGAATGAACCTAAAAGACACACATAAAACTGTTGTATGTGCAGAGAAATAGGGCTACGGATAAAAGAGTAAAATGTCAGGGGCCTCATTTATCAGAAATGACACCGCTGCGTGAAAGCAGCGATGCGTCACTTCTCAGTGCGTACTCCTTGTGACATACCTGATGCGTCATATTTAATGTATAACATATCATGTGGCAAAGAGTTACAGATAAAGCAGTATTTCTGACGTATCTGTAAGCGCAAAAGTGACGCATTGCTGGGGTGTGTCACAAAAGTGACGCAACTCCAGCAATGCGTCCTTCCACATGGGGCAAGCCCCATGTGAAAGGGCCTGCGTCAGTCTTACGCCTGCTGTGAGGCAGGCGCAAGATTTTGATGCAACAGCGTCCTAGAAGTGACGCAGTGAAATCTCATGGATTTCACTGCGTCACTTCTACCAGGCTTTTAGCGTGGGAACGCCCCCCCCTGCATACATTATACCTGACGCAGGCATAATGTAGCCTAGGGGTTTACAAAGTGGTGCATCTGCTTGGATGCGTCATTTTGTAAAATGTGTGCAACAGGAGGCATGTTTTATGCCGCCGATGCGTCACAAAAAGTGACGCATCAGAAGTGCAAAACTGACGCAAGGCCTCATCAATGTGGCCCTAAAAGTCCACGTTTTGTTGCATTTACGCTCATTAACACAGTAGCACCAGATATTTAGCCCTTTGAGACGCCCTGAAGTTCTTAATAAGGTCAACTTCCACGCTCCCAAACTATCTGGCTTGCTGCTGACAAATCTATTGTACGCTAATGACGTGGTACTGTTAAGTAAAACAAAGATCGAAATGCAAAGACTTCTGGACGCTACTTCCGATTATTCAAACGACAATGAGCTTCGCATCAACAACAAGAAGACGAAAATTTTAGCAGTGCACTCAAGGAAATTTAAGAAACTGTCTTGGGCTTTGAACAATGAAAGCATTGTCGAATCAAATTGCCAAAGGTACCTTGGCGTCACTTTCAATAACAATGGCAAATACAAATCCCACCTAGAAGAGCAAAAAAGGAAGGGTACGGCACTCGCTTTTGCAATCGGACTAATTCAAAAGAAACTACAAGGTCCTACTCTTGCACCCACATTGCAGGTGGCTCAGGCAAAAATCATTCCTACCTTAACTTACGGCAGCGAAGCCTTAAAAGGATTGGACAGTGACCATCTGGATAAAATAATTACTACGATCTACAGGTCAGTGTTCAAATTACCAAACCATACATCACCGGCACAAATTAGGTTGGAACTTGGCATCTGCAAACAACGTTTGGCCAGAGCCATGTCTTTCCTCGTGTGCTGTCACAAATTGAGGTTATCAAAGGAGGGAAGCTTAGGATACCACTTGTGGGCCAGCATTGATAACAACTCATGGCGAGCAGGACATGAATACTGGTCAAAAGGCTTAAAAACCCTGTGCCTAAATGACCTCTGGAACTTGCACGCTAGTCAGATGGAATTTAAAAGGCTAGCGAAAATGAGCACCAAACAATTATCAATAGTGGAAGACAAAGCAGCCTTGCAAAAAGAAGTCATGGGTGGATGACCCTTCAATCCTATGCCTTGCTATTTCCACAGCCGTACCTTATTATATCATTCAGTGCTCGGACGAAATTAAGTTTTTTTGAAACTGAGACTGGGAGTTATTAACCTGTTGACTCATTGGCCAAAATGGAAAACAGATCATGGAAAAGTTCAATACCAACTTTGTGGGACCCACAAAGAAGATATCATACACATCATATGCCTGTGCCCACTACTTTTGACAGAGAGACGGGTCCTACTTAAGCATCATTGGAATAGTAATATGATTAGAAGCTGTAGAGTAGCAGTTTTGGCCTGTTTTGACCCTAGGAACACCAAATTAAATTGTGCCCTAATAAGATTCATGGAGCGCGCTGCAAAAAAACTTATTGAGCTGCCCAGAGTTTGCGACCCCCCATTGGAATAATGCTGCCAAGTTTTACTTGCTGTTGCTGGCTTTTTATGAATATGACTTTTTTAAATGGAAGTTTCATTTGTTGTCACCTATACATATTGACTTTTAAAGAATTCAACATTTTAAGTGCAATCGTAAAACCTTTTCAAATGTTTTGTACTTGCAATGGTTTATTTTTAAATCACACAATAAAGAAATTTAACATTAAGAGACGCTAAATTTGGCCCTTGTCTTCCACATAGCCAGCAGCTAAAGGGAGAGTGCATGTGTTAGCACATTACCCAGACCTACTGGCACTTTCAATGCTTATTTACAAATAGTCTTCAGGGTATGTGACAAATGGCATGTGTACCATTTATATCACTGTTGATAAGCATAGATTCCAACATTTGTTAAATGTTACCTTTGCAGTAGAAATTCACAAACTTCATGTTTTGTAATATTTACGAAAGTTCACAGAATTTCACCCCGCTCAAATTTGTCATTTTTGCCTTTAGGAGACTGGTTCAAGAAGAAAAAGTATTTCTAATAAACATTTTCAGTCTGAACCAGGCTCCTGCATGTTTCTCGGAAGCCTTTTTAACGAGAGGTATGTTCTTGACTACAAAGGCATAGAAGGTAAAACAAAAAAGCACATTTTCAAGAAGCATGCATAATTTACTTGCAATGTCATACAAAATATGCAATTTAGCACATTTATATTTGTGATACCTGCAGCTAGCCCTCACTTTTTTGCCAGGAACACTTCAAATCCAGGCAATATTTTGCCCCTAAATATAGCGGGACTCATTTACGGGGCTCTAGTTTCACTTTTGCACCAGCAAGCCTCACTTTTTGACTTTCCAGTGGCGCAATGTGCCACACCATATTTACAAGGCTGTGTAAAGCCACTTTACATGGCTTTTCATGGCCTTGTAAATAAGTGCCCCTTTCAGGCTTTCACGCAGAACACTGCGTGATAAGGGCGTTCCACGGGTGTTGCTGTGGGTGTTCCAATGCAACACCTGTGGAATCTGGAGCATTCCCAGAATTATGAGGAATTGTAAACCTGGAAATGTGTCAGATTCTATTGCCATCCCAGGGGTAGCGTTAGAGAGGCGCAACAAGGAGAAATATCTTTATTTCTCCTGTTTTTCCTCTTTCTTTGTGTGCTGCATTCGGCAGCGCACATCGCAGGAGGAAATCGCCTCCATTGACTGATTTTGTGCAGAAAAGTGTCCCTTCCTGCTCAAAATCAATCATCCCCGCAACGCAGGCACCCTTGCAACATGGCACAAGGGTGCCTGTGTTGGTGCTAGGCTACTTTTTTAGTGCCGGTGCAGGAGTCAGTAGAGAAATACACAGTATTGTTGTAAATACACCACATTCCTGCACTTTTAGAATAACGCAGTGCTGCAAATTTGCTTGCTGCACCACGCTTCTCCATTCAATTGTAAATGAGGCCCATTGGAAAAACTGAAAGCGCAATGCAGAGTGCATAATACTGCAGTTAAAAATGAATACGAGCTTCCTTGTCCAGTAGTTTAATACCCTACTACGTCAATTGAAAGTGCATCACTAGGTATGCCATAAAGCCAGAAAACAAACATTCGCTATCCTGCCTAGTCAGTTTCTTTCGCTCTATGGAAAACAGGGAGCAAATAAATCACTGTCAACAGAACCAACCCGGAAAGATATTCCCAAGGCTATGCAACTTTCACGTGCGCCAAAGTTAGCTTAGGAGGGAGCAAGGCCTAAGCCACTAAAACGCTCAAGGGTATGTTGTTGGTTTGCATTACAAGGTGTTGCTGACGTCTGCAGAGAAGCCAGCAGCAGAACATGCTTTATTCAGTTTATTCATGCAGGCTTATATATGCGCGCTGTTATTTGTGAAGCCTCCAAGGAATAGCCCGCATAGTAAGCACAATGTTGGCGCTGGGCCTATTCTCAAACCGTAGCCAATTTACAATACATTTGGATGAAGTCGGCACATTCATTTTCTCGCTTTCCGCTCCAGGAGACTTGAGGTGTTCTTGTTCTTCTCGAAGGAGTTCACGTCTGAGCATTTACTCCTGACTCTCGGCGGATAGGTGTAAACTGATTGGAAGTGTATGTGGTCATATTCTTGCAAGGGGTGTGTCATTTATTAAACAAGCTTGGGGCTCCTGTCAATGTCCCTGATCCGCCTGAAGTGATGGAAATTGCTGACAGGAACCCCCCAGGGCATGGGGCTACAGGCTATGCCTGCCTTGATTGGTTTCCACTAGAGGGAGGTGGTGGTTCTGGCTCTGAATTAAGAATCTTGGCCTGTGGTCGCAGTAGCTGGGCTGCTGGATTACATTTTTATAAACTCTTTGGTCTTGTCCGGAGTAGGAAAGCGCTATGTTACTATCAATACAAAACAATAAATTCCTGTACCTAGACGTCAACTGTGGTCATATAATGAAAGCCTGCATTTTGAATATGGATGTGATGCCAGGGTGTGGAATCAAAATCTTCAGTTATTTTTTTTTTTTTTAAACCTTTATTGTTACTTCAAACAATTACAAATATGGGCCTACAACCACCAGGGCCGGCCGCTAATCAGTTTCAGCACAGCAAGTCAGTTAGGACACGACTCGGCAGCCCGGGAAGCGAAGGTACCACAAATTCGGTTGAAACTGGCTATTAAGCATACCAAGCAAATGAAAGGATTCTAAAGGCTCCATTTTATAATATAAAACTGAAAGGATCAGGTGCCATCCAATATCACAGAATCGCATAAAGGGCGGGCAAAATAGTAGGACATCCACAGTTAGAACGATCTCATTTAGAACAGTGGCGCTAAGGCATACAATTCAGGATAAACAAGCATACAATCACAGTTCGCACCAGTTAAGCGCCCGCCCATTGATACTGATATACTGTAGAAAGTATAGGCACAGATAAGGAAAAATCGATAATAGACACAAGAGTGGACCCACTACGCTGACCCGAAAAAGGAAGAAACGAAAGAAAAGGCAAAAGGAAAGATACGAAAGAGAAAAAAGACCATAGAAACAATAAAGGCAAAACAAAAAATCCCCTCCCCCAACCCCCCACCCTGCACCCCTGCAGATGACTACGGCCTACCGCCCTAGCAGCGTGCCTGTCGCCCCAAATAACTGAAACCCGAAATATAGAAAGAACAAAGAGATATAAAAGAAGAACAAACCCCTACACTAAAAGTAGAAATGGAGGAGAGCATTATCGTACACATTCCCGGTCTCCCCCCACCGCCTTACCAAAGAATCCCCCACAAAGCTGACGCAATCGAGCAGAACACAATAGAAGATTACACCGGAGGAAACTATAAACCCCGCCCGGTCTCCGTGAACCTAATAAAGCAAATCCCGTTACCGATGAAACCACATTAGTAAACACAAAACAACAGTCTCAGCCTTGACCCCGTCGATCAAACTTGCTGACTCCCTCTGGTAAGTAGAGCCCCATCCACAAATTGTCAAAATATACATAGAAGTTGCCAAAATATAGTCTACTAGATGGAGAAAGGATGGCAAACCCCAATGTACATGGCCGGTTCCAACGACGCCACTCCCTGACTCCAAGGCCAGACACTGTCCCCTCCGCCATCTTGATGAACCAGCTGGGAAGGGGGTGCGACACAATCCAATGCAGTTCACAGTCTCGACCAAAAGTTTCCAGAGTGGGAACAGCAGTTAAATGTTCCATTGGTAGCGAAACCAAGGATTCCGACCATATAGTCAATACACAGATCTCAGCATGTTCAATCCGTTCCACTTCTGTAGGGGCAGGCACAGCTCCATGCACCGGGTCTGAATGCACCGCTGGGGTGTCTATCGGGAGTAGAGCTGACCGCTGAGTCCCGAGCGACGAATCAGGGTCCGGTCCCAATCGCTTAATTCCATCTGCTGCTGACATCAGTTTACAGACCTGGGCCTCCATAGTCACCTGAAGTGCCTCGAGGGCTGCCAGCACTAACCGCAAATGACGAGCCGCACTCAACCCGCTCCGCCGGGTCTCGCATAACATCAGGCATAGTGATGCCCTCGGAGAGCCGCTCTCCCCGGGGGAAGATTAGGCGAAGCAGGGATGAACCGTGAGGGACAGATCGTCAACTTGCGTTTGTGCACGCCAAGTCCCCAACCCAAAGGCGCCGGCGATGCGAACGCTAGGCCTCCGGGTCAGGGACCCCCGCCACACTGCCTCGGGCGTCACTCGTCTCCTCACCTTCGATACGAGACCAGGCAGCAGATCGGCAGCAAAGCAGTCCGAAAGATGTCGAAAGTTCCACGGACCGGACCCTGCCGCCCTCACCAGTCCGCTGTTGTTCAACTAGGACCCAGCTGGACCAGCAATCGAGACCCCGGCTTCCAGACTGGGTTAGGCCTCGAGTCAAACCTCGACATTACTCCACTCCACAATGTCGGAAAAGTCTCGGGATTGCTCCATCGGACTGCAGATTAGTTCATAGACACGGATATGGGGCGGAATATCAGGATAGATGACAGGATCTTCAAGCGAAAGACGGAGGTCGGCGGAGCAGGGAGACTAAGCGGCCATCTTGTTTGCTATCGTAGCTCCTCCCATAAAAAAAATCTTCAGTTTTTAATACCAAACTGCATGTGCATAACCTCCGCAATATCGATTGCACTATATCACTAAGACAAGGAGTGAGAATCGTAAATCGGTCCTTCACTATATATGCTCATCTCATCAGTGCAGCAAGTGTCAACATTTTGGATACAATGTGTAGATATTTTGACATACAAATGTTCCCAGCTATCACCTGTCTGCTGCTTTTCCAAGTATCTAATGCGGAGCTATAGAACAATGGTGCACTCAAATTCATGGGTATAGTTAACAGGTTTTCATTGTTTAGTGGATTTGTATAGCATATTTCTATCTTTTGTATGATCCCTAAGAGCTAATGGAATATGGGTATCTTTTTTAGTCTCTCATTCCCTTTGACTGCCTCAAACTCAACTTGAACAAGACTGAAGTAGTGGTTTTGCCTGGGCTCAACCTGGTGGCCGACAGACCTATGACCCACACCCACCTCCGCTGCCCATGCAAGACACCTAGGAATCATCTTAGACAACAAGCTCAACATGACAACCCAGGTCAACTCCATTGCCAAACCCGCATTCCATTTCCTGAGTATGTTGTGATAATTCTTCAATTGGTGTTGTGTAGTTCTCCACTTCCCAGTAGGAACTTTGCATTTGTTAGGCAACATAAATGTAGGAATGGTGCCAAACTGATTCCGTGCCCCCCGCAGGATAGGTCGTCTAGAGACCTGCTAGCACACAGTGCCACCATGTGCACCCCTAAACCTAGATGAACAGCAAACGTTTTTCGCAACCACAGAACATGACAACCCTGATCTCTCCTAGGGATCATGGTAAGAGGTCTAGAACCCTTTCTTTCAGTCACTTGTGCTCTCTTTCTCTCAGAGAAATATATAAGGAATACACAGGGGTGCATTTTCAATATTTATTGAAACAAAGTGATCAATAGGCAAAAGCTGATGAAAGTGATTAGCAATATCAGGACAGTGAACAGAATGTAAAGTTCCCCAATCTTGCTAAGAAAATAGATATATGCAGGCATATAAAAACAATGCATATGTATATAAGTATATATCTAGCATACCATTACTATGCATCACCTAACCTAAATGTCCAGGGTGTGTGTATGTGTTCTGCTAGGAATCCCCCACTGGAAGATCCAACCCCGTTACGTGGAGGAAAAGAATGTTGGTCCCCGTCGTGGTCACGAATTGGACATCCTTCGCTGAGGGATCAGCTAACAGCTAAGCTGAAGTTTCAGAGTGTATTGAACTCACAAGTGACAGCAACTGCTCCTCTGCCTAAACCTGAAAATGCTTATTTATGACAGACAGCATCCTTGTCTTGGGCTGAGATTCTAATCAGACAGCCATTGCTTATGTACTATAGATAGCTGTGTCGCCTCATGGATGAAAAAAACACATTTGCACAATGTTTGTTTAGACCTTTTACGTGATGGTCAAGGTATCATGATAGTGTTCTTGCGAAGCTGATTTTGCAAGCAAGTACAGTTTAATGGAAACTAATCCGTGCTGTCATAGACACAAATGTGTGTCAAAAGTCATTGTGTGAGAGTGAAGGCAACTTAGGCAAAAAACAGTGTATATGTAAAATGGCAACGTTTCCTTCTAGGCCTAACCGGGACACATGACAGTGGTATCAGATAACACCAGGAACACAGTCACACAGGTCCTGATAACAAGCAGACTTGACTACGGCAATGCACTATAACCTGGAATCACCAAAAAGCTTTTGAACAGACTCCAACCCATCCAGAATGCAGCGGTTCCCAATCTGCGCGTCGTGGCACCTCAGTGCACCATCAAAACTATCCACAGGTGCTGCAAACAGATGCACAGTTTGGGTAACCACTGCGATAGGTGAAGGGGAAAGAATGAAAGCACTTTTGAGGTCTTTGCTGGCAACAGCAAAGTGAAACAAATAGTCTGGCCAAGCATGCTGCTTCGATTTGTCACATAAAAAGAAAGCACAGAGACAGTATTGCTATACAGGGACAGGACTTCAAAGCTGTTGAAAAGGTGAGGAAGAGTTAGGCCTGGGCTGATGCTGTGAGACAGAGAGTTTGACATTGGCTACTAGGAATCTCAGAAATTCAACCACAGCAAGGCCAGTACCTAACCACGGCTGCTGATAAACATTTAGTGCACTTTCAAAAGAAAGTTTTTTTCTTTTTTTAATCACAATCTGAAAAGCAAGAGTTCTTCTTCAAGAAAACAATTTTAACAGTTTTACCATGTTATTGTTACCTTAGTGTAAAGGGTGTAAAGGGTAGAGGGCATGGTTGCTATAGTTATTGCGGGTGCAAATGAGGGGTAACCTTGCAGGAAAAAAACATTATTCCTTAAGTTTGAAATTTGTGTAGGGGGCGTGGTCTGGCCATGCAGGAAGATGGCCGCCTAAAGGACGAGCTCCACTGTGGGATGGACCCCTGACGGGATTTCCCCACGTACCTGTGCTGTCGGAGTCTTTCATTTGCACCCTGCTGTTGTTTAAAGACAGGGGGCGTGGTCTGGCCATGCAGGAAGATGGCCGCCTGAAGGACGAGCTCCGCTGTAGAACGGATCCCTGACGGGATTTCCCCATGTACCTTTGCTGTCAGAGTCTTTCCTTTGCACCCTGCTGTTGTTTAAAGGCATGTGGAGGAGCCCAGAGGAGTTTCTCGGCGGTGAACGGCGGTGGTTCTTTCTCTTTGACTGCCGGTGAGGTGGCCGCGCGGCTCCGCTCTGCTACACGCTCCAGGCTCTGCAGGCCTCATTGGGCTGCCCCTCCTTCGCCTCATAAGGCCGCGCCTTCTCGGGCATTGTACATGCCCACGCTCGCACTGCGCCTCCTCCTGGTGCTGTGGAGGCATTTCATCTGCTGAATTACAGACAATCAGGTAGATTCATCAAAGACCCGTTTTGCGAGTCTTTAATAGCGATTCATAAGGAATCACTATTACAGACGCGCAAAACGGGATTCATGTAGGAAGCGCAAAATAAATTGCGATTCATACACATTCCTTATTTGCGATTAGCAAATTGCTAATCGCAAATAAGGAATACTCCCCATTCATTCCTATGGGCCTTTTCGCAAATAAGGAATAACTCCCCATTCATTCCTATGGTCCTAAAGGCCCATAGGAATGAATGGGGAGTATTCCTTATTTGCGATTAGCAATTTGCTAATCGCAAATAAGATAGCGATTTCAAGGGTGCCAGGGGTGTCCAAAGGACACCCTGTAGCACCCCTGAAATGCAAATGTACACAGGTGTTGAGCACACACTTGTCCAAAGGACATGTGTGTGTGTAACATGCAACAGAGAAAAATGCACTAAGGTGCTTTTTTCTGCTTTTTCGCTATTTACCACCAAGTCAGACTTCGTGGTAAATAGCGACCAAATATTGCGAATTCGCAATTTAAAATTGGTTCATGAATTGCATTTAAGGAATCTCTAATAGAGATTCCTTAAATCCAATTCCTCGCAAATATGCGATTTCGCAAATAGCGATTTTTGCATTTGGGATGATGAATCCCAAATGCAAAAATCGCACTCGCAAAGGGCCAGATTCTCAGAATCTGGCCCTTTGCGAGCGCAATTTACCTTCATGAATCGGGCTGTATGTTTCTAATGCCTCAGTGACATTCACCACACAGCGCTTTTTTGTTTACAGCGGAGCATTTCTTTGCCGGACAGCTCTCCTTCACTCGACGTAAACGTGCAGCTCCTTGCCTCAATAACATGTTTCCCTAATAATGCACGCTGTGTCTTTCACCTCAATTAAGTTTGACTTGTTGCTGCACAACATGGTCATTTGAGGAAAATAACTTTGCTGCATACGCTGTTTTCTCCTCACACCTTTTATTCAGGAGAGTCTACTCATAGTGTTGATGGCGAGAAATGACTTACATTACTGGGAGTGTGCCTATATCTTTGACAGGGCCAGTTCTTCCTGTAGTGTTATTCGACGCTGTGTCTATCACCTCAATTAAGTTTAACTTGTTGCTGCAAAACATGGCCATTTGAGGAAAATGACTTTGCTGCATACGCTGTTCTCTCCTTGTGCCTTTTATTCAGGAGAGTCTCCTCTTAGTGTTGATGGCGCGAAATGACTTACATTACTGGGAGCGTGCCTATACTTTTGACAGGGCTAGTTCTTCCTGTAGTGTTATTAGAGCACTTTTAACACCCTTTTCAGTCAGCCACTGCTTTTAATGCCTTTGCATGGGCAATAAATCTCTCACATGTTGTAGTTTACTTTGCCTAAGCCTCGCTGCTATTAAGCCTATATCTCCATTATCATATGCGCATCCTGTTGGCCACCTATTCTCACCATCGCCAAAGCTGCTGCTACGTGTTATTTGAACATTTTACGCATATAAGCCTTATTTTCACATGGATTAAACCTTTTCGCTACCATAGGCTTTTCCTTCATTGAACTGATGCAGTCTCTATAAGCTTGTTGTTGAGGAGAAGTGTGGCTGTTGTTTACCTCTTTGATAGTGTATCATTTTCCTCAACATATATTTCTTGCAAAGAACCTCATTATTGCCTTCATATGTGATATATACACAAAGTTCAGTTTGAGACATTGCACCACATGTTGTATTGCTCTCTCTGTTTATTGTTATCCATTGTGAATGTGTTCTCATCATTGCTTCCTAACACGTTACCACATCAATCCGTTTCTGTAGAGCGTCTGTGAAGCGCAACATACAAATGTCTACCAATAGGAACAATAGTAAAATAAGTGAACAACCACTCTTCACCGAAATTTGAAACAATCTACTGCTATGCCAACGAAAGGGAACTCGTCCTCTTCAACGAATATACCCCAAGTTTCGCCCTCTCACTGTGACCAGACACTACCGGACACCATGCAAAGAATATTGCAGGAGCTTTTTGGGGTCAATCGTCAATTGGAAGGGATGTATATCACAATCACATCTTTGGCTGAAGAAACTACGTTGATTAGAGTAGACCTTTCAACTTTTCATAAAAGAATTGAAAGTCTTGATTCTAAAATACTGGCCATGGAGAGTCACCTTGCTTCAGTCCAAAGCTCAGATCAAGATCTTCTCTTTCTACACAGCAAAATCATTGACTTAGAAGACCGCAGTCAAAGAGACAATGTCTGCTTCTTTGGATTTCCGGAAAATATTGAAGGACAAAATACGAAAATGTTCCTCTGTGATACTCTTCCACTAATGACTGGTATCTCCTTGCTCCACCTCTTGAAATTAAGCTCACAGAATTGGCCCTCCACGTCCAGACCCTGCTGCGCGCCCAAGGACAATTATTGCCTGTTTTCTTAGGCATAAGCACACTCAACAAATTCTGACTGTGGCTCGCTCGAGGCTCTTTTCTTTTTAAGGGTCATAATATTCATGTAGCAGCAGATTTTTCTAAAGAGACCAATGAACGACGGAAGTCATTTCTCTCCATGCGGCCTCAACTACGTCAATTAGACATTAAATATGGGCTGTTTGAGCCTGCGCGTTTCCGTATTACCAGAAATGGATAATCTAAGGAGTTCTATGACCCTACACGTTAACAGAAATTCTTGGATGACATCAAATCTCAAGACATGGAAACACAGTCTTCCTATTGTGAGCAGTCCCGACAGTCTTCTTTCTCTTCCTCACACATGCCGGTGCAAAACCCGCAAGCTACTAGTAACTCCAGGCACCAAGGTAGAGACTTGAATAGACTCAATCGTTCCCAGGAAGATAAGGCCTCAGCTTTGCCTTCTGTCTCTACCCTTACAAAGGAACCACAGAGGGACAAACCTAGATTGTCTCTTAAAACTCCTTCGGATTCTGACTGAATAATCTTCTATTATTCAGTTGTTTGCTTCTGTGCTTTGTTGTACTTTTACTATTTCTTGTATTTAATTCCGCTTTCTCTCTGTCAATATTTTTACTAGCATCACTCAGTTTCCCTTTTTATGTTATTATATATGCTTTTATGTTATTAGATAATTTATAGTCAGTACTATTTTTCTATTATGTGATGTAAATGTACCTATTATTAAATTGTTTGTTATAGGCTTCGACATAGTTCATAGTCATTTGCCTGTTTTCTCTTCATCATTAGTCCCTTTAAGAGATATTAGCATCACTTTACTTATTTCTGCATTTGTTATCAGTTTATGTTGTTCAATGGATGATGGTTAGTATTGGTATTCCCTTTCTTTATATGTCCAAATTCTATTATTATGCGTATCTCCCCCCCCTTATTTTATTCTACAACATGTTACATTTCATTATAGTATATTATTTTAACATGTACTTCTTTAGTTTTAGCTTGAATATTAAGTGCTAATATGTTACATGCCTTTTGAGTTCTTTTAATTATGGCTGTTCATTTTCTTGGTCATTCCTCTTTTGTTACAAACTGCTGTTTTTCTAAATCCCTAGTTGTTTTGTCATCATTTGTTGCATTCTTCTCTTACTATATTCTTATTGCTTTATCGTGTTAAAGTTCTGACTGTTGCTATTTCATTGATAAGCTGTACTGCGAGGCTGCAGGGCATGATTTAATATAGTTAATATAGTCATTATAGTATTGGACTGGTTACTTATTACTTATGGCATTCCTAAATTGTTTTATTATATCTCTATCATACTCCACTGTATCTATATCTCTTTGTTAATTCATTCTTCTGGGCTCCTTACCCTACACTGTCATATACTCTTAAGATCCATATTTTTTTTCTCTCCTAGATGGGGTCCTATCCCGCGCCGCTGCTCTAGTGCACCCAGGCCCGCGGTTCACGGTCTAGGCTTTCTAACTTTCTTCATATCTTATTCTCCCATCCACTTCTTCTAATCTCCCTACCCTATATGTTTTTTCTATTTATATTTATTCTTCCAAATACGTAACACCTGCCTCATTGCTCCTAAACTACTCACATATCTCTATTCTGTCTGATTCCCTCCTTTCCTTTGTACTTTTATCCTATCAGTTTCTTGTATTGTCACCTCTTTTATTACTTACTAATCAGAGCAACACCCTCCTCTATCCTGCCCCGAGCCCCCCTCTTCTTTTCCTTTATTATTTCTTTGAATATTTTCCACTATGACTCATGCTCATTCTTTATCTGTTGTTACATGGAATGTACGTGGTCTCACCCATTACATTAAAAGAAAGAAAGTTCTTTCATATTTGCAATCCAAACATGTGGACATAGCTTTATTGCAGGAAACACACTTAGATGAAATTGAATCTAGCAAACTCAGTAGAGACTGGGTTAGGAAGGTCATCCATAACAGCATTTGTAAAAATGACCCACCAACCCTAATCCTGTCCATAAGTGTGGTGTGGCTATTCTTATCCGAAGATCGCTTCCCTTTACGATTTCCCAGACATGGTCTGACCCGGATGGTCGCTATGTTTTCGCTAAACTAGGAATTCAGAATTCTTCCATTTGTCTTGGATCCATTTATGCTCCAACTGGTACTAAAAAACATTTTTTCCTCCAATTGAATCGTCTTCTTACAGAGATCAATGCTTCCCAATATCTCATTGGGGGACTGGAATTTGGTTCAAGATCCTATCCTCGACAAAACGGGTTGATTTGACAGTGTTAATGCTACAGATAGGGCCATCTTGCAAGATATACTTTCTGATAATGGTCTGGTTGACCATTGGCGGCTCAGTCATCCACAGGATAAGGAGTATACATTATTTTCTTCCTTGCAAGGCACATTTTCCCAATTGGATTATTTTCTTTTATCACATAAAGCGGTCCAATTGGTCACAGATTCTAAAGTCCTGGAAGCTGCTATATCCGATCCTTCTCCTGTTCTTCTATCTCTTGATTTAGGTTTATCTAGGCCAGGACGAAAGCCATGGAGAACGAGTTTACAGAAGTATAAGACACCTGGGCATAAGTTTCTTTTACAATCTCATTTCCAAGATTATCTAACTACTAATGAGGACTCTGTCTCTTCCAAGAGAACAGTCTGGGCAGCAGCTAAAGCCACTAATAGAGGGCAGTTAATGCGTGATGCTGCTCTTATCAACAAAAATATTGTTGCAAAACAAACAGAATTAGAGCGAGACATTCAACATTACTCTCAATTATATATATTGAACCCTACCTTACAGACTCGCAAATTGTTGGAACAAGCACGCATGTCTCTTAATAGTCTCTTTACATCTAAGGCTGAGTATGGTTTGCAGAAGATGAAAGCGAGGCATTACGAACAAGGAGAAAAGGCTGGTCGACTATTTACAGCACAATTGCATCAGAGAGAAGCTACTATGGCCATTCCAGCTATTAAGTCGAGCCAGGGTGAAATACTCACCAGACCTCAGGAAATAGTTAAAGAATTTGCTTCCTTTTATCGATCTCTATATTCCCCAAGTAATCAGCTTGATTTACATACAATGTCAACTTTTCTAGACAGGTCAAATCTTCCACAGCTTTCGGATGATGGCAGAGCTTTACTTGAAGGTAATATCACGAGAGATGAGATTTCTTTGGCTATTACTGCTCTGCCATTTCATAAAGCCCCTGGAGAGTACGGTTTCCCTGCTGAATTTTATAGATGGACTAGTCAGAGTATGATAGATACTTTACATGCTGCGTTTCTAGAGGCTGATTCCTCCTTGGGCCCCCTTTCTAATAAAGCACTTATAGCTGTTTTGCTCAAACCAGGCAAAGATCCTCTGTTATGTGGAAGTTATCGCCCTATATCTCTCTTGAATTCTGATATTAAGATCCTAGCTAGTATTCTTGCATCCCGTCTTCGCAAAGTATTACCATCTTTGATACATAATTCTCAAGTGGGTTTTGTCCCGGGTCGCTCTTCCCGAAATCATCTTCGTTCATTGGCTCACACATTATGGTCTGCTAAACATCTACCAGAAGATGCTTTGGCTCTCTCACTTGATGCTGAGAAAGCATTTGATCGCATTGAATGGGAATCTCTCTTTACAATAATGCATCGATTTGGATTAGGTGACCAATTTATCAACAAAGTACGTTTATTATATGATAGCCCGTTAGCTCAAGTTTTTTTTATCTACCTCCTTTCCAATTCGCAAAGGTACACACCAAGCTTGTCCGTTGTCCCCTCTTCTTTTTCTCTTGGCGATGGAACCTCTTACTCCTGCAATTCACCAATCTAATGATGTTATAGGTGTCCCTCTTCCAATTGGCCATTCTAAAATGTACTTATACCATTACTAACCTCCCCCGTTCCCTCCCAGCCCTTCTTCAAATTATTCATGATTTTTCCTCCTTTTCCGGTTATAACATAAATTGGGACAAAAGTGAAGCATTAGCTATTTCAATTGGTACTACGAAATCAGCAATTTCTGGATTCCCTTTTCACTGGCAATCTTCACACCTTAAGTATCTAGGAATTTTGATTAATAGAGGTTTGGATAATATGGTTGCGGATAATCTGGCTCCTTTATTTTCCAAAATGCAGAGGGACTTTGACGACTGGAAAGCTTTAGGTTTATCTTTATGGGGTAGAGTTCAAGCGATCAAGATGGTTACGTTACCAAGATTCATTAATGTTTTAGGTATGCTCCCCCTCCACATTCCTTTAGCTACTCTTAGATCCATTGACTCCAAGATAAAGCTCTTTATTTGGGGTACAGCCAAACCGCGTCTTGCTGCTGCTAAATTAAAGGACCATCAGTTATATGGAGGCATGGGTCTTCCCTCTATTGAACATTATTCCCTTGCCCTACATATTTCTCAACTCTCATTTTTCTTACCCAAATCTAAAGACATTCCGCAATGGGTATCAATTGAATGTCATCTTCTATCTCAAGATCCGGGACTATCCCTATTATACAGTACTGGTACTAGTTGTTCTGATCCTAAAAATCCTATCTTATCAGCAATGCATAAATCTTGGCAAAGAGGTCATCCCATATTAAGTTTGAATCCGCGAATTCACATTGAAGCTCCCTTATGGAATAATTCAGCTATTCTTATCAATGGTCGTACTTTGTCCTGGCCTTTGTAGAGGGAAGCTGGCATTTATTCTATAGATCAACTCCTACATGATGGAGGTTTTAAAACTTTTCCGCAACTTTGTGAGGAATTCCGTCTTCCACTCCTACACTCCTCTAAATACATTCACCTTCAACAATGTCTTAAAAAACACTTCGGCTCTCCACCTTGCTTGCTTCAGGTTTCTCCAAATTTATCTTATCTGCAATTATGGGGGAAGTTCAAGGGAGTGCCCTCTGGTCTTTATAAAACGTTTTTGCACACTCTTTTCTCACAGCCTCTTTCACATACTCTTCGGACTAAATGGCAATCTCGTTTACCTATTATGTACTCCAATGCCTAATGGGATCAAATTTTAGAGGGGCTACACAAAGGTGTGCGGAGGTACGTCTCAAATTCTGTATCTTTAAAATCCTACATGATTGGCACTGGTCGCCAGTTAAATTACATCAAGCTGGGTTATTATTGCATACTTCTTGTTGGAGAGGCTCTAATCCCGGTTGTGACATAACACATATCATTTGCGAATGTCCACGCACCAGACCCTTCTGGCTCTTTGTTGGAAAAACTTTGAACTCTACAATGGCATTAATCTTACCTCTTACGCCTGCCACCATTATTCTACATGATTTCCGTGGTTTTCCAAAACTTTCTAAGCCACATACTCGCCTTCTTCATACTGCTTTGGTTAAAGCCAAGACCTGCATTTTACGTCATTGGAAGTCTTCATCTGCTCCTACTGAGGAGGAATGGTTGGTGGCAATGATGCAGACGGCCTTGCATGAATGCACAATTTATAACCTTCAGGACCAAGCTGACATCTTTTTTCAAACTTGGTCCCCCTTCTTGGAAACTACATTAGATGACGACTCTAACCCAACTCCCTCTCCTACTATACACGCTTTACCTACTTACTTTTAATATTACATATGCTTTTCCTATACTCTTTCATTCCAGCTGACTTTCTCTTTCCTTTCCTCCCCACATCTCCCCCTCCTGTTACTCTGGCACTTTTTTCTTTTTTCTTTCCTTTCTTATTCTTTCTCTTTTTCCTTTTACTTTTGATTATATTTACTCAATTATTCTGATACTACAATATAAGATATGTTCATACCTTTCGTATTGTTATTTCATAATAGGTTATAGAACGTGTACTGTTAATTTTTCCTTTCTCTCTCTTATTAGGAGTACATTTCATAATCTATTAATTCATTATTCCTTTTAATATTCTGCAAATAAGGGGTTCTTCTTTATCTTATTCAAGTTACTTATCTATTTTATTTCTCATACTATTATTGTTTCTATTTTTATTGCTCTGCTGTTTATGAATTTGATACTTGCTATGTATTTTATTGCATAATTCAATAAAAAAATTCAACACAAAAAAAAAGAAATTTGTGTAGCTTTTGATGGTTGCTTTGCTGTGTGTTAGTGCATGGCTCAAGGGCTCTAAAAAACAATCTAATTGTATTCTCTTCATAAGGACACTGTGGATGCTTTGACGAAGCCATACAAAGAAAAAAACACTGTTTTTGTAAATTGTATTTAGATGTCGCTTACTACCCCTGACGAGGTGTTGAAGCACTTTACCGGCTTGGAGAAGCACACTACTCTGGAACCCAAGGTTAGAGATAAATAAGTAACTGAAGCAAGGAATAATTTGTGTATGTGCCGATATGCTGCAGAATAGGCAGAAAGGACAAACTCTGGTGTTCCTAGATCACTTTAAGTATACAATAAGATAAATAAAAACATGTCTGTTGAGCCGAGTTTATGGCACCAGTGTAAAGGAGGGGTATTGCTGGGGCAGAGCAAGGAACAGGGACAAAGGTAGAGATTCTTGCAGTAGAATGTGAATTATAGTAAATCTCCGACTGTTCTTGGGATTACTGATATGTCCTTGTGGCTTCCTAGGAATGAAGTTGCCCCATGCTCCTTCTCTGCCACTAACACATCTACACTTAAGGAAGGATGTCTTGTTTGTCCATGGGAGACTGTAGATTTTGGGACCAAATATGTTTGCTGTGGTATTTTATTTATATTATAGGGCAAACTTATCTGATGATGTTGCCATCAATAAGCATGAAATGTCATTTTGTCATGACCTCTGTATATATGGCCAGCCAGCCCTACTAATGTATGTGAAGCATTTTTTATTCAAACCAAATAAGAATTTGTTTTTTGTGCAGCCTGCACCCTGAACAAACTTACTTTACAGTGCTTTCAAATTAATTGGCCAAGAAAAATGATAGTGTGAAGTAAAGCAATTTGCCTGAAATGTCTCTGTCCTATTAATAGCAGGTGCAGGAGCTCTCAGAGGGGTGGTGCTCAGATTACAGCTCTTCAACCAGACAAATTGAGTGTTCAATACACATTCTTCGTTTGAATTCCAGTTTCAACTCAACTGTCCTGTATTTAGTTGTTTTTGTCTTTTAAGAACTACATGAGGGAGGAACAGAGGCAATGTCTGTGGTGCTGGGTCCAACTCCATTTAGGGTCACTTGTTCCATGGGGCAAAGGCAGGGTCAAGTTAGATATTCAACTAGAGTCAGCTTCCAGTCGTGTCTGGTTTGCCCATGTCTAGTTGGGAGGAAGTTCACACGGCTGGTTTTCTAGAGCCCTGTCATGTCACTAATGGAAGGAAGATAACGCTGCTGGAGTGCTACAGCATTGGGGGCAGAGCAGGGGACTCGCAGTGCTACGGTGATAGTACTGGCATGGCACTGCTGGTAGAAAGCTCACACTGCTGAGTCCTACATCAAAGACATGCCACTCATGGAGGCTAACATTCCTGGGATCCAACAGCGTACACTGCAGGGAGAGGTCACTGCTACAGTCTTAGTACTCAGAGGGCACTGCTAGGGAAAGGTCATATTACTTGAAAGTGTCCTCTGCTCCAGGCATTGATACAACACAAGCAATACCTCATTCGGAACTGTATGTTCAACATCAATCTGGAGCTCAGCCCCAAAAGAGGTTGTTATTTGCCAAGAAAAATAAGCAATGACCAGTCCAAACCTAAGTCAACGGCATGAACCAGGACCAATTCAGACCCCAACTTTCATACAACATCAAGTTACTTGGATTCACCCTGGACACCAACATCAGTCTCAAGGACCACACTGTCAAGAAAACGAAGACAGTCTGGTACCATCAGACTGAAGGAAAAAATGTGCAAAAATGAAAAAAATAGATGGCAGATGCAGACCTTCAGCGGCGGTGGTAAACAGACAAAATATCGACTTCAAAATATCGAATGGACAAAATATCGACTTCAAAATATAGAATGGACAAAATATCGAATGGACTGAATATAGTCATCAAAAATATCGTTTTTAAGGTAAGTAATGCAATATCGAATGTTAAAAATATAAAAAGTCAAAATATCGAAGTATATAATACAGGTTATTAAAATTATCGAAATTTTAATAATATCGAATTTTTTATAGTGTTTTGTATGTTAGTATATGTGAATTTTATGTTATTTAATTTTTGAGCTATTTGATTCTGTAGCGGGTTGTGGGTTTATAGGAGAATAGGGTAGGAAGTAATTTAATTATAATTAATCAAATATTTAAATTTATTGGTATTTATTTTGAATTAATTGTTAATTAATTTTTATTTGGTAATTAATTAAATTGTAATTGGCAATTAATTTTACTTAATTGATTAATTGATAATTATGTTAATTTTACTAATTTATTTTCTGTAGCGGGTTGTGGGTTTATAGGGGAATAGGGTGAGAAGTAATTTAAGTGTAATTAATTAAATAATTAAATGTATTTATTGGTATTTATTTTGAATTTATTGTTAATTAATTTTTAATTGCTAATTAATTAATTGTTAATGTGTAATTAATGTGTATTAATAGATAATTAATTCTAATAATTAATTTTTATTAGTATTTTTAATTGGATATTTATTATATTATATCGAATAGGTAATTACTTTTAATTAATTTTTTTGGTTGAAGCCCCTCTGCAGGAGTTTGGGAACTCGTTCTCATCTTGAAGCCTTACGTATATTACGTACAGATGCTAGACCCTTCTTTGCCTCCTGCATGGCTAAATTTCTAGGCTGGGCCTGGCGTTTAAGTACTGCAAAAAAGCTACTAATTCAGTGAATGAGTCCCCCTGCTCAATATGCTGCATTGTTTATAAAATGTTTTATCTTGATGATTGTTGATAAAATTGTTTTTAAGATGTAACAAGTGCTTTTATGATATGTTTTTATCGAATAAAGCTATTACTACTACTACAAATGTATTTATTGGTATTTATTTTGAATTTATTGTTAATTAATTTTTAATTGCTAATTAATTAATTGTTAATGTGTAATTAATGTGTATTAATAGGTAATTAATTCTAATAATTAATTTTTATTTGTATTTTTAATTGGATATTTATTATATTATATCGAATAGGTAATTACTTTTAATTATTTTTTTATAGATAATAAAATATATATTTTTTAAATAATATATTTACTTTCCCTACTGTTGCACTCACTGGAGTGGGAATAGTAATTTTTACCGCGACGCTATCCAATGCTTTCCTTACTGTTGCACTCACTGGAGTGGGAATAGTAATTTTTACCCATACGCTATTCAACGCTTTCCCTACTGTTGCACTCTCTGGAGTGGGAATAGTAATTATTACCTCTACGCTATCCAACGCTTTCCCTACTGTTGCACTCACTGGAGTGGGAATACTAATTTTTACCCATACGCTATCCAACGCTTTACCTACTTTTGCACTCTTTGGAGTGGGAATAGTAATTTTACCCCTATGCTATCCAACGTTTTCCCTACTGTTGCACTCACTGGAGTGGGAATAGTAATTTTTACCCCTACGCTATCCAACATTTTCCCTACTGTTGCACTCATTGGAGTGGCAATAGTAATTTTTATCCCTACGCTATCCAACGCTTTCCCTACTGTTGCACTCTCTGGAGTGGGAATAGTAATTTTTACCCCTACGCTATCTAACGCCATCCCTACTGTTGCACTTTCTGGAGTGGGAATAGTAATTTTTACCCCTACGCTATCCAACGCTTTCCCTACTGTTGCACTCACTGGAGTGGGAATAGTAATTTTTACCCCTACGCTATCCAACGTTTTCCCTACTGTTGCACTCACTGGAGTGGGAATAGTAATTTTTACCCCTACGCTATCCAACGCTTTCCCTACTGTTGCACTCACTGGAGTGGGAATAGTAATTTTTACCCCTACGCTATCCAACACCTTCCCTACTGTTGCACTCACTGGAGTGGGAAAAGTAATTTTTACCCCTACCCTATCCAAAGCTTTCCCTACTGTTGCACTCTCTGGAGTGGGAATAGTAATTATTACCTCTACGCTTTCCAACGCTTTCCCTAGTGTTGAACTCACTGGAGTGGGAATACAAATTTTTACCCCTACGCTATCCAACGCTTTCCCTACTGTTGCACTCTTTGGAGTGGGAATAGTAATTTTTACCCCTATGCTATCCAACGCTTCCCTTACTGTTGCACTCAATGGAGTGGGAATAGTAATTTTTACCCCTATGCTATCTAACGTTTTCCATACTGTTGCACTCATTGGAATGGGAATAGTAATTTTTAACCCTACGCTATCCAACACTTTCTCTACTGTTGCACTCTCTGGAGTGGGAATAGTAATTTTTACCCCTACGCTATCTAGCGCCATCCCTACTGTTGCACTTTCTGGAGTGGGAATAGTAATTTTTACCCCTACGCTATCCAACGCTTTCCCTACTGTTGCACTCTCTGGAGTGGGAATAGTAATTTTTACCCCTACGCTATCCAACGCTTTCCCTACTGTTGCACTCACTGGAGTAGGAATAGTAATTATTACCCCTACGCTATCCAACGTTTTCCCTACTGTTGCACTCATTGGAGTGGGAATAGTAATTTTTAACCCTACGCTATTCAACACTTTCCCTACTGTTGCACTCTCTGGAGTAGGAATAGTAATTTTTACCCCTACCCTATCCAAAGCTTTCCCTACTGTTTCACTCTCTGGAGTGGGAATAGTAATTTTTACCCCTATGCTATCCAACGCTTTCCCTACTGTTGCACTCACTGGAGTGGGAATAGTAATTTTTACCCCTACGCTATCCAACATTTTCCCTACTGTTGCACTCATTGGAGTGGGAATAGTAACATTTATCCCTAGGCTATCCAACGCTTTCCCTACTGTTGCACTCTCTGGAGTGGGAATAGTAATTTTTACCCCTACGCTATCTAACGCTATCCCTACTGTTGCACTTTCTGGAGTGGAGTAGGAATAGTAATTTTTACCCCTAAGCTATCCAACGCTTTCCCTACTGTTGCACTCACTGGAGTGGGAATAGTAATTTTTACCCCTACGCTATCCAACGTTTTCCCTACTGTTGCACTCATTGGAGTGGGAATAGTAATTTTTACCCCTACGCTATCCAACACCTTCCCTACTGTTGCACTCTCTGGAGTGGGAAAAGTAATTTTTACCCCTACCCTATCCAAACTTTCCCTACTGTTGCACTCTCTGGAGTGGGAATAGTAATTATTACCTCTACGCTATCCAACGCTTTACCTAGTGTTGCACTCACTGGAGTGGGAATACTAATTTTTACCCCTACGCTATCCAACACTTTCCCTACTGTTGCAATCTTTGGAGTGGGAATAGTAACTTTTACCCCTGTGCTATCCAACGCTTTCCTTACTGTTGCACTCAATGGAGTGGGAATAGTAATTTTTACCCCTACGCTATCCAACGTTTTCCATACTGTTGCACTCATTGGAGTGGGAATAGTAATTTTTAACCCTACGCTATCCAACGCCTTCCCTACTGTTGCACTCTCTGGAGTGGGAATAGTAATTTTTACCCCTACACTATCTAACACCATCCCTACTGTTGTACTTTCTGGAGTGGGAATAGTAATTTTTACCCCTACGCTATCCAACGCCTTCCCTACTGTTGCACTCTCTGGAGTGGGAATAGTAATTTTTACCCCTACGCTATCCAACGCTTTCCCTACTGTTGCACTCTCTGGAGTGGGAACAGTAATTTTTACCCCTACGCTATCCAACGCTTTCCCTACTGTTGCACTCTCTGGAGTGGGAATAGTAATTTTTACACTCCCACTATCCTACGGTAATAATATTGTATATTTTTTAATAATAATATGTTAATATATATATATATATATATATATATATATATATATATATATATATATATGTTTTAACAAATAAAATTGTTTTATTTGTTTTATAACTCAAATTAGTTATTTCATAATTTTAAGGTTATTTAAGTAATTTTAAGTATATTTTTGTTATTTATTTTTAATATTTTTTTAATTTTACATTATTTTTAAGAAATTCGATATTTTTACAAAGTATATATCTTTAAACAATATTTTGGATTCGTTATTTTTGTACTTACCTGTTTGTAGGTAGAAATTCGATATTTTATCTTTCGATATTTTGGCATCGATATTTTTAGTAGTCTATATTTTGTCCCTCGATATTATGTCAGTGATCCAGTGACGGTCCGTGCCGGTAAGCACGGTGGGGCGGGAGGGAGGGGAAGTTAACAGATGACGTAATAGGGAAAATTAATTAAATAAATCCTTCCTATTCTGTTGTCTGTCAAACATCCCCCCACCCTACCGCGCTCACCTGCACGGACCACTGGTGCAGACCTTCTCTATCAATGCACACAGAATATGAAACAATATTGCTGCATCTATCAGAGCCTCACAAACTCTGCTCAGGAACAGACTAAAGACACACCTCTTTTAAGAGCACGACTTCACACTGCAGTAACAGCTCACTTTTCCAAGAACCCTGTGCCCCTCCAAACAAGTGATGACAGTGCATGGGGTTCAACAGTGGATATGATAGGATTACATCTATGATTATGAAACCTTCATCAGCTTCATCCCAGTAATTTCCAGGGAGAAAAATGAAAGTACTCCAGAGGTTTGGCTCACATCCACCACTGCCCAAAAACAAAATAGGAAGCCGTTGCCAACAGCAAATAGATCAAGAGAGCCATGGGTACAAAAAGTTTGAGAACCACGGGGCAAGACTCATCCTCAACCTATCACACTGCACTCACATTACTCCACACCTCAGGAATCCCCACAGGCTCCCCATACACAAACACACTCTTTTCAAGCTCCTCACACACTCATACAAAGCACTACACAACGTTGATCCTGCCAACCTCAACAGCCACATACAAATCCACCAACCCTCCAGACAACTCCACTCAGCCGGACTCTCACTGGCACATATACCCCACAAACACAAAAGCAGAGCCATCTCATACATCTCCCCGCCAAAAAACATGGAACCTTCCCCAGCACATCAGAGCCTCCTCAACACTTCCTGAGTTCTGCAAAGAGCTGAAGTTATGGCTTTTTGGATAATAGTATGGGAGACCACCAACAACCTACCTGTGAAGCGCCTGGATACCCTTGTAGTGAGTAGCACTAATGCAAGGCTGTCTAACATAACAATACATAACAATACCACGTCTTTTGTGTGGCATGAGGATGAGTAACTTGGCAAGTTATGGGCTGCTGAAGGTTGATGTGGTATGAAGTGGATGTCTGTTGGGGTTTAATTAGGGCTTGATAGTAGAAACACTGAAGAGCACCCCTTTTTGAACCAGCTGTCCCATCAGGCCATGTCTTTCATATTCTGCCATGTTTCTCTGGTCTTTTTGTAAAGTTCAGGTGGTATTTTAGTTCCTAAACACACAAACACTTACAGCGACTGTGGCTGTTTTTGGGTGAAGATGCACCCGATTGCCCCCATGTAAAAAGTTATTGAAATGGATCCCAGAATCAGTCTCTTTACCAAATTACTAGCTGTAAGAATTGATTATTACACTCATCAGATGCCAAATTGGTTCATGTCCCATTTGTCAGAAAGGCCACCTTATGTGGTAAAAGCTTCGTGGCAAATGCAGTCAAAGCATGGACCAAGCTTCCCCATCGGCTCAGAGCTATTTTAAAACTTTTCATGTTTCGAAAGAACTTAAAAACCTGGTTGTTTTCAGAATAGTTAACTAAGTATCTTGCTTGGCTCGGTCCCTCTGGAGAGATTTCACATAGCGCCAGGACACCCATGGGTAACAGTGCGCTCTATAAATGTCATAAATAAATAAATAAATAAATAAATAAATAAATAATTTGATTGTTGAATGTGATGAAAACGTCATGTCTAACATGGAGGAGAGAGACTTAGAGTCTTTTAACAGTAAAAGTTCATCCCTCTGGGTTTCCTAATTTGTCCCAGTTGGCAACAATGGAAGGGAGTGGGAAAAGAGGAGGAAAAAATAATGGAGATCATGTCTATTTACGATTAAGCTCAAGGAAGAAAGGCTATCAGTAAATCCCTTACAACAAAGACTGATTCCTAAACACCAGGCTGTAGACTCATGAATGGATATAGAAGTGGGTGATAATGAGAAATCAGTAAAAATACGGGGACTGTCCTGTCTGCTCAATTCTGACTATCCACACCAACCTTAAAGTGCAGGGAAATGTGTTGTGGATGTTGGTGATATCACGAGCTTCACCAGGAATATCATCAGACAGATGCCGATGGACCTGGCCTCTGGCTGGCAGCCCAATGTAGGGTGGTTTGCCTGTCACTATTCACAGAAGCACCACTGCTAGACTAAATATGCATTTCTCCCATTTTCCTTTGGTGATTTTTCACTTCCACCTTGCTATTTGCCAAGATGTCTCAGGTGCTCATCTCAGTCATGCCAAGGCTGCCTCCCAGCCTTTCATCTGATAGGAGAGCAGAGATTAACATGACGAAAAAGGGGCAGATGGTTAACATCAGCTGTTTGTTACTATGATTGAATTAAGCAGCAGGACACCTGAGGACACGCATAAACCGAAGCATCTCTGTTTACCTCTGGGCCGTGAATCAATCATACGCCTCAGTAATGGAGAATATTGACCAAATGACTCGATCATTTGGGCATAAATTGCACAGTTAATAATTCTTTGATTTAACTGTGACTAGAGTCACAAATGCAATGTTTATACTGTGTTTAATGCAATAGAGTTCTGCTAGATTGATACAAGTGAGACTTTAGCCCTACTCATTTTTTCAAATTGCACATTTTAGGGTGTGCTAATCTAGTGCTTGATACTAACTCATTTTCCCAGTCCCTGTGTGTGTATCACAGAGCTCAGACACAATCTGCATTCCAACTTTAACAGTAAGAAATTAATTTAGCTCAATGATCCGTTTGGACTGTAACATTTTCAGAACACAATGCTTTATGTTCCTGATGTTTCTGGAGCAAACAGATGTTACAACTGTGTACAATTTAAGGTCACATCATTGTCAAAATGAGATAATGTTTATATTTTCAATGTGGCATTGTTTTCTGTGTTAGGCATAGTACAGCCTGTATTTTAAATGTAGGGCAAATGTTAAGTTTAAATGTTTGTGATGTTTTCTTCTTACTCATTGTTTGTGATATGTAACTTTCTCTGTCAGACCACAGTGATTGAACAGTTTTCTGTACAGAAAATGTATAAAGGTTTGCGATTTTTGAGACAAGCCAATGCTCTTTTACCGTTTCCCTCTGAGGCAGACTTCATGTCAAAGCCTTATTTACTGTAATACTTAAAACATTTCAAAGAATTCTTCTAGCCAACTCTTTGAGATTAGACACCATGTCGGTCTGTTTATAACCCACAACGTAATGAGCAGTCTTTACGACAAATGGTCCTTGATCCTCATTTCTCTTGTACTAGACCATATTCAGTTCTTGCTATTTGTCTAGATTCGATCATACTTGTCACTGACAATGATATTACTTATATTTGCATTTTAATTATTTCGAAATGACCAACTAACCAATGCCTTTTTGCCTTCTGTATTTGATTCTTGGTTTGAATAAACCTTCAAAGTTTTGGATCAACATAAGTCCACACCTATAGAGCAGCGATCACAGAGACACACAGCCACGGAAATAACTAATCACCTCGACTATCCCTTTGACTGCTTAATAAACCATCGTAGATACTTTGAGTGCAATCAGGACACTCCCCCTGTCCCAAACGATGTCACCCTCAGTTCCTGGTAGCCCCAATCTGACCAATATCCTATCCCATAAGACCCCAGCGCTTCTACCTAACCTGTTCATGCACTCTCTATCTCCCCTCCACATGCCCTACCTGACCTCCACCTCGCCGGTCCTCCCAGGCCAGCAGCATTCTAGCACCACAGCCTTGAGTACCCCCCCCCCATGCTCCTTGATGCAAACCTCGACCACTTGTTCTTACACCTCACTAGAATCCAGACTTGATGAGTTTACACATGACTTACAACTACTTAAGGCAGATCTACAAAGCCTAAATAAGCATAATCTGAGAGTTGGTGCATAATAGATGGCAAAACTCCTGAGAAGGATAGGCACAGCCACGCCCTAGTTACTAATTACTGCACTAGACCACTGTCACACCCCACAGCTAATGTGACCTCAACAATCTCAGCATCTCCCCATATGAGATCAAGAACGATACCCTTCCCTAAACGCCTACACTCGGTCCATCAGGGTGAATGATCCTCTTTCCAATAGCGACATTCACTCCCTCCTCCTCTCATATAAGTCTTTATACTATGGTAACAGAGTTGATTGGACCAAAAACAAACAATTCTTACAAATCCATTCAGAGAACCAAGGCCCAAACACAGAGCCATAAACCAGTCTAACCTCAAGCACGTGCCCATCATTCAGTCTACCTCTGCTGACACCAAACCACACTTGAGATGCATGATCGGCAGTACTGCATGCGGTGGACACTGCGGACCTCATCCTTGCTCATGAGCTGAACCTCCTAATCCTAGCTGAAACATGGCTATGTGACACCTCCACTCCTCTCCTTGACACACCATCATAAGATTAGATAGCCCCAGCAGACCACAGCTTGCATACACCGAAACAATCTCTCTATGAAACAGTGACAATCCATTGCCCTACCCTCATGCAAATACCCATGCATTTATATTTTGAGTAACAACAGTCTAGTCTGCAGACTGCACATGATCTACCATCCACCAGGAGATTACATCCCTTTCATAGAACAAATCATGGAAACCATCTCAAACAAGCAGGTCAACACTGCACCAAGATTTTTCTTGGATATTTCAACCTGCACTTGAAAGACCTTAATGAACCAGCAGTCAACAGCCTGAAAGCTTTCCTAGCTGACCTCACCCTGCCTCAATTCTGCAACAGTCTTATCCACAACATGGGTGCGATCTTGGACTTTATCATTGCCAAGAGTAATGCCATCCAACTGGAATCTATCATCCTCTGCGACTTGACAGATAACCATGCATCACTTTCCTCATCACAGAATCTGTGAGGACAAAAACAAATGCAACTAAAGAAACCCAAATACTGGAAAAGGAGAATGTGAAGTATAAACCTGAATGATCTATCATCCCTCAGTAGCAAAATCTTGCCACCTCCCTTGAACATGGAAGATTTCCATGACATCAATATAACATCTCCATGCTGAACATTCCAGATTTGATAGCTCCTTTACAGCTAAAAAGAATGTCTACCAAAAACTCCAAACCCTGGTTCAGTGGCAGCCTAGATGTTGAAAGATGTAAGCTTAGACTAGCACAGCAAACGTGGAGACTATCACTGTCTCTCAAACACATTAAACACCTGAGATCACTGAGGATTTACAACAAGCGCTTCAGAAGCTCGAAAGTGAAATTCTTTAGAAACCAATTAGATAAGGCAAACAATTGCCCCCAAAAAAGTATTCAAATTTATCAAGCTACAATCCAATATGCAACCTAACCCTTCCCCTACAGGGTCTTATCCACGGCCAAAATGCAAGGATGATTTTGCCCTCTTTCTTCACAGAAAAAAAGAGAAAGATCAAAAGTGACTTGCAGATAGCTAGGGATGGCAGGCCGACCGGCGATGCACCTTGGGCGAATTGGTGAGCTGGTAGGTTCTGGTCTCTTCTCAGTTCTCAGAGCACTTTTTTGGATTTGGGCTATCTGGGCACTTTTAGCACCAAATGGTCTTGGGCTCATGATAGATGCTAGAGTCCTGATGCTAATCTTGATATGTGCTGAGGATCATAATGCAGTCGATTTGACACAAACCCGCTTTCGAATATATGATTTGTTATGATGGGCTGTGTTGTTCTTGGAATTATAACACACACGAGGAATATTTTTATCAAATGCATGTGTCACTTATAAAGCGCACGTTGTTCTGCACTGGAAAACTTTGAGCAGTTTTTGTGACTTTGATTGTTTAGTTGATTAACATTTTCATTTGACTGCACATAATTCCTGCATATTTCTTCAATGAGGAACCTCTGTTTCTTGTTCTACCAATTGCCCCAGATACCTGGCAATTACTGGGTTGTGTTAAAAAAATTAAAAAAATTATAGCACAATATTCTAAAACAAGTTATCTGGTGTAGAATCTGCCATCTCTCTGAGATAGATCAAGTGAGAACCAACAAATTGTCTAGCAGTATGTCTTGGTATTTAAATAGGATAAAACATACTATATTAGAAATACATTATTATGATCAAACGCTGCTGAATATTTATAAGAGGGCTCATCTAATATCAAGGAAGTGGGATCATGTGGCTAAATAATCCATAGCACACCGAGCCCTATATCATATTGTAGGCCTGGGTGGTGAACTTCGCTCCGTTCGCGGGGTTTACTGTTTTTTCTGCACACCACGAAGCTCGCGGAGTGCAGATAACTCCGCTTTGAGATGTGCAGCAGAGTTTTTTCCAGCTTGCAATCGCGAACAGTGAGTTTGCGAGCACGGTCTGCCTTTCGGGTAGAATTTCTACCTGAGCGGCAGAAATACCATCCCAAACTGCAGTTCACACTGCACTCCGCCACTCGCAGAACTTTGCAGAGCTTTTTGTAACTTCGCGGAGTTTCATGTAGCAAAACTCTGCGAACTACGCTCAGGCCTAACATATTAGGTCAGTCCTTCTGAGGAGAAAGGCAAGCTGTTTTCCCCTTTCATAACTTTGACCTCATGTCTCTGTTCACAAACGATAGTTTCCAAATTCTAGAAAGATGATACAGTGCAAAAGACATTTTCTTTTCAAGCGACCCAGGCATGAAATGTTTGGGCAACTACTAGAATTTAGGAAAGCTCTTAAAACATATATGTATGGACTTTAATAAAATTCTGATAGTTATATCAGATGTGCATCCAGATGATAGATGTGCGCCTAACATAAAAAATAAGCTATTTTCTAGAACGTTTTTCATTTGCAGTTGTAGTTGTGAATATTTTGAACTCATTATGTGGTGTGATAGCCTTCAGTGTCTGCAGGACAAAAACATTCATTCTAATAAAAGGCAATAGGGTGTGCCACTTTGAACAATACGTTTGTGTTAAGATTTCAAACGGACCCCATTCCATTCTGACCTGGACCTCCATCTTGGTATAATTGTTGCTTACTAGAATTGCTTTACAACAGTGATTTTTTTCTTGTTTTTATCACTCTTCTCCTTCTCACTCCCCTCTTTCTTTTCCTCTCCAAATTTTTGGAACTTGTTTTTGTCTGTCTGTCTGTCTATCCAATTCCGTGATGCTGCATTCAAATAACAAGCCTGATCTTTTCTTACCTCCGAAAATAAACTTACCTCCCAATGCTCCATCACTGCCACAAGCAATCTCTGATTCTGGCCTATTCATATGTATTTATGATAATAATAACCTTTTCAACCTGTTGTATTATGATACAGCAGCCTTGTCTAGGAGCCATCTTTTAATGTAGCCACAATGAACACTATTGTGCACGGCAAAGTTTATAATGCAGTACTCAAAAAGCAGGGCTTCACTGACTGCGCCCCTTATTGTCTGTTTTGTTTATTTACTTGTTTAGCAGTTTTATATAGTAGCAAGACGTAGATTTCTACTACATCTTAGCGCCTATGACACTGAAAGCAAAAAGGTGAAAATCGTGAAATTGGACAGTAGCAAGACTGTGCCTGTACAATCTGAAGACATTCCATCTTTTGTATCTTTCCTGCTCCACTCACCTACATATATTTAACACTCAGCTTCTATATGTTATCGACTGAGCCTTACCAGGAAAAGGCAAATACCAAACAGTCGATATTTCGGCCCTTATTCACCATAGATTTATGATCAATTAAGACAATTTCAATCTGTATACTAGTTGCAAATGAACACGTCTCTTTCTTTGCTCCTGCTGTATCAGTGGCACACGTATTGCGCAACAATCTGTAGCTTTTCCTACATGGTGGGATCTCAGTGTGCATAACTTCCGGTTTTATTTCAGCTAGTATCATGGATTTTATATCTTATCGAAGCGTGCTTCACCTAAAGGAAATGTGGAGATTTCCCATAGGTCTGTGCCTCCAAAATGCCAGTGGGCAGGTGAGGTACTGAGACAAAATCCTAACTTTACGACTAGGAATTTCTCTCAATTAAACTTAAAGTTTGTCTTAAGTTTAACTTAAGACCAAAACTTAAGTTTAACTGAGACAGAATCCTAACTTTAGCACTCCTAAATGCCTTCTGTGAATACCGAAAATCGTTAAGTTAGGATTTTGTCTCAGATTACTTTTGTGAATCAGGACCTGAGAGTCTACTGCTGTGATCTGCATGTAGCCTGCACCCAGGTTCCAATGCTGGTAATATAGCTTTTTTAGTTAATGTTGCAAAAATGAGTGTGTGGATGTGTATGTGTGCGTGTGTGTGTGTGTGCGCGGGTGCAAGTCTGTGTGCGTGCATGTATGTGTGTGTATGCATGTATGTGTCTGTGGGATTCTGTGTGCAGGTGCATGAAAACACCTAATACTTTTTTCCCACGCCAAAAAGGAGGAATCCAGCCTGTAAGCAAATGCCTATTGCATGATCACCCTTAATATTTTGGTCTGATGCTCCTGTTTTTTTTGACTGAGAGTGCACTGTGGCCTGCTAACAAGATCTCAGTGTCATTGTTCTAGCCCCTTACAAATTGAATGTTGAATTAGCCACCCTCAATTGGCTTACGCTGACTTACTTATTAATCCCTAGTATATGGTACCATGGGTACCCAGGGCAGGTAAGACAGTATTCCCCGGGGCTGCACCCCTGGTTGTGCCATCCTGTGTGGCACGAAGTACAACATGGTTTCTAGCCTGTCACTGCAGCCTGGAAAAGCAGTTTAAACTGCTAGTTCAACATTGCCATTTAAACCAATGGCAAAGCCCCCACGTCCCTTAACAATATATGTAAGTCTTTTTTCATGAATTGCTAACTGATACCTTGCATTTTTGACTAATAAAGTCTTTTTGAACTTAAAAACAATATATGTAAGTCTTCCCTAAGGAAGCTCAATGGAGTCCTGAGGCAGAGAGCTGTGTATTAATAAGTAGTACATACACTTTTTATATATTAAAGTTTCAAATTGTTGTTTTTGCTGTGGAAAGGTTTGTTGCCACGTTGGCTAACACAGAGCTACCAGCTGACCACTCAGCCCAGTTAACTTCTCAATGGGACTTCCAAACTGGGTACTTCAAATTAATTGTGGCATTAAACCTGACTATATACCCAAGTCAAATGTAATGTAGTGTGCCATCATGTGGGGCACAGAGTACAACGTGGTTTGTAGCCTGTCACTGCAGCCTGGAAAAGCAGTTTAAACTGCTAGTTCAACATTGTCATTTAAACCAATGGCAAAGCCCCCACGTCCCTTAACAATATATGTAAGTCTTCCCTAAGGAAGCTCAATAGAGCCCTGAGGCAGAGAGCTGTGTATTAATAAGTAGTACATACACTTTTTATATATTAAACTTTTAAATTGCTGTTTTTGCTGTGGAAAGGTTTGTTGCCACATTGGCTAACACAGAGCTACCAGCTGATGTCTCAGCCATGTTAACTTCTCAATGGGACTTCCAAACTGGGTACTTCAAATTAATTGTGGCATTAAACCCGACTTGATACCCAAGTCAAATGTAATGTAGCTTTTAAGAAAAGGTAACTTTTAGAAAGTTGCCACTCTGTTGCACAGTTTGTCCAGTGACCTCCCACAGTTGCTGGTCACCAGAAAGCCTTCTGTCCTCCTGAGGAGTAGTGTGAATGACTCCCAGGCTCAGGAACAAAAGAAGACTGCTATAGGGAGAGGTCTTACCTCCCCCTTGCAGGAAGCGAATCAGGGCATTGGCCCAAAAGGCAAGCTTCACAGGTAAAGCTGCCTTTGGTGGGCACATGGTAATCACACTCCTGAAGAGCTGGCCCTTTGATCAGGTAGACAGGCTCGTGGCAGGAACAGAGAGGGGGACCAGTACCCATACAGTTTTCCCTTTGGGCATGAAGCCCACATGTTGCCACACCTCTCAAGTGGGCTACCAAGCTTCTAAAATCCAAGGAAGGGTTCCGGTATCTTGGAAGTGAGCAGAATAGTACACCCTAGGCTTGCTAGATGCCACACATACCCGGAACGATTCAGAAAAGAGGGTGGTGATGAACAGAGTGTCTGAATTAAGCAGACCACTCTTACCCAGTCCAAAGATCAGGGCTTGATCCATCACCGTTATTTATCTCACTGCACCATCGCAGCTCAGAACCTGGCTATATGCAAATCAGTCTGTCCCTGGCCCAGTGCATCATGGGAACAGGGCAGACTAAACTACCAAGCCAATTCTTCACCAGAAAGGGGACAAGCTACCGGGGACCGGTTTCTAGCATTTCAGCCGTCTTCGGCCCGGCTTGCTTGAATCCTGATGGAGCAGTGAGAAAGGGACTCATGTCTGAGTATACCCTGCCACACCTATAGTGGCCAAAAACGATTCAGAAAAGGGGGTGGTGATGAACAGAGTGTCTGAATTAAGCAGACCACTCTTACCCAGTCCAAAGATCAGGGCTTGATCCATCACCGTTATTTATCTCACTGCACCATCCCAGCTCAGAACCTGGCTATATGCAAATCAGTCTGTCCCTGGCCCAGTGCATCATGGGAACAGGGCAGACTAAACTACCAAGCCAATTCTTCACCAGAAAGGAGACAAGCTACCGGGGACCGGTTTCTGGCATTTCAGCCGTCTTCGGCCCGGCTTGCTTGAATCCTGATGGAGCAGTGAGAAAGGGACTCATGTCTGAGTATACCCTGCCACACCTATAGTGGCCAAAAACGATTCAGAAAAGGGGGTGGTGATGAACAGAGTGTCTGAATTAAGCAGACCACTCTTACCCAGTCCAAAGATCAGGGCTTGATCCATCACCGTTATTTATCTCACTGCACCATCCCAGCTCAGAACCTGGCTATATGCAAATCAGTCTGTCCCTGGCCCAGTGCATCATGGGAACAGGGCAGACTAAACTACCAAGCCAATTCTTCACCAGAAAGGAGACAAGCTACCGGGGACCGGTTTCTGGCATTTCAGCCGTCTTCGGCCCGGCTTGCTTGAATCCTGATGGAGCAGTGAGAAAGAGACTCATGTCTGAGTATACCCTGCCACACCTATAGTGACCAAAAACGATTCAGAAAAGGGGGTGGTGATGAACAGAGTGTCTGAATTAAGCAGACCACTCTTATCCAGTCCAAAGATCAGGGCTTGATCCATCACCGTTATTTATCTCACTGCACCATCCCAGCTCAGAACCTGGCTATATGCAAATCAGTCTGTCCCTGGCCCAGTGCATCATGGGAACAGGGCAGACTAAACTACCAAGCCAATTCTTCACCAGAAAGGAGACAAGCTACCGGGGACCGGTTTCTGGCATTTCAGCCGTCTTCGGCCCGGCTTGCTTGAATCCTGATGGAGCAGTGAGAAAGGGACTCGTGTCTGATAATACCCTGCCACACCTATAGTGGCCAAAAACGATTCAGAAAAGGGGGTGGTGATGAACAGAGTGTCTGAATTAAGCAGACCACTCTTACCCAGTCCAAAGATCAGGGCTTGATCCATCACCGTTATTTATCTCACTGCACCATCCCAGCTCAGAACCTGGCTATATGCAAATCAGTCTGTCCCTGGCCCAGTGCATCATGGGAACAGGGCAGATTAAACTACCAAGCCAATTCTTCACCAGATAGGAGACAAGCTACCGGGGACCGGTTTCGGGCATTTCAGCCGTCTTCGGCCCAGCTTGCTTGAATCCTGATGGAGCAGTGAGAAAGGGACTCATGTCTGAGTATACCCTGCCACACCTATAGTGGCCAAAAACGATTCAGAAAAGGGGGTGGTGATGAACAGAGTGTCTGAATTAAGCAAACCACTCTTACCCAGTCCAAAGATCAGGGCTTGATCCATCACCGTTATTTATCTCACTGCACCATCCCAGCTCAGAACCTGGCTATATGCAAATCAGTCTGTCCCTGGCCCAGTGCATCATGGGAACAGGGCAGACTAAACTACCAAGCCAATTCTTCACCAGAAAGGAGACAAGCTACCGGGGACCGGTTTCTGGCATTTCAGCCGTCTTCGGCCCGGCTTGCTTGAATCCTGATGGAGCAGTGAGAAAGGGACTCATGTCTGAGTATACCCTGCCACACCTATAGTGGCCAAAAACGATTCAGAAAAGGGGGTGGTGATGAACATTGTGTCTGAATTAAGCAGACCACTCTTACCCAGTCCAAAGATCAGGGCTTGATCCATCACCGTTATTTATCTCACTGCACCATCCCAGCTCAGAACCTGGCTATATGCAAATCAGTCTGTCCCTGGCCCAGTGCATCATGGGAACAGGGCAGACTAAACTACCAAGCCAATTCCTCACCAGAAAGGAGACAAGCTACCGGGGATGGGTTTCTGGCATTTCAGCCGTCTTCGGCCCGGCTTGCTTGAATCCTGATGGAGCAGTGAGAAAGGGACTCATGTCTGAGTATACCCTGCCACACCTATAGTGACCAAAAACGATTCAGAAAAGGGGGTGGTGATGAACAGAGTGTCTGAATTAAGCAGACCACTCTTATCCAGTCCAAAGATCAGGGCTTGATCCATCACCGTTATTTATCTCACTGCACCATCCCAGCTCAGAACCTGGCTATATGCAAATCAGTCTGTCCCTGGCCCAGTGCATCATGGGAACAGGGCAGACTAAACTACCAAGCCAATTCTTCACCAGAAAGGAGACAAGCTACCGGGGACCGGTTTCTGGCATTTCAGCCGTCTTCGGGCCGGCTTGCTTGAATCCTGATGGAGCAGTGAGAAAGGGACTCATGTCTGAGTATACCCTGCCACACCTATAGTAGCCAAAAACGATTCAGAAAAGGGGGTGGTGATGAACAGAGTGTCTGAATTAAGCAGACCACTCTTACCCAGTCCAAAGATCAGGGCTTGATCCATCACCGTTATTTATCTCACTGCACCATCCCAGCTCAGAACCTGGCTATATGCAAATCAGTCTGTCCCTGGCCCAGTGCATCTTGGGAACAGGGCAGACTAAACTACCAAGCCAATTCTTCACCAGAAAGGAGACAAGCTACCGGGGACCGGTTTCTGGCATTTCAGCCGTCTTCGGCCCGGCTTGCTTGAATCCTGATGGAGCAGTGAGAAAGGGACTCATGTCTGAGTATACCCTGCCACACCTATAGTGGCCAAAAACGATTCAGAAAAGGGGGTGGTGATGAACAGAGTGTCTGAATTAAGCAGACCACTCTTACCCAGTCCAAAGATCAGGGCTTGATCCATCACCGTTATTTATCTCACTGCACCATCCCAGCTCAGAACCTGGCTATATGCAAATCAGTCTGTCCCTGGCCCAGTGCATCATGGGAACAGGGCAGACTAAACTACCAAGCCAATTCTTCACCAGAAAGGAGACAAGCTACCGGGGACCGGTTTCTGGCATTTCAGCCGTCTTCGGCCTGGCTTGCTTGAATCCTGATGGAGCAGTGAGAAAGGGACTCATGTCTGAGTATACCCTGCCACACCTATAGTGGCCAAAAACGATATGAGAAAATGGGGTGGTGATGAACAGAGTGTCTGAATTAAGCAGACCACTCTTACCCAGTCCAAAGATCAGGGCTTGATCTATCACCGTTATTTATCTCACTGCACCATCCCAGCTCAGAGCCTGGCTATATGCAAATCAGTCTGTCCCTGGCCCAGTGCATCATGGGAACAGGGCAGACTAAACTACCAAGCCAATTCTTCACCAGAAAGGAGACAAGCAACCGGGGACCGGTTTCTGGCATTTCAGCCGTCTTCGGCCCGGCTTGCTTGAATCCTGATGGAGCAGTGAGAAAGGGACTCATGTCTGAGTATACCCTGCCACACCTAAAGTGGCCAAAAACGATTCAGAAAAGGGGGTGGTGATGAACAGAGTGTCTGAATTAAGCAGACCACTCTTACCCAGTCCAAAGATCAGGGCTTGATCCATCACCGTTATTTATCTCACTGCACCATCCCAGCTCAGAACCTGGCTATATGCAAATCAGTCTGTCCCTGGCCCAGTGCATCATGGGAACAGGGCAGACTAAACTACCAAGCCAATTCTTCACCAGAAAGGAGACAAGCTACCGGGGACCGGTTTCTGGCATTTCAGCCGTCTTCGGCCCGGCTTGCTTGAATCCTGATGGAGCAGTGAGAAAGGGACTCATGTCTGAGTATACCCTGCCACACCTATAGTGGCCAAAAACGATTCAGAAAAGGGGGTGGTGATGAACAGAGTGTCTGAATTAAGCAGACCACTCTTACCCAGTCCAAAGATCAGGGCTTGATCCATCACCGTTATTTATCTCACTGCACCATCCCAGCTCAGAACCTGGCTATATGCAAATCAGTCTGTCCCTGGCCCAGTGCATCATGGGAACAGGGCAGACTAAACTACCAAGCCAATTCTTCACCAGAAAGGAGACAAGCTACCGGGGACCGGTTTCTGGCATTTCAGCCGTCTTCGGCCCGGCTTGCTTGAATCCTGATGGAGCAGTGAGAAAGGGACTCATGTCTGAGTATACCCTGCCACACCTATAGTGGCCAAAAACGATTCAGAAAAGGGGGGGGGGGGACCAGTACCCATACAGTTTTCCCTTTGGGCATGAAGCCCACATGTGGCCACACCTCTCAAGTGGGCTACCAAGCTTCTAAAATCCAAGGAAGGGCTCCGGTATCTTGGAAGTGAGCAGAATAGTACACCCTAGGCTTGCTAGATGCCACACATACCCGGAAATCATCACAGGATCGGAGGGATCTTAGTAGCCCATTGGCTAGATACTGTATCTTCCCACAGGGAATTTTCTGGGCATAAATAAGGCACCTTTCAATCAATCAATCAATCAATCAGGGGATTGTATATCGCGGCTACTCACCCATGCGTGAGGCTCTTAAGGCGCTAAGGGGGTCTGCTTATTTGTGTGGAGGTTCTTTCGAAGAGCCAGGTCTTGAGGTCCTTCCTGAAATGTGTCAACAGCATGGATTGCCTGTGATGGAAGGTCTTGGCGGCAAGGTAGGATAGGGATCTTCCTCCAACTTTTGTCCAATGGATCCGTAGGACGGAGGCCAGGGAAAGTTGGGTGTTTCAAAGTTGTCTGGTGGGTGTGTGGAAGGCAAAGCAGTGGTTCAGATATTCTGGTCTTGCGTCATGGAGAGCTTTGTTGGCATGTGTGAGGAGCTTGAATGTGATTCTCATGTTGATAAGGAGCCAGTGGTGTTGTCGGAGGTGTTGTGTCATGTGGCTGCGGGGAGGGGGAATGTCAAGGACCAATCTGGCTGCAGCATTTTGAACGTTCTGTAGTTTCTTGAGCTGTTTCTGAGTGATGCCAATGTAGAGTGTGTTGGCATACTGCACTCTACTGGTGATGAGTGCATGGGTGACCCTCTTTCTGGATTCTGTGTGGAGCCATCTGAAAGTCTTTTGAAGCAGGCAGAGTGTGTGGAAACAGAATGAGTGGTGTCTCGTGATTAGGGTGCAGTGGGAGAAAATGTCAAAGGTGGCCGAGAGGTCCTGTAGGGTGAGGATGGAGGTTTCGCCCCGGTCGAGGAGGGAGGTGATGTTGTTGGTGGCGGCGAGGAGTACTAGGAGTATGGTCTCAAGCTGTGGTTGCTTTGAAAGCCCGATTGGGAGGTGTCCAGGATGTGGTTCTCTTCAATGAATTTGGAGATTTGTGCATTGATGGCTTTCTCGATGACCTTGGCTGGGAAGGGGAGGAGGGAGATGGGTCTGACATTTTTGAGGTCTGTTGGATAGACAGATGGTTTCTTCAGCAGGGGCTTGTTCTCAGAGTGTTTCCAGTAATCTGGATAGGTGGCAGTTTCGATGGAGCAGCTGATGGTGCAGCGATGCTGAGGGACGATGGAGGCTGCTGCTCTGTGGAAGATGTGGTACGGGAAAGGATCAGATGCAGCTACTGAATAGATGCTCTTCATGTTCTTGAGTGTGTCGTCTTTGGTGAGCAGAGTCCAGTTGAGCATGATCTGTTGGGGTGCGGCGTGGTTGCGTGCAGGGGTGGTGGGCATAGTGGCTGGGCCTTGGGTGTCGAAGCCGTCGTAGTTCTTCCTGATCTTCTGGTGGAAGTAGGTGCTGAGTTTGTTGTAGAGGTCTTAGGAGGGTGGGACATCTGTGGTCTCGCTGCTGGGTCTGGCAAACTCCATGACAATGACGAAGATTTCTTTGCTGTTGTGTGCACTGGCATTTATTTGGTCTTGGAAGGATGTTTTCTTTGTGGTTTTGAGGAGAAGGTGGTGTGCGTTGAAGGCAGATTTGAAGGTTGCATGGGTTTCCGGGGTTTTGTTGTTCGTCCATCTCTTCTCAAGTCGTTGGCAGGTGCCTCTGGACTTGTGGAGGGCGAGAGTGAACCAGCTGGCTGTCTTGGAGTGTCCCTTTCCTATTGTCTTCTTGAGGGGTGTCAGAGTGTTGGTGCAGTTGGAGATCCATTGGTGAAGGTTGAGAGCTGCGGTGTTGTTGTCTGTTGGTGTTGGTGAGGTGGTTGTGCCGAGGTCGGTCAGACATTATTTGGTGGCCTTGGTCCAGGTGCAACAGGGGGATGAGGGTAGTGTGTACGGTGGGCACGTCGAAGGCAAGATGTATGCAGTGGTGGTTGATCCAGAGGAGATTAGTGGTGTGGCTGTAGCTGATTTTCCCGCTGGTGGGGAAAACAGGGTCGAGCGTCTGTCTGGCTGTGGGGGTCGGTGCGGTCACTAGCTGCTTGAGTCCGATCTTGGCGAGGTTCTCCAGTAGGGAGGAGATGTTCTGGTCACTAGGGTTGTCTAGGTAGAAGTTGAGGTCCCCGAGTAGGATGCACTCGGTAGATGCGATAGCCTGGGGTGCGCTGAGGTCTAAAATGGTGTCAGTAAAAGGCAGGGGGGGCAGGGGGGCCTATAGACGAGGGTGCCAAGGAGGGAGGTTTTGGGGTTTGTCAGGATCTGAAGGTGGAGGTGTTCCATCATTGTCGCAGGGTCGTTTGAGTGCATGATCAGTCAGAGGGTTTTGTTGTGGCTGATGGCAATGACTCCTCATGGTTGGTCGGTGCCGACCCTGCAGGTGACTTTTGTAGTCATCGGGGGTGGTGATTTCGATGTCCGTTCCAGAACTGGGGTTGGTCCAGGTTTCTGTGAAGAAGGCAATGTCGGGGTGGAGGCGTCGAGAAGGTCCCAGACTTCTGTGGTGTGTTTGTGGAGGCAGTGCATGTTGATGAGGATGCAATTGAGCCGGTCGGTCGAGCTGTTGGTTGGCTGGGCAGCAGGAGGATCTGGCGTGTTGGCATGGGTTGAGGCATGGTTGCAGTTCCAGCAGGCGAAGGGTCCATGGGTCTCCTTTGGTGACACTAAGTGGCAAGCGGCATGGCGTCCAGAGCTGATGGTGAGGAGGGGGCTAGCTTTGCAGAGGTGGAAGGTCCAAGAATTAGGGTGCCTGGAGCTGGGCGCGGTCCAGGCATGGACGGGAGCAGACGGGCTTGCCTTAGGCGCTCTAGCGGGGCAACCGCTGCAAGAGGCCTTACAGCAACCGCCATTAAGTTGTGCTGCAGGGGAGGGGCTGGATAATTGGGAGGTGGGATAACGCGGGAGCAGGAAGAGTCACTGAAGGGTGCGGGCTGCAGTAGTTCGCAGGGGCAACAAAGGAGAAAACAGGAAAAAAATAAATTGGAAAGAAAAGCAAAAGCCAAAAAAGGCAGAGGTAGGAGGAAATAAAGAGAGAGACAGAAACACTGTTAAGCAGCAGAGCAGTGATGCTCTACCACTGGACCACCAGGGATAAGGCGCAGGCAGGCGCCTGTGGGTGAATGAGGGTTTCAAACTCCTGTCCTCTGGATCAGCAGCAGAAACGAGGACAGCAGCAGCTACCAAACGGAACTGTGCTGTGAAAGGAGCAAGTCCACCAACAGGTTAGTGGACTGCCTTTGGCACCCTGAACATCAGATCACGCCGGAACTAGAGAAAGGATGGAAGAAGGACAGCCCTGCTGATCCCTGGACCTGGCAAGAAAGGATCCACCATGGGCTGGACCACACCTGCTGCACCGTGGGCTAGTAATAGTAAGAAAGAACTGTGCATGTTGTCCCAGCTGGAGTGGAAGTTACTATTGAGCCCCGACTAAAGAAGTTAAACAAATGGTCAGTTGGCTGACACCCAGGAACCAGAACCAGGGCCATCAAAGATAAAAAAACCTGTTCTGAAAGTTGGTAGCAACCTTCTTAGAATCGTCGCCAACTGCCTCTGGGCACCCTGAGAGACCGAACCTTGATGGCCAAAATTAACACCCAAAGCCGCGGGACCCGGGATTGTCATCTGAGCCCGGTTTGGTTATCCCAGAGGGACACCAGCCTTCATCAAAGGATACTGCTGGACCCCCTGTGTACACAGATCGTTAGTCCAGCTGCAGTTGCCCTCAACTGGCTTAAAGAAGAATTCGAGGAACATAGACCCCTCTGGCCAATGTTGCCCCATCTAACCAGTGAACCAAGAAATATTCACGAGGACACCCTCGTTGACCACACAGCAGCCATGGCATCTTTCAGCAAACTCAACATCCTCAGCATCCTACATTCCCAGCAACGGGACCACTCCATTAAACTCTATGGTGGTTTTGATGTGGAACTGGACTTGAGAATGCTTAGGTGACCATGTAACTGTCCAAATACTCTTTAGTAGCTCCCCAGACCTTCTCCCTGCTAGATTTAGTTGCCCCACTTGAGCGGAATAGTCAAACCCAACTCTTTCAAACTTTCTAAAAGCTTCTAAACTTTACAGTTAACAATGCTTGTTTCTGCTCTAGACTAAAAAGCCGAGAATTACTTTTGACATTAAAATCCATATCTCCGGAACCCTCTCTTGGATTTTGCTCATCTTGGTGTTTATAAATTTATATAAATATAATATATTTTCATAAATTGGTGACGGATTACTTTCGTATTGCGTGACTTTCTTAATTTGTTGTTTGGTGTTTTTAAATGCTTTGAACTAGTTCCTTTCTTTCAAATTTGCTTTTCGAAACCACAGGTTTGAGCTAAAGGTTTTACAAATGAGCCTGGCTGGACCAAAGACAGATTTGGGAGTGTATTACACAATACGGTCTCACAACCATACCATATTATATGTTACAATCCTCACACAGCCTAAAAGAGTAGGCCATATCTCTGCATGATAAGACATGATTTCAGACATGTTTGCCCTCAATGGAGTGTCAAAGAATTGTGAGCTCCTGACAAGGATCACGGCCAAAAGTTTCAGGGGTGACCTGTGGTCTTATAGAGTAAAATGGGGCCGAAAGACCATCACAGTGTCAAGGGAAATATGGTTCAAGGATTTCTGTCCATCACTTCTATTAACTCCTCAAGACTCTCTAAGAGGTATATCGAAATGTGGGTCAGATCTTCCACAACTTGAGGAATCGTACACTTTTGAAAGAGCTATGCTAAGTCTATGGCACAGGATACAGTCTCAACATTAAGATAATCATGAGTCAACTCCAAAAGGGAAAGGATAAACCCTCATAGCCAAAAGATGCTGTGAGAGATCAGAGTCAAAGAGCCTTGTGTGTCTGTGAATCTTTTCCTCGACTGTCATCCTGAAGAGTGTCAAGATGTCAGTGATCTGCCAGCAAAAGCCAATAAAAGTAAATAATGCTATAAATGCAATAAGAGTGCAAGATCAAAGATATATTATCCTCTTTCAGAAGGATTGCGATGCAACAAATAAGCAATGTACATTATCCGGCCGGCATACATTCACCAAGTACTACCTACTTATTAGCCTTCAAATTGTAAAAGCCAATAACACAAATAAGCAGAGACTAGATCCTTTCGCATCAAAAAGGGATAGATTAGGGATGAGCGGGAGAACCCTCCTTTACTATTGTCTTAAGTGACATTAGTGTCAACGCAAATCACAATAGATTTGCTCCACTGATTTGTGTAATGCGGGCTGCCATCTGTGCACAGGAGCCCCCTCTACCTTTTGCATTAGCCGTGCACTTAATATAATGACCTGCATCAATCTGTTTCAGCACGCGCACTCGCGGAAGGCTTTGGCTACTCGCAGCAATCGCTCATATTAGCAGACCAAAGTCGCTGCAGAATGAATGTGCCACTGCTCTAACCAACCTCACTCAGGCTTTGTGAAGATCTATGGAGAATTGTGGTGTTCTGCTCTCCAACTCAATTTATGTTGCACACAGCCTTAATCAACACTAAAACAATGGTTCCGCATATGATATAGTTTTTAGAGTACAGTGTTCTTTTACTGTGCAAAGCCATTGCAAGCTTGTAAAGAGTAATTCTGCAAATATTCTCCATTATGCATCATAAAACTTCGAACAGGGAAACTTAAGGCAAATAGTTTTGCATACATTATGATACTTGGCTCGAAGGAAAGAAAGCCATTGAATAAGAAGCAAATCAGATTGCAAGAGAGCCAACCAATAGTAAGTAATTGGTTGACCCTAGTGCTTAATTCAGGAAAGAAAGAGTGGCGGCAAGCTCTGCTAAGAAGCCGATGGCCGGTGCTATTAAACGCCTCGGTGCCCAACATCCAGACTGAAAGTCTTTATTCCAACCCAAACAACTTCTACCCCTTCATCTCACGCTTGCAGATTCCTGCTTTCTCTCTTTGTAATGGCTTAACCCCTTGCGTGCTCATGACGGAACCACGCAGTCATGAGCCACGGGCAGCTTGTGTTCATGACGGCGTGGTTCCACCATGCGGCTGCCGCTCTTCCCGCGCGGTATTAATTCCCTGCTTGTGCCGGCAAAATAATGAGTGGGCGTGGTCATGACGGAACCACGCCGTCATGGGCACACGACGCCTGTGACTCATGACGTCATGAGCAGGGAAGCGCCGCGCTCACCCCTAGCCCCCCCCCCCCGTGCGCTGTGGCGGAATTCTCAGGGCAGGGAAGGGGTTAATGTTTTTCTATTCCTCAGTCTTTCCGAGCTGTTTGTTTTTCCCTCTTGCTCTTGACAAATATCTAATATGAGAAAAAAATGCTGGTCCCAAAAATAAGTGCTGGTTCCCACACCGGCAATCTCTTACCCAAATTAAGAACTGATTGATTCAAACCCCAATGTAAGTATTGGCATTGTATTCAATAGGTCATATGGCACAAAACGGTTTGGAGGCAAAAATCTAAACATGTCCCTGACGCCTCATATTGAGAAAAGTCCCAGCTCGTCAGTGACATTTCGATGTTTTGTTTTGCAGAAACAGAGCCCTGTTTTGGCATTTGTTTCTGAAAAGCAGACAAGAATGATGAGCAACAACACTGTAGCCCACTCAGCATTTCAGCTCTGCCAAAAGTGCATTTGCAGAGGATGCACTTTCGACATGAGATCCCTTCTAGGGGCCTCATTTATGAGGCCGTGCGTCACTTTTACGCCGCTGGTGCGTCACTTTTTGTGACGCACCAGTGGCGTAAAAAATGCGCCTTGTTGCGCCATATTTACAAAGTGACGCATCTAGGTAGATGCGTCACTTTGTAAACCCCTGCGCCACATTATACCTGCGCCAGGTATAATGTATGCAAGGGGGGCGTATTGACACAAGGAAGGGTCGTAGAAGTGACGCAGTGAAATCTATGAGATTTCACTGCGTCACTTTTAGGCTGCCGTTGCGTCAAAATCTTGCGCCTGCCTCACAGTAGGCGTAAGACTGACGCAGGCCCTTTCAGATGGGGCTTGCCCCATGTGAAAGGACGCATTGCTGGAGTTGCGTCACTTTTGTGACACACTCCAGCAATGCGTCACTTTTGTGCTTACAGATACGTCAGAAATACTGACATATCTGTAACTCCTTACGACATGATGCGTCATACATTAAATATGACGCATCAGGAATGTCGCAAGGAGTGCGCACTGAGAAGTGACGCATCGCTGCTTTCACGCAGCGATGCGTAATTTCTCATAAATGAGGCCCCAGGGGTCTCGAAATGGGGAGGTCAGTCCTTTGTTGGGGCCTCCAGCTGGTCTCTTCTTGAGGTTCTAAGAAACCGCCACATCAAAGCATATATCACAGCACCTGTGCAGAACCCTCTAGTGTAGAGATCCTCCCTTTTAGGACCTGCCTATGAGACCAGGTCGTAGTGAACTCTCTTGCTTGCTGTAGGGTGAGCATTCTTAATTCTCTGTGATGCTGATGTATTTTATCCTTGTGAAATGCCTGGCAGACAATATCAGCCTTAATATTCTATTCCATCGAATTTAACTTTAAAAACTATTTATCTTTGTGTACATGACTCAGCCGCCCACCCAAGCTAGCTGCAAATTCAAAGCAGTACCCTTTACCCTGTCTCTTTCCTCATAATTTCTCTGTTGTGGGCTCCCCTGCTCTGACTCTCCCCTCTATGCCGCCTGTAAAGTTGGGTCACCATAGAAACAGTAACATACACCCATTCAACTTTCATACCTATTGTTGTAGCAACCAAAATATTTTTTTATCTATTTAAAACGTGTTTTATTCCAGAGGAAGAATGTAAGCGCAATCTTTTACAATTGTTTTGACCCAAAAAATTAGATTTTCACTAATTACGCTTTTAGTGAGCCCGACTACTCTTCGAATGAGAGTATCGCAAGTCTGGGATTGTCAAAATCTCAATCTCCAATACGTAAATTTGTCAGATGAACATAGTCCAGGAAATATTGCAGTTTTTTTTCTAGTTTGTGTCCCAACATGCACGTGAACAGACTATTTTGCCTCAGGGCATTGATAATTCCAGTTCTGTACGTGGCCCCCTGATTCCAAAAGCTTTTCAGAAACATGCATATGGGGGTTGACACATTTAAATGTCCTTAATATAACAAATACTTTAGGTTACACAGTTGCTCTCCCTGTGAGCAGATGGTAGGAGGGCGACATGGAGATTTAGGGTATTATTCACATAGATTTTGTATTTAAAGGACAAATACTTCTGTAATCAAAACCGCTGAGCACACATTTGTAGTTGCACTTTCACCCCTTGAAAACAACCCTCTCTGCACCAGTTGGGACAGATCAGGTTGATTTGACAACATTTTTAAATCAAAAGCAGAGCATAGAACTCCGATCTGCAACCTGCTAAATTCAAAGAAAATACAATTTGCTTGGCAAGTAAAAGAGGAAAGCTGTGGAGAACTGGGAAGCAAGACCTGCAAATGTATTCACTTGTTAGATTATCTATACTACTATTATAAAGAGAGAACTTGCACCTTTTGGCCAGGTAAACTCGGGAACCACAGCGCCAATCTACACACCCGATACATCTATGAAAATGTCAGGGTGTGTAGATGGACATAGGCTATATAAGTTAAAAAAAAAAGTAAATTACAAAAATTAAATTTGTAAACAAAGTAGTCCCCTGAAAGTAGCGCCGGCCGGGACCTAGCGCTGGCCGTGACGCGACGCGACGACGTGCGTGATGACGACGTGTTGGAGCGGCGGACATGGAGCTGAGGAGCGTGGGCGCGTCATGGCGAAGAGGAGTGGAGCGGCAGCTCAGGTAGTGTAAACATTGAAATCGCGGCGGACATGGAGTTGAGGAGCGTGGGCGCGTCATGGCGAAGAGGAGCGGAGCGGCAGCTCAGGTAATGTAAACATTGAAATCAGGGCCGGAGGGAGTCAGAGCGGGAGGGAGTCAGAGCGGGAGGGAGTCAGAGCGGGAGGGAGTCGAAGCGGGAGGAAGTCGGGACTGGAGGAAGTCGTGACGGGTGGGGAGCGGGTGTGAACAGAGGGGCAGGCGGGAGGAGTGGGGGCGGGAGGGAGTCGGGACGGGAGGGAGTCGGGACGGGAGGGGGTCGGGTCCGGACGGGAGGGGGTCGGGCGGGAGCGGGTGTACTGCCCCCAGCCCCTTTCTACCCCAGGCAACGCTGGGGCGGGCTGCTAGTTAGGAATATAAAAAATCCAGCATCCCCGGTGCCCGTAAAGGAACTCCTTCTGACCCACCCTTCACGCTTTTTACAAGTACTCCTTTTCCTTCTCCAAGGAATCTCTTTTTTCAAAGGATTTTTTCACCAAACAATTTGCTGAAGGAAACTGTGAGAATCAGCAATTTTAAATCGCTCATTCCTTATTTCTTTTTGCCTGAAATAACACAGTATGCACATTCCGCTCCTCACCTGATATAAAACTATATGGGGTGTAGTATTCTTATTGTAGCAGAGGGGTCATATAAACACTGAATGGTAAATTAAAAGAGCTGCTCATCGTGAAGAAAGAAAATCAAATTTGGTTGACCGAGCAGGAGTGGGGCCCCATGTTTCGATGAGCATTTCACCTAAGCCTGGGTGAAATGTTATTTATGCCAGCATAAACCACATAATTTTAGGTTTTTTCACATTACATTTTTTATGTGAAGTTTCTGAAATTATGCCATTACGTGTAGGTAGGGGGCCCCAGCAGAGGGGGTCCGGGCGGGGCGGGGTCAGGGTGTTTGGAAGGGAAACAGAGCCGGAGGCCGCCAAATCCCTGCCAGGGGCCACCACGCAAATATGTATCCATCCTCAGAGGATTATTATATTAAGGATATATATTGGCGTGGCGGCCCCTGCGGTTTGGCGGCCCTGTGCAGGTGCACAGCTTGCACATGCCTAAGGCCACCAGTGAACACAACCAGAACACCAGTGGCTATTGATCGCGCCAATTGTGTTTTTACATGCAAAGTGATGGCTTTGCATTTCATGGAATGACTCAGTAAATGTTTGACTGATTAAATTACCCCATCACACCACGTTGCGTAATTACTCCGCCACTCATGGCAAAAAAAATAAAACAGGAACAACAAAAACAACCAGAATGCAAGTGGCTGTACGAGGCAAATGCATTTTTGTGTTAAATGCAGGATTTGCATTTAATGGGATTATGCGTAATCATGCATAATTTCCCACATTTTCAAGCAATTATGTGAAAGCAGATTACGTGAATTTCACACACACCTAATTTTAATGTAGTAATCCTGTCCACTGAATGGCAAAACCATGAAATATGCTTCACAGGATTTCAATTACTAACTCATCAAGTTTTTGACTGCTAATATAATTAAAATGGAAGTAAGCAAAAATGCCCAAAATACTGAGTATTGAGGAAATTGAACTGCATCTCTCATAATACAATGCAAAAGAACTAGAGCAGCATATACGAGAATGCAAATCACTTCCTACCAGACGCAGTGGCGTAAAAAAACTTGAGGGGCCCCCCCTGCAAAGTACATGGATGGACCCTTCTCAAAGCTCACTAAGGAGCTTTCGGGCCAGGGCAGTGTTTGAGGGCCCCCACGCACTGTGGGGGCCTTTGTTATGCAGCGACCAGAATAATTGAATAACCTGCCCCTGATGATAAGACAACTAAAAATCATCTTTTTATTGTCTAAAGGTTCAAGACCATACTCTTCCAAAAGCATACTGGATCTTCTTTTTGTCCCTCTCTTTCTTTTCTCCTTGCCTTTTGTTTTCACTCTACATTTCTTTGTGTCATTCCTTGTATTACATTTAAGCTCATGTACAGCTTCATAAAACTGAAAAAAGAATAGGAAATTGCAGGATGCTGGCTCTTTATGTGATGCACCAAAATGAGGTATATAGTGCACACATTTCACGGGGTTCCCTTATGAGTGGACAGGGCTTGCTCTAACAATGCCAAGGTGCTCTGCTAGGGTGCAATGTGGTCAAGCAGCCTTGGGCTTATCAGAGAGGAGAGTGAGACATCTGCAAATACACACAATAGTCAATAAATGATGCGCACAACTCACTAAGGAGATCCACAGCAATCTTTAAAAAGACACTCATCTTTATATATGTTTAGGCAAAAGAATCAAAACGATCAGAAAAGTCACCTCCACTTCAGGTAGCCCACATTAGGGGTGGACTGGCCTGAAGGTGGACACACCTATCTGACTAGCTAACTTTCTCACCTGTCCAGGAGGCAAAGGGTTCTGGTAAAAGGGGGCCTGCTTCCTCTCCTATGATAGAAGCCGGATTTGCATACCAAGGGCGGTGAGCTCTTTGAAGACCCCCTGCCTTGGAATGTTAATCTACAGGTCATCCTGTGGGAGGGTCTCCTCCTGAGCAGGCTCTGTTTCTGGCCTCCTGAGAGCAAACACCCTCCCTCTTGGGGGTCAGAAACGTGTCTCTGGTGGCAGGCTGGCAAAACCCATTCAGTTAGCACACCAGTTGCTGGTAGATTTTCAGGGGGACTCTCTATTGTGCACACTCTGTGTGCATTTATTAATAAATCCACAACTGGATTCAGGGTGGGTTTATTAATAGGAGATGTTTCATACCAAAAATCTTTATTTTTAATGTAGCTGGATAAAAAAGTAAAAAAGTTAAATAAATGTTTTTTCATTTACAGCTGTGCTTGATATTCAATGAAATTGGGGATATCAAGCTATTCATTTTACTGCATTTTTACTGGGGAACTTGTTTCCACTAGTGTCCAGCACATTTATTTAAGATGGCTTCCCAGTTCACTTGTTTTGGCAGCAATAGCGCTGACCAGCACTGGGGAATAACTACTTAGGCAGATATGTCCTCACATGTAGTATTGTGCACCCTGCCTTTGGGCTTTACGGCCTTCTGTAGGGATGACTTACTAATACTGCATGCAGTGTTTATAAGTATAGTATGCAGGGATGTGTGCATTGTCAGGTTTTCACTTTTGTATCCACCAAGTCATGCAGCCTGCAGTGGCAGTCTGTCTGTGTTCGGTGAGGGGCCCTTTAAGGTGGCACAATGTGTGCTGCAGCCCTTAAGGACCGTCTTTAGTCTCCTTGCCCTAGGTACTAGAGGTAACTTTTCCTAGGGGCTTACAGGGAGTACCAAAGATATTACCAATGGGGGAAACAATTGCACAGTTTTGGGAAAGAGATCTGGCACTGGGGACCTGTTTGCAGGAACACAAAGCACTTCCAGTCGAAATCGCATCAACTGCTATGCAATAAGTGGTGGTGACCATTTCAAAAAAGGCCACTTTCCTACAGCAATATGCTTTGCTCATTGTTTATTAAAAGTTAATTGATAGATGAATCTTACAGTGCTCCAGTGGATCACTGACTCTACCCCAGAGCTACCCTTCTTTTGCAATCGTAGCTGAAGCTGGGCTCCACACTGGACAACACCTGTTACATTTCAGATTTGTTATGCAACATTTAAATTGCAGTGCCATTAATTCTATTTCTCCTCCCCTCATCAGCATTCTCTGTGATGCTTTAACAGTTTCCAGCCATTTACAGTCAGTCTGCCTATATGGCCCTGAGTGTTTTCTCATTTTCTAGGTAAGCTGACATTGAAGTATTGTGGAAATCGCTATCCTTGCTCCCCCCGCCACCGTTTTAATAATATCATCATGACATGGATTCCTCAATCCTTCTCTGCACTTTTCTACAAGCATTTTTTAATTTATACCTGGTCTGACGGTAAGCCTTCAATTATGTAAAAAAATAGCTCATCCGCCTTTCTGACATTCTAAACCGAATGAGGCAAGTCTCAGAAGAAAATTTGTGATTCTAATATTATAAAGAATAGTGAGACGATTGAGGGTCAGGTGGGTATAGGTGGTGGAAGGCGTATATAGAAAGACGTAGCATTATAACATGGCTCTCTCTGACTAGGGTACAATGTTCCCAGTCCCCTATTAATTGTACACATGATCGTTACCTGGTACTGAAGTCCATCTGGTTGAGCTGGAGTAAGAAAGGACCTAAGCTTTCAGAACGTATCCCTTTGCCAAATGAAAGGTGGGACTGAAACCTAAAGTTCCCTATGACACAGAGGCATAGGGTCAAATAAGGATGGGAATAGAGTAAAGGTAGGCACATTTTATATGCAAAGGGGCATGATAATGAATTTCCTCCCACCATAGGTTATGTCATGTTAATTATAGGAGCACAGCACACAGAGAGGGTCTAATTTGGGTAAATCCACTTTTTTTAGGAGAGTTCTTGAGATTATAAATTGAACGACTCAAAGATTAAAAGAAAGCAAGGGCGACAGCTGGGGGGGGGGTACAGTAGATAAACCTCTACTCCCACAGCAAGTGTTACAAGCTGTAGTCACTTTTAGCAAGAAAATAATGAATAACAAAAGATTTTTTTTTACAAAAAGCTAAGGTCTTCCCTAGAAGGCATGGGTGGACTCGGCAACATATGACCAACCAGATAGTCTTTAAGGCCATTTGAATCATGGAGTTATTACACATGCTTATGCATGACATCATGACAACAGGGTTTTATGGCTGAGATACCCGCCACCCCCTCTCAACACAATCCCCAAGGATGGGAAACCGGAAACAGTTCTGAACTTTTGGAAGGCGGGAGGGAGTGACCCTCCCGGCCGTATTTATTAAAATATGAAACAAAATCAAAACATTAAAATAACAGTTTCATATTATGTACAATTTCATTTCCACATTACGATGTTTGGCTAACCTTAACAGATCTCTAATACAAAGGTTCTCCTAGCCGAACTATCATCCTACAAAACATTTGACTTGAAATTGTACATCCTAACGTTAAGGGCCAACGGCAAGGTCGTAACCGGTGTCAGATCCCTAAACCAGAAATACCCCCCTCACTTGTGAGGGGAGCGACCGCACAGAGGCGTACCTCAAGTGCATCTACCAATTTCCCTTTGACTTGACGGGGGCCCCAATGAACTCGACGCCATTTAACGGTCGTCCGAGGACTCGTGTGAGGTGTCTAAAAGGTAGCGTAAACCCCCTCCCGAACCCCACACAACTTACCCCATCTGCCGTCGCAGATGTCCTGGCCCCGGGAAATTCCCCAGGAGGGCCCGTAGCCCCTCCTATCCAGGAAGGGGCCTTGACCACCTTTCCTTTCCTTCCGGCGGCCTATCCTTAGAAGGGACCGCCTCCCCGTTGAGGGGCCAATGGCCACCTCCCCCGAGCGCTCCCATCCGTAATGGGTGACGCCCCCCCATAGGGATCTTCCAAATTACTGCTCACCGATCATGACCTTACCGCCCGACCAAAATAAATACGACAATTTACCTAAATTACTGAATTATAAAACAACCATAACTATTACAAGCATGATTACTGATCAACACTAGTGCAGAATTACTTTATTTGCAAATGAAAAAACATACTGAAAATGACCATTCTTCATTATATACTCAAAATATCACGATAATCATCACAACCTGCAAAAAATAGAGTTACCACATCAAAACTTTATTAAAAAACAACTAGCTGTCCTCAGGGGCTGGTGGGTGGGTCCAAATTGGCTCTTCGTTCCGTCTCGAGCTCACGTGCAGCGGGGAGGTGCAGCTTCAGAGCACAGGAACAAGAGGATGCTTTCGTGGCTTGTTGCTCCTTTTATCCGTCTTCGGGCGGGCGTCAACCCGCCCCCGCCTGCCTCCGAGGGCGTGGCCGGCCGCGTCAGTGTCTAGGACAACCCACTCCAGGGCGGGAAAAGGCGCGCCCCGGCTACGCCGCTTCGGGCATACCAACCGAGACTCGCCTCCCGCCCAAGATGGCTTCCCGGGGGGATCGTGGTACTCCACCATACGTTCGGGGGGACCGAATGGTCGCCCCTTTCCATATGGCTGAGATACCCGCCACCCCCTCTCAACACAATCCCCAAGGATGGGAAACCGGAAACAGTTCTGAACTTTTGGAAGGCGGGAGGGAGGGAGTGACCCTCCCGGCCGTATTTATTAAAATATGAAACAAAATCAAAACATTAAAATAACTGTTTCATATTATGTACAATTTCATTTCCACATTACGATGTTTGGCTAACCTTAACAGATCTCTAATACAAAGGTTCTCCTAGCCGAACTATCATCCTACAAAACATTTGACTTGAAATTGTACATCCTAACGTTAAGGGCCAACGGCAAGGTCGTAACCGGTGTCAGATCCCTAAACCAGAAATACCCCCCTCACTTGTGAGGGGAGCGAGCGCACAGAGGCGTACCTCAAGTGCATCTACCAATTTCCCTTTGACTTGACTGGGGCCCCAATGAACTCGACGCCATTTAACGGTCGTCCGAGGACTCGTGTGAGGTGTCTAAAAGGTAGCGTAAACCCCCTCCCGAACCCCACACAACTTACCCCATCTGCCGTCGCAGATGTCCTGGCCCCGGGAAATTCCCCAGGAGGGCCCGTAGCCCCTCCTATCCAGGAAGGGGCCTTGACCACCTTTCCTTTCCTTCCGGCGGCCTATCCTTAGAAGGGACCGCCTCCCCGTTGAGGGGCCAATGGCCACCTCCCCCGAGCGCTCCCATCCGTAATGGGTGACGCCACCCCATAGGGATCTTCCAAATTACTGCTCACCGATCATGACCTTACCGCCACAGGCCGGATAGTTGACCGGCTATCCGGACCCCCCACAACACTCCTGCCTAAAGGTCATGTTTTAAACTCTTTAGCCAAGCTATGAGGTCTCCTATGAATAACTCATTCCCCACCCGGGACAAATGAACCCCGTCCCCCAAATACATACTGTCCCCTTTGATACAACCATGCGAAACAGAATGCAGTGTATTTGAACGAAACAATATGCTCAACTTGTTATTTATTTTCTTCACTGAATGATTCAGAGCAGAAACCGAAATAGCCCCCCGCCACACTTTCCGTGGGATCATATGGGACCATGCAATTGTGCACCCTGGAACTCTTCTTGCCAACCAACTTACTGTGGAAAGCATTGCCTCAAGAAGAAGTCGCCTACCAGTGGCCACCAAATCGTTGCCCCCAAGATGGACTATGATTATAGACGGCGGTGACCTTGTCCGCCCTAACAAACCCTCGAAAAAGGATTGAAACTGGTCAATACAGAGCCCGCCCCTTCCGTAGAAGGACACCCTGTACCCGTATTCCCCAGCCACGTGAATCATGTCACCTGCTTTGAATACGTCCGCGGCACGCCTCACGTATGAGTGGCCCACGACCCACACCTCCTTTCTCGCAGCCGGTGATGTCTGACCGCTGTTCCCCAGGTGTCGGGTCGACTGCAGAGTCCGCCCCGCTTCGTAAGCTTGCGCAACTGAAAACCAAACAAAAACAAGAAGCGTGAGTACATTATTACAGCTTCACAACATGTGCAACCGCACATACCTTTTATAACAGTTCGAGGACCAACGCCCCAAACGTTTTACTTTGTCTACACTCAGACCCCTGGCTGTAGCCTCAGTAGCAGCCCCTATCCGAAAGGAATGGGTCCCGAACACGCCGGGGTTCAAGCCCGCGGCCGAAATCGACATCGCAAGCACCCGCTGGAACTGAAACCTCGTCAGTGGGGTGGCGTCAGCGTGTCTCAACAAGGTCCCCCCCCATGCTGCCACCCTCTGTGCTAAATATTCCTCAACGCACACCACAGGGCACATGGAAGACCCGGGGATCCTCTGAATGAATATGCAGTCCCCAATTGCACCCTGATCGGTTTTGGACTTAACAAACGAGACCGTCATCATCTCCTCCCTGACCTGAATGTGCTCCCGGCACAGTCCCCCCATCGTATCCTGCTTGTTCTTCGCCACTAATTCGCTTACCCGCATAGCCCCATGGAATGCTAGTGCAAATGCAGCTCGGAATAACACTGCTTCGTACTGGGATGAACACGTTGCCGGGAGTACGGACAATAACAGGGTCAGCCTATCCAGACCTATCGGGTGCCTCTCATCTACTCTGCGACCCTCAAGGCGTTGCCACCCACGTAGCGCTTTCTGCACAACGAAAGACGCTGTCGGGTCCTGGATCCCATGAGCCCTTGCCATAAAGGAAATGGCGGCCCGATGCCTCTGGGCCGTAGCTACTGATTTGCCTGCCTGATGTAAAGACAGCAAGAATTTTACTACAAACTCTTCCTGGCCCCAAAGCTCCCCCCTACCAGCACCCAAAAAGGACCAATAAGAACGGAACGCCCCTTCATATGCCTTCCTCGTCCTGGGTGCTAAACTCTCTCCCACGAGGTTTTGTAGTTCGGGGCACCGAGAGACCAGAGAGCTTCGGGAAAGGGTGCCGCCACCGGGTCCGCTGTGGGCAGAAAACCCCAGAAGGCCTGCATACGGAAACGAGAAAGCGCATCAGCCGCTTGGTTCAGTACCCCCGGCACATGTCTTGCCCGAAATAGCACATTCAATTGCATACACAATAACACAATTTCTTTGAGCAGCCTTAGAATCCATTTGCATCGTGCTGCCTGACTATTGATACACTCAACCACGGTCATGTTATCAGACCAGAACACCACAGAGTGATCCCGGAACCCCTCAGGCCAAGTTTTCAGGGCCACCAGAATGGGGAAAAGTTCGAGAAAAGCAATGTTACTCGTCAGCCCGCACTCGTGCCACCATGACGGCCATTTTTGAGCCGACCATTGTGTACCAAATATGGCACCAAAACCTATACTCCCCGCCGAGTCTGTCCAAAGCCCCAGCTCCTCGGAGGACACCGCTGGTTTGTTCCAGACGATTCGACCATTGAAATCCGCCAGAAATGCCAACCAAATGCGCATGTCCTGGCGAATCTCTGCCGAGAGCCTCGTGCGATGATGACCCTCCTTCAGGCCGACCATGGCTTGTGCAATCGAGCGGGAAAAGGGGCGCGCCATTGGCATCACTTTCAGGGCAAAATTCAACTGACCCACCACCTGTTGCAATTGATGCAGGTTTACTTTCTTTGCACGAATACATGTTTCAAGGGATAACCTGAATTTTAATACTTTCTCCTTGGGTAATCTAAAACAACCTTCTTCCGAGTCGAGCTCGATCCCCAGAAACTCGAGCAAAGTCGAGGGACCCACAGTCTTACCTGGCGCCAATGGCACACCGAATTGATTCATTAAGACACAAAATTCATGTAAAGCCTGTCCACACTCAGAATCCCCGGCTGCCCCCAAAAACAGAAAGTCATCGAGATAATGCATAACATGCTGAAAACCTGTCTTCCTTGTGAATACCCATTGCAGAAAACAACAGAACTTTTCGAAATAGGCACAGGATATCGAGCACCCCATTGGCATACATCTATCCATGTAGTACCGACCCTGAAACATAAAACCAAGGAGGCGCTGATCGTCCGGCCTCATCGAAGGATGCGTACCGCACCGAACACACTTCCGGGTCTATCGCGTCATTCACGGAAAGACCACGTGGGGCTGACAAGTTATGTATCAGCCGAAACTCACCCGGGTCCTTCTTGGGGACCACCCCTAGAGGGGAACAAACAAAGTTAGCAACCGGTGGCAAATCAAATGGACCGGCGACACGACCTCGAGTCACCTCCTTCTCAATCTTTACCTGTACCACCGCCGTATGCTGCAAGACCGACAGTTGATTCTTACAATTTGCCACACCCTGAAAATCCCCCACTGGGATGCGGAAACCATATGAAAACCCGTTTCGCAACACCCCAGCGGAAGCATGATCCGGGTATTCGTTGAGCCAAGGAATCATCGCCATGGTATCAATCGGAGTAGGTAAAGGCGGCCCTCGGACTATTTCAGACCTGTTTGGCGCTTCCCTTACCACCGTTATCACCCGTTTTGGCTCTGCACATGGACTCAGGATGGGATGGCTGCCCACACCCCCCACATTCATGTCTGAACTTGCATGACCCCTGGGGCCTCGTACATTTACCTCTGTTAAAATTCCAACAAATCCCCCTTTTACCTGCGTTGCCACTCGGCTTCGAGTGGTACTCGTTACCTGCACCCGTCCGAAAGGGTGTCCCAGAGTATTGGCGGGAAGATTCACCCCCGTTACTCCCTGACAATGGCACTTTTAACATTCCTGTACTCTCCATTTTTTGCCATGACACGGAGTCGTAACAATCCCAAGTCAGAACTGGGTCGTGTTCCTTAGCCTTTCTAAAAATATTGTCATAGCAGAACCACTGATTGCCCCCATACGCTACGGAATACTCCATGATACGTGATTGATAAATAGGCAACTCGGTCAGCAACTCGGGCCTGCGCTCGCCCATGATGGAGGTAAAAATGCCCCATGCTCTGCCCCAAGTACCAATGTTTTCGTCAACCTTAAAGGCGGCCATTTTTGCGCGCCAAACACTCGGATGCATGAGCTCCTTTTGACTCTTAACATGCCCCATCTCGTAATGGTCGGTAAGCAAAGAAAAAATGTTAACATACTTATTCGCCCAAATCTTTTCCTTAATTTCCAGTGGAACATGCTGAGCCACCTTCTCCCTTCGTGAAGGTACAGACCCCTCCCCCGCGATCGGCAATGGCCGCTTACCTGAACCAGAAGCTGCATTTGCCGCCGAACCTAGGCCTGTTGCATTTTCCACCGCCGGAACCGGCGGGGTAACAGAAGATGGAGCCTTCGCAGCCTCCCTAGATTCCCGCAGTTGTCTCATTACTGCCCGGGCGTCGTCAGCCGTGGTGCCCTCGCTATCTTTTCCCAACCACGCTGCCAATTGTGCCGCTAACTCGGGAGGCATATCTTCCCCGGTCACGGGGGTGACCACCACGGGGATCGGATTCCCCTCCTTCGGCACCGGGGTTGGCTCCCCAAGCGGGGTATCAGGAACCGGGGTTTCCCCCCCAAGCGCCCCCCTTCTGGACCTCTTGCCTTTCCCACCGGGGGCTACTCCCGGCAAAGGCCGTTTCGGTCCTCCCTCCCCGTTCTTAGCCGCCATCTGCTTCTTCAAATCGGCTACCTCCTTCATGAGCATGCGGAGCATCTGATCGGTACCGACCCGCTTTCCGACTTTCTTGGGCATTCTCAGACGGGATATCTGTAAGACAAAAGAAAGATTACAACGCTCCAAATTGGCTCTTCGTTCCGTCTCGAGCTCACGTGCAGCGGGGAGGTGCAGCTTCAGAGCACAGGAACAAGAGGATGCTTTCGTGGCTTGTTGCTCCTTTTATCCGTCTTCGGGCGGGCGTCAACCCGCCCCCGCCTGCCTCCGAGGGCGTGGCCGGCCGCGTCAGTGTCTAGGACAACCCACTCCAGGGCGGGAAAAGGCGCGCCCCGGCTAAGCCGCTTCGGGCATACCAGCCGAGACTCGCTTCCCGCCCAAGATGGCTTCCCGGGGGGATCGTGGTACTCCACCATACGTTCGGGGGGACCGAATGGTCGCCCCTTTCCAGTAGCTTTCTAGAGCTTGAGGTGGGCAAACTCAGTAAGAGCTGGGGTGGGGTCAATGTAAGCCATACAGTGAAACAAAATCAATTAATGACAAGACTGTGATGGGCAATAAAGGTTAAAGGACAGATTGACTCAAGGCAACCACATAGTGAGTAACAGGTCAGATCAAATGGCTAAAAGAGAGGCCACTCAATGTTGGAAAGATGATAATTTACAATAACTTAGTATTTTCTCTCTGATGCCTGTGGGCAAGGAGCCCAATCCAATGATTTCCATAGTGGTCCATAGATCAAATGTCTTCTGCTGTATGCTTTCAGACATGTCGTCACTATTTTCTTTTGCCCAGAAATTATAATTCAACTACCCACACTCCATATAAAGGCTGGCAGACATTTGTTCTCCTTGAGAAAAAACATTTCTCCTAAGTTCAAAATCACAGAGTAGACCACACTGTCTCTCACTACTGACATTGATGTTTGCTTCCTTTACAGCCAAGCCAACGCAGAGAAAAAACACAAGGTGGTTGAGTGATGCCAGAATGTTAAGCAAAGGTACAGCAGTTGGTGACTAAAAATAGGTTTTTATTAACACCTAGTTCAAAGGTACTCAGTGTATCAATCCAGCTAACATCTTTTCTGTTTTACCTTTGATGCTTTATGTGTAACAATGTATTTCCTCATTTCTGTGTTCATAGTTTATTTGCATAGCTTTGACCAATGTAAGTTTATTTAATTAAACGACAATAAATAAAATGTGTGCTATTGCCGCAAACAGTCCTCAAAATGATAAATCACGTATAAAAGAAAAAAGAAATGAAGAGTACAAATCAAAATAAATCTTATATTGCACACGGACTATCATAAGGTTATTAACATTTCAAATCAAACCTTTAAGACTTGACATACATAAGATATCGAAAGGTAAGTATTAACCTTCCAGTCTACTTTTTTTTAAATGTGTACGGTTATGTGGCATAAAAATATCTTACTAACGTCAAAAGAGGAACAAAAAGATCTTAACGCCTTTCAAAAATCTACCTCTCGGTGGAACAAGTTGCAGTGCCAAGTATTAAGCGAAGAGTGTTTTTGTGCCTAAGTTAGAAACATCGAGCAATTGCAAATTTACAGCAAAAACTTTCGAGAACCTGAAGTCAAACAGACTCACCACAGAGCCAATTTAAATTGTTGATTTTGAATTAGACAAAATGGTTGCTAGATTGAGCTTGATTCCCACATGGTGGCTCCAGAAGCCTCGCAAAATGAGGTGAAGCCTTTAAATTGAGATCTGATTGATTTTGTAAATGAGTGTGCAGTGTTCTGCAAAGACTGCAAAGACACATTATCTTCCATTCTACTACCAATATTAATGCTATTAATTTTATTATTATTATTATTATTATTAATAATAATATTAATAATAATAACAATATAAATAATAATAATAATAATAATAATAATAATAATAATAATAATAATGTTAGTATTGTTAATATTAGTAATAATAATAATAATAATAATAATAATAATAATAATAATAATAATAATATCATTATTATCAGCAGAGGAATACCATTACTACTAGTAATAATACTAAAAGTAGTGGCAGTGTTCTTATTATTAGTAAGTGATATTATTGTATTTTATTGCTTGTAAAGCTACAACCCCAATAGGGCATGCTGGCTCTGTAGAGAAGTGAGACACATTGCACGTAGACCGTGCCTGTAAGGGGTCAGAAGAGCTGGGACAAAGCCAGTCACATATCAGTGTAACTTGCAGTTGCTATTTTCTGTCAATCCTTCAGAGGCACTAGACTACTGAGAAAGTGTAAAATATAGAACAGTCTATAGACGATAAGTTCATCTAAGGTTTATGTGTTCAACCTGCTGGAAGGGACATTGAAGACTGACACAATATTATGGTACATGAGCCATTTCCCAGAAGTCGCTTTCAACTTTCTAAGTGAAATATTGTTGACAACAGTGCCAGATTACCTGTAAATTGTCATGCAGTACAATTATCCTTAAACATATGTAATGCTAATGTGTAGTCACAGATGCACTACTACCCAACACACTTATCAGATAAAAAACATCTTCCTGTATCGAGCAACCATATGCAAAAGATTGATTTATACAGAAGCATTGACAATATAGTCTTTTCACTTTAGAAAATACATTTTCGTTGAGCTGTGATTTTATATTTGTAAAAGTTGCAGAGATCTCTCATGCACTACGTGTAACAAGATGTTTAAAGATCATGCACCTCTTGGTGATTTACATTTTAGTCTACAGTAGTTATAGTGATCTGTTATGTAGTTTGTTTTGCAAAGAGTTTAATTAATCATGCAGATAAAGATGTAATATTAATAGTCTTTTCATCATGAATGTTTCCCCCTTCTCACTGGTTTTCAAATAAAGTCTGAATCAAATCTTTCTCCTTTGTTTTAGGGCCAGCACCCAAACATCTCACATGTTTATACCAATCCACTCTCTCATTTAATCCACTTAGTTTCTTTCTCTCTGGTTCTGATGATGGTCCAGGATCCCTCAACCCCGTTTGAGAGACAGCAAGCCTTCTCTTTTCTTACCTGTGTTCATTGTAGACTATAAACTTTATTATGACTTTACTAGTACCATAATTCAGATCAATTAACTATACAGTGCTTCCTACACTTATTTTGACCTTTGTTGGTTGGTTCATATCTCAATTCTCCTTTCTTCATAAGGGGTGATGTCCTAACACTCAACCAACTTTCAGGATATAAGTATGTAGGTCTAGCAAGTTTTGTTTCTGTTTCTGTGTGTTACATCCTATAATACTGGATTTCAAATGTTTGTCAGAAAGGAACCGGATTGTTTTTTTAACAAGGGAGTCCATTTTGGGGAAAGGGTTATGGTTAGGAATGGGATTGGGGAGAAAAGTAAGTGAGGGAGCATCATGGATTTTTTCCCTTTTCTTGGTTGGTGGTCCACTTTAAAAGTTCATGAAAATCATAGCACATCATTTTATAATTGCTACTTTACTCAACACCGGAAAACATGTTATGAAAAGGCATTTTTCAGTGTTGAACTTAGCCCTTTTTGATGGGTTATCCCAGAACTTTTTGCCTTCCTATTGTATTTTTTCTGACCAGCTGTTGGTGGTTTTTAGACTCTGGGCACTTTATCACTGCTGATCAGTGTTAAAGTGCATGTGCTCTCTATGGTAAATTTGGTAAGATTGGTCTACGCCTGTTTGGCATATTTAATTTACCTGTCAGACCCTTGAACAGTGGTATCCCATATACCCAGGACCATTAAATTAAATGCTACTGGTGGGCTTGCAGCGCTGCTTGTGCCACCCACCACAGTAGCCTTTCCAACCTGCTTCAGGCCTCTGCCACTGCAGTGCATGCATATACAGTTTAGTGCCGCTGGGCATGGCACATCAAGTGGTTGACACATCTGTGTCTCCCCTTTTTCTACATATCAGTCAGCCCTAAGGTAGGCCCTAGATAGCCCTATGGGCAGGGTGCGGTGTAAGTAAAAGGTAGGACATGTGCCTTAACTGTCTGGCATGTCCTGGAAGTGACAAACAGGCTATTTGGTTTCTCACTGCTGTGAGGCTGCCATCTCATATTAATGCATTGGGGATTCCCTAATATATGCTTCAGTGGTAATGCCTGACATGAGAGGGGTAGTGTGATCAAGTTTGGTATGTTTGGAAAAGTGGTGATAAGTGCTGCGTAGTGGAGTTAGCAGCTTTATTATTACTATTTTAGTAATGCCACTTTTAGAAGTAGGCATTTCTGTGTGCTATATGTCTTTAGTTCTCTCTTGGATGTGTATTGACTGTCTGGCTTTGGAGTGACAGGGGCTGGGGAGGTGCAGTGGCTCCAGAGAGTCTGGATGATCAGCGCAAGGCTGAAGAGGCCAGGTCTGCATTTGGAGTGGTGGGAGGAGTAGCACCTGCACCTGAATAGGGCTGTGCCTGCCTTCCACAATGATGGCTCTGCCACCCTGTGGTGTGTCTGGGGGTAGGGCTCACACTGACAATGGAGGTTGTCGTGCACTTACAAAGTGCCTCCCAGAACTGGTGCCAGGGGGTGAACAAAGACTGTAGGACTATAAGTACTGGGGCTGTGACCCCATGTCTGCTGAACTGTGTTTATTAGGGACCTGGATCTGAATAGCACTCTGCCAGGAGGAACCGCCATGGGCCTCAGCTGCTGTCTGCTTGGTGGCTGGAGGGGCTGCCCTCTGCTGTGAAGCCCTGTGTGCTGGCCTGCCTGTGCCCAGCTCTGCTTTGTGGATGCCTGGAAGAAGAGCGCTGCCTGCTCCCTGTTTATGTCTTCCAGGGGGAAGACAGGCTGAGTGCTTCATGTTCCCAATTGCCCTGGTGAAGCGTGTGTGGAGCGCTGAGCAGAGACAGGAGCATTTTCCCCCTTCTCCTTCCTTGGGATGACAGGAAGAGTGCAAAGAGGCACTCTTGTTTACAACAGTGTATGGTGAGCGCTATGTTTTGCAGCCAGAGGCAAAAGCCATTCACAGAAACCAAACGCGGCCGCTCATCAGCTGAGCAAGCGCCGCAGGAACCTAGAGCGTTGCCCAGCAACCCAGCCGCCAGAAGTCAGGTAGATGGAAAGGGTTGTGTGACCAAGCCAGTTTGTAAGCAGGGCCAAGCAGGACCACATACCAGAAGACTGGGTGGAGGAGACGGAGCCGACAGAGACTTTGCTCCCTGTCCCGCCGCTGCTGTGCCCTGCCGTGCCGAAGGAGCCATATCATGAGTGGGGCTAGCAGGAGCAACAACCGCTGAGTCATCGGTGGCTGCCAGAAGGGAATTCTTAGCGAGAAGGCAGGATAGGCGGGGACTCCGCTTAAAGTCCAACCGCCGGAGGAGTGGTGCCGACACCTGACCCTCATGAGCCCCGTGACAACGCTCTAGTGAATACGGGTGAGAGCCTTGCAAAGAAGCGGGCAGTACTGTTGTTTCCTGGTCCAAGGGCCCGTTGGATGACCTTCCTCAGGTGCTTTCATAGCACCAACATAATTCCTACATATTTTTTATGATATCGCTGCAGCTGCGCCACATGGTCGCGGGCAGCTGCATGCTACCCGGATGTTGGGGTCAGTTTGGAGTGGTAACATGGGCCAGCCCAGTAGGGGCCCCAGCTTCAGAGTTGCCACACACATCCTGGCTGCACCTGCAGAGTTGGAGTAGAGGAGCTGGTACTTCAATACCCAACATGTGTTGGGGGCCAGCTGGCTCTCAAGAAGGAATTCGGGGCTGACGTGTTCAGGCCCTGATTACACTGTGGGGCTACATAACGTTACATACTGCAAAGGGAGTCATTTATGTTATGCTCTGATGTAATGATTATTACAGGGGCCCAATTGGCCTGATGATTTATGTAATACCTGTAAATTCATGACAAGTGCCCGGTGGTACAGTGTATATATGCAATGGTGTTCTAATGTATTTTATGCATAATACAAAGGCTATTTTTATATAACCTTGTGTGAAATTTCTTTTGTGGTGTGCCTAGTGTGTCGCTGCTGTGTGAGTGTGCTGTGCAAATGCTTTATACATTGCCTCTGGGATAAACCTGACTATTCTGTCAAGCTACCAAGAGGGTGAGCAGGGTTTATCTTCAGTGTGTAACTCCCTTGCCCTCACTAGAGTGGTGGTTTCTGCCTGGCTTAGTTGCATGCCCTAGCCAAACAGAAATCCCATTTCTAACATTTAGGTATAAGTTTCTTAGTAGAAATTTCATACAAAAACTAAATTCCAAACCACAATATAACAGCTGCATAGTTGAAAAGAAATATGGTTATTCTCTACTGACATATGTGCCCTCAGGTCCACAAGGTATGTCCGCATACAGGGTAGATGTATTATAGCTAACAGGATACCAAGGGAGAGTATGGGTAAGCCAGTGGGTATGAAGTAGAGATGTCTAAGTCACTCCTAGTCTCAATTAGAATTCAAGATAATGGGTTTAAGGACACAAATATACAGAAATGATATTTCCCATATTTTCCTCTATAGTTATATTTAGTCATTTGCTGTACTGATTGTGTATTACTGTATGAGTTGCTGCGCAATGAACCTAAACATTTCAATTCTTTATGATATGAATCAAACAACAGAGTCAAATGGCACATTCACCTATGCACATAGTTCTTCACCATTAAACAATACACAAAATATTCCTTTCTCCTCTTCGCTGACAAACACGACTCCAGACAACGATGAATCAATGAATGAAAAACCCCTACAACCACATGGCATGCGTGCCATGATTATCAACAAGCTTTGTCTCTAGGCAAGTGATAGAAATATGATGTACGAATATAGGTGTCACAACATGTCCTTCCATGATAAATTGATGTATATTGCCAACTGTGTGTCCTCCATTATAAAGCCATTGGTTCCTTCCTGCTGGCATTGGCCTTCACGCCAGGCAGTGGGTGGAGTTGGTGTTCACCTGCAGAGGAGTGGGTTCATATCCTGAGCTGTTACCCTAGGCGGGATATGTGTGCATGTTCAAAGCAATACCATGCACAGTTACCACAATTCAATGCTTCACAATTCAATTTCCATCAGTTTAACAAGCTCTGGAAGCCAAAATGCCTTCGTAACTAAAGACTCAAACACAGCACTGGCTGCATTTCACATCTTTATGTAATACATTGATTTGACTTTGTTACAGATGGGGCCTGTCTCATGCCAATTTAGTTATTCACATGAGGCTAATGCAGACATATTTGGAAAAGGAAAGAATGGTTACTCATGCAAAACAAATCACAATGTTTTATTTCAACTCACAGCTTCCAGTCCACTCAAATCCTGCCCCTTTCTAAGATGTTGCTTCACATGATAGATTTTTACAATCTTCTGTACAGATTTCCTGTAGGGTTCACTAAGATTTGAAACTAAATGAAACACGGTTCGTATTTGTTTTCTGATGCTTTTATTTACTTTATTTCATCTACTAAATCTCCCTTAAGGTGCACGCTATCCTTGTCATCAATGTGTTAAAAAAGGTGTTTATTCAAAATTAAATATATTTTTTCTTTTTTGGGGGGGGGGGATCTCTGTTCTTTAATGTCCAATTCTACGTGTATAATATATTTGCAGCTTCAAAAATGCATGACAAGGTCTTTGGGCAATAGACTTCTAAAACCATTGAAAATGCACAGGTGTGCACCTTCAGGAGTGTATAGAAACCCTTGCAATGGTTGTAATGCAATTTGATTAAATGTCTCAGATAAATCTGAGTAGAGGCGTTTCGGCACCACTCATTGTTGGAACACGTTGCTGTATTTAGTACTGAATGACATTTGGAAAGGGGCGACCACTCGGTCCCCCCGAACGTATGGTAGGGGGCCCGAATCCCCCCGGGAAACCATTTTGGGCGGGGGGCGTGTCACGGCTGGTATGCCCGAAGCGGCGTAGCCGGGGCGCGCCTTTTCCCGCCCAAGAAGGGTTGTCCTAGACACCTACACCGTTGGCCACGCCCCGTAGGCGTACCGGAGGAGGGTACACGCCCTCCCGAAGAGGAATAAAAGGAGCAGCAATCCGAAGAAGCATCCTCTTGTTCCTGTGCTAGGAAGCTGCACCCTCTCGTTGCACGTGAGCCCTCGACGGAACAAGGAGCAATTTTGAGAACTTATAATTTTTGGCGTTTCTCTTTCAGGACTTCGAGCCTAAGGGTCCAGGACCGTGTTGAGCAACAGGGATCGGATATCCGTCGAACAATGCCTGGCAGGAAGGCGGGAAAGAAGTCTGGGACTGACCAGATGCTTGGAATGCTGATAAAAGATATGGCAAGTATGAAGAAGCAGATGGCGGCGATGAATAATACGGGTAGACCGAAGAAAGTTATAGGCCCTGCATTGCCGGGAGTTGTCCCCGCGGGGCGAGGTAAAAGGGTCAGGAATAGGATGGCAGGGGAGGAGGTCCCGGTTCCCGAGGTACCCCCGGCAAGCCCGGACATTCCTGTCGACGCCCCGGTACCGATCCCAGACGCGGGTCAACCGATTCCGGTTGTTGTTACGCCCGCCAGCGAGGAGGACATGCCTCCCGATTTGGCCGCCCAGTTGGCCGCACGGCTTGGCAAAAAGACAGGGGGTGCTACGGCACCGGCGGACATGGCCGAAGAGGCCAAGTTACTAATACAGCAGTTGCGGCAGTCGCGAGATGCAGCGAAGGCGAATCTCCCTTTTGTCCCCCCACAGGTGACCCCAGGAGGACCAGCATCTGGTGTCGAAAAAACGGCGGGAACAGCAATGGAGCCGGGTAAGCAAGCATTGCCGATGGCAAGGGAGGGGTCTTTGCCCTCAAGACGGGAGAAGGTGGTCCAGCATATACCGTTGGCCACGAAAGAATTGATATGGGCTGATAAGTACGTTAATATGTTTTCCCTGTTAACCGACCATCGCGAGATGGAGTATGTTAAGACACAAAAAGATTTGTGGCACCCTAGTGTATGGCGAGCAAAGATGGCAGGATTCAGGGTGGATGAGACAATCTCTAATTGGGCCAGGGCCTTTGCAATGTTTTCTGCAATTATTGGGGAACGTAAGCCCGAGGTTTTGACCGAATTGTCCTGCTATCAGGCACGAATAATGGATTTTTATGAGACATATGAAGGTGATGAATGGATAGGTTACGATATGAAGTTTCGTAAGGCCAAGGAGTTCGATTCATCTCTGACGTGGGATTGTCTCGACTCGATCTCTTGGCAGAAACAGCTCCTGCCGGGCGCGACGAAGTCGTCGTCACTTGGCGGGAATGGGTCCGGGCCTTCCTGCCGTCAGCCTGCGGCGCCCTTTCGAGCGGGCCCCGCTGGTGACCACCAACCCAGGAATGGAGGGAATGGAGGTAAGAAAGGGGTCTGTTGGAATTTTAACAGGGGCAAGTGCACGAGGCCTCAAGGGACATGTAAGTTCAGACATGAGTGTGCAGGTTGCGGAAATTCTTCACACCCCGAGAGTTCGTGCAGAGCCAAGAATGGTGATACAGGGGGTAGAGGGGGGGCCAAACAGGTTTAATGGGGACCATGGTGTACCGCTACCTACCCCCGTAGATATCATGGCAATGATCCCCTGGCTAAACGAATACCCTGATCATGTCTCCGCTGGGGTGTTGAGGAACGGCTTCCTGTATGGTTTCCACATCCCGGCGGGGGATTTTCGTGGGGAATCACTGTGTAGGAACCAACTGTCGGCTCAGCATAATCCAGCGGTGGTAGAAAGGAAGATTGCAAAGGGGGTTGCCCTTGGCCGGGTTGCTGGCCCATATAGGCACCCGCCAGTAACTAATTTCATCTGTTCCCCATTGGGAGTAGTCCCCAAGAAGGACCCGGGGGAGTTTAGGCTGATCCATAACTTGTCAGCTCCGAGGGGTCTTTCGGTGAACGATGCGATTGACCCGGGAGTTTGTTCGGTGCGGTACGCATCCTTCGACGATGCCGTCGCCATGTTGAATCGCCTGGGGCCCGGAGCGCTGGTGGCGAAGTCAGATATCGAGTCAGCGTTCCGGTTGCTCCCGGTACACCCACAGGATCAGCGTCTGTTAGGCTTTGTGTTCCAAGGACGTTACTACATGGATAAATGTATGCCAATGGGTTGCTCCATCTCTTGTGCCTATTTTGAGAAATTCAGTTGTTTTCTGCAATGAGCGTTCACCAAAGCCACTGGCCATACCCAGGTTATGCATTACCTAGATGATTTTTTGTTCTTGGGGGCAGCCGGCGACACACAATGTGCGCAGGCCTTACGAGACTTTTGCACTCTCATGGAGAGGTTCGGGGTGCCATTGGCACCAGGTAAGACGGTTGGACCATTGACTTCACTCGAGTTTCTGGGCATTGAGCTCGATTCTGTGGAGGGATGTTTCCGTTTGCCAGTGGGGAAAGTAGCGAAGTTCAGGGCTTCCCTGGAATTGTGCATTAGCAAAGAGAAAGTCACGCTCCATCAGCTACAACAAGCAGTGCGTCAGCTTAACTTTGCCCTCAGAGTGATACCAATGGCCCGCCCCTTTTCCCGCTCTATTGCACAAGCCATGGTTGGTCTCAATGAAGGACACCATCGCACGAGACTGTCTGCAGAGGTTCGCCAGGACATGCGCATATGGTTGGCATTTCTGGCGGATTTCAACGGTCGAGTGGTGTGGAACAAACCGCCAGCATCCTCGGACGAGCTGGGTTTGTGGACCGACTCGGCGGGGAGCGTGGGATTTGGCGCCATCTTTGGTAATCGATGGTCGGCGCAAACATGGCCGACGTGGTGGCACACCAGCGGTCTCACAGGTAACATTGGGTTTCTCGAGTTGTTCCCCATTTTTGTGGCTCTGATGGCATGGCCGGATGAGTTCAGAGATCGCTCTGTGGTGTTTTGGTCCGACAATATGACTGTTGTGGAATGTATAAATAATCAGGCAGCACGCTGCAAGTGGATATTGAGATTACTGAAGGAAAATTGTACTACTTTGCATGAGACTGAACGTACGATTCAGGGCGAAGCATGTGCCAGGTGTACTGAACCAGGCGGCTGATGCACTCTCTCGTTCACACATGCAGGCTTTCAGGGGTTATCTACCTTCCGTGGACCTAGCGGCGGCACCATTTCCCGAAGCACTCTGGCTACTCGGTGCCCCAGATTATAAGACCTCGTGGCAGCAAGCCTAGCCCCCAGGACAAGGAAGGCATGCGAAAGAGCGTTTCGTTCCTATTGTGCATTTTTGGGTCCGGCAGGGGGGGGTCAATTGGGGTCAGGAGGAGTATGTCCTGAAGTTTCTTGTAGCACTACACAGGGCAGGCCGATCAGCGGCAACGGCCAATAGGCACCGGGCCGCCATTTCATTCATGGCGCAGGCGCATGGCATCAAGGACTCCACATCGTCCTTTTTGGTAAAGAAGGCCCTTCGTGGTTGGCAACGCCTTGAGGGTCGTAGAGTAGACAAAAGGCGCCCGATTGGGTTAGAAAGGTTGTCCCTGCTGATGTCGATACTCCCCACGACATGTTCCTCCCAGTTCGAGGCAGGGCTGTTCCGGGCCGCTTTCGCATTAGCGTTCCATGGGGCTATGCGGGTGAGCGAGCTGGTAGCAAGAAATAAGAAAGATGTAGAAGGAGGGCTGTGTCGGGATAACATTCTGATCAAGGGTGATTCAATGGTGGTCACAATAGCCAGGTCCAAGACCGACCAGGGTGCTATGGGAGACAGTATTGTTGTCCAGCGCATGCGAGGGTCCCCCATGTGCCCGGTGAAGTGCGTTGAGGAATATTTGGCGCGAAGGGCGGATGCATGGGGGGGAAGCTTGCTGAGACACATCGACGCCACCCCACTGACAAGGTTTCAGTTTCAGCGGGTGCTAACGATGGCAATCGCAGCGGCGGGCTTGGACCCGGGCGATTTCGGGACCCATTCCTTTAGGATAGGGGCTGCTACAGAGGCTACAGCCAGGGGTCAGAGTGTTGAGAAGGTGAAACAACTGGGACGATGGTCCTCGAACTGTTATAAAAGGTATGTGTGGTTGCACATGTTATGAAGCCAATGTCCTGCACTCACGCTTCTTGTCTTCTGTTTGGTTTACAGTTTCGCGAGCATGCTATGCGGGGCGGACTGTGCAGTCGACCCGGCACCTGGGGACCAGCGGTCAGAGATCACCGGCTGAGGAAAAAGTGGTGTGGGTCGTGGGCCACTCATACGTGAGGCGGGCCGGGGACGTATTCATAGCAGGTGACGTGATTCACGCAGCTGGGGAATACGGGTACAGGGTGACCTTCCACGGAAGGGGCGGGCTCTGTATTGACCAGTTTCAATGTTTTGTCGAGGAACTGTTAGGGCGGACAAGGTCACCGCCGTCTATAATCATAGTACACCTGGGAGGTAATGACTTGGTGACACTCGTTCGGCGAGTACTACTCGAGGGGGTTCTATCTACTGTTAGCTGGCTGGCGAGAAGGATCCCGGGGTGCACGATAGCATGGTCCCACATGATTCCCAGGAAGGTGTGGCGGGGAGGCCTCTCTGTGTCAGCACTGAACCATTCAGTAAAGAAGGTCAATAACAAACTTAGTAGGTTGTTTCGCTCGGCGCAGTTGCACTGTATTCCGCATGGATGTATTCGGGGGGATCACATGTATCTCGAGGATGGGGTCCATTTGTCCCGGGAGGGGAATGTCTTACTCATAGGAGACTTCATAGCATGGTTAAGGGGTTTGTAAAAGCATGACCTTTAGTAGGAGTTTGTGGGGGGCCGGATAGCCGGTCAACTATCCGGCCTGTGGCGGTAAGGTCATGATCGGTGAGCAGTAATTTCAAGGTCCCTAGAGGGGGGGCGCCACCCATTATGGATGGGAGCGCCCGGGGGGAGGCGGCCATTGGCCCCTCACACGGGGAGGCGGCACCCACTAAGTATGGGGTCGCCTAAGGGAAGGCGGTCATAGGCCCCTTCCAGGGGAGGAGGCGGCTAGATGCCCCTCCTACGAATTTCTCGGGGCCCGGATAGTCGCGACGGCGGATGTGATAAGCAGTGTGGGGTGGGAGGGGGGTCCACGCTACCTTCTAGACACCTCACACGAGTCCTCGGATGACCATTAAGATGGTGTCGAGTTAAATAGGGGGCCCCCGCAAAGACAAGGGAAATTGGAGTTGGCACAGAGGTACAGTCCTCTGCGCGCCCGCCCTCACACCGTGAGGGGGGAGTTCTGGTAGTAGGGATCTGACACCGGTTGCGACCTTGCCGTTGGCCCGTAATGCTAGGATGTACAATTTTAATTTAGAAAGTATGCATTTGCAGGATGTTAGACTCGGCTAGGAAAACCTTTGTACTAGAGATTTGTTAAGGTTAGCCAATCAACGTGTCTTCATCATAATGTAATAAATGAAAATTGTACATGATATGAAACTGTTATTTTAATGTTTTAATTTTGTTTCATATTTTAATAAATACGGCCGGGAGGGTAACTCCCTCCCGCCTTCCAAAAGTTCAGAACTGCGTCCGTCTTCCCATCCTTGGGGATTGTGTTGGGAGGGGGTGACAGGCATCCCGGCCATAATGCACAGAGTTTTTTTATTTATTATTCTCAAGTTGACACACATGCATAGACGTCCTCTGATTTCTAAAATCTGGGCCAGAAGTACTATTGCATGACAAGAACATAACTTCTTTAACTCTTTTGTTTTGATTATGGGGACATTGTACACTTTATGGGGCATATTATCAAGGGGGTTTATCTCCACTTTTTTGGCTTTAAAAGCCAAGAAAGCGGAGATAAAATTATCTCCCTATTACCTAGCTGTCGCTAACACCAGTTAGCGACAGCTAGTAGGTGATAGCGACCATCTTGGGCCCCGCTTTGCATGTCAGTGATATTTATCACTAATGACATGCAACGTGGGCGTGCCAAGATGTTAGCTACTGGAAACAGTTGCTAACATCGCTATCTCCTATTACCAACTTTTGGAGATATTCGCGCTAAGCGCGAATATCTCCAAAAGCTAACACCTGCCCCTGAGCAGTTCTTAGCCATGTTATCCAATGGTAGGTGGATAACATGGCTAAGAGCATTAGCTCTGTAATGCATGAATATCGCGGACTTTTCAGCGATATTCATGCATTTCGGCCGATTTTTATCGCTTAGGAGATAAACCTTGATAATAGCAAGGTTCCTAACGATAAAAATCGCCGCAGCTCGTCGATAAAAATATCGCCCCTAAACCAACATAGCGATAACTATCGCTAGTTGTTGATAATATGCCCCCAGGTTCTTTGGGTTTTGGCCCTCGTTTCAACATTTTGCAGTGTCCCAAACCATTACCATTCCTACACCTTGCCTACAAACCTGGATAACGTTTATCATTAGTCATACTCAGCATCTGGTTTCCCTTTGGCACCTCGGCACTTTGGCGCCTTGTTCTCTCCTTTAAGTCACTTTTTGATTAGTGATTCTTTCAACCTTGTCTGCAGATGTACTTACTCAGGCTACCTTGTATGCCATCAATTTAGTTTCTTTTTCCCTTGCCTCTCTTACGCGTTCAGCTGTGGTTGCAGTACAATACCAATCCTCAATCTTTCCTGTATCATTTTATTATTCATCTTCAGCCTTAAATGACTTTCTCGTAAGATCACTAGTTTATAGTAATCACTTTCAAGTTGCTGCTAATTCACTCAAGAGAGTCATTCTAAAAGCCAATTATGAGTATGTGAAATTGTACTCATGTTGTACTACACCTACTCACACTGCCTTTTTTTAATGGTCTCATAATATTTACACTAAATTAAATTAATGGTTTCCTTTTGAGGGCTTTCGGTTTTTAATGAAAACTCTTTTGGTACACATGAAAACCATTTTCATACGTTTCTCTTTACCACACGCGGAGCCAATTCTCAAAAACATTTAGGAGTATATTAGGTAGTAATCCTGGAGTATTACATCACAAAAGTACTACTTCACCATATCATAGATACCTTTGCAAATTGACCAAAAGGATCTTACTTGATCATGCATGTTTTCTTTCTCTCCCTGTATCTCTTTAATAGAATTGGTGCATTTCCAATACGAGTGTAAACTATGCATTAATTAATTATGTGGATAGCTGAAACACGTCTACATGTTCTCCCTTCAGAACCTCCTCTAGTCTGGGTAATGTTTCATACATCCTTAACACTTCAGCTAGTAATGTGTTTAGTAACAATGATTTATTCCGTTCAAGTGTGAAACGTTCTCCCCAAGTGACATTAAACACACATTACACATAACTCTCCATTGTTTCCAATGCATCGCTGGAGTCCCTGCGATTGTTAACAAGTCAGGTGGTGTTGTAAGTGGCAACATTTTTTCTTCTCTCATGGCACTCCACTCAAATGTGTGTAAATAATATGTTACTATGCACGCATTTTAATACTATACAAGAAGACACTATTTTTGGGAAAATAAACTCCCTCTTTCCACATCAAGAGATGGACAAAGTGCCTCCCATAATCATACAAGACATTATTTTACTATACTGAATATGTATATATCTACTACAACTACTGGCGAGGCTTCGTGTTTCTAATAGTATATTCTGTGTGTAGTCTCTGCTTCTGATTCCAATTCAAATTGCTAATATTTGAAAATCATATAAATAGCAGAGCTTGTCCCTGAGAAGCCCTGAGCATACAAACAAGACTCTGCGATGGCCTGACATGACATACCTGTTGCAGACAAGAAATATTTGGTTAAATGCGTTTAATAATCACTAAGAAAGGTCCACACAAAGGTCTTTTACAAATCCAAACTTGGGTGCAAACTCTCATTTGCACCAGGATGGCTATTATAATTTGTATGATAATAGCCCACTCTGTAGTTGGTTGACTACACAATTTGTGCCAAATAAAACATCTCACGTTAAAAGCCTTCACCCTTAAGAAGGGGGGGGGGGTACACACTACCAGCACATTATTTTCGATTTTGATGAGCAAAAATCAAATGGTGATATATTTGTGCATCAATTAAGAACCAACCTTGTGGTATGGTTATTTTACTAGATAGACAATTTTCCTGTTGGCTTTGAACATTCAGTGCAATGAAGCCCAAAAAGTGTTTATTATTGAAGAACACATTTGGAAATACTATTAATCTGGGTATGCACATTACTATAATATCTGTCCTTACTGACTTCAATAAAGGTCTGCAGTTTTTAAAGCACACTGTTTCCCTCACATACAAGTAAGATCGAATTGTCAGATTGAAACGAGTATGCACTGTCTGATTCACCCCTTCTTGGATCTAAGAGTGTGCACAGACATGCACACTCGTGATGTGAATAACATACACCTTCCGCCAAGTGCTAAACTTCACACATGACAAAAATGTTCAAATACAGGAATAATGTGATTAGGAGACCACAAGCACCACCTTCAAAACTTCTGTTGTGTTTGGATACTGTAATGATTTATAGAGCACAAAAGGCAGGGCTGTCAATCATAACACCAGGGATGCCCAGTGTAAAGTTAGGGTGTTTCACCTCATGCAGTTCATGCAACTGATGTCCACTATAATGCCAGGTATGCACATCACTGTGAGTGGGAGGATCACCATATGCCAGGAGATTCTCCTGAGGTCAGTGGGGTTGCAGTCTTTCTCAGTGCTAATTACACACACACACACACACACATGCTCAGAAGCCCAAATAGACACACACAATTAGCAGACACAGACAGCTTGATTTAGATATCAGTGGATGGTTTACTCAGTTACAACAGTGAAGGATATTCCGTACGCTGGAATATAAATTGATATCCCGTCCATTGAAATATTAAAATATAAATCTCATAGGATGTAATGGGATTTATATTTAGGCGGACGGGATATCTGTCACCGTAGTGACACAGTAACCCATCTGCCGAGATCTAAATAAGGCCCAGAATTTCCTGCCTTGATTCAATCTTTTCCCACACCCTCTATCCTTCATCTCACTTTCATTTCCTTCATAGGGGGGCATGCCGCCCTCATCTGTTACTCCGGGCAGCCAAACAAAGGACATAGATCTCTTCATTCCACTTGTAATGTTGACAACTCAATTAGTAGGCCTCTTATCTCGTAGAAATTTACATGTTTTAACCCTTGCATAACAAGCCTCAAAGAGCCTTACCTTGAACATTTGCTTGACTTTCTGGCGGGGGAGATTAACGTTTAGCTTGTGCATAAGCTGCAGTACTTCATTGATGCTGAGGTTGCTGTCACCGTTTTTGTCGGCTTCATCAAATGTTTGCTTCAACCACATTTAACTGAGGTTAAGGAAGACAAGAGATTGTAGTTCCACTCTAAACATCATACACTATCCATTCACGAATACTCAATGTTGTGTCTTTCATACACCAAATGACAGATGTCTATGATATTTTTCCCAAAAAGGAATCAAGTACCTTATTTTGAAACTAGCCGTGATCTTGTTGTTTGTTAAGAACAAAGCATCTATCCTTGGATAAAGGATTTGCCAATGTAAAATGGCGTCACTCATGCACCCAGATATGATGACCTATGAAATTAGCTTAGTTTTCTGTTTAGTGTGCACATTTTGACACACAAGGATCCCTACTGGTCAAACTGTAAGTTTATACACATTTAGTTTGCATTTTCAGTCATAGGACCTGGTTTAGAGTTTGGTGGATGTGATACTCCATCATAAACATGACAACGTATTACAAGTGCACGTTATCCTATGGAACTTGTAATATGGTGGATGGAATATCCATCACATTTTCAATGGCGTATCCCATTCGCCAAATTCATAACTAGCCCTCCAGAAATGAGACCATAGTCGGAATTGTAGATCCACTACACCTTAAACAAGTTCACATTGGGGCATATTGAGAGAGGTGAACTTCAACACACACATAAAAACATATCTTTGCTACACAACTAACTCCAAGTAATGACACCTACATTAATGTGAAGTCTACTAAGAGAAAGAAAATAAAGTATGCCTAGAGGCAAAGGCAGGCTGTGCTACTTAGGTAGGGTAAGAAGGGCGAGTAAACAGGTAATGACAATTCCTATTTAAGCCAAGAGTTGGATGCCACCTCTTTAGGCAATTAAGGGTAAGGTATGATGTAGAGACAAATTATTACTCAAATATATATTCTGGCTGGCACTCTTACATGACTGTGTAAGGCCCAGAGAGGTATATGGTGGTCATTTAAGGTTTAGCAGATGTGCAGCATCTACCAAAAAGTGTTTGATCATCATCAGCCAAACTTGCAGTACAGCTGACTCATTTAGAGATAGACAAAACACCAAGTTTCCAGAGGGTGTTGCACCCTCAGCTTACTCTGCTGTCCGAAACCTTTAACCAAGGGCCCATATGCCACAGGCTGTCAGTGAATATATGCAAGAAGGGCTGTCCTAAGGAGGAGGGTCCTTCTCAGGTGCATTTTTCTTGTGTAGGACAACAAGGAAAAGTCTGGGGCGTACTCTAAAATGAGATGACTATCATCAATTTAGATCTTTCCAAGCAACATCTCCCATCATCAAAGGATATTGGTCCCGTGTTCTCTGGCGCTTGGACAAGCTGTCCTCATCGCTTATGCCTGCCATTAGGTACTTGAGCCCAGTGATCCATGTTCTTGCCTCTTCTCCACTGGAGGACACCAGATCCAGAGACTCCATGTGATCTCCATAGTAGATGCTGAAGCAGCAGTTGGGATCGAAGCTGCCATCTGCGTAGCGCTGGAATATCTCAGATTGCTTCCCTTCGCATACTTCTTGAATGGAATCAATGGAAACTGTCAGAAAAAAAGTGGGACAACATTACCATCAGAAGAAAATAACGAAATATGATTTCGAGTTAATTATGTAGCAAGGAGCACCATTGTTCATTGTGGTTCAAAATCAACTAAAGGCAAATTAAAAAGATTTCTGTTCTCATACATGGACTGCACTATATTTTCTTTAGTTTACCACTTCCCTTTTTAGGTCGAGCCTGGGCATGCTGTATTGGAGTATGGAATAGAAGCCACGCCCACTCTCCGCCCATATTTGTCATTGGCTTGTGTCATTGCCCTTTGTAAATGCTGGCTTCTGATTCAATAATAGGCTTGTTAGTCCCTCCTTTGCCCTGCCTTGTCTTCATTTGTAACCTCCCATGGGAACTGTCCCTTTTACTTCGGTTGTAATCTGTAAGCACTATTTTCTTTCATGAGTTTCTCCTGCTGCAGGCACGACATGCTTTCCTGCAACATTCAGCGGGCCATGCATGCTTTCACTTTCTGAACAGCCCGGGTCAATGGCGGCCGCTTCTTTGAATAGGTCTTGCATTTACAAGAGTTTGAGTTATTGGCAATGTAAATGGCCTTTATTTATGTGTTAATTAGCAAAACAGATAAATAAAAGTAATTGTCATTTACAGCCCCAATAGCTTAAACTCTCATAAATGCGAGACCTATTGCATTGCAAGTGCTTGTTTAATGACCATTCAGTATCAAAGAAACTAGATCTCATCATATGTTTCCGGCATATTTCTTCTTCCTTTATTTAAACTCCGTCTGCCTTACTACGTGGGGCATCCTCTGAAACCCTCTGATAAGCAAGGGCTTGAATACTCCCCTCATGTGATGCCAGTCAGCAGTGGCCTTCGGGTAAAGGTGGGCCTTTTTACATGAAAAGATCAATGGTGGCACAATTACATCACGTGTTCATAATTAGACCTTTAACTCCTTTACCGCAGCGCAAATTCCACCGCGATGCAGGAGTTCTATTAGGTGGGAGGGGCCGTATCGGCCAATAGACGTGCGCAGCATTACCAAGGTAGTGCTCGCGACGGCCGTTGGCCGACACGGCCACGCAAGGGGTTAATAATACGCTTCAGAAACACTCACTTGCAATTTTATAGGTAAGGTCACTTAAGCAAAGCATCTTCACAATTTTTGGGATCTCATGACCCGGGTGGCCATTAACCACTCACTCTGACAAGTTGGGAGAGATTGTTTGAGGCACTAATAAATTGTACTGTAAGAGTAGTGTTTTTTTTCTTTTTTAGAAGTTTATTGAAATTGGTACACTGAACATGCATAGCTTGAAAAATTGATGCTCATAATTAGTATTTCTTTGCGTTGGAGCTCGAATGATGCAAAGCAGTTAAAAAAAGAAATACCAATAAACTTTCTAGTGCAAAATGTAGTTTGCCCTAAAATGGTTGACCGAACCTTCCACGCCAATGGCTTTGCTTTGCGTAATGGGGAATTCAAATAGAGTGCAATGGGTGGGAACATCTCAACAAATTCCTGGAAAGCCAGATCTGCTAGTGAAATGACCTGATTTTGCGAAAACCTAATGCTAAATTAAAGCCGGCACAAACTGGGCCAAGCAGAGTATTGTGTAATAGGTACATCATGAATCTTTTAATTAAAAATGCACATTTAAGCAGCTTACCAAAGGGCACTTGTCTGTGTATATAAATTTGCATTGGAGGGAGTACATGGAGTATGGATGTCGGGCAAGGCCCCACTGTCACAACGTTGCACCATCGGAGGCAACACTTTTTGTGCAAAAGTGAGCGATGAGATCAGCACTCCCAACTCCTTATAAATATGGCAAATGCACAATGTTTTAACTTTTGTGAAATGCAGCCTCAGTTACTACCAAATTTCGAACAGCTGATCTGATAATCAGACCAAAATTGAAAATATGTCGAAAAGAGTGATTTCCCATGAAAAGCAGTGGTGAGCACAAGTTGTGTTTTGAAATGTAGGATGCCCAACTACTGCAGAGCTTCTTCACAGCATATAAACAGATTACATTCGAAATGTTATTTTCACCTGAAAGTGTTGTCAAGCCGACAAACTTCATAACCTCATAATGATGGCAAATGTGTCTGATTTGTATAACTTTGAATTTGAACAACAATTCTGCATAAAATGTTTTGGGGAATATTTTTCCTGCAAAAAACATTTTTCAAAAGATTTGGGGGATATTTACAATAAAATGTCGGAGCGCGGTATTATGCCAAAAGTGTTAACACCACGCTCCGACATTTTTTAAACCAGGGATGCTCCAAAAATATAGCGAACCCCTGCGTTTCTCCTAGCGCAGGCACAAAAAAAGCTGACTAGCGCTATCTCAGGCACCTTAGCGCCATGTTGCAAGGTTGCCTGCGCTGCCGGAGCGATGGTTTATGTGCAGTAAGGGACACCTTTCTGCACAGCAACAATCTTTAAAGGCGATTTGCTGTTTCTATGTGTGATGCAGAATTCAGAACATATAGAAAAAGCAAAATACGAGGAGAAATTATTATGGAGAAATTATTAATTTCTCCTTGTTTCGCCATCCTAAAACCAGGTTTTACCTGTTCTTTGTTTTTGGTGCTGCGCCATCCTTTTAAATATGGGGCAGCATCAAAAAGCAATGGGTGTTGCGGTTGAACGCCCAACAGCGGCGGCCAACTTAGGAAAGCGCGGTGGGCAGTGCAGGGTGCGGCAGGAAGGGAGGCCAACGGACTATGGAAAAGGTATTATTTATTTATTTTATTATACTTATTCCATCGGATTGTCAGAAAAAGTGATGCTCCGGTGGCATTAGGGGCTTGTAAATATGCCCCTTGGTCTTTAAAGAAGTAGGGTTGTTGGAGTTGAGGGAATCAAACACAATCTTTTCATTCAACATTTCACTCACATTTTTTATTTTTTTTATCTCTGTGAATTTTGAAAAAAGGACATATAAAGACAAATTTTGCATTGGGCAAGCGCCCCTTCCTTACCTGAGCGGAATAAGGAGCACCAGATATGAAACATAATAACAGGTATAATGATACACAGATTTCTAGGTTCATTTGCTGTTTTAACTTGGCTGATGCATAAACCATGGTACTTGCAGAGCGCCAGTAAGGCCCGAGCCATGCCTTGTTTTGAGAATAGCCACACAGTATGATTCTACAAACTGAGAATCCAAATGGAACTCATTTGCAGAGTAGGTAACCGGGTAACAGGGACCCTGGCGTCGATCCACCCCTCTTGACCTACCTTGAGACCGCTGATTTAAAGATTAACGGTCAACGGTCTGATAGCAACAGCGCCGAGATAAGTCATGTAAGCTGCTTACTCCTCCTCAGCTCCTGTAGCTGCCACGTTGTCGCAGACATGATACCAGGGTCATGACATGAACTGTTGAAACAATCAACTCCAGCTACCCCTACCCAACAGAGGAAGGCTTCTACTTTTCAACAAATTACATTTATTTTGATTCCTAAATCCCCTAAGGCCAGCTCTCTGTTCTCAGCTGCTTGTCCACAGTCATTGATCTGGGAAGAGACAAGCAATGTGCCAGGGTGAAACATGGCATCCCGAGTAAGAGGAGTGGCCAGATTACCCGTTGGCTATTTGGGCAGCACCAGCTTCGTCTTCATGTTAAACATGGCAATATTATAAGTACCATGTCAATTTTGTTAGTTGAGCACATGCTAAATATAATGATATTGCTGTGTATGGCTTCCATAGGAAAAAAGTGGCGTGACTAACTCGATCGGAATGCTGTGATGTCACAACAGTGGTTAACCAAAGTGGTTGACCACAGCTGTGAAGTGATACAGAGGAAGCGCTCACTTCCCCTTTGTGCTGATGCCTCAGCTGGGTTTCAAGAGACCAACGCTCAGCATAGGAGTCGTGGTTGGCATTCTCACCAACCTTCGGGGAGGGGTTTGTAAAAAATCATTAAAAAAAAAAATACCTCTTCGCCGAATCTCTCCTCCGTCGTCACCACATCGCTCCTCCATCTTCTTGCTGTGTCTCTCCCAGCCTGGAACAAGAAGCACATCAAGGCTCCCCATACCAATCACAAGGCTGCAATGCAGCTTTGTGATTGGTCTGAGTGCTGTGGTTCAGCACCCAGCTAGGGAATAAGAGCCTGGGCATGTGCTCCATCCAGTCTGTAATGCAGCCTGCATGGAGAACATGCAAATTACGCATGACTGTTTGGCCCGCCCGAGAGGGCCAGCCAATCAGTATTTGCGCATTTAGAGTGTGCCCACCACTCCTCCCCATGCTCTAAGAGCAGCGCAGCCCTGCCGGCAAAGACGCCCAGCAGGAACAACGAGTTATTATCATTTTTTTTTAATTTTATTTCCAGTGAGGCGTTGCTATCCTGCCTTAGCAGAGGAGCCGCCACTGGTGACAGGCCATCCGGTTATTATTATTTCAATTTGGATGGGGAGCATGGATTGATTGAGAGTCGTGGGGATGCAGAGCAGAAGACAAATTATTGTTATGGTCCATTACATTTAAAGAGAGGGGGGTCGAGGGTGGAATATTCACCATTTAGTGTGGTGATGGGCAGATGGCCAGGTATTTTTTAATATTTGGAGATATATACCAAGTATTTATTTTTATTATTTTAATTTGTGTTGGGAGCTAGTGGGTGTTTATGTCAAGGGTGGTGTTGGGGAGTGGCAGCGAAAACATTATTTATAAACACATTTTTTATATGTTATGTAAAGTTCCTACATTACTGCGCTGCCCCAGTCTATGTGCTGTAAGAAGGGCTGATGATTTGGGTGTCCTTATACAGCATAACATAGCAGACCTATAACTGTAAATAACAGGAAAGTTATTCACCTCAGAGTTTTGAGTGACATGTTACAAAGTTCGAGCGTCGCTCTTCTTGTCTGTTTCATGTCACTCAGAACCCCACGATGAATAACTTCTGCATTTTTCACAGTTACCCATCTATAATTGTATATGAAATTTCAACACTAAGCAATTGTATCACCTTTAACACGATTCCATTATATACCACTCATGCTTCAGTTTTTCTATATCTCAGCACTATAAATATTAGGTGGCAATATTACAAAATTTACGGTACTCAACTCACCTCTCAAAGATTGAAGTCTGCGTTGGAAGTCGTGGGATTTAACTCTGCGACCTTCAGTTCACAGCAGATGTTGGCAAGGAGCATTGATTTCACCAAGCCATTTAACTGGCTTAATTTGCTGGCATTAATTATGGGCCGTCTGTCTGCCGTGGACGTCACAGATGGAGAAGCAAATGTAGGTTACGTTGGGATATAGAACATTTATCGATCATGGTGTCAGTCTGACAATCGTTGGCACAGTTGCTGGTTCCTGATGGGTTTGTAATAGGTGCCCTTGCCTACCCGGTGAAGGCACTGATTGACAAGGTGGTGTTCGCACAGCCTGGCACCATGCACCCAGTAGATCCGTGCATGGGAGAGTGTGGAGGTCTCTCTGCTAGCAGATGGCTTCATGTGTAATACAGGTCCAGACAGGGTCGGGCTGGGACAGAAAATAGGAGCAGGCACCACAACAAAAGTGCCCTCATTAGTGAATTAGAAAGCTAAAAAGTGGCCCATATTTGCAAATTGGGGCGATTTTGAATTTATAGATACTCTGCATAAGTGTTTTACAATTTATAAAAGACTCCTTGGATTTGAGCTTCCTGCAAGCAATGTTTGTTTTAATATCAGGGAAATCAACAGTAAAAACTGGAGCACGAGACTATAAAACAGGCCCACAAACAGCCAAAAAACATCCCACACTCTGACCTTTTAGACCAGTCTATCAGCACTGCCTGATTGTCCAATAGGCCAGCCTGACCCTGAGGCCAGATGAGACTGTGATAGCGTTTTCCACTTGATTGTAGCAAGTCTGTGCAAAGGTTTTCTGGGATTTCCTGTTGGAGCTTTTCTGTGAGGTTATGTCTGTCCTTTTTTCCAGGACTTGGGACATATAGAAACTACTGAGACCTACAACTGTTTGGTACTGGTGTTTCTCCTCACTGCCCCAGATATGGCTGATTCCAAAACGTAGCCAAGATTGTTAGGATGAGAATATAAAAAAAAATGTAGGTCTATGTTAGCGGTTCACTATGCTGCAACAGTATTAATTTCCTCATTTTTTAAAGCAACACTTTTATCTAGGTTAAGCCTAGATGCAGTTTTACAGGCATGCGTCTGGAAATGTTTTGCCAATGGCAGTTTTTACACAAACAAGTGCACACATATATTTTTGTACATGCAAAAATCCGACAAGTGGCACTTTGGTTTCCACTTTTTGTCCCCACATGAAATGCGTTTCCCCCCTGGAGTACCCACTTTCTGAAATCCCCCACGATTATGAGAGTGATCCCTTTCCTTCCTGAAGAGAATTGTTTGCTCCCATTGCCTAATGCCAATGTGCCACCTATTACAGGGTAGGAAAAGATCAGACAGGAGTACATGAATGCATTTTTCAATGGTCTGCCAGTGACAAGCATTGTGTTTATTATTGTTTAGTTAATTAAAACCATAACAATTTTAAAACAAGAACCAGAAAGCGGATAAAAAACAGTGGGCCATATGTATGAAGCCTTTTGTGATTCACAAAGGCTGAAATTCGCAAAATGTTGGCCTTTGCGAATCGCAAACAGCCTTTTTGCATGTTTTGGGATGTATAAAACATCCCCAAAATAAGGAATTGCAAACTTGTGCGATTCCTTATTTTGCCATAGCATTTAGGGAATCAGAATTTTGCGATTCCTTAAATGCTATGTATGTAGCATTTTTGGCTAGCGAATTTTGGTTAAGGAATCGCAAATTACCACCAACTTGTAGTTGGTGGTAATTTGCGATTTCTTGTAAATATGCACAATTGTGCATTTGTGAGGGTGGCATATGACGTACATACATGCCCATTGGGCATGTATGTGCGCCATATGCACACACATGTAATTTACAGGGGTGCAGCAGGGTGTCCTTGAGACACCCCTGCATCCTTGCAAAAATTCTCAAATTGCGATTAGCAATTTGCGAATTCGCAATTTGAGAATTATTTGGAAATCATTCCTATGGGCCTCCTGGCCCATAGGAATGCATTGGAAAATATTCCTTAATTGCAAATTCGCAAAATGCGAATTCGCAATTAAGGAAGCTTAAGGAATCGCAAAATAAATGCTATTTTGTTCATACATACCATTTTGCATTTCCTAAATAGCGATTCCTTAAAATTCGCTATTTAGGAAATGCAAAATAATTTTATGATACATATGGCCCAGTATTATACAAAAGGTTAAAAGGACAAGAATTTAATAAATACAATACCAGAAATTTGGAAAGGTTCGATTCTGACTCCTATATTTAAAGGAGGTGACACAGCAAATCCAGCTCACTATAGGTTGATAGCCCTGCTGGACATAGATGCGAAATACTACGCCACCCGGGTGCTAGAAGACCTTAAGGCATGATCTGACAATCTTAACCTCATCCCGGCTAACCAGACGGGTTTCAGGCAAGGCCTAGGGACGACGACGAACATCTTAGGTCTATCACTAATTGCGAACAAGTGCAAGAAGAGGAAATCACATCTTTACCTCTGCTTCGTAGACCTAAAAGCGGCCTTTGATTGTGTCGATCATCACCTCCTCTGGAAAAAGCTACGAGCCTGGGACATCCCTGACAGGGTATTAAAAGGCATATTGCTATTTTATTCAAATACCTGGCTAAGGATCAAGATAGGTGATGGGTCCAGACTATCAAGGAAACTGCCGACCACCAGAGGCTTAAAACAAGGGTGCGTCCTGGCCCCACACCTTTTCAATCTGTTTCTATCAGACCTCTCTCAAAGGCTGGACAGTATTAACTCCCATCCACCAAAGCTTGGTGAATTGAGGCTCTCGCATCTTTCATATGCGGATGACGTGGTGTTAATGAGCCATACAAAGATCGGTCTACAAAGAAGCCTTAACGAAATGTCATCTTATATCTCAGAAAATAAACTTGAAATAAACACATGCAAAACTAAAACTATGGTGATTGGTAGCAAAAAGCAAAGAAAACAGACAATTTGGCTTAATGGAACTCAGCTAGAGGAGGTAAAAAAACTATAAATACCTAGACCTCTACATTGACAACTCTAAAAACCTCACTGAGCAAAAAAAGTATATGTTTCAAAGAACAAGTGCCCTAACATTTGCCTTCAGTCTACTGGCTAAAAAGCTGAAGGGTCCTTCCAATAAACCCTTGCTCGCTGTAATGAAGGCAAAAATCTTGCCAACTCTAGCATACGCCAGCGCTGCCTTCCACGGTGAGGATGGAGAGCTCATAAATAAACTAATAGCTTCCATCTACAAAAAAGTATTCCACATACAAAGGTCGGGCTCTCCAGCCCAGGTCCGCCTTGAATTTGGTCTAATAAATGAAGAAATAGGAAGAATGTACGCAACTGTGAAAACCTGGTATCGCCTGAAACTAAATGCAGCCACATCAAAATTTAACGAAGCCCTTTGGTGTGAATTAAATGAGGATAAAACTTCTCCTTTTAATCAATACCTCTGCAAATCCCTCTCCACTACATGCACAATGGAATTATGGAACAAAAATTTGCCGTACCAATCTTTTAAGCAAGCTGTAAATAAGGTTTCAAAAATCCATTCATCTCTATTGGATAAAAATACTTTTAGATCAAGGTCGCATGCCTGGATGGTGTTAAACCACTACAAGTCCCTTGCACCGGCGGCATACCTGAGCAAAACATTTTCGATTAATGTAAAAACGCAACTTATGACACTACGTTTTGGAACTTTACCATCCCTGGCTGACCTGCCTGCCTGGTTGCATACAGGCCCCAAATAATGCCGGCTGTGCAACTTCTACAAAGAAGATTTTATCCACGTAATCTGCATATGCAAGAAACTACAGGAGGAGCGAGCGATCTTCCTAAAAAAATGCTTCAATGATAGGGAAATTAGATCTTGCAGAGCTGCAATAATGGCATGCCTAAACCCCTCTGATCCCCCATTGAATGGCAGACTGATTAAATTTATCAAAGCGTTTACAAAGCTGTGCTAAAAGGTTCGGAAGCATGGCCAAATGATGGCCATCTCACGGCACAGACTTTTCTCTTTTTTCTTGCTACTATTAACAATGGACATTTTAGACACCCTATGTAGAGACGAAGTGACTGTATATTTAAATTCTTGTCCTTTTAAAAGGAAACAGTCCATTGATGAATCTGTCGAGGATTATGTGGCAGCTTTAAGAGTCCTAGCTGCAAACTGTGACTTTGGTGCCTATGTTTATACAGCTATAAGGGACCAATTTGTTTTTAATTGTGCAGCAAAAAAGGTGGAAGAACGACTCTTAGCTTGTCGTAATCCTAGTTTGGCACAAGTAATTAATTTAGCTAAAGGGATCGAGAGATCAATTGAGTCATCTAAAGTCATTGCTGCTAATGAAAACAAAAATGCTAGTGATACCTCTGTTTGTGCTGTTCAAATGCGTAATAGGGGTAATTTTCAAACTAGTAGAGAGTTAAGTTGTTTTAGATGTGGGTCAAAAACCCATTTAGCAAACTATCCTGAATGTCCTGCATTTAAAAAAAAGTGTACTAATTGTGGTAGAATTTGTTATCTTACATCTTCGTGTAGAATTCAAAAGAAAGGTGGTAAGACTAAACCCACTGTTAGTAGTGTTTCTTGTGTTAATGATCATTTGGAAAACGTAATCATCACTATTTATGATGACTCATTTGATAGTTATATAAATAGTGTTTCTCTTCCTTTTAAAGCTCCTTTAGGGATTGTTCATGTCAGTAAGGTTGCCTTTGAGGCTATGGCTGATTCTGGTTCGCCAGTGACTATTTTATCTGATATTTTCTTTTATGAAAACTGGAAAGATGTTAAACTTGCTAAATCGGATATCAATCCCAAAGCTTTTGGCATTTTTGACATTAAAATGTTAGGTTTCTTTAAAGATTCATTGAAATTTGAAACTCGTGAGATATTTAATAATAATAATAATAATAAAGCCATTTTTAAAACGCCTGGCTGCACTAAAAATAGTGTGTCCCCGCGCTGGAATTCTACTACATCTCAGAAATCAAGAAGCGAGGGAGAAAGAAAAGAGGAATAAAGGAGGAGGGGATACATTTTACTAAAATTTATGTTGCGATTGAAGGAATAAATATTGTAGGATGATACGATCTAGGGAAACTTGGTATTAATCTTTGTCCAGGATCAGATCGTCCCATTCAGTTGAGAGAAATGCCTGTTAACAATGTTTCTTTGGAGAGTCCTTTGTCTTCCATTCTTATGAAATATAAGAATGTTTTTGAAGATGTTGTGGGGGAAGTCAAAGGATTTTCACATAGAATTACATTTAAAAAAGGGGCTTTACCTGTACAACATAAAGTTCGTATGGTACCTTTGGGGGTGAGGGACAAACTCAAGTCACATTTGGATGATCTGTGTTCTCAAGGAATCATAGAACCGACTGATAGCTCTGAATGGGTTTCGGCTATTGTTATTGCCCTTAAAAAGAATCAAGAGATCAGATTGTGTGTAGATCTTCGATATGAACATTGTAGTGGAAACTTATCCGTTGCCTAGAATACAAGAAATGCTAGCAGCTTTCAATGGAGCACATTTTTTTCCCATTATTGATTTGAAAGCGGCATACAATCAGGTCACTTTAGATGAGGACTCAAAAGATCTTACGGCGTTTATAACTCCGTTTGGGTTGTTTAGGTTTTTGAGGATGCCTTTTGGCCTGGCATCAACTGCCAGTGTTTTTCAGAAGTTGATTGAAAAGTTATTTAAGGGTGTTAAAGGGGTCCAGTCTTTTCAGGACAACATTTTGATCTATGCCAAAACCAGTGACGAACATAATTTTACTTTGGAAAGAGTTTTGAACACTCTAAGCAGCAAAGGCATGACTGTGAGCAAAGGAAAATGTAAATTCTTAGTCAACGAGATTGACAAAATAACACCTGAAGGGATTTTTCCAAAACAAGACATCATTAGCAATCTTGAAAACGCTAGCAAACCACAAGATAAAGATGCTTTACGCTATTTTCTTGGGTTAAGTGAAAACTATGCAAAGTTTTTGAAGGGCTATGCTTTGGTTGTTGAGCCACTCAGACAACTACTTAGAAAAGGTTCAAGATTTGTTTGGACAGATGTTCATGATTCAGCTTTTCAGGATAGGATCAAACTTATTGCTAGATCTCCTTGTCTTAAAACTTTTGATCCAGAAGGGAGATCTTTTGTGACTGTGGATGCCAGCACCGTTGGAGTTTGGGCTGTATTTACACAAATTGTTGATGGCAAGGAAAGGATTATTTCATTTATCTCGAGAGGTATTAGAGAAGCTGAAGTTCATTATAGTACCATCGAGAAGGAGGTCTTAGACTGCGTGTGGGCTGTGGAAAAGTTGAAGAATTTTTTGTGGGGTAGACCTTTTGTTTCGGTAACGGACCATAAACCTCTGGTTTATATGATGGATGGTGTGAGAAGTGGAAAGGCGTCATCTAGATTGGTTCGTTAATAGCAAGACTGCAGGAGTTTAACTTTGAGATTTAGCATATTCCAGGTGGTAAGAATTTTACTGCAGACTGCTTATCTAGGTTACCTTCACTTAATGATTCTGATGATGAGGTTTTGGATCAACATGAGTGTGTTGTAGCGACTTTAGATGCTGTAGAGTCTAGCAATCTTGGAATTGATGAGAAAGAGTGGAATGATCATGTTATTAAAGACAGTTTGTTGATCAAAGTCAAATCTCATGTTATTAATGGATGGCCCTCTGTTAAAAATCTTGAATTGCCATTGAGAAGTTTTGCACAGGTTGCAAATGAATTGTCTATTGAAAATGGAATCATATAAAGAAATGATTTGTTTGTTCCACCAGGGAGTCTTAGAGAGAAGATTATCAGGTTCGCGCATTCAGGGCATCCTAGTGTTTCTGGTACAAAGAAGTTACTTAAGTGTCATTATTGGTGCCCTGGTTTAGATGCCTCTATTGAAAGGTTCATTGATAAATGTTCGGTGTGTGTTAAGTCGGACAAGCATTGGAAAGTGTCCACTGAACCGTTGTCCATTGGAGAAGGTCCTGCAGGCCCGTGGGAAAGGCTTTCTATTGATTTTTTGGGGCCTTATGGATGTCTTGGTAGAGAGAAGAGATTTCTAACTGTCCTCATTGATGATTTTTCGAAATGGTTATATTATTCTTTAGTGGAGCATCCTACTACTGATATTGTTATAAGTTTTCTGGACAACATTGTCAGGGTTGAGGGGGCACCCATTTCCATCAAGTCTGACAATGGTGTTCAGTTCATTTCAAGTAAAATGCAAATGTTTTTAAAAAAGTTTGGGGTGTCTGCAAAAAGGGCTCCTCTTTATAGTCCTCGTTCGAATGGTCAGATTGAAAGGGCTAACAGGTTTTTAAAGAAGGTATTCAAGCTGCTTTGGAGAGTAATTGTGACGTTTTTGATTTTTTAAAGGAAAAGATATGGAGTTATCATCTAACTCCTAATTCTTCTACTGGAGTTTCTCTTTACAGTCTGATGAGAGGCAGACAGGCGAGAGCTTTGTTTATGCCTCAATTAAAAAAGAAGAACAATTTTACAGAGAGTTTTGAAACTTCGGTTACAAAAGCTAGAGACAATATAGCTTCTACACGTATGTCTGGGAAGTCTTATCATGATGATTTTCATCATTGTAAGAGTAAAAATTTGAAAGTTGGAGATTGGGTAAGAGTTTTAAATCCTTCTCATACACCTAAAGGCATATCTAAGTTCAGTCTGCCATTTGAGGTTGAAAAAGTTACAGAATCTACTGTGTTGCTCAAGGGAAAAGGGTGGTGGAGCAAGAGTTCAGTGGTTGTTTTTAAACCTGGCCAAGAATTTTTTTGGGGTAAAATGGAGGATGGTGATGTTTGGCTTGATGATTCCTTATCTGGTTCATTACAAAAGGAGCGGATTGCTTATTCTAGTGGTGACTCCTCATCTGGTTCATTACAGAAGGAGCAGCTTGCTGGTTCTAGTGATGGTCTTGGTACTACCCTTCATTCAGAGACTAATCCTGCTCTGGATTCTTCTGTTTCTGATGGTGATGTTGGTGCCAGTTCATGTGTTTCTGGTTCACATGACTCTCATAAAAGATGTGTCAGGTTACCAAAGAGGTTTGATGATTATATTTTTGATTAACCTTTGTTTTGTTTGTTTTTTTATTTTTATTTTTGTTTCATTTTGGAAAAGATACATGTGGTAGTTGATGTCATGTAGAACATTGTATATGCAATGTGGAATATTACACATGTAATGTAGAATGTGGTTGTGAACCTGAGTTCTAGATCAGAGAAGCGGTTGGAGCTGGTCTGATCTAGACGCTTTGGTTTGTGCACAAGTGGATCCTTTTACTAAACCTAAAATAAATCTAATTTTAAAACCTTACTGCCTCCTCCGCTCTTTACACACACATCAATGCTAACATCACAGGAATGCCTCATACTCCATAACAACACACGCCACACACTGCCCAAGGATTTGAGTCAAAGTAGAAGGGAGCGCATAAAATTTACATACACTGTATAGTAGAGAAGTAGCTTCCATCACTAAACAGTCACGCTGCTACCAACCTCCCCATGACTTCAGCTCTCTATGTATTTTCTCGATAGTGACTGAAAGAAGGGTCGCCTTTGTTCCAAGGGAGTTTAAGCCAGTCTGGGGGCACACCTGAGGGGACACCTGGTTCATGTCTGGATGATGGACCACCAAGTGAAAAATGCTGCAACCAGAAAACATACCAGCGGGAGGGAGAAAAGTGTATGAGGGACAATTGTAACACGAAGCACAGAACATTTATCCACACAGCTAATCTGTTATGGTATCATTCTTACATTTATGAGGAGATTAACTCCCTCCAGGGTTCTAGGCTCGCTGTTTCCTTGCTAGTCAGTCCTTTAGCTGGCTCTGTTATGCCTAAAACCTTAACTCCGCTTCAGATCTAAGATTACCTTTAGGATTTTCATCTGGATTTTTCGGAGAATTTCCCAGTGAACTTTTTTTGTTTTTGTTTTTGTAGGTTAGTAAGTAATTTGAGGGATTTGTCTGGCTTTATTAATACGATGTAGTGTATTGTTTTTGCTGTGACTCAGCTAACATTGCCATATACTAGTTCGAAATGTCATAAAAATGAAATGTATTGGTCGATTAAATACATGTTTGTTTGGTTCCTGCATCTTTTTTTCACATTTTTCCGTGGGATATATAGCCACACCGTGCCACCTGGCTAGTATTTGCGCTTACTCCGTTTTTTGCTACTATCTAGCGGTGGTGGCATGTTGGCTGCAAACTGCGAACCTAACACCTGCAATGTTTACAGTCATCAATATGTCAAGTTGCATTTTTAAGTTGTAGCACGTAAATAATTCAAAAATTGTTTCTGCCGAAGGGGGCAACCGAGATCTCTCTATGGACTGTAAAACCAAAAAAACATAAAGACACTGTAAGGAATTAATCCTTTAAATAAGATAACCTTTTAAGAAAATGCAGACTTGCCTACGGCTAGCAAAGAACCTTTGATTCTCTAAGTAGCTTGTAATTTATTTCAATTGGGTCCTTCTTTCAGAGCGGCGGGTGTCTCCTGTTCTCCGACTCTTAATAGCATCATTGGTTTGCAGACAAAGCAACGTGAAGAGAATATATACCTTCCCGGCGCAGTGTGCGGCGAGACGGGAGGCAGCCAGCCGTGACCCATATCAATCCTGACACGAGATGATTGGATGGCACGGAGAAATGTAGCCGTTGCAGCCGTGACTCATGTTAGGAAAAAATAAAATTATCACCCAACATGAAGATTGTGATTTCCCGTGCATAGCCTGGCTAAATCATTTTAGAATTCCCCACTGAATAAAAGAGTGTTTAAAAGCATGCTGGCGTCATGAGGCAAAGGGATGCAGGACTTGTACAGGAACCTGCTCTGTTCTCACCCCAAGGTAGGCAGCTCGTCAATGAACCGCTTCCGGATTCTTTTTTTTTTTGGGGGGGGGGATGCTCAAAATTAGTATTCAGCCTGCATAATTGGATAAGAGTCACGATTTTGCAATTATATGAAATTGCAAAATTACGTTTATTTTTTAATTTTTTTAATACTCTTGCAAAAGTATGCTGTTGTACGGGGAATTCGCTTATAAGAAGTTAGGGGCACATTTATAAAAAAAAATCTCTGCAATGGGGCACAATGTGCTGGCTTGCTCTGACGCAGGCCCCCTTACACCATGGGTGCCTGTACTGAAAGCAGGATTGTTAGGCACAAAAACAATACCCCGCGGCATTTTCCTCTTTCTGTGTGTGCTGCAGAATATGGATATTTCTCCTCGTTACGCCTCCCCGGGAAGGCACGGCATTTTGACGCGTTTCCAGGTCTACCAGGAATGGTAAATCTGGGATGAGCCAAAATCCATGTGTGGTCCGCCCATGAACGCCTCTCTGGGGCAGAGTAACGCAAAGCAGCGGTCTGAGCTGCGCTACGCCAGATTTATCAAGCCACGCGAGGAGGCCTGGCGTGGCTTGGTAAATTAATATAATTTAACACCTTGCGTGCGGCCCCGATTTTCCCCCGGTGCTGAACATTCCAATCGCGGGTGTGTTCAGGATGGAACCGTTCCGTCATGAGCATCGAAGGGGTTAAGAGTTGTGTCGCTCTTGCACCCAGCTGTGTGACCAAGGGCAGCACAACTCATTTATACATTAGGCCCTTCATTTTTTTTGGGGGGAGGGGGAAAATAGGACATATCTCTAAGGGGCTGATTACAAGTCTAGCGGTCCCTGGACCACCACACTCGTGGTGAGGTGGTCAGACTGCTGGATTACAACTTTCTGTGCAGTTCTGGCAGTAGACTACTGGCTGTGTCAGGGAACTGCTGTTCCCTGTCGTTAGCGTGGCAGAGAGGAAATACAATATGCTAACGGGAGTGGCGCAGTCCAGCCAAGCATATTTCGAGTTCCTCCATGGCCAGCCTCTTCATGGCAGTGAGCCCGTCACAAAAAGGCTGGCAGTCGGGAAACAAAGGGGGCCCTACAAGGCCAACATGCCCCGCCATGGGGATGCATTCAGGGGGGCGCAACATGTGGGGCTCCAGCGCAGGCTGGATTTCACCGTCCATGGTGGGCTGGAACATTTTTACTGTTCCCACTGCAGTGCCCTTTTTCAGCGCACCGCTGAGGGAACGGGGAAAGGACCGTTGCGTTGAGTTTGGCTCGTAATCAGGTGGGCGGTCTTTGCACGGCTTTGGTGCGACTGTGATAGCGGAGAGAGAGTGCAGGAGCACTAAAGTCATAATTGGGCACTAAGTACTTTTTCACTTTTTATTTCTGATGAAAAAGAATTAGAAAAAAGTTAATTTCCAGATTTGGTTTCTCACAGTAACAAATGTTGCTAGAGTTTTCATTGAAAGTATTTTTTTTTAAACTAACACATTCCATCAAATTTCATTACATTTGCAACATCTTTCAAAGAATTTAGCAAAATATGCAAAAGCAAAATCCCAAAATGTGTATATATTTGGTCTGGATGTTAAACCGAGGTTAGGCCCTGTTTCAGCACAGAAGATGTCTACACAGCAATAAGAAGGTAAGAAAGGCGCATGGGATCGAGGGACCCAATAAACTTGTTTTACAGATGATCAACAAATAATGTTTGGCAAATTCAGAGCAAATTGTGCCTAGGCTGTGTCTTCTTTTTTTGGTGCTCATGGTGAACGTCCACTTTGGATTTGGACTGGCACCTCTGCAACCCTAAAAATTGCCACCCACACCACCAAGCAGTCAAGTTGTGAAATATTAGGCCTGGGATTGTCTAAACGGTTATTAACAGTTTTTCAGACTTTTAGGCAGGCCTTAATTTGAGATGGTGGTTTCCAGTGCTCGGAACCTACACTTAATTGTCAGCATCGGCTCTTGTGACAGCCCACCACATGGTGTCACTGACTGAGATGTGCACAGCAACCATGCTTATTAAGTCAAATGACATTGAAAATGATCAATACCAGCATCTCATGCCATTATTATGGATGTGGCCCCTGAAATAGTCAAAATTTTAACCGATGGTTAGGTGTTATGTTGGTACTGTCATTGACAGCACTGGCAGGGGCAATGCATGCTGCATGCTGCAAGCTGCAGTGGCCTTCCGAGAAGGACCCTGGCATTTAAGTTTATACAAATTAATGACTGCTTTTAGGTCTTTTGACAGCAATAAAGTAGGACACCAATTCCCATGAATGGACACAATGAAATGCACTCTCTGGACTACATTGATTATTGGTAATGTAATTTATTTATATTTTACTTACTAGACTTCAAAGTGACTCCTCATTTAATAAGTGGTTAAGCACAGCCGTACTAGGTATTGTGAGATTCATTTCAGAGCACTGCTTTCAACAGTCATCTCCTGCTCAATTCATTCAATTAGGTTCTTTGACAGAACTTGGCTAGGAGTAAGTGGATGTTACAAAAACCATGAAAATAAAATCCTGGATGCTGCACTGCTCAATACCAAAATTACCTCTCCAGAGATGGCCTTACACATGACAGCATAGATATTACTGGGTTGAGGTCATTGATGGCATCACTGATGACATCCTAAATGAGTGGCAAGAGATAACCATGGAGTTCTAATGTCCTTCCCATTTCGCTACTCTTTCCATGAACTGCCCTTCATTTAAGAATGATGTGCCTGGAGCCGTACTTAATTTGAGCCGGTGGTTTCCAGGGCTCCATACTGGCACTTCATTGTTCACACCGAGATCTATGACAGCTGCCACACAGCTGCCACACGGTGGCGCTGTTTGCATAATTTAGAGAGGAGCATAACAACAATTGTTTATTAATTCGGTATGCATTGAAGCAATTTTCATAGCTTTGGGGGCCTGGATTAGGCTGAATTGTCACACGTGTAGCCGTGTGCTAGTTAGTAGTTGTGTAGGTATTGTCATTGGCAACAATGGCAGTGGCAATGGGTGGTGCACGCTTCAGAGGCCTGCTGAGTAGAGCCCTAGCACTTATTATTTTACAAATTAAGCACTGGTGGCGGCAGGTCCATTCACAGCAACCATTGCAGCGCACGTGGGAGGAGGCGAGAGGCTGTGGGTGCTTGACCTAGAGATGAGTGACAGAAGAGGACGAAATGTCTTTGTGCATGAAGACACAGATCTGACAGATGTCACTGATTCTCATCAAGCATGTCCCCACCACTTTCTTGAGCACCAGAAAGGAAAATTGAAATACTATTGAAATAAGTAGAATGAAAAGTCGCGAGACAGGGGCTCATGGATGGAGGCGAGGCACTTGTCCACGAGCAGTGTGATGACTCTGGAGTGTCAGTGTGCATCAGACGATGAAGCAGTGATCTCTCTAACCCCTAAACGCAGAAATGTCAGCCCTGACACTAACAAATAGAGGTGCTAGACAAAGCAGAAAAGACAAGGCATCTCGGGTGACATGACTCAGTGGTGACAGGATCCCATCTGGATTGGATCCATCCCAAGGCCACGCAGAGCAGAGCGACAGGAAATCCCAAAGTGGCCACTCAGCCTTCAGACGAGGGGTGTGAGAAATTTGTGCAATTTGCTTTTGTGTAATTTAGCAAAATTCTGGAAAACCATGTGGAACTTAAGGACACTTAATTACGAAGAATGCAACAGCATTTGACGCCACAAAAACACAAAACGATGCAAACAACAGCTGCTTGGTTTATGTTGTGGTTTTGGCTCTATTTTTTACAGCAAAGGATACCAAATGACATGATGTGGCCACTACTGTAAATTCGGGAATTTTCCATAACATAAGAAAAACAAAATTACCCAACATAACCGAAATTACATTGGTGTAATGAACATTTCACCCATGCCTACTCCACGTCACCAATGTTTTAACTCTCTTTCACCTCCCTCAGAAAAAGATCATTCTGGAGAAGGGAGGGGCAAAGATTTTGGTGAGCGCTGTGAGGCGCGAGAGTAAACAATTACCTCGAAGCATCTATTCGCCCCCTCACAAACAAGACTTGACTGACTTCATCCATCCATGGCCTGATCCTTAAATGCCTGAGGGCAGTTCTGAGGCATCAGTCCTTTGTTGCGGAAGCATACATTAATCTATGTCAATGGGCGTTCCATATATGGCATTCACCCCAACGCGCAGGGCCATTTGCACATGAGAACCGAAGTAAGATTCTCAAAATCAGCTTTGCACAACGTTGAACATAGGTTGAAACTAACGTTAGGTTAAACTGTCATTCTCATTTTGAAAGCCTTTAATAAAATCACACAAGTTATAAAATTAAATTGATACATTATCAAGAAATATATCATTTTAATTCTTATCATGCCTATGGGAAAGAGGTTGTGGCGAGGAATTAGAAGGCAAGATTTGTGAGCCACAGCAATTCTTTTAGAAAGTCTTAGGAAATGTTCTCTTCCATCAGTTACTACATCTCAGAAATGGTCTCAAGGATTCACAAAAATATATCTCCAAAGGAGATGGAAGAGGAGCAGCCAGCAGGTATCTAAAGACCTTATGTGGTCCAAGGGAGCCCTTCCCCTTTGCGAATGGGTTTTAAACTTGATCGTGAAGTATTACTATTTGGCGACCGGAATTGGTCACAAAACGGTAATGCATACCATACCAATTTGTATTTAGATGCAGCTCCTAAAAAATATACAAGGGGTTGGTCTGTGCAGTGCCAATTCGTTGATGCGCTAGTGAGGCCTAAGAGTGACCTTTCTTTATGAATGATGTGTTATAGTGAATTTCAAGCATTCAACGCTCGTCAGTGACCTGTTGTTGAAGGCCCACAAAGTTCAGCAACCGAGCGGCTCCATCAAGGCCCTACCACTTGTGTTTTTAGGTCTCGCCTAGCGAAAGCAGCGCATGCTTCAGCATATCATTCCATTGTGGAACAAATAGAGCGCTTCAATTAAAGTGCTTTTATGTACTCAGGATATCGTTTGAAGCAGGTCTTTTGTTGCCAGTGGACCGATCCTTATTGCACTTTTACAACCATTCGGACTAGGCCATTTTCTGTAAACGCCGTGTAAATTGTACGTCGGAGATCGGACTTTGCTCTGGTTGACGTGCGGCCGCTGATTAAAAACTGACTGGAGTTAACACTTTACTTCTTTGGCACTTTCTTGGGGTGCTTAATTCCTAGTGTTTGAATTTTCCAGCTTTTTCAGTCAGCAAATAATGTTAAAAAGCACGAGCTTCTCGATTTCTCGACTGCAATGAAGCAACCGTACATCAGTATCCAAAGGGTACGTTGGATACCGGAACGAGTCAACTTTAATTTGTCCGTTATTGCACCACACCGAGTCCTGTCTCCTTTGAAATTATGCCACGTTTTTATTGAGGCATGTTATTTGCAGTTGATACTTGAATCATGTGCTTTTGTCAGTTTGTAGTTTCAGTTTCTCGCAAGAACCAACCTCCCATCCCCCTTAAGTGTTGCTAATGAAATGGGTCGTAGTGCTGGGTGAGGTGTAAGGTGTGGGTGGTGTCTGTTTCTCATTGGCTGCCAGTTGTTTTGTGGATCCTTGTGATTGGCTTTTAAAAGGTACTGAGTTAGGTTTTAATGCACACAGTATGTGCAAAGGAGCACGAAAAGTATTTTGCCGTCATTGTCAATAACCTGAAAAGTAGCAATATTAATTGGTTGACACAAACATTCATGTTCTATAATTGAAGGCCAGTGATTAACACGGTCACACATGGACAGCGATTCTTCATTTGTCATTGGCCTGCGTTGGATGCTGCCACATTTAAGTGCCATGTGGTCCCCTGGTATATTTGTTTCTTCAGATCCCAGTCCAAGTTTTGTTTTTTGTTCAAACACTATTTATACAGTTTATATATTTTTGGAGTTGGAGGTAGTGGCCCTACACAGATCGAACGTAGGCATTTCATACAGTCATGCTTCAGATGCCGGCATTTGACTACAGGATAAATTAGTTGAGAAGATACCGCCATTATTTTTGGGTTCTTTCTGTTGTAAAATTCACGTTCGCACTGCGGTTTTGAAAAATCGCATATCTTGTTGTTTATTTACGGGCACAGCTCGTGATTGAGGTTTTTCCACACATGGCTTGAACCGTCTAAACTACTTTGTCTTCTGACTTAGAAATTTTGAAAGTTGCTTGTCCTCCCATAAGAGTCTAAAGGCTGTCCAATGGTCTCTTGTGGGCACCAGCGTCCCTTTCCTTCAGGCTCTGAACTAAGAACCCTCTAGGTGTCAGCATGCTCTAGAAACAAAGATAAATAAACTTCAAGTCATATTTTGCCTTCATAATGACTTGCTCCACCGGCCGCCCCCCCAAAAAAGTTTTGAACGAGTACGAGCCACCATTAGATGGGGAGCCATGCATCATTATCTTCTGCTGCTTGCATAAGCTGCAGGTCAGACTATTGCAGTCCCACTTAAAGCTCCCTTACAGTTCTTACTTCTCTCCCACAGCTTTATTGGGAAGCAGATCTATTTTGTACAGTGTAGACTGTCAACCCTTGCTTCTAATTTGACAATTCTTATCTTTCATAGTTCCCTGCTTCTGATTCGGTTACTGTGTAGTTCTTCCAGGTATTGGATGTCTCAAATGACAGGTACACCTTGCTCCAAGCCAGTTGCATTTATTTTCAGAAAAAAAACTCCAGCCACATTAAGTGCAACAGCATGGCTTCAGCTCTCCCTCTCGACTCCAACTCCCAATCTTTAAACACAAAACTTCTTAAACAGTACAGAATGGGGAGAGGAGAATTTACCAACTAAGGCAATCCCACCCCCCCCCTCTAACACGAACAATATAAACAAGCATTGAAAATGCAATAGGTCTCGCCTTTGATTAAGTAAAAGCCATTGGCTTAGCTAATGGTATTGTATGGCAAAGCAAATAACTTTAACTTAATAAAAAGCGAGGTCTATTGCATTTTCAATGCTTGTTCTATAGCGTACTGTACTCCCATCACCCTAAATACCCATCCCATTTGATTTCTCAGACAATTCCTGGTCTGGACCTTTGGATTCCTGTACAAAATCATTTACAGTCATTGGTGGGTTTATAACAAGTTGATTGACTGCTTAATTTTTCTCAAAGTCCAATAAGGGTTCAGACCGACTCTCTCCCTCAGGTAGTTTCCACTGACTTAGCTTCAGCAGCGTCTTTATGCACCCTGAATCTAGCCAGCTGGCATCAGTTCGAAAATCAACCTGGCTGACTGGTCCGCCTTTGCGTTGAATTTTGATGTTCTTCTCTTTCAAGAGACTTTGGCTATTGTGGACCTGTATTTTAATGGTTTTTGTAAGGTATTCCAAACCTCTGGTCCCAGTAGGTTCCGGCAGGGCGAAAGAGGGGCTCTCCACCCGGTTCAAGCTATCAATTTGTACTTCCCATACTAAATTACCTGGTAACAACGATGGCATCCAAGTGTTTTTATCAATCTGAAGAATCCAGGGTTACAGTTGGTTATTTTTTATAATGATGATTTCTCTCGCTATAAAAATCCTAATTTAATGTTTTTATTCAAGATGGTGGGCAATACTTGCATGAATCCAAAACATCTTTAATGCTCTCAAGCTATCTGTCAGCTGCGGAATGCTCTTTCTATAAGGCCCTGCAATAGGGGGGACATCATACAGTGTAAAGGGGGAATGTCGTTTCCGACGCAACTTTTAGCACGCAGTGCTATTACAACGCGGTTTTTAAATTGCATTCTATTACAACGCATGACTCTGGGGGGCGCTCAAGGATAGGGAATACTTTTAATTTACTTTCCAACACCTTCCCTAGTGTCAACGGGGACTGGTGTTGGAATAGTAAATTAAAATATTCACTATCCAACACCCCTTTCTGTTATGCGTTGTAAAAGAATGCGTTATAAAAACTGCGTTGTTACAGCATGCGTGCTAAAAGCATGCGTTGTAACAACGTACATCCAGTGTAAAGCCCCCTATATTTGGTCCATTCCACTCAAGAAATTCCACTGTGAAAGTTTGGTTGCTGCATGTGAATGTAAAAATGTGAACTGGTTATGGCAAACTGAAAATCTAGCAAAGAATAGTGGCAGATTTAGGCGCACATATTCCTGTGGACCATTGGATTTCAAATTTCAAGTCTGTGTATAATAACAACATTAAAGACCATGGGGCAGATGTATCATCCGTTTTTTTGTCGCAAACGCTGCGATTCAGAAAATAGCAGCGTTTGCGACAAAAAAAACGGGATTTGGAATGTATCAAGCAAAAAGCCTCGCAATATTAAGGAATCGCAAATTTAGCGATTCCTTAATTTTGCGAGGCTTTTAAGAAATGGCAAATTGCGATAACTTATTTGAAATGTATTAAGCATTTCAGTGTTGCGATTTTTGACTAAGAATTCGCAAATTACCATCAACTTGTAGTTGGTGGTAATTGGCGAATTCTTTTCTAAAAGCACTTTTTTAAAATTCTAAAGGTGCCACATGACGCTCATACACGCCCTTAGGGCATGTATGTGCGCCATATGCATACACATGTCCAATTCAGGGGTGCAGCAGGGTGTCCTTAAGACACCCTTGCACCCTTGAAATTATTCTCAATTTGCGATTAGCAAATTGCTAATCGCAAATTGAGAATAATTTCACATTCATTCCTATGGGCCTCCTGGCCCATAGAAATGAATGGGAAATTATTCCTTAATTGCGATTAGCTATTTGCTCATCGCAATTAAGGAATTTTAAGAAATCGCTAATAAATAGCGAAATTCTACATACATACCATTTTGCACTTCTCAAATAGCGATTCCTTAACAATCGCTATTTGAGAAGTGCAAAATGGTATCTTGATACATCTGCCCCATAGTCTCCCAACTCTCTTAGCTTTAGCACTTCTACCTAATCGCGTACAATTTTGATATACAGGAAATCACAAGTGCAATTTTTCTTAGAACCTCTGAACAAGCCCCAGGCTCTGATGAAGTCCCCATTGATTTGTATAAGACCAAGATATATATTTATGCTCCTCTACTCACAAAGGTCCTAAATCATGCTTGTGAGTTTGTTTTGCTCAATTCCAGGTCTAATTTGATCACAGTTCCAATCTTCAAGAAAGGCGAAAGATCTGTCCCGTGCTGCTACAGGCCAATTTCTTTAATAGACTCTATGGAGAAGGTGCTTGGTAGAGTGTTACACAGTAGAATCGTGAACTGGGCTAAAATAGAAGAAATCCTGTGTGACACATAATCTGGTTTCTGGGAGGGTTTGGTACAGCTGAGCAATGTCTAATCCTACATCTTATTATTGGGAAATATACATTTTAAAAGGTTGATCGATGTACCTCGCCGTTATGGCTCTATCAAGCCCCTTCAACAGTCTTGCTCGCACCAAGCTTTGGAGACATTTGGCCGACCTAGGTCTCGATCTTCGACTTGTCAATCTTCTCGCCATTCTACACTCAGATTTTACACCTAATATTAGATATGGCAGCAACTGTGACTCCTTGGGCCTGTGCAATTAAAAAGAAGAGTTTGGCTAGGCTGTGTTTTATCTTCTCTTATGTTTATTTTGTACATTAATGCACTCAATGTACCATTAGTAGGCAAAAGGGCACTTCCTGCATTGCTACATTCTGACAGATCATCATTTCGGCCGGAACGCTGAACAGCCCTAATATTCTGATGAACATTGTTGCCAGATTTATAAGTGATCTTGGCGTACGCAGCAATCTTTCTAAATTTTACATTATGGCCTACAGTGCGATATCTTCTAGGCTATGCTCCATTTCAATCAGCACAGCTCTCATTAGCATTTCACAGCTTCTGTCCCTAGGGTTAGTGTTTGATAATTGGTGTCTGCAAGAGGCCTAAAGTTCTCTCAATTTATAGGAGCTCCAACATTGGAAGTAAGCCAACAGAGCTTCTTCTAAAAATCTGGAAGGATCAGTGCATCCCTATTGCTTTTGCTACCTTTAGCACTAGGGTCTGGGGCGATGTAAATTGTTCAGCCCTGCAATCAGAAGAATACAGATTCTGCTGCCGTTTGCTCGTCCTCCTTCTCAGTTGACCCCATTATTTCTGGCAAGAGGAGCTAGACTGAACATACTTCAAAGTTATCTTCAAATTGGCCCCAAATTCACTTTGGCTTTCTACATGGTCGAATCCACATGTCCAAGTAAACAAAACTATTTTTCTTGATTGCTTAACTATTGATAAATGCATGGACATTCCCTGGCTGTGGTATATATATTTGATTGTGCATATTTGTGCAGACTGTGTTTATTTAATAATCCTCACTCGATGGTAAAATGGGATATAGCATGAGCGGAGAATATTTTTTTGAGCCTAGAGGGAGAGATCTGTCCGAATTAGCCAACCAATGTTAAGGTGATATGGTATATTACAAATCTGCAACACTTTAGAGACATATTTGAGCCTCACTGACAACTCATTAACACCTTGGCTGCTAGAGGTTTTCCCCTCCTGTGCTGCATATGCATGATCCCCATTGTTCATGACAAGCTCAGCTTGTCATAAGCACACGACCAGTGTACTGCATGACGAGCTGAGCTCGTCATGAGCAGCGAAGGGGTTAAAAAGATCACCCTTGGCCAGATTCAGACTCAGTACTGTGCAGCAACACCTTTCCACTAGGCCAATGCTGCTCAGAAAATATAGGCCTGTGCCTCTGCAATGAGAGGTTGGTTCAAGCACTACTGGACTTTACTAATTTTATCATAATTTTTCTAAAAGGTTTTTGATTCCTATATGTAGGAAATACTGGTTGAGGGGTATGAACCCCTACTCAATCAGCAACCACAATTCTTGTCAGAGTGAAACACAAGCATGTGAGAAGTTGGCCTGATATGTGATGTCCACTATTCTAGTGGGCACCCTGTATCAGTCCAAACAACCCTTATGGTGATGGTTGTAAAGTCAACCTAATAGACTAGCTATCCTAGTGGTAGCATGGACAAAGCAGTCCTAGGCTAATACTTCACAGAGCATGTGAAGCCAATTGTTTTACCAATAATAACCCCTTGAATACTAAATGAAAGGACACCACACAAGGTATATATAAAATATATATGTATTTATTGCTAACACAACCCCTCTGCACTCTTTATGTCAGAGTTCGAGATACAGCACACGTGACTCAATAAGCATACTATAAGTTGCACAAATACAATTCTGCCCTAGGGGCCTCACGTATCATATACTAAATAAGTGGTATAAGAACCACTTCAGAACAGGTGAATAGGCCTAGGGCCTAGGGAATCGCTGGGACTACACTGAACAACCACAGGTTAGGAATTAGGAGTCTCACAGGATGGGTGTGCAGTGTCTAAACACACACGCGGGTTCTCTTAGACTTTCAATGGGAACGTAAAAGTTAGAAACTAGTTGATTTCGGACAGTCCGGGTGGACTTGCGGGGAAACCCAGTTAGAACAGGACACTTGGATAGTTATTACCCACGGGAGCATCGGAGTACTCAAGTTACCTCACCCAGGGAAGCCGGGTGCATAGGTGTGAAGTCGTGTCGGGTTTCGTCGTCGATTCCTATGGAGAGATGCAAGAAGATGCTGCAGGCGACCAGGATGAATTTGCCCGGGTGGATGCAAGGGTGGATCGGAGAAGTGAAGAACCTGAAAGCAGAGGGGACAGAGTCTGGGTCACTAGCCAGTGACCAGGAAGGAACCAGGAAGGATCAAGGCAATGTCGAGCTGCAAACAGGTGAAGAAGTGAAGCTTGTCTCTGCAGCCACGTGGACCAGGAGGCGTCGACGACAACCAGGCGCTGGATACGGACTGTCCCACGAAGGCTCTCGCTGTTGGCGGTGTCGGCTTCCGGATTGGAGTCAACAAGCCTTGGCAAAGGCAACCCACGCAGGAAGTGAAGATCGGCTTCTGGTACAGACCAGCAAGGTCTGTTGAGCTCCCCTTTTACAGGAAAGCAAGAGCAAGCCCAGAGCAATCAGGCAAGCAGCGTTGGTTCAAAATTGAGTCTTCAAGATGGCCACTAGCTAGTGGGCTAGCAACCGGGAAGACACGTCAAGAGGAAATGCAAGAGCAGGCCCCACGCGGCACTCGTGGAGTGTGGAGGGCTGAGCTTCGGTGCACTTGCCACTCGGTGTTGGGGCTTCTCAAGTCCCAATGCACAACTTCGAGGACGCCTCAGAAGCTGCACAATTTAGCAAAGAGCAAAACGGCAGGTTTCTGGTCCCACGTCTCTCGTGTCTGCCACGGATCTCAGCTTTGCTGGAGGTGTGGGTCGGAGTCGGAGAAGTCTGGAAGTCCAGTCCTGTGAAGCAGAGTTGTCGGGATCCTTCAGGAGCGTCAACAAAGCAAACTGGCAATTCGCTAGGTGGTGTTTGTTTGCACAGGGTGGTCACTCCTTGACCACAAGGGAGATTCTTCAGTCTTCCAGTTGCAGTAGAATGTCGAAGGTCCGGAGTTTCGTTTCAGAGTTTCAGTTCAGGATAATCTAAAGTCTCAAGACTCAGCTCCTAGCTTTATACGAATTAAAGGGGCTGGATTACCTGCTAGTTCCCTCCTATGGGTGGGACGAGGGAAGGGGTGGTTACACCCCTTTCCCTTTGTCCAGTTTCGCGCCAGAGCTGGGGCTGCAGTGCCCTAGCAACTGGTTTCAACCGGGCTATGCATGGAGCACCTTGTGTGCCCCAGGCAGTGTATCATTTCATTCAACCCACCCAGCCCCAATACACTATAGCATGTCTGGGGAGGTGCTAGCACCTCCCAAGGCAGGATATCTATTGTCCAGGCCTCCCTCGCTGGAAGGGCTCCCAGCTGCAGGAGGTCAGACTTGTGTCTGTGGCAGCAGCATCCATTTTGTGATGCTGAGGCTCTGTTTAACTTTAACCGGGTAAAGCTACAACTACATGTCTTCTCCCTCTAGAATTCCAAAGCATATGACACCTTACACAACATGTTTCGATAAAGCCAAACCAAAGTAAGCATTACCCGCTAGGATTATAATGCACTTAAGAGTATATGGTATGGCTATATCATAGAACAGCTATAAGGACATGGTTCCGAAAGCTGCAGACAGGCTCATCTCATGCTAGAGCACCATCTCACATAAAACCAAGCACTCTGCCTTCAGGATTGTCAAGGCCTGACATAGGAGTGACTTATAGGTTTATATGTGTCTATATATAATGGTAGGTTTAGGAATACTATATCTAAGCAAGGGGTGATTACACAACCTTGCCCTAGCTGAGTGATCAGCCAGTTGTGTCAGTGTGGATGGCCAGCCAGGGGTGGCATAACACATGCTGCAGCCCCTGGTAGGTCTTGGATGCACCTTTGCCCTAGGTACCTGTGGTACACTATACAAGGACTCATAAGGTGACCCAATATCCAATTGGAGATGTACCTAAAGTACATGGAGTCCATTTTACAGTGAGAGCAGATAGCCTGGGGCCCTGATTAGCAGGATCCCAGGCCAACTAAGTCGAAAACCAGTTAACACTAGGCAAAAAGTTGGGGTAACCATATAGTCAGATATCCACCTTCCTACAAAGCAAACCACATTTCAACTCAAAATAAAACCTCTGGTAGCTTGGCACAAAAGCAGTCAGGCTTAACTCAGAGGCAAGGTGTAAAGCATACATGCAGCATTTCCAACAGTAATAAAGTGAAAACACAAGAAATATCCTACACTTGTTTAAACACATAGAATAGTTATTTGAGACCAAAATCCAATCAGTAGAACCAGAGATATGCAATTTCAAGGATTTATGGTAGGCATAGCAGCTAAAAGCAGAATGTTCCACTTGAGTATATCTGGTCGTGCGAGATCGGATGGAAGTCCCAAGTTCAGGTCAACCACTATGGAGTGCATGTTGTATACAGTACAAGATGATTCCTGATGAAAGTGTTACCTCCAAAAATACAGAGGTGGAAGGGGTGTTGAGGAACAGGGGGAGCGTTGCAGATGGTCGTCGAACAGGACATGGTCGTGGATGAATGTTGCTGTAGTTGAAGATCCTGTTGGGCATCGCATGATGGTTGTTGCTTTAAGTTCATGTTGTAGGTCACTGCAGGCTGTCAATAATGTAGCACGAAGTGCAGATCTCACATTGCCTAACAATGCTGGCAGTTCCTGTAGCGCAAAGAGTCGAGTTCACCGGAGCTTTGCACTGGCGAGAAAAGCGGGTGGCAAGATCTTGACATGAACAGGCCCATTCATGTTTGCAAAACGCTCAAAACTTTAGGATTTCTCCCTTTCTGATGATACACCAAGGGTCCAGGACCAGAGGTGCACCTCTCCAGGATCAGAAACACACTCCAGCAGAACCCAGCAGGACTCCACATGCCATCTGGGCAGATGACAGGAAGCCTCTTGTGCTTATTATGTTCCTGTGAGTATGCTGGGGCAGATCCGTTGTAATGTGCAAGTGTGGTAGGTGAAAGCTCCACCCCGTCATCAAGTCAGATATGGCTCATACTGATAACACATAACCCATCTTGTCCCACTGTCTAGGAGCAATACACAAAGACCAACTGCCAGGTACACCTAGTCATGTGACACAGGATGCAGGCACCAAATGGTTGGGACAAGAAAATGCCAACTTTCTAAAAGTGGTATTTTCAGAATTGTGACTTAAAATCCGACTTTACCATTAAAGAGGGTTTTGATATACAATTCTTTAGACAACAAACTCAACATTCATACTTGGTCCCAAATAAAAATGATCACGTATTAAATATAATAAGTTACCCCAATGTTATCCTACGGGAGAAGCAGGCTTTGCAGTAGCGAAAAACGAATGTAAGAGTTTTTCCCTGCCAGGACATGTAAAAGTGAATAGTACATGTTCAACTTTTTATATATAATTTACCCTGCCCTGTTGGCTGCTTGGGGCCTACCCTGTGGGCGACTTATTTGTATTAGGAAGGAGGGTTTAGGCCTGGCAAGAGGTGTATTTTGCCAGGTCAAAATGGCAGTTTAAAACTGCACACAGGTTGCAATGGCATGCCTGAGACATGTTTAAAAGGCTACATAAGTGGGTGGCACAATAAGTGTGGCAGGCCCAGTAGTAACAATTGTTCTGCAGGCCCTGGGCACTTGCAGTACCACTTAACTGGGGACTTACAAGTAATTTAAATGTGCCAATTGGGTGTAAGCCAATTTCAATATATTGTGCGCTGAGGAGAGAGCACAAGCCCTTTAGCACTGGTTAGCAGTGGTAAAATGTGCACAGTCCTAAGATAGCAAAAATGAAATCAGCAAAAAATTGGAGGTGTAAGGCAAAATGTTTGGGGGAAGACCACCCTAAGGTGGACAGGTTTAAAACAATACGTATTAAATTTAATTTTTCTAAAGATAGACCTGCACTATCTATATAGGTTCACACATCGCTACCGTCTCGCTCTTTGATCTCCTGATCAGTCACCAATAAAATAAGTTACTTGAAACAGAAAGGAAGTGCTTGAAGCAACGGGTCCAGACTACAGCATTACAGCTTCGAAGCACTAGGCCACTATTTAGCAGACAATTAGTGGCACCAAGACGGGTTCCTGACATATCCAAATCAGTCCAACCTTACGTCTGGCGTAAAAGTGTTTTACTCTAACTTAAACACAGACCCAATACACACTGTATGTACTAAATCGAGCCACTTAAAGTTGGAAATATGCAGCAAAACATGCCGAACTCTGATGATCCACCCTCATGTTTTCTTTGTTTAGTGCCTGGTTCCAGCAACTTTTTTTCCCAGCACTGCAGACATTAGGTACCAATTTTATTAAATCAATGGCATTTATTTTATCATGCTAGGAAAGAGAAATGGCTGATTTTTGATTTTGTCAGATCGACTCCTTCTCCTTTCAAGTGGCAGACAGATACCCTGTCTTATCCGTATGAACTGGCAATATTTATACTGATAAATAACAACACCAAGGAGCAAAATGCAAAAAACAAATAAGCAGATTACATGACAGCACATTTATGGTCTTCCCAGTCAAAGAGTTAAGAGCAACGTGATATATAATATCATCTGTAAGATGATTTACCAACGTTGTAATTGCATCTGTGTAATTAAAAGTGAGATCATGAGCACTTCATTTGGTGTGTGAGTTATGGTTTGCTTGGCTGCTGTGTAAGTTATGGATTCTGGTTCTAACAATAACTAGAGAATTTCCATGGCATATATACATGTATACTAGGTGAATCCTTTACTCAAAATACAGTGATATGGACCCAAATATCACAGGTAAACCATGAGAAACTGAAAGTAATTTTTTTATGGTTTCCTGTCAAACACAAATTTCTGCAACATATTGACTGCCCCTAAACCACTCTTTAGAGCTTCAAGATTGTCAGGGATACCAGGATTATATGGCATAGAGGATCAAATTATGCGTCGTGGTTTTTCTAAATTATAATGCATAAGTGAAAATGATGGGGCACTTTCTCTGAAAGCATTATTTTCATCTATTTGCGCTAGACACAATATGGGTGGTGAAACCTGTAAATTTTGCAAATTATATGGCAAGTAACTGGCAAATATAGTAAATCCATAACTAGGCGATGAACGCGGCTGCCACGGTATCACCTACATCGACTGTCCCTCACCATTTCTCATTGTCTCTAAACAATTTATTCAGGAAAGGTAAACCAGACCTAAACATTCTAACTCCAAACAAAGTCCGTTCTTAATTACATTTTGGAGAAAACAGCTATTTCAAGCAAACTACCCCAAAATAAACATGTAAGACAAAAAGTGCATGACGAGAAACTGTGTGATATGGTACTATACTGCAAGCTAATGGTTCTTATGACATTTTCAAACAACTTGACTGTCAGGAATAGACCTGTCTCCTTGTGGAAATCCGCCCCCACCCACCAGTAACAAAGACAGCGAGCATATGATTCCTAGAAAATCCAAGTGTGTGACATAAACTTTGGTAAAGAAGCCGTTCTGCCAGCATCATTAATAAATCGAGGTAAGAGAGACACATGCTTATAAGTGCTTCACAATTATTGATGCGTGCCTATGTGTTTTGCTTGTTTTTAGTAAGCAAATTACGCGAAACAATGTGAAGTAACATTAAACCTATAAGCTGTATTAGATAAACTCATTGTACCATATTCTTGTATCAGCGATTGAAAGTTCAGCTACTAAAGCATTTGTGAGGAGATTTATACAGCAAGGCCAAATTCAAGAGGAAACAAGCATTAGAAATGCAATAGGTCTCACATTTTTTTGAGTTAGTGCTATTGGCATAGCTCAACAACTACCGGACAGAAATTGGCACTTTGGAGGTGCGGAACAGAGCATTGCTCCCTAAAACGGCCTGAAAGCCTAAAACGATGTTGATAGCCTACAAAATAAAAAGGCAGATCAGGATGACCAGGAGGAACCGTGGATGGATTGGTTTGGCCACCACAAGCAAACAATGAGTGACCCAAGCATGCAAAAGTGGGAGAATCAGACCCAATGCACAAATAAAAACTCTGCATTTCTAAATGGCACAACAACGAACAAATGGCAAATTCATGGGCATGCCAAAACAACAGGTCTTGCAAACAGCTCATGCGCGCTGCCTAGGCTCCACCTAAAAGAACGAAACACAAAGATTTGGTAGAAATCTTGGCTACCATCTTTAAAATGGAAAGTGGATTAAAAAGGAGCCATGCCCTAACAGCCATGCTCTTTATATTTGCAATCCTTGAAGAGCAGTCAGTTTTGGAGGTACTCATTGCAGTTGTAACAACTGACCCATTGTCTTGGCGTGTAATGGTAATGCACAAAAGGTGAAGGGAAGCTTTGATATGAACAACTACTAATGGTGGTAAGAAAGCATCTAATAAAAAAAATCGAGTGTTATTCAGTTTTGATTTAGAATATCACAGAAATAAAAGTAATAAGACTATACTTCTTAGACTCACAGCAAAAGCAAAATAGACTGCTCCTGATGATTATTATCAGAATTTGGATTTTTTAAAACAAAGGAGTACAAGAAATACTGATTATTCCCCCTATAAAGATAACCAGAGTGAGAGCGAAATGAAGACAATTACTGTTCAGAATTTTAAAGAGGAATTTCAAAGGAAATTTCGAAAGTCAAATCATCTTTAGAGGCAAAAAAGAGATCAACGAACAAAGGTATATTGAATCTGAGAAAAGAATTGTAGGTACCTGCATTACGGAACCTTGATTATTGCATAATAAGGCATTAAACCATAATCATTTCTTTTCTTTTTTGTATGTTAGTTAGCCTTAATTTATATAAAGCATTATTTTAAAGATTGCGTTAATGAAGTGCACTAAATCATCCTAAAATCTCTTTCCAGATCTCCTTGCCCACAGTACCCCTTCTAACCCCCCTCTCATCATTTGGTAACTCTGACACTAAAATGAGTATAGACTACAGTTGGTGGTACCTTTTAGTGGAATTTTCGAAGGTACTGCTCCCAAGGAACTCTGACTATGTAATCAGTTGTCAGCTTTGTTCATGATACCACCAGTTACCCATCATCTATGCTCTCTCTTTCTTTCTTTATCTCTCTACCTCGCTTTCTCTCTCACGCTTTATATATAGATATATTTATATATATGTTCACTGAAAAAATAAAGGCTAAAGTAATGTTATAGTTAGGTGAATACGTCATTGGCAACATTAACAATACATAAATACAGAAATTCACCTGTTATAGTTAGCAGAGCTAGCTATAAATTGCGCCCCGCCATGCACTGCTTATGACCTCATGTATGACATCATTCATGGCATGTTCTATGACATCATTTATGACATCACTCATGACACCTCAAATGATATCATTGATGACATCAATAATGACATCATCCAATGAGTGTGCTAGTTTGTTTTATAGATTAAATGATGGTGGGTAACTACCATAGTACTTTTCCACCTAATTTTGTAAAGCCTGGATCCAGCTAATGGGTGTAGGTGTTTACAAAATGCAAGTGCTCCTAATGCATCATAGATGTGTAGAGGTATTGAACACATTATAACTCTTTGTATTGAAGAGTAGCTCTGTTTGTAGGTGGCAGTTGACGGCTTGTGTTCATTATGTTCCACACAAATATTTTGGTACCTCAGAAAAAGTTTCCAGCAGTGCAACGATTCTGCATACTAAATACTGAGTATTGAAAGCAGCCTTGAGTTATTACACAGAATAGTCTCAGCATTACAATTTCTACTTAACATAGAGGACAGTGTCTACCAGGTAGTAAGCTATGTACCTGTGCTTGTTGTTCAAAAGATGGGCTATCTGTAAAAAAGATTGCCACAGGATAAATTCTGCAGGTAGTATAATCTTTCAAACACAAGGAGATGATGGATGGAGCGCTGAAGCTTTTCAGACACTCACCCCCAGTGACAGATCTGGGTTGAACCCATCATCGTTCTTTAGCTCACCTCGCCACTCCAGCTCAGACCCAGCCATATGCAAATCGTCTTAACTCTGTGCCTCATGGGAACAGTCCAGACTGAAATGCCAGACCAGGTCTTCCCTGGACCGGAAACAAGCATCCTGGGACCGGTTTCTGGGTAACTGAACAGTCCCTCAATTGTTCTTTTTGCATTTGTCACCCGAGTGGGACGGGTATGCCCAGACGTGGGTCCTGTGCTCTTGATGCCACTGGAGTCAAGCTATCCTGGCTGATGAGGGGTGAAACCCCAAAACCGGTCCTAGGATGCTTGTTTCCAGTCCAGGGAGGACCTGGCCTGGCAGTTCAGGCTGGACTATTCCCATTGGGCTCAGGGTCAAGATGATTTGAATGTGGCTGGGTCTGAGCGGGGGAGGCGAAGTGAGCTAAAGAACAATGGATTTAGGCCTAGATCTCTGTACTGGGTGAATGTATGACATTGTTCTGCATGCTGCCCATCAATTGTTCTTTTAGCAGTAGTATAATCTTTAGCACCTTCAGGCATTGCTAATTTTAATTGAATAGTGTCTTTTTTGCTAAGTGTTGCATAGAGTGTACAGTTTTTTTAGACACTTTTTAATACTCTGAAGTGTATTTCTCACAAGAGTTTCATTGTCTGCAAACAGTCTGGTACAAGGTAAACTCTCTCCATACAATGAATACAGTTTACAGTACCCACTCGTCTACTCATGTCAACTTTATTTCTCAATGTAAGTTCGGTGACTGTCAGGGGCTCATACAGATAAAATCTGTCCATAGCAGAGCATTCCTTTTGGAACAGATGTTTAATATTTTTCTGAACTTGGCTTTCTCTGAACAGCTGTATACAGATTGAACACAGTGTGCATTGAGGGTTCCTCATATATCTGTGGTTGATTGTTAATGTGATCTATGCTACACGTGAATTGTATGGTATAGGGTCAATGTGGCACATAACCCATGCATTTTGCACCTCAGGAAGTTGTTTCTGTAGTCTCATATTTTTCTGGGCTATTTTGTACTTACATTTAGAGCCCCAATGCTACACCTGTTTATACCTGCTTTCGCTCTACTAACCATAACTCATGAATTTCTGTATTTTGTTTAGTTCAAAACCTTAATTTTGGCACTGACATATTCACCTAACTATAACAATACTTTAAGCTTCGTTTTTTTCCAGTGACCTTTTAAGGCTTTTTAAAAATACATACATATATGTATGTATGTATGTATGTGTATTATATATATATATTATATATATATATATATATATATATATATATATATATATATATATATATATATATATATATATATATATATATATATATATATATATATATATATAAATTCGCCACACAAACTGAGGCAGCCGCCCCAGCCCAATCTTCAATGACGAAAGAATAGACCCGTTTTTAAGTGCTCAATCAAGGTGCTTTATTTTCTCCAGCAAGCCAGCCGCCATTACGCGTTTCGCTTTCAACAAAGCTTGATCACATATATCTTTTAATCAGGCCTAACTATAACATTTGGTTTTGTTTCAGTGAATTTCTAGTTGTTTTTAACGCAAATTGATAATTAATTATCATACATAAGTGCATTCCCCTGGCATGCATGGCCTTCAGCCAGGCCCTGCAGCCAACTTCACGCTGCACATGGCCAAAGGCCATGAGTAGAGGGGGTTGCATTTACGGATGAGCATGCGGCCAGCACCCATAAAGACAGCAAACCCCACACTGCTCAGGTCCTTCCGTCATGCATGGCATGGGGGTTGGCCACAGGACTTGCAGACACCCCTTTGGCAAACCCTCCCCATGAAGCAACCCCACGCTGCACAAGGCCTTCAGCTGTGCGTGGTAGAGGGTTGGCCACAAGGCATGGCCTTAGGCCAAGCCCTGTGGCCAACACCCCAAAAGGCAGCCAAGGCAGCCAAGCCCACCCTTCACATGGCCTTCGACCATGTGAAGTGGGGGTTGGCAATAGGGCCTGGCCCTTAGGACCCAATCCCCCAGGGCCTTTTTTTTAAGTAAACGGAGGGGGGCTTGGCAGATTCCCTCCCCGAGCCTCATTAGGCCCTGGGAACTCCATTACCCTGGGCCATACATATACATTAAAAGGGGAGGGGGGCACACATCCCTCCTCCCCTAGCCCTGTAAGACCATACAAACCCCATCCCCCAGGGTTGTTTATTTTTTTTCATTAAAGGGGAGAGCGGTGCCCATGTGCCCCCCTCCCCGAGCCTTGTGATGCCTTGGGTCCCCCTTCCCCAGGGCTATTTCCAAAAATAATGGGGATGAAGGCCAAGCAGTCTCCTCCCCTAGGCATTATCAGGCAGGGGACCCCATCCCCGAGGCCACTTATTTAAATAAATGGGGAGGGGGTCACACAGCCTCCAACCCCGATCCTTGCTAAGCCTGGGGACCCCATCCCTATCCCTCAGGGTAAATTCTAAAAATAAAGAGAAGGGGGGCCGCGCACCCCCACATCAAGCCATCACACATAAGTATAACGTTACTTTAACCTCTGTTTTTTCTGTGAATTTCTAGGTTTTTTTTATATGTAAAGTGATATTTAATTGCCATGGGTTGGCTGCAGGACCATGCTTGCTGCCAGGTCCTGCAGCCAACCCCCCACATGCAGCCAACCCCAAGCTGTGCTTTAGTGTGGGCAGGAAAACAGGCCCATAGTCTGTCCCAGTGGAAGGGAGCATTTTTAAGCTCTCGCCCATTGGGAGTGGACTAGTGGTTTGGCTATAAAACCTCCCTCCCCTTTATGAATACAGCCCCCGGGGGTGAGCTCCTCAGGGCATAAACATAGTGAATGCAGCCAGGCCGACATTTTGTTTTCTAATCCCGTGGGAGACTTGTGGGATCATTATATTTTTTGCAGATTTTTTGGGTGGCTCGTGGGTGGTCCCTCGGGCCCCCCTATTATGTCCTAGGGATACCTGAGTACTTACTGAATCATCTGCAGGTGGTTCAGAATGCGGCGGCCAGAGCCAATCTCATGGTGGGACCGAGAGCACGTATGACGATCCACCTGAAGGCCTTTAAATGGTTACCGGTTCGGAAGAGGATACAGTTCAAAGCTCTGGTTCTGGCTTTTCGGTCCTTTCATGGCACAGGCGCCATATAGCTCAGGAGAAGGGTCCAGCATTATGTGCCGCAATGAGCCTTGAGGTCCTCAGTGCAGTCTCTGATGTTCATTCCTAAATTTGCCCGTTCCCGGGTAGGCAGTTGCTCCTTTCAAGTGCTGGCTGCCCCCTCATGGAATTGTCTGCCTCTTCATCTTAGGCAGGTCCAGGACCTGCTTGCTTTTAGGAGACAGCTAAAACCCTGGCTTTTCCAGCAATTATTCTCTCTGTGTGGTCTGGCCTTTGGGCTCTGGTTTTCCTGTCTTTCGGCAGTCCTTTAGCGCCGGGGCACTCTGTGGAGCAGCCGTGCTCTTTATAAGTACCTATTTTCATTCATTTCACATACCCTGTTCCCTCATATTATTACTTTTTTTCAAGCCAATCAGAGTACTCGCTCCTGCGGCAGTCTGACTCCTGTGAGAGCGAGATGGTGCAAAGGAAATAAAGCCCCCATGGCCAATCAAATGGCTCCACTTTTACATTGCCGCCTCGCGGACCCAACTGTCCAGCTATACAATTATTTATTAACCTTAATTTCTCGAAAACTACTGAACGGATGTACACTAAATCACAAACACCACAATCTGCGGACCGCAATCTAGCTTCCTGCCAAATTTTGTTTTATTTCATTCAGCAGTTTTAGCTGTAGCCCGTTTTAAAGAAATCTATGGAAATTGCATGGGAATTTTGTGTCTTGGGACACCCCTTTTTTCTTGGCCCCCGCTTGATAAATCACCTCAAAACTTTCCATGCTCCAAATAAGCGCAAAGTAGCATGCTTTCCGAAAGTTTGAAAGAGATTCGTTCAAACAGGCCAAAGTTATTAGCAACACACACAAAAACGTTTCCTATGGAACAGCTGACCTAACTATAACTACCTAGTGGAGACTGCCACCAGGTCATATATACATATGTATATATGCATATGTATATATGCATATATACATATGTGTATATATATATATATATATATATATCACGCTCTGGCTTGTACCAACAGACGGGAGGAACGCGAGCACGGTCACAGGCCTCAAGCTGCAGCCCAGTCCCAATCCATGATCTAGAAGCTGCCTGCTTGCCACATCCGTTAGCAGCCCCAGACACCACTGCCTGACGCGTTTCGATAAGTCTTCATCAGAGGCTTGGGTGAAGGAGAAAGACACGCATATGCCGGTACTGCAGTCATAGGCTTTATTATTGGCGCGCTGTGGATCAGCTGATTGCGCATTGATTGCTGGTACCTGCAGTCCTGAGGAATATGGATATCTCCTCTGCATATGCGCGGAAAAATGTTCTGCTGGCAATTTCGGCCTCCCAGTGGGCCCCGGCAAACAGGTGGGTTCTGCATTCAGTGTCCGTGAAACCACGAAGAGAGGGGTGCTGGATGCACTCCCCTGTGGCCCCCAGGTATCGAGGGGTGGTTCTCTCCCAGCGGCATGGCGGCCGCTAAAACATCACGCTCTGGCTTGTACCAACAGACGGGAGGAACGCGAGCACGGTCACGGGCCTCAAGCTGCAGCCCAGTCCCAATCCATGATCTAGAACAGAGGTCTTCAAACTTTTGGACCCCGAGACCCCCCTGTCAAAATTTCCAGGCGTAAGGACCCCCTCCTGAAAAACAATTCTAGAATTTGGTACTTCTCATCACCGACAACCACAAACGCCTCCAGTTCCCATGGTAAATCATTTTTATGGTGGGGAAATATTATTAAACGGTGTTTAGCATATTAAAGGTTTTTGGGTGACTCAAGGTTGGAGTCACAGGCTTACTACACATTTCCAACCAAAAATCTCTAAAAAAGCAGGGTTACTGGAATTATGAGGCAAGTGAGGACCAAATTATGCCACAGTTTTAAACTTGTAAAGGCCGAACTTTAGAGGTATTTTGCAAGGTATGATAAACTACATGCACTTCTGCGTCCTGCAGACAATATTTGTGGTGATAGCGCAGAAATTAAGAGTAAAAACTGTCCACAGACTGTAAAACAGGCCAGCAAGCAGCAAAACAAAGCACACACACTGACCTGACTGGCCACCCCTGTGGGTACTCCCAGACTGCCCTATAGGAAGGGCTACTAAAATTATGAGGCAAGGGAGGACCAAATTATGCAGCAGGGTCGACAAAATTGTGTGGTAAGAAAATGTAAATAATGCTATGTGATACGCATATTTTGGGATACTACTGCATCATTATTCTGAAATGTTTTACCCACGGTGACACTGGGCAACATTTTCACCTCATCAGTAACAGTTTATAAACAAAATACAGCAATAAACAACCGAAAGATGTCTAGTCAACCTTTGTAAAGTCCCTTTGGTCTTGTGCAGAGTTAAACAGTTCACACATGCCTCTTTCCTCCCACCCCTCCCTTCTTTGTCAGTTAAAGTAGGCCTGACCCTGTCTCTCAATACCTAATAATCACACACGTGAATTATCTGTCCATGCTCTTCCCCTTCATCCCATCAATGTTATGCACCCTCCAAGCCCCCGCCCTCCCAGGCCCCCACCAAGCACATTGCCTTTCTGTCAGCTGCATAATATAACATAACATGTGTATTTGTAAAGCGCACCTATCACCCAAGCTAGGGTCTCAAGGCGCTGAATAACAGATGTTTATTGTTACCAAACTCAATGGTACTCATTTTATCGACCTCAGGTGGTTGAAAGGCCAAGTGGACCTGCCGGGATTTGAACCTGTGACCATGAGGTCGAACACAGGCCCCTACAGTGGATGCCATAGTCCACTAAGCCACCAGACCCAGCTTGGTGGCAGCGCCAGTTCAAAAGGGGGCAGAGCACCTGGAGCCTGCATGACAGTCGCACTGCCCCAACCCTGCCTTGGAAAGAAAGTAAATGGCACCCCCCTAGCTCTCTGAGAGCTCGAGTCTGAGTGCACACAACACATGATGTCTCTGGTTGGTTTCTACAACATACAGTTCTCGAGATATTACACTTTAAATCCATTATTGGGTTTGGAACTATAAATCAGTATACACTTCTCAAAATGCAATTGCCACTGAGTCATCTCAGGACAAATGCCCTATTTAATGCACATCATGCTTCCCTCACACTATATCCATTTACTTGCGGAGCACAGTGGGATTGTGACGCTCCCATGGGAAGGTTGTGTGCGTCTGAAGGGCCACCAGGCTTCTAGCCGAATTATGGGTGCTCGTTTTCATGTATTTTCTACTAATTTCCCCTTTCATATATATTAATTTATCTCCCTTTAGCACTTCCTCTGTCACACTTTTTCTTCTTCTTTCTCTGCGCCTGTTTATCTCTTTACACTCATTCTGTCACCATTTCCCCTTGTCTGTTTTGTGCTCCTTTTTTATCTCTGTATCTAGTCTTCTGCCATCTCTCTTTCTCTGCCTAGCCATCATCCAGATACTCATCTCTATTTCTTTTCATCCCTCCTGTGGTCATTCTCTTCGTATCACGCACTATCTGTTCCCCTCTTCCACCCCTCCTCTCTCTCGCTTCTTCAATCTCTCTCTCCCTCACACACACGCACACACAAGCACTCACACACTCTCGCTCATTATCTCTCTCTCTCGCACTCACTCTCTATCTCTGGCTAAACACATATAAGGTCCCAAAGACGAGACCTATTGGCTATGCCAATGCTTGTTCAGGTATACAAAGGCAAACAGACTACTGTCTATTTAAATACATACCCTTTAAGCCTTCAGTAGATGGGGGAAGCAAAGGCTGCCCACTTCCCTAGGTGCTGCTTAGTCTTATGGGTGGCAAAGGGCATCAGTGTTAATAGAAATTTGTGCATGGGCGTGCCGAAAAATCTAGCAGTGCGGCGTTGGCTAACCTTTTAGATCCCAGGCTCTCACACGAGGTTGCCACACCAGCTGTTGATGACAACACTCCATATTTATGGCGCCTAAATCATTAAGCCAGTGTCAGTAAGCCCCCTGCAAACATTTTAATTTTTTTAAAGTTCCGTTTATTAAAAGTTACTCCTATAAGTATTTGGCCTCAAGCCTACTTCCAGAAGGGTACTTTATTTCATGTTGGTGTCGAAAGCAACAGGACGTCAGACACCCAAAAACTTCATTGTGAAGGCGTAGGCGCAAACAACAAAAAGCTCTGGGGCTGGTCCCATACAAGAAGGGACATAAGTACTGCCGTGCAGTACCGGCTCAGAGGCATCCAGACATAATCCCAGTATAAATTAAAATAAGGCCGATCAGCACCCTTCAGCTTGCACCTTTACGAACCACTGCTCCAGAGCCTTCCGCACACCAAAGGTGCATATGTAAGGCCCCAGTTCCCGGCATTTCCTGGTGTGCAGTGCATCCTGCAATTTCTCTGATTGGAGGACAGTCGTCAATGACGTTGTATTCTTTTACAACGTCCTCCAATCAGAGAAGTCCATGACATGCACTGTTCAGAATCCAAAACGTTTATTCTAGATTCAGGCAGAAGTGCGACGGGAATGCGCGACCCCCTTTCCACGACTCCACGCCCCCCTTGGGGGTCGCGCCCCACAGATTGAAGGCCCCTGATCTAGAAGCTGCCTGCTTGCCACATCCCTTAGCAGCCCCAGACACCACTGCCTGACGCGTTTCGATAAGTCTTCATCAGAGGCTTGGGTGAAGGAGAAAGACACGCATATGCCGGTACTGCAGTCATAGGCTTTATTATTGGCGCGCTGTGGATCAGCTGATTGCGAATTGATTGCTGGTACCTGCAGTCCTGAGGAATATATATATATATATATATATATATATATATATATATATATATATATATATATATATATATATATATATATATATATATATATATATATATATTCACTGAATAAAACAAAGGTTACAGGGGTTTTATAGTTAGAAAATAGAATTTAGAAGAAAATGCTGCAAGGCACTGCTTATCTCCTCACATATTACATCACACATGACATGGTCAATTGAAAGACCTTTGGTTTTTTTCTGTGAATATCTAAGGTTTTTTCCATTCTGTTTTCTAACTCTAAAGTCCCTGTAACCTTTGTATTTTTCAGTGAATTTCTTAGTTTTTTTAATGGTATTTGCTAACTATAACGTCCCTGCATTCTTAGTTTTTTGTGTGAATTTATGCATTTTTCAATGTTATTTTGTAACTATAAAATCCCTATAAACTTTGTTTTTAAGTGAATTTGTAAGGTTTCTAAAAATAATATTTCCTAACTGTAATCTGTAACCTTTGAAAGTGAGTGTTCGAGTGAGTGAATGAGTGTCCCAGTGGGTGTGTGTGGGAGTGTATGCGTGTCTCAATGGGTAAGTGAGTGGATGTGCGAGTGGCTGAGTGGGTCTGGGAGTGGCTGTATAAGTTTCTCACTGGGTGTGTGAGGGGGTGCTTGAGTATCTGAGTGGGTCTGTGAGTGGGTGTGTGAGTGTCCGAGTGGGTGCATGAATGTCTGAGTTGGTCTGTGAGAGGGTCTGAGTAGTTATTTGAGTGGGTGCATGAGTGCCTAGTGGGTTTGTGACTGGGTGTGAATGTCTAAGTACGTCTGTGATTGGGTGCATGAGTGTTTTATTAGGTCTATGAGTGTGTGTGAGAGTGTCTGAGTAGGTCTGCGAGTGGGTGTGTGAGTGTCCCAGTGGGTATATCTGTATCTGAGTGGGTCTGTCAGTGGGTGGCCCTCCACTACTCCTGTAAAGCCCTGGGGAGGTGGTGGTCCAGGGGCCTCAATGAGGCCGATGGAGGGGGAAGCATGTGCTCCTCCTACAATTTTAACTAAAGTCCTGGGAGGTGGTGGTCCCAGGGGCTAACAAGGGTCCTAGCAGGGGGGACCTCTCCTTTAAATAGCACGGGCTGGCCCAGGAGAGTTGGTGGTACCTGGTGCTGTATTTAGCCCAGAAGGGGGGACCATGTGGCCCCTCTCTGAGTTTAAAATTTGTATTTGGCCCTGTCAAGTTGGTGGTCACCAGGGCCCGGTAGTCCATGTGGCATATTAAAGACTCAGGAGGGGGGTCGGTGCAGCCCCCCCCCACTACTTTTGTAAAGCCCTGGGAGGTGGTGGTCCCTGAGGCTCAATTAGCCCTATCGATAGGAGTCCATCCGCCCCTCCTCCCAATTTAAATAAAGTCCTGGGGATGTGGTGGTCTCCAGGGCTAACAAGATCCCTAGCAAGGGGTCCATGCACCTCTCCTTTTTTTATTAAATACCCTCATGCCCTCTGGGACCAGGCCCACCCGGGGGCTAAAGTGAAAATAAGCGCAGGTCACTGCGCTTGTTTTTTTAATTTTTTATTCTGGTGCAAAATTTGCAAACATCTTTACGAGAGATCGGGAAGATTGGAGAAGGGTTTGTGTCCCTACATATATCAATTTGGATTTTCTGTAATATCTTCAAAACTACAGAACTAATTTACAGCAAATAAAAAAAGGGTATTTTCTGGACCAAGAGCTGCCTTTTTGCCAAATTTGGTGTAATTCTGTCCAGCAGTTAGGGCTGTAGTTTTGTCTAAAATCTCTTTGGGAATTAACATGGGAAACACACTTTTTTTCGATCCTACCTTTTTCTCGGTCCCGCTAATGGTTCACCCTGAAACTATCCATGCACAAATATGCCACTCCACTGTACACCACTCCACTGTACCCTACTCCAGTGGACGCTATTCTACTGTACACCACTCCTGTCTACCCTACTCCACTCTATGCCACTACCATGTACGCTTCTCCACTTTATGCTATTCCACTGTATACCGCTCCACTCTGCACCACTCCACTGTACACTAATCTATTATATGAGACTCCAGTCTACGACACTCCACTATACACTACTCCATTCTATGCCAATGTACTCTATGCTAGTCCACTGTATGCAACTCCACTCTATGTTGCTCCACTCAATGCTATTTCACTCTACCCTATTCTACTGTACGCCACTCAAGTGTATGAAACTATAGTGTATGGTACTCCATTGTACACTACTTCACTGTACGTTATTCTTCTCTACAACAGTGCTCTGTATGCCACTCCAGTCTATTCTATTCCAATATATGCCTCTCCACTCTACTTCACTCCACTATACACTATTCCACATATGGCACTCCACTTTACACTAGTCTGTTGTACCCCACTGCACTGTTACCTATTCAACTCCACCTCACTGTATGCCAATCCAGTTAATGATATTCCACTATATGCAGCTTTCCTGTGCGCTACCCCACTCTACACCACTGCAGTGTATGCCACTCCACTCTATACCATTTCAATGTATGCTATTCTATTGGATGCCACTCCACTTTATGTCACTCCACTCTATACTATCCATGGTAAGCCAGTCCACTGCACACCGCTCCACTGAGCCAAACCCTATGCCACTACACCCAACAAACCTATATGGCACTCCGCTATAGCACATTGCTCTAATCTACTCTACCTCCCTCCACTGTACAATACTGTACTCCACTCTATATAAATAAACTGTACTCCACTCTATGACGTTTTCACAACCTCTACAAGATGATTTACCACTCCACTGTATGATACACCAATCCAAATATATAACACTCCACTCCACTGTATGGTATGCCAATACAATGTACTTCACTCCACGACACTGTAGTCTATAAGATACCACTCTTCACTTTATGATATGCCACTCTACTCAACTACACTGTTTGAGAGTTTAGCCCAATGTATGCCATGTACGACAGTTCAATGTACTTCGCTCCACTCACCAACACTCCACTTCACGCCACGACACTACAGTCAACAATACTCCACTGTACAACACTCAACTATACTGTACGACATGCCACTCCAATGTACAACATGCCACTACACTCTACAATACTCCACTCCACTGTATGACCACTCGATGCCAGTCTTCTATATAACACTTTACTACACTATACTCAACACCACTCTACACCACTCTACTGCATTCCAATCCACAATACGACACTCTATCGGGCACATGCATCAAGGGTTTTTGCATTCGCAAACGGGGCGAATCGCAAAAATCGACCGTTTGCGAATGCAAACCCCTTTTTTGGGATGCATTAAGGTTTTTGCTTTTTTCGCAATTTAAGAAATCACAATTTATTTGTGATTTCTTAAATTGCGATTGCATTTAAGAAATCGCAATTTTGCAATTTTTTTAATGCAATGCATGATTTTTTTTTAATTGCGAAATCGCAAATAGGAAGTGGTAAATTACCATGAAGTTAACCTTAATGGTAATTTGCAAAAACTTTCAAAAATGCACAAAAGTGCATTTTTAAAAGTTTCATTTTACACACACACATTCCCTTGGGGCATGTGTGTGTGAAAAAAGTACTTAAAGGTACATTTCAGGGGTGCAGGGGGGGGTTCTTTGGACCCCCCCCCTGCACCCTTGAAATTGCATTCTCATTTGGCGATTCCTTAATTGCGAATCGCAAAATGAGAATGCCTTCACATTCATTCCTATGGGCCTCTAGGCCCATAGGAATCGATGGAAAGGGATTACTTAATTGCGATTCGTAAATTGTGAATCGCAATTAAGGAAAATTAAGAAATCGCAAAAAAAAATGCGATTTCCTAATGCATAGCCATTTGAGAAGTCTTAATTGTGATTCCTTAATATTCGCAATTAAGAATTCGCAAACGGGAACATTGATGCATGTGGCCGTAAGACACTGCACTGTATTCTGTGACGCTGTGCTTAACAACAGTTATTTAAATGACACTCAAGACTATGTTTTGAAACACATGGTTTTATTATAAAATAAGAACCACTTAAATGTAATGAAAAAAACAAAGTTTAAAGCTACGGTATAGTTAGGAAATCTTTTTTATTCTTTATATACAAACTCAACTTAAACTATACAAACAGCAGAAATTATAAAGGTAGAGTTATAAATTACATTTTAAATTTGCGCACCACTAGTTAGAAGTACATTTCAAACGTATGCACTATTTCAATTTACTATATGTCGTGCACCACAATCCACATTCTTCTCACCAGCCTATCTTATACTATAACTTGCCACTCTACAATGCACCGTGGTCTGATAAATTATGTAATTTTAGATGACATAAGTCTTATTATAACTGCTGTCATTTCACATGCCATTAGTTAGATCATTTGCATGGTTGATGGAGATGTGCAGAGTGACATTTATTACTATTGTTCAGTGTGGGGATGGCAAAGGAGAGTAAGTCATTGCATTAAAAAGTGTTTTTCTCATGTTCATTTTTCTGTACTGTGGTAATAAAATCTAATTTGATCTTTTCACTCTAGTAATAATTGTGAATTTGTTTGTACCTTGCCTCTAAATAATATATGGGCCATATTTGTTATCATTGCCACAACATGAATATATGTACAGAATATTCTATCACCATTGTTGAATGTGGGAGAGGCCATACTCATGAGATGTAAAGCTATGAGTGAATCATATTGGCCATTCCTGCCTCAGCACTGGTAACAAATAGGATGTTACTCAATGAGGATCTGCTTATATGGTTCATGGGTGCTGTGTTTTTATGGGCTCTAGTCATGAAGCCAGACCCAGGATGCAAGTGGTTAAACCCATACACCTAGATAAAGGTTGTTTCCCTCTGTCAAGTCTTTGCAAAATGCATTCTGTGAGAAAATAAGTGTTTTTGCACATCATTTATGCTGCACTTTGGTAATAATAGGGCTGCCCTTTGTACTATAATAGTACATTTGTGAATGTGCTTGTGTTAGTACTGCTTTAAACAACATATGCTATTAAGCTGTCTTTGTATTCACTGGCATAGCAAACACCTCTCTCTCACAAATGCACACACACAAAAAAATGCACACACACACACACACACACGCGCGCGCACACACACGCGCGCACACACACACACACGCACATAAAGAGAGGCGATAATACTGCAAGAAAGTTTGCAGTCAGACTCACTGTGTGACTCCCAGTTCAGCTGGATATGAACTGCCCTGTATTTAGCAGCATGAAACACCCAAAGCTTCTTTAAGGAGGGGATTTGTGATTTTATTTGCACATATTTCACGAAAATCTCTGTAGCAGAAGACTCTACCGGCCAACAGTTATGTAACTTTCATTTCCTCCCGCGGTAGGGTCTAAATGTCACTGAGCTTTAGTAAAACGAGGAACGGGATCAGGAGGCTCAGCATGTAATTCTGCAGATTACACGCTATAAGATCCTATCTGTCGCAGACATCTGGCCGTCACATGTACATACAATGTCTATACATTGCTGTGAGTAACAGTGAGCTAAGTACTGCTCTTCTGCAGAGAAACGATTGGTTGGAATTTATAAGTTCCGGGTTTGAACTTAGACATCTCACTTATAAAGGGTCAAATTAGAATATATGGTCCTCTGGGTGTTGGCAAAAGATAAGCAACAGGAGCAAATCTTTCCTAGTTTTTATCAGCATGCACCAATCTTGTCTCAAATCCAGTCTCACCCCTTGCCTATATCTTCTCTGCCATCTCTCATGGGATTGCTAAATGGTCCTGTTTTGGCAAAGATTTCATCACCCACTCATCTTTCAATTTTTTCTCAGATTTTCCCTTTTTTTCCTTCTAGGACTGGCTCCCACTGCATGTTATTCCGTTTGGGTATCTAATGCCCCTAGCACCCACTTCCTGAGAGTTTTCTAGTGTGGCTTTTGTTCAACTTTCATGGGTGAGCTAAGTTTTCTGACGTTTTCCCCATTTCATGTCTCTTTTTTTGAGACCCATGTATTGTTCAAACATTTGGAAGCTGAAACCAAAGTAAGAGGCTTATGGTATGGGACCGCCCTGTCAGTGTTTCTCAAAATGTTGTAAGGATAATGGTCATTAACACTAGAAAACACGGATCACATTTTGAGATTTGTGTGCAGTGCTGGAGAGCACAACTGGAGATTTGTGTCTAGTTATAGAGGTACCATATTGAGTGTTGTGTCAAATACTGGAGGGCCTGACTCGAGTGTGTATCTACATCTCCAAAACTGTGTCCAGTAGTAAAAGGTTTGTCTACTCTAGAGCATTGTATTCTGTACCATACACTGGCCCGAACAAATACCTGCCGGTTTAGAGCCTCCTATGGAGAATTCTGTAATGTTTAGGATGCCTCTTATGGATATCTGTTCGGCTCTAGAAGTCATATCTGGAGTATGCATAGTTTTGGAACATGATGTGAAGAACTGCATCAGTCGCAGGAGACCTTGTTCAATTTCTTTAGTTAGAAAACCCATCTATGCAACATTGTATCAGGTTCTAGAACCGAAAACCCCAGAAGTATGTAGACAAACTAGAGACAGTGCGGAGCAGTCTACCAAAAATGTTGGATGCACTCAATCACAACCTATGTATATTGGAAAGATGTGATAGAGTTGGGGATAAGATCAATACTGGGAAATAATGTGAAAAACCCAAAACCATGCTGAACAGAGATATTTTTTACAGAACAAATAATCGAAGGACAGAAGGGTATTCGATGAGTCTGAAGTAGGAAGCTCAGAAGAAGTAAACAGGTTGAGTGAACAGAAAGAAAGTAGCAGAGCCAAATACGGTTTAGGGATCAAAAGAGCCTGTGGCAATAAATACTACCATATAGAATCTATATACAAATGGCTGTCCACATTTTTTATCAACCACCACAGGCTCAGTTTCTATGAACAGAAGTATTGTCAGAATGAATGTAGAGCCAAGGTGCAGTCATACCTTTAAAACATGCATCTATTGATACACAAACAGTGTTGTAAGCCATCACACACAGCTTCACAAAGTTTTATGTACTCACTTTTGGCCTTCTCATTTTTCCTGGATGGTCTCCAGCGAATGCAGGACTTGTGCTCATCCAGGTAGTAGAAGCGGACGAGGCCTTTGGAACTCCCTCGTAGTTTTATCATCTGAGTACCCGATTGCATAGAACTCATACATCTTTCCACTGGAAAGAAATACAAAAATAGTATATAAGTAACAACCCTTATTGCTCTGACACTAAAGCAAAAGTGTGATATGGTCAATCAAGAGACCAAGAATTTATGTCAATAAACACATAAATTGGACACGGAATTTGATGATGCAGACTGCAAAGAAAAAACTTCCAATGAAGAGGAGGACTGGAAGGTGGGGATAATGAGAAATGTAGTAGTACTAGATTTATTAAAATATAGATAACATGCATGGCAATAAACTCAATAAAATTACTATCACAATGACATATTTATAAAATAGTTCAGATACTTTATATTCCTCTAACAGTTTGTACAATTTCGACATAAAAACATTGTGTATGGTTGTTTCAATTTCACACAAAATATATCCATCAAATAATGGCACTATTTGAAAGGGGTAAACCCCAATGGTCAAATAAATATAAGTGAGCCACAGTGTAATTTAAAATATATGAAAACACCCTGATTAGATAAAGTAATCATTGTAAACCACTGGACTTGGTCATTTAATTATGAAAGGTCAATAACCTAAAAATTCATCAATGTCTTATAATAATGTTTAATTATTGTAATAAATCAACTCGATACAAAGTTACTGTTTTGTTCATAGCACACTAAGCCTTAATAATAATAACAAGCATTTGCAATGCAATGGTCTCGGCATCATTAAAGGTAGAGCAATTGGCATTGCTCATGACATTTCTTTTTTTTTCTTTAAATCATAAATAAATGGCATTGTCATTTACATTGCCAATACACACCACTCTGCACCTGCACTCACTACTCTGCACACTCACTACTCTGCACACTCACTACTCTGCACACTCACTACTCTGCACACTCACTACTCTGCACACTCACTACTCTGCAC